>NC_067249.2:128271681-128910228 GCF_019359855.2 Lolium perenne | reverse complement strand
ACGACGCCTCGTGAAGGAGGTGCGGTCGCCCGGTGGCGCGAGCTCCCGGACGCCACGGTCCTTTCAGAGCGCCCCGGCGCCACCGGCGCCATGCACGCCGCTGGAAGTATAGCGGCATGCGCGGCGGGTCTCCGCGGACGCGTTTGGCGGAAGCCGTATTGCCGCAGCGTGGCGTCGACATCGCGGCCGTGCCACCAGGCACGGTGACCGACGGTGTTGAAGCGACCGCTCGCGCGTCCGGCCGCGCGAGCTCGGCAGCATGCGCTCATCTTCAAATCGCCGTGCCCAAGCCAGGTTGTCGGAGCCAGCATTGTCCGGCAGGTTCCTCTTCGCCGGCGTCATCCAGGGCTCCGCGCCGATTCCCTAGCGAGGAGCCCGCGCCATGGTCCTGGCGATGGTGACGTGGCAACGGCGAAGCTCAGCATTGGAGACGTGCTAGACGCAGTGTGGCGATTTAAAAAGGACAGTCTATCTGCACGGGGACGCGGTGCTAAGATACAAGAGGACATCCGGTCTCGCCGAGGCCGAGGTGCTGCACGAGTGGAGCACGCCACCGTCGCTGCCGTCACCGGCCACTTGCTCGTTGCCAGCGCCTATCGTCGGTGGGTGTGTGGGAGTTTTACGCTGGCGGTTGGACAAAGTGGCGGCTAGGGTTGGAAGGCGGGGCTTGCAGAGAGAAGTGCGCGCCGGTGGGGTTTTAAGGGAGACGGCAGACGCGCATTGAAGCTGCGCGTGGGTAAGGTAGGTGGACGCCGGCGCGGCCAGTCGCCGCCCTGCGTTGCTGCTTGGGGTTTCCGCGCGGGAGGCTATTAACGTCCGACGCACCAACCCTCCCGCGGTGGCTTTCCGATGCTAACCGTCGCGTCCTCTTGCTGGCCAGGCGCCCCCACCCGCCGAAAACCGTTGTGCCGCGAGCGCCGAGCGCCGCCCGATTCGCGCTTTCTTCGCCAAGGGACCGGCACGGGGCTACCGACGCTTTCCTATTGGGCTCGAAACTAGCCGCGCCATGTTTGGAACGATATTAGTGTGAGCCTATTTTTGCTGCTCGGTCTCAAAACACTATCGAGGCCGCCGGTGGGATGCTAGAAACCAAGAAGACAACCTATCAAGAGGCTTGGTGTGTTTCTCTCCGGCAATCCGGTAGGGGCTTGTGTGATACTACCTCCGTTTCAAGGAAATAAGGCGCACGCGCGATCTTACAAGTACCGAACTTTAGACCATACAAAATTGAGCAATAAAATTTTTAATTTTATTATATGTAATTAGCTTACCGTTGGATTCAGTGAACACTTCGAAAAGCACTTTCTAATGATGCGTAAGATTGGTCATAGTGGGTATTATCATATATTAGTATTCATGACATATGATATTTTTGAATATGATACTATGTCTATAGTGGGTAGTACTTCATGGAGTGGTATCATTTTTCTTGTTATATTTAATGATTTGTAGCATCTCAATGTAAAATTGTGGACAAGATTTATTTGGTATTAACTTTTTCTCGTGATGTGCCGCTATGTATACAGTATCCACCTGTAATGTTACTCTAATCTTCTCTCACCTCTTTTAATTTAGGGCTTCGCCACATCAGCATTTTGGTGGGAACCAATAGTATATGATACTACCTATGATACTAGCAATATGGCTAGGTCTAAATTCATACAAACAATCTTTATATATTTAAAGTATTTTTTTGATCAAACAAAAAAACACGTAAAAGAGGGATACCTTATTCCTTGAAATGGAGGTAGTATTGAGCTAGCTTTGTGAATGCTCTTCCAGCTCCCTTTTTCTAGGGTATGGGGTCATGGAATTGCTTGATGTGAAAGTTGACGGTGTCGTGCTGTTCGTGCCCGGTACACTTAAAAGTGTGAGAAGAAAAGCTGATTTACGTTCTGCTCCATTGCCTCAGCAGGTCCCATAGTCCCTACACCCAACGACGTGCTTTTTCGCCACAAAGCATGGTACCCTCCGTCCACTTGTTGTAATTCTTTTGTCCTATACTCAGCACATGTACATATTCTTCAAATACTGCTAAGTGGATTCTGAAAAAGAAGAGTGCTTTATAAGGGCCTTCATTTCCCTGAAAGTGCCAGTGAATCTCAGATCTAGGAAAGGTCTGGCTTTGTTAGCAAATCATAAATACTCATGTTTTGGATAACTTGAAACATATTTTGTATACATACAATATCTTAATACTCACTTTATGCGTATATTTCAAGAAAAATACACAAATATATGTGGCCCATATGAAAGTGAGAAAATACACAAGGAAAAATTAGAATGATTGGATTTCTACTGCTGAATGTAAAACAAAATTTCCACTTTTCTTTTCTAGCATAGGCTGCATATCGTCGGACGAGCCCTTGAAAAAATTGTATGCACATGTATGGATGCATGAACTATTCTAACTTTTTCTGAAATTTCAAATAGCAGTTTTTCGATTTTCTTTTAAATTAAAACGGGTGCGCCTACACCTATGCTGTATTGTAAACTAAAGCGTTCTCCAATTTCCCTTTCCTCTTGTCTCTCCTTCCATCCCGTTGAAAGTCGCTAGTCCACCTATGGTTCCAATCCCTCCCCTCTCTGGTGGCTATGCCGTCCGGTGAGTTGGAGGCGTAGGGGTTCTCTGGCTCCTCCGTGACACGGCAGTAGGTTTAGGGCATGCGCCTGGGCTTAGCTTGGTACCTTCTTGTGTTTATCGTGCAGCGTTAAGCAGGCTCTGGGGGATTTAATATATTGGTGCTTCCACACGATGGGAATGAATTGTTATTGGGGGAACCTAACCGGAGGAGCGCTCCGCGTGTGGTAGGGATACGAGCTGGGCGATTGATACAGCGAGACCCTTGCTGTGGAATGGCAAATCGTTATTCACAAGAGTCACATGCTGTAGTACGTGCACATGAAGCACAACATGCACAAGACCCTCACACACCGAGGAACACAGTGAAAGGACCATACAGGCCCCACACCTCTTCTCAAACCCAAGTGGTGTGACTGGGTCAACAAAGACCGAGTTTGGGAGAAAAAGAAACCATGTTGTGTCTCTAGTTTGTGCCTTCAGCTGAAGAAGTCATGTAAGCTGTAGCTCGGATGGTGGCAATGAAGAGCTATAACTCCGATGCCGTACAAAGCATGACGCACATAGAAATCATCAACACCGAAGGTGTTTGGTGAGCCTTGCCCACCGGATCACGCGTACGTCGATGGCACCATGACCTATAAGAGAGAGCGGCGTGTGGCGCAGAAACACCAAAGTCTAGCAAGCTAATCAAACACCATAGCCACCTTAGCTGCTAAGAGATGCCATCGTCGGCAACGGAACATGATGGAGGCGCGGCGGCTGATGGAGATGGGTCGACTTCCCGTCTCCATGACGTTAGCTTGGTCATAGATTCCGTCCCCGAATCTTGCTCACGCGTGAGGCGGCACCCCCGGAGTCTTCCGGGAATATCGTCGATTGTGGTAGGCTTTCTAACATGGGACAGAAGGAGCACGCAGAAGCTCAGGAGTTCCGAGGTGGGCTCCTCACCCGGTGAGCGCCGCCAAGGGTGGCCCGCCCCTTCATGGTGTGGGCTTCTCGTAGGTCTCCCCTTCGCCTCTCCTCTCGACTCCGTGAAGCCCCCGGAAAAATAAGAACGTAAGGCTTTTGTTTCGTCCAATTCAGAATATTTCTGTGTAAGATTTATGAAACCAAAAACAGTAAAAACAGGAATCAAGGCGCCGGCATCTTGTTAATAGGTTGAGTACCGAAAATGCATCAAAATGATATAAAGTATGGATAAAACATGTAACTAGCATGAAACATAAGAAATTATAGATACGCTTGAGACGATCAAGCATCCCTGCTTAGTTCCTACTCAGCCTCGAAGTAGGTAAACGATAACAACGATAATTTCTGAAGTGACATGCTACTATCATAATCTTGATCAATACTATTGTAAAGCATATGAGATGAATGAAGTGATTCAAAGCAATGGTAGAGATAATGACTAAACAACTGAATCATATAGCAAAGAATTTTCATGAATAGTACTTTCAAGACAAGCATCAATAATTCTTGCATAATAGTTAACTCATAAAGCAATAAATTCTTAATAGAAGGTTTTGAAGAAACACAAAGGAAGATATAATTTTCAGCAGTTTATTTCAACTTTCAACATGTATATATCATGGATAATTGTCAACACAAAGTAATATGATGAGTGCAAATAAGCAAGCATGTAAGAATCAATGCAACACAGTTGACACAAGTGTTTGCTTCTAAGATAGAAAGAAGTAGGTAAACCGACTCAACATAAAGTAAAAAGAAAGGCCCTTCGCAGAGGGAAGCGAGGATTACTCATGTGCTAGAGCTTTTATTTTGAAAAACATGGAAACAATTTTGTCAACGGTAGTAATAATTCATATGTGTTATGCATAAAACATCCTATAAGTTGCAAGCCTCATGCATCGAATACCAATAGTGCTCGCACCTTGTCCTAATTAGCTCGGATTTCCATGGATTATCATTGCATTACACATGTTTCAACCAAGTGTCACAAAGGGGTACCTCTATGTCACCTGTACAAAGGTCCAAGGAGATAGATCACATTTGATTTCTCGTTTTTGATAGATCTCAACTTGAGGACATCCATACCGGGACAACATAGAAAATAGATAATGGACTCCTCTTTAATGCTTCAGCATTCAACAATGAGATAATATTCTCATAAGAGATTGAGGATTAATGTCCAAGCTGAAACTTCCACCATGATACATGGCTTTGGTTGTACGCCCAATGTTCTTCTCTAACAATATGCATACTCAAACCATTTAATCATGACAAATCACCCTTACTTCAGATAAGACGAACATGCATAGCAACTCACATGATATTCAACAAAAGTGTAACAATTGATGGCGTCCTCGAAAACATGGTTATCGTCAACAAGCAACTTATAAGAAATAAGATACATAAGTTTACATATTCTTTACCACAATAGTTTTTAAGCTACTTTCCCATGAGCTATATATTGCAAAGACAAGGAATGAAATTTTAAAGGTAGCACGCAAGCAATTTACTTTGGAATGGCAGAGAAATACCACATAGTAGGTAGTTATGGTGGACACAAATGGCATAAGTTTTGGCTCAAGGTTTTGGATGCACGAGAAGCATTCCCTCTCAGTACAAGGCTTTGGCTAGCAAGGTTGTTTGAAGCAAACACAAGTATGAACCGGTACAGCAAAACTTACATAAGAACATATTGCAATCATTATAAGACTCTACACTGTCTTCCTTGTCGTTCAAAAACTTTTACCAAAAAATATCTAGACTTTAGGGAGACCAATCATGCAAACCAAATTTCAACAAGCTCTACGGTAGTTCTCCACTAATAGGTTTAAACTACATGATGCAAGATCTTAAACATGATCTATTCGAGAGCTCAAAACAATTGCCAAGTATCAAATTATTCAAGACCATATACCAATTACCACATGAAGCATTTTCTGTTTCCAACCAAATAGCAATAAATGCAGCAGCTTTTAACTTTTGCCATGAACATTAAAAGTAAAACTAAGAACACTAGTGTTCAATATGAAAAAGCGGAGCGTGTCTCTCTCCCACACATGGATTGCTAGGATCCGAATTTATTCAGAGAATGAAAATAACAAAACGCTCCAAGTAAAGCACATAAGATGTGACGGAATAAAATATAGTTTCACTAGAGGTGACCTGATAAGTTGTTGATGAAGAAGGGGATGCCTTGGGCATCCCCAAGCTTAGATGCTTGAGTCTTCTTGAAATATGCAGGGATGAACCACGGGGGCATCCCCAAGCTTAGACTTTTCACTCTTCCTGATCATATTATATCATCCTCCTCTCTTGATCCTTGAAAACTTCCTTCACACCAAACTCAAAGCAATCTCATTAGAGGGTTAGTGCATAATAAAAAAATTCACATGTTCAGCGAGGACACAATCATTCCCAACACTTCTGGACATTACCCAAGGCTACTTAAATTTAATGGAGCAAAGAAATCCACTCAAACACGGTAAAAGAGGTAATGCGAAATAAAAGGCAGAATCTGTCAAAACAGAACAGTCCGTAAAGACGAATTTTTGCGAGGCACTTAACATGCTCAGATGAAGAAGCTCAAATTGAATGAAAGTTGCGTACATATCTGAGAATTACTCATGAATTTTTACATAATTTTTAGATTCTCCTACAGAGAGAACAGCTCAAATTTGTGACAGCTAAAAATCTTTTTCTGCGCAGAAATCCAAATCTAGTATCAACCTTCTATCAAAGACTTTACTTGGCACAACAATGCAATAAAATAAAGATAAGGAGAGGTTGCTACAGTAGTAACAACTTCCAAGACACAACAAAACAGTAGCAAAATAAAAACATGGGTTATCTCCCAAGAAGTGCTTTCTTTATAGCCATTAAGATGGGCTCAGTAATTTTAATGATGCTCTCGCAAGAAATAAGAGTTGAAACAAAAGAGAGCATCAAGAAGCAAATTCGAAACACATTTAAACCTAACCCGCTTCCTATGCATAGGAATCTTGTACACAAATAAATTCATGTAGAACAAAGTGACAAGCATAGGAAGATAAAACACAAGTAACTTCAAAATTTTCAGCATGTAGAGAGGTGTTTTAGTAACATGAAAATTTCTACAACCATATTTTCCTCTCTCATAATAATTTCCAGTAGCATCATGAACAAAGTCAATAATATAACTATCACATAAAGCATTCTTATCATGAGTCTTTGATGATCCACAAGTATAGGGGTGTATCGTAGTATTTTCAATAAGTAAGAGTGTCGAACCCAACGAGAGCAGAAGGTGTTGACAAGCAGCTTCGATGTAGGAATCATCGTAAATGCTCACGTACAAGTATTCAGGGGGTTTTGATGTAGCAGTTGAATAAAGTACGAGTAAGTAAAGTGCGAGAGAAATAATTGCAGTGAGTGTCCCAATCCTTTTTAGCACAAAGGACAAGCCGGTTTGTTTACTTATAATGACCAAACGTTCTTGAGGACACACGGGAATTTAGTCTAGTGCTTTCACTTCATATAGCTGATTAATCTTCATTGTTTTGATAAGTGTTGTGTGGTTGAACCTATGCTAATGCAATCCGCCCTTCCTAGGACTAATACATACTTGTGATTATACCCCTTGCAAGCATCCGCAACTACAAGAAAGTAATTAAGATAAATCTAACCACAGCCTTAAACTCTGAGATCCTACTATCCCTCTTGCATCGATATACCAACGGGGGTTTAGGTTTCGTCACTCGGCAACCCCGCAATTGGCAAACGAATACAAGATGTATTCCCTAGGCCCATAAAGGTGAAGTATCATGTGATCGACGTTCACATGACACCACTAGAAGAATAACACCACAACTTAAATATCATAACATTGGAATATTACTCAACCATAATTCACTACTAACATTTAGACTTCACCCATGTCCTCAAGAACTAAACGAACTACTAACGAGACATCATATGGAACGTGATCAGAGGTGATATAATGATGAATAACAATCTGAACATAAACCTTGGTTCAATGGTTTCACTCAATAGCATCAATAACAAGTAGAAATCAATACCGGGAGAGTTTCCCCTATCAAACAATCAAGATCCAACCCAAATTGTTACAGCGGTGACGATGTGCAACGGTGGAGACGGCGGTGATGATGATGGAGATGATGACGATGGTGATGGAGATGATGTCCAGCTCGATGACGGTGATGATGACGTCGATTTCCCCCTCCGAGAGGAATTTCCCGGCAGATTTCAGCCTGCCGAAGAGCTCTTTTCTCTCTGGTGTTTTCCGCCCCTTGAGAGGCATTGTGACTCTTCGCGACTATCCTCTCGGAGCTTAGGTTTTCGGACGAAGATGTACGCGAAGGAGAGGAGGCCAGGGGGCTGTGGGCCCCTTCTCACAGGGCGGCGCGGCCAGGGCAGGGCCCGCGCCGGCCTATGAGGGGGGCCCATGGCGGCCCTCCTCGGCTCCTCTTTTGGCTCCCTTCGTCTTCTGGAAAAATAGGATTTTTCATATAATTTCTATCAATTGTTCATCTTCCGAAATATTGCCTTCTGATGACGCTTTTTCCAAAGCAGAATCCTGACTCTGGTGCGCGATCCTCCAATAATCATGAAACATGCAAAATAGATGAAATAACCTAAGTATCATCTCCAAATATGAAATATATCAATGAATAACATCAAATTATGATATAAAATAGTGATGCAAAATGGACGTATCAACTTCCCCCAAGCTTAGACTTCGCTTGTCCCCAAGCGAAACTGAACTCGGCAAACAGGAGCACATGTTTATGGAGTGAAAGAGTCGATAAATAAAATACGGACAAGAAGCATCATATTCATTCACACAAGACATTCTAGTGAACAACTTCCCGATACGCGTACAGACGCGACTGCTGGGAACCCCAAGAGGAAGGTGTGATGCATACAAGTGGCAAGTTTTCCTCAGATGAAACCAAGGTTTAATCGAATCCAAATAGGGAGCCAAGAAGCACGTTGAAGGTTGATGGCGGCGTAGATGTAGTGCGGCGCAACACCAGGGATTCCGCGCCAACGTGGAACTGCACAACACAAACCAAGTACTTTGCCCCAACGAAACAGCGAGGTTGTCAATCTCACCGGCATTGTCAACAATAAAGGATTAGATGTATAGTGTGGATGATGATTGTTTGCGTAAAAAAATAGAACAAGTATTGCAAAGAGATTGTATTTCAGTAAAGAGAATTGGACCAGTCCACAGTTCACTAGAGGTGTCTCTCCATAAGATAAATGACATGTTGGGTGAACAAATTACAGTTGGGCAATTGACAAATAAAGAGGGCATGACCATGCACATACATATTATGATGAGTATAGTGAGATTTAATTGGGCATTACGACAAAGTACATAGACCGCTATCCAAAGATGCATCTATGCCTAAAAAGTCCACCTTTAGGTTATCATCCGAACCCCCACCGGTATTAAGTTGCTAACAAATGACAATTGCATTAAGTATTGCTGTAATGTAATCAGAACTACATCCTGGGACATAGCACCAATGTTTTATCCCTAGTGGCACAAAGACATCCATAATCTTAGAGATTTCTGTCACTTCCCAGATTCTGGGAGACATGAACCCACTATCGAAAGCATAAATACCCCTCTTGGAGTTAAGAGTAAAAACTTGGCCGCAGCCTCTACTAATAACGGAGAGCATGCAAGATCATAAACAACACATAGATATAAATTGATAATCAACATAGCATGGTATTCTCTATTCATCGGATCCCAACAAACACAACATATAGAATTACAGATAGATGATCTTGATCATGTTCGGCAGCTCACAAGACCCGACAATTAAGCACAATGAGGAGAAGACAACCATCTAGCTACTGCTATGGACCCATAGTCCAGGGGTGAACTACTCACACATCACTCCGGAGGCGACCATGGCGGTGTAGAGTCCTCCGGGAGATGAATCCCCTCTCCGGCAGGAAAGTCGGAGGCGATCTCCTCGAATCCCCGAGATGGGATTGGCGGCGGCGGCGTCTCGGGAAGGTTTTCCGTATCGTGGCTCTGCATCTTGGGGTTTCGCGACGAAGGCTTTAAGTAGGCGAAAGGGTAGGTCAGGCGACGCGAGGCCCAGGGAGATAGGCGGCGCGGCCAAGGGTGGGGCCGCGCCGCCTGCCCTCCTGGCCACCTCGTGGCCCCACTCTGTTGACTCTTCGGTCTTCTGAAGCTTCGTGGCAAAATAGGACCCTGGGCGTTGATTTCGTCCAATTCGAGAATATTTCCTTACTAGGATTTCAAACCAAAAACAAAGCAGAAAACAAAGAATCGCACTTCGCATCTTGTTAATAGGTTAGTTCCAGAAAATGCACGAATATGACATAAAGTGTGCATAAAACATGTAGATATCATCAATAATGTGGCATGGAACATAAGAAATTATCGATACGTCTTGAGACGTATCAAGCATCCCCAGCTTAGTTCTGCTCCTAGAAGCAGTAAACGATAAACAAAGATAATTTCTGGAGTGACATGCCATCATAACCTTGATCATACTATTGTAAAGCATATGTAGTGAATGCAGTGATCAAAACAATGTATATGTCATGAGTAAACAAATGAATCATATAGCAAAGACTTTTCATGAATAGTACTTCAAGACAAGCATCAATAAGTCTTACATAAGAGTTAACTCATAAAGCAATAATTCAAAGTAAAGGCATTGAAGCAACACAAAGGAAGATGAAGTTTCAGCGGTTGCTTTCAACTTATAACATGTATATCTCATGGATATTGTCAATGTAAAGTAATATAACAAGTGCAATATGCAAGTATGTAGGAATCAATGCACAGTTCACACAAGTGTTTGCTTCTTGAGGTGGAGAGAGATAGGTGAACTGACTCAACAATAAAAGTAAAAGAAAGGTCCTTCAAAGAGGAAAGCATCGATTGCTATATTTGTGCTAGAGCTTTGATTTTGAAAACAAGAAACAATTTTGTCAACGGTAGTAATAAAGCATATGTATCATGTAAATTATATCTTACAAGTTGCAAGCCTCATGCATAGTATACTAATAGTGCCCGCACCTTGTCCTAATTAGCTTGGACTACCGGGATTATCGCAATGCACATGTTTTAACCAAGTATCACAAAGGGGTACCTCTATGCTGCCTGTACAAAGGTCTAAGGAGAAAGCTCGCATTGGATTTCTCGCTATTGATTATTCTCAACTTAGACATCCATACCGGGACAACATAGACAACAGATAATGGACTCCTCTTTTATGCATAAGCATGTAGCAACAATTAATTTTCTCATATGAGATTGAGGATATATGTCCAAAACTGAAACTTCCACCATGGATCATGGCTTTAGTTAGCGGCCCAATGTTCTTCTCTAACAATATGCACGCTCTAACCATAAGGTGGTAGATCGCCCTTACTTCAGACAAGACGAACATGCATAGCAACTCACATGATATTCAACAAAGAGTAGTTGATGGCGTCCCCAGGAACATGGTTATCGCACAACGAGCAACTTAATAAGAGATAAAGTGCATAAGTACATATTCAATACCACAATAGTTTTTAAGCTATTTGTCCCATGAGCTATATATTGTAAAGGTGAAGAGGAATAGAAATTTTAAAGGTAGCACTCAAGAAATTTACTTTGGAATGGCGGAGAAATACCATGTAGTAGGTAGGTATGGTGGACACAAATGGCATAGTGGTTGGCTCAAGTATTTTGGATGCATGAGAAGTATTCCCTCTCGATACAAGGTTTAGGCTAGCAAGGCTATTTGAAACAAACACAAGGATGAAGCGGTGCAGCAAAACTCACATAAAAGACATATTATAAACATTATAAGACTCTACAATCGTCTTCCTTGTTGTTCAAACTCAATACTAGAAATTATCTAGACCTTAGAGAGACCAAATATGCAAACCAAATTTTAGCGTGCTCTATGTATTTCTTCATTAATAGGTGCAAAGTATATGATGCAAGAGCTTAAACATGAGCACAACAATTGCCAAGTATCATATTATCCAAGACATTTTAGCAATTACTACATGTATCATTTTCCAATTCCAACCATATAACAATTTAACGAAGAAGAAACTTCGCCATGAATACTATGAGTAAAGCCTAAGGACATATTTGTCCATATGCAACAGCGGAGCATGTCTCTCTCCCACACAATGAATGCTAGGATCCATTTTATTCAAACAAAACAAAAAACAAAAACAAATCGACGCTCCAAGAAAAGCACATAAGATGTGACGGAATAAAAATATAGTTTCAGGGGAGGAACCTGATAATGTTGTCGATGAAGAAGGGGATGCCTTGGGCATCCCCAAGCTTAGATGCTTGAGTCTTCTTGATATATGCAGGGGTGAACCACCGGGGCATCCCCAAGCTTAGAGCTTTCACTCTCCTTGATCATGTTGTATCATCTCCCTCTCTTGATCCTTGAAAACTTCCTCCACACCAAACTCAAAACAACTCATTAGAGGGTTAGTGCACAATCAAAATTTACATGTTCAGAGGTGACATAATCATTCTTAACACTTCTGGACATTGCACAAAGCTACTGAAAGTCAATGGAATCGAAAAATCCATCGAACATATCAAAACAGGCAATACGAAATAAAAGGCAGAATCTGTCAAAACAGAATAGTTCGTAAAGACGAATTTTATTGAGGCACCAGACTTGCTCAAATGAAAATGCTCAAATTGAATGAAAGTTGCATACATATCTGAGGATCACTCACGTAAATTGGCATAATTTTCTGAGTTACCTAAAGAGAATTTTGCCCAGATTCGTGACAGCAAAGAAATCTGTTTCTGTGCAGTAATCCAAATCTAGTATGAACCTTACTATCAACGACTTTACTTGGCACAACAAAGCACAAAACTAAGATAAGGAGAGATTGCTACAGTAGTAAACAACTTCCAAGACACAAATATAAAACAGAATACTGTAGTAAAAACATGGGTTGTCTCCCATAAGCGCTTTTCTTTAACGCCTTTCAGCTAGGCGCAGAAAGTGTGTATCAAGTATTATCGAAAGATGGTGCATCTACAGCGGGGTTTAGAGTTTTCTCAACCATGCATAGTATATTGGATACATAAGCTTTAGTGGCTCCCTTTTCATTAGTCTTGGGCTTGCTACTCTCATCAAACAAATTTTCAGGAACAAGCCAAGCATAGTTATTTTCTAGTGCTTCATTCATCGCTAGGAGCTTACATGGTATTGGTGCTTTGATCTCCCCACCATCATTAATATTATTAGTGTACCTTACTCTCTCCATGTCCATCTTTTCAAGGAGACTAACAAAATTGGTATAAGAACTAAGCATCTTATATTTAATAAAGACCTTTCTAGCCTCTCTTGCTATACCACCAAATTCTCTAAGAAGGGTTTCTAAAACAAAATCTTTCTTTTCCCCTTCTTCCATATCACCGAGTGTAAGAAACATGTGTTGGATTATAGGATTGAGACTAACAAATTTAGTTTCCAACATGCGAACTAAAGCAGCAGCAGCAATTTCATAAGTAGGAGCAAGTTCTACCAAGTGTCTATCTTCAAAAGCTTCAACGGTACTAACATGATTGAAAAATTCTTCTATATTATTTCTCCCAATTATAGACCCACGTCCTACCGGCATGTATTTTACGGTAAAATTAAAAGGAAACATGTTGAAATAAGGAAAGCAAATATAAGTAACTATTTTTTGTGTGTTTTTGATATAGCAAACAAGATAGAATAAAGTAAAACTAGCAACTAATTTTTTTGTATTTTGATTTAGTGCAGCAAACAAAGTAGTAAATAAAATAAAGCAAGACAAAAACAAAGTAAAGAGATTGGGATGTGGAGACTCCCCTTGCAGCGTGTCTTGATCTCCCCGGCAACGGCGCCAGAAAACAGTCTTGATACGCGTACAGCACGCGACCGTTGGGAACCCCAAGAGGAAGGTGTGATGCGTACAGCGGAAAGTTTTCCCTCATTATGAAACCAAGGTTTAATCGAACCAGTAGGAGCGAAGAAGCACGTTGAAGGTTGATGGCGGCGAGATGTAGTGCGGCGCAACACCAGGGATTCCGGCGCCAACGTGGAACCTGCACAACACAAACCAAGTACTTTGCCCCAACGAAACAAATGAGGTTGTCAATCTCACCGGCTTGCTGTAACAAAGGATTAGATGTATAGTGTGGATGATGATTGTTTGCAGAAAACAGTAGAACAAGTATTGCAGTAGATTGTATTTCAGTAAAGAGAATTGGACCGGGGTCCACAGTTCACTAGAGGTGTCTCTCCCATAAGATAAGCAGCATGTTGGGTAAACAAATTACAGTTGGGCAATTGACAAATAAAGAGGGCATGACCATGCACATACATATTATGATGAGTATAGTGAGATTTAATTGGGCATTACGACAAAGTACATAGACCGCTATCCAGCATGCATCTATGCCTAAAAAGTCCACCTTCAGGTTATCATCCGAACCCCCTCCAGTATTAAGTTGCTAACAACAGATAATTGCATTAAGTATTGCGCGTAATGTAATCAGTAACTACATCCTCGGACATAGCACCAATGTTTTATCCCTAGTGGCAACAGCACATCTATAATCTTAGAGATTTGTCACTTCCCCGCATTCACGGAGACATGAACCCACTATCGAGCATAAATACCCCCTCTTGGAGTTAAGAGTAAAAACTTGGCCAGAGCCTCTACTAATAACGGAGAGCATGCAAGATCATAAACAACACATAGATATAAATTGATAATCAACATAACATGGTATTCTCTATTCATCGGATCCCAACAAACACAACATATAGAATTACAGATAGATGATCTTGATCATGTTCGGCAGCTCACAAGACCCGACAATTAAGCACAATGAGGAGAAGACAACCATCTAGCTACTGCTATGGACCCATAGTCCAAGGGTGAACTACTCACACATCACTCCGGAGGCGACCATGGCGGTGTAGAGTCCTCCGGGAGATGAATCCCCTCTCCGGCAGGGTGTCGGAGGCGATCTCCTGAATCCCCCGAGATGGGATTGGCGGCGGCGGAGTCTCTGGAAGGTTTTCCGTATCGTGGCTCTCGGTACTGGGGGTTTCGCGACGAAGGCTTTAAGTAGGCGGAAGGGTAGGTCAGGGGGCGACGCGAGGGGCACAGGAGACAGGGCGGCGCGGCCAAGGGTGGGGCCGCGCCGCCTGCCCTCCTGGCCACCTCGTGGCCCCACTCCATTGACTCTTCGGTCGTCTGGAAGCTTCGTGGCAAAATAGGACCCTGGGCGTTGATTTCGTCCAATTCCGAGAATATTTCCTTACTAGGATTTCTGAAACCAAAAACAGCAGAAAACAGCAACTGGCACTTCGGCATCTTGTTAATAGGTTAGTTCCAGAAAATGCACGAATATGACATAAAGTGTGCATAAAACATGTAGATATCATCAATAATATGGCATGGAACATAAGAAATTATCGATACATCGGAGACGTATCACTTCCTCATATAATTCAACTTGGAACAAGTAGAAGGTAATCACAAATAAAGGTGCATAAGAAATCATAATTGGTGATGGCAAACTTCGTTCTTTGTCAGAGAACAGATTATGTTAAAGTTTATATGGCACAAATTGCATACTCAATCATAATAATCTCCTCATAATCATTGATAACTTTCAAATCTATATTCATTCAGATAAAACTTGTACTAAACAAGGAAGAGTAAAGGACATGATGAAGTAAATCACAATATAGATGGTTTGATTACAACAACTCAAATGCTTGCTTGAGATGGAGGGAAATAGGTTTACTGACTCAACATAAAGTAAAAGACAGGCCCTTCGCAGAGGGAAGCAGGGATTAAATCATGTGCTAGAGCTTTTTCTGTTTTGAAATCATATAAAGAGAATAAAAGTAACATTTTGAGAGGTGTTTGTTATTGTCAACGACTGGTAGCGGGTACTCTAACCCCCTTGCCAGACAAACTCTCGAAGAGCGGCTCCCATAAAGTTTTATTTTTGGTTGACACTCCTTCCAACCTTTGCTTTCACAAACCATGGCTAACCGAATCCTCGGGTGCCTGCCAACAATCTCACACCATGAAGGAGTGCCTTTTTATTTTAGTTTTATTTAGATGACACTCCTCCCCTCCTTTGCTTTCTCAAGCCATGGCTAACCGAATCCTCGGGTGCCTTCCAACAATCACATACCATGGAGGAGTGTCTATTTGTAAAATTATGAAGGTTAATTAAGCGGGGCTGGGAACCCCATTGCCAGCTCTTTTTGCAAAATTATTGGATAAGTGGATGAAGCCACTAGTCCATTGGTGAAAGTTGCCCAACAAGATTGAAAGATAAAACACCACATACTTCCTCATGAGCTATAAAACATTGACACAAATAAGAGATAGTAAATTTTGAATTGTTTAAAGGTAGCACACGAAGTATTTACTTGGAATGGCAGAAAATACCATGTAGTAGGTAGGTATGGTGGACACAAATGGCATAGGTTTGGGTTAAGGTTTGGATGCACGAGAAGCATTCCCTCTCGATCTGGTTTTTGGCTAGCAAGGTTGATTAGCAAGCATAAGAGTTGAGGGAAACAAACAAATATACATGTGATAGAAACAATCATGCACCTTCCTTGTAAGCACAAACAATTTTAACTTCGGAATAATAAGCTAAGAGCTAACAAGAAAGGAAGACAATGAAACAACATATCTACATGTACTTCTCTTTTCTACTTAACCCTCAAAGTGTGGTTGCTATTGACCAATGCTAAGTTTGCCAAAACCAAATAGATTTACTCAATGCTCCCATAGTGGTACCAATACTAATAACAAGATCAATCATATAATAGAGATTGCAACCTAAAATAAGATGTGCAATATGTAAATGATAAGACTTCTCATTAATATTTCATAACGATAACTCACACCAAGGGATACATAGACAACCAACTAAAGGAGAGATACTTCCATACTGCAACCCATCTTATATGATAACTTCCCTACTCATGATATGACACTACTTGATAGTAAAAAGTAAAAGATAGTGATGATGTGATACCGCGGCACTCCCCCAAGCTTGGAACAAACCAAGGGGATGCCAATACCGATGATGAATTACTCCTTCGGTGGTGGTGGTGATGAATTCTTGACAAGCTTCTCAACAAGCTCCTGAAGCTCATCAATCTTGTACATGAGGTTGCGGATCATCTCCGAATTGTGCTCGACGCGGTTAAGAAGTATGTCCGACGGCGAGTCCCAAATCTTGGAGTTATTTCCCGACTCTTCAGCTTCAGGCTTCATCCTTCCTGCAGTGTTAGAACGATCTATATCCCAATTGCTAGGCAATGCTTCCTTGGGAGTCCTTTCAATTTGACTATTGTAAATTAGATTGCGGAAGGGGTGGTAAGTGCCCGGAGAAGATGTCTTTGGAGCTAGGTAGTGACGTGGAACCCTTCCTCCGGTGCGAATTCTTGCGCTCCTCTTTGCACTAAAAGGGTTCTCCACCACCTCGATGCTTGCGATGGTAGCACGCGGGTATGCGCGCGAGTCTTCCTCCACTTCTTCTTCATCTTCTTCCTTGACGCTCTCGTCCACCTCTTTCCACTCGGGATCTTGAATATCTTCATCCGAAAGCCCCTTGCCCTTGTGTTGGAGACCATGATGCTTCTAGATTGAAAATAGATCCTGGCAGAAACAGCTCGAAACAAAACACGTCGAGAAAACGATATACGGACCTCCAGGGGTCCGGGGGATTATATAGCAGGAATTTTTACGACAAAAGGAAAATACCAGGTCGAACCAGAGTCGGAGAGGGGCGACGAGGGGCTCTCCTCATAGGGCGGCGCGGCCAAGCTGGGGCCCGCGCCGGCCTATGAGGGCACGCCCTCGTGCGTCTCCTCCACTCCGTTTCGATCTCGTAATTTTTCATATTTTCCAAAAACAGCAAAAATATTGTTCGGAAAGTAAAACGCGAACCTTTTATTACCAGTACTATTACCTATTCAAAGTCGAACTCTGCCGGACTGTCAATTTGACCTTTGATGAAAGCCTCCGGTGTCACAACTCGAATAACATCAACATCTTCATTATAAGAATCACCTGAGATATAATGCTTGAGTCTTTGTCCATTCACTACTTGTGTGGCATCGCCTTGGAGAGAGCTAATTTTAATTGCTCCTGAACGATACACCTCCTCAATGACATATGGTCCTTCCCATTTCGAGAGTAATTTCCCTGCAAAGAATCTGAGACGAGGCCTATACAATAGGACTTTATCCCCAATATTAAATTCTCTTTTGATAATTCTTCTATCGTGCCATTTCTTAACTTTCTCCTTAAAGAGTTTAGCATTTTCATAAGCTTCACTTCTCCATTCATCTAGAGAACTTAATTGTAGCAACCTCTTCTTACCGGCTAGTTTAGGATCTTTATTTAGTTCTCTTACAGCCCAATAAGCTTTGTGCTCTAGTTCTAAAGGTAAAAGACAAGCTTTTCCATAAACCATTTTATAAGGTGACATACCCATGGGATTTTTATAAGCAGTTCTATAAGCCCATAGTGCTTCCTTCAATTTACTAGCCCAATTCTTTCTAGATTTATTAACAGTCTTTTGCAAGATAGATTTAATCTCTCTATTTGATAGTTCTACTTGCCCACTAGTTTGAGGATGATAAGCGGAAGCAATTCTATGATTAATACCATATTTAGCAAGAGTTTTTCTAAAACCACCATGAATAAAATGAGAACCTCCATCAGTCATAAGATATCCAGGAACTCCAAATCTAGGAAAAATAATATCTAAAAGCATTCTTAAAGAGGTCTCACCATCAGCACTTTTTGTGGGTATGGCTTCCACCCATTTAGTAACGTAATCAACATCAACAAGTATGTGAGTGTTACCTTCTGAAGAGGGGAAAGGTCCCATGAAGTCAAATCCCCAACAATCGAATGGTTCAATAACAAGAGTATAATTCATAGGCATTTCATTGCGTCTGGAGATATTACCAACCCTTTGACATTCATCACAAGATAAAATAAACTTCCTTGCATCTTTGAAGAGAGTTGGCCAATAAAAACCTGATTGTAGAACCTTTTGCGCGGTTCTATCTCCGGCGTGATGTCCTCCATAAGCACTACCATGACATTTACTCAATATCTCTTGTTGTTCATATTCGGGAACACATCTTCGCAGAATACCATCCACTCCTTCTTTATATAAGTGTGGGTCATCCCAAAAATAATGCCTCAAGTCATAAAAGAATTTCCTCCTTTGCTGAGCTGAAAAGGTTGGAGGCAAGTACTTGGAAACAATAAAGTTAGCATAATCAGCATACCAAGGGCTATCTCACGAGCTCACCTTTATTACAGCCAATTGTTCATTTGGAAAACTATCATTAACAGGAACAGGATCATAGGCAATATTTTCCAATCTAGACAAATTATCAGCAACAGGATTATCAGCACCTTTCCTATCTATAATATGCAAATCAAATTCTTGCAACAGAAGCACCCATCTAATAAGCCTTGGCTTAGTAGGTATCTAATTGCAGCATGATCAGTATGGATTGTAACTTTTGAATCAACAATGTAGGATCTAAACTTGTCACAAGCAAAGACTACAACTAACAATTCTTTTTCAGTAGTAGCATAATTTCTTTGAGCAGCATCAAGAGTTTTACTAGCATAATGAATAACATTCAATTTTTTATCTACTCGCTGTCCAAGAACAGCGCCTACAGCAAAATCACTAGCATCACACATAATTTCAAAAGGTAAGTTCCAATCAGGAGGTTCAACTATAGGAGCAGTCAAGGCTTTCTTTAGAGTTTCAAAAGCTTCCTTACAATCATCATCAAAAACAAAAGGTACATCTTTTTGAAGAAGATTAGTAAGAGGTTTTGAAATCTTGGAAAAGTCTTTAATAAACCTCCTATAAAACCCAGCATGACCAAGAACACTACGAATACCTTTAACATCCCTGGGATAGGGCATCTTCTCAATTGCTTCAACTTTAGCTCTATCAACTTCAATACCTCTCTCAGAAATTTTATGTCCCAATACAATTCCTTCATTAACCATAAAGTGGCATTTCTCCCAACTAAGAACAAGTTTAGTTTCTTCACATCTCTGCAAAACTTTATCAAGGTTCCGCAAGCAATTATCAAAAGAATTTCCATAGACAGAAAAATCATCCATGAATACCTCTACAATATTCTCGCAAAAGCCATGAAAGATAGCAGACATGCATCTTTGAAAAGTAGCAGGAGCATTACATAAACCAAAAGGCATACGTCTATAAGCATAAGTTCCATAGGGACAAGTGAAAGTGGTTTTCTCTTGATCCTTAGTTTTAACAGCAATTTGTGAAAACCCAGAATATCCATCAAGAAAGCAAAAAATGAGTATTTTTAGACAACCTTTCTAACATTTGATCAATAAAAGGTAAAGGGTAATGATCTTTCTTAGTAACCTTATTAACTTTTCGGTAATCAATGCACATTCTATACCCTACAACTACTCTTTGAGGTATGAGCTCATCATTATCATTAGGCACAACAGTCATTCCTCCTTTCTTAGGAACGCAATGCACATGACTAACCCATCTACTATCAGCAATAGGATATATAATACCAGCTTCAAGAAGTTTTAATACCTCATTCCTTACCACATCCTTCATCTTAGGAATTAGACGACGCTGATGTTCAACAACAGGTTTTGCATCATCTTCCATATTAATGGCATGTTGGCAAATAGAGGGAGAAATCCCCTTCAAGTCATCAAGAGTGTAACCAATAGCTCCTCGGTGTTTCTTCAATATTTTCAATAACCTTTCTTCCTCAATTTCTGAAAGCTTAGAACTAATAATAACAGGATATACTTTCTTATCATCAATATGAGCATATTTAAGATTATCAGGCAATGGTTTTAAATCAAAAACAGGATCTTCTTTTGGTGGTAATGTTGTACCTAGATCTTCTACCGGTAAATCATGTTTAAGAATAGGTTGACGAAGGAAAATTTCATCAAGCTCATTTCTTTCTTCCCTAAAAACTTAACTCTCACTATTCTCCAAATGTTGATGCAAAGGATTATTAGGAGCAAGAGCAATAGATGCACACTGTTCAACTCTAAAATCATTATTAGGCGAATCAGCTTTATAAGGAGTTTTGGCAAATTTAGAGAAATTAAACTCATAAGATTCACCAGCAAATTTAGTCAAAATTTTCTCTTTCTTGCAATCTATAACAGCTCCACAAGTATTTAGAAAAGGTCTACCAAAAATGATAGGACAATACTTACTAGCAGCAAAACCAAGTACCAAAAAGTCAGCAGGATATTTAATCTTACCACATAGAACTTCCACATCTCGAACAATACCAATTGGAGAGATAGTTTCTCTATTAGCTAGCCGAATAACCACATCAATATCTTCAAGTTCACAAGAACCAATTTCGTGCATAATCTCTGTGTAAAGCTCATAAGGAATAGCACTAATACTTGCACCAATATCGCATAAACCATAATAACAATGATCACCAATTCTAACAGATAGCATAGGAAAACTAGTTTTCCTAGACTTATTAGGATGAAACAATATTAGAAGCATCTTCACCGAAAATAATATGACCATCTTCCACATTTTCAGTCACAAGATCTTTAACTATTGCAATAGCAGGTTCAACTTTTATTTTCTCTTCAGGTTCTATAGGTTTCTTTTCACTTTTATTAACCGCACTATTTATAATAGAGTACTCCTTCATTTTAGCAGGGAAAGGAGTTTTTTCAATATAAGCTTCAGGAATAACATGATCAACAGTTTCAACTACAACACATTTATTTATAGATGAATCAATTTTATCTTTATACGGTTCATGATACTTATCAAAATTCTTCTTAGGCAATTCATAATGAGAGGCAAAAGCTTTATAAAGATTTGCAGCAACTTGAGAATCAAGACCATAAGTAGCACTCATATTACGAAATTTATCAGTATCCATAAAAGATTCAATGCATTTATAATCATAGTTTATACCTGATTCTCTATCTTTGTCGTTCTCCCATCCTTCAGTATTATCCTGGATCCGATTAAGAAGGTCCCTTTTAAACTCTTCTTTGTTGCGTGTAAATGATCCAGAACAAGAAGTATCCAGCAAGGTCTTGTCTTGAAAAGAAAGTCTTGCATAGAAATTATCAATGATAACATTACCAGGAAGCTCATGAATGGGGCATTTGAGCATTAAAGACTTCAATCTCCCCCACGCTTGGGCGATACTCTCTCCATCATGAGGCCAGAAATTATATATGCGGTTCCGGTCTTTGTGAATTTCACTTGGAGGATAGTACTTAGAATAAAATCGGGGCACAATATCATTCCATTCAAGAGAATCCCCATCATCCAGTAATTTATACCAATGCGCCGCTTTACCAGACAGCGATATAGAGAATAGTTTCTTCCTCACTTCATCCATAGCAATACCTGCACACTTGAATAAACCGTATAATTCATGTAAGAACAGTAAATGAACTCCAGGATGGACAGTCCCATCCCCTGTATAACGGTTATCCACAACACGTTCAATAATTTTCATAGGTATTTTGTATGGAACCTCTTCCTCACTTGGCGCCTCATCCACTACCTTTGCAGTAGTAGTAGATTTTCCAAATAAAAATTCAAGAGAAGATCTCTCCATAATGAATTATAGCAGCAGGCAGAAATAAAATCAGCACAAACAGTAAAAGTTTCCCTTACCAATTCCACTTACCAATAGCGCTTCACTCCCCGGCAACGGCGCCAGAAAATAGTCTTGATGACCCACAGTATAGGGGGTGTATCGTAGTATTTTCAATAAGTAAGAGTGTCGAACCCAACGAGGAGCAGAAGGTGTTGACAAGCAGTTTCGATGTAGGAATCACTGTAAATGCTCACAGACAAGTATTCAGGGGGTTTTGATGTAGCAGTTGAATAAAGTACGAGTAAGTAAAGTGCAAGAGAAATAATTGCAGCGAGTGGCCCAATCCTTTTTAGCACAAAGGACAAGCCGGTTTGTTTACTTATAATGACCAAACGTTCTTGAGGACACACGGGAATTTAGTCTAGTGCTTTCGCTTCATATAGCTGATTAATCTTCATTGTTTTGATAAGTGTTGTGTGGTTGAACCTATGCTAATGCACCGCCCTTCCTAGGACTAATACATACTTGTGATTATACCCCTTGCAAGCATCCGCAACTACAAGAAAGTAATTAAGATAAATCTAACCACAGCCTTAAACTCTGAGATCCTGCTATCCCTCCTGCATCGATATACCAACGGGGGTTTAGGTTTCTGTCACTCCGGCAACCCCGCAATTGGCAAACAAATACAAGATGTATTCCCCTAGGCCCATAAAGGTGAAGTATCATGTAGTCGACGTTCGCATGACACCACTAGAAGAATAACACCACAACTTAAATATCATAACATTGAATATTACTCAACCATAATTCACTACTAACATTTAGACTTCACCCATGTCCTCAAGAACTAAACGAACTACTCACGAGACATCATATAGAACGTGATCAGAGGTGATATAATGATGAATAACAATCTGAACATAAACCTTGGTTCAATGGTTTCACTCAATAGCATCAATAACAAGTAGAAATCAATACCGGGAGAGTTTCCCCTATCAAACAATCAAGATCCAACCCAAATTGTTACAGCGGTGACGATGTGCAGCGGTGGAGACGGCGGTGATGATGATGGAGATGATGACGATGGTGATGGAGATGATGTCCAGCTCGATGACGGTGACGATGGCGTCAATTTCCCATCCGGGAGGGAATTTCCCCGGTAGATTTCAGCCTGCCGGAGAGCTCTTTTCTCTCTGGTGTTTTCCGCCCCGCAGAGGCGGCTGTGACTCTTCGCGACTATCCTCTGGAGCTTAGGTTTTCGGGACGAAGATGTACGCGAAGGAGAGGAGGCCAGAGGGGGCTGTGGGCCCCCTCCTCATAGGGCGGCGCGACCAGGGCAGGGCCCGCGCTGGCCTATGAGGGGGGCCCATGGCGGCCCTCCTCGGCTCCTTCTTTTGGCTCCCTTCGTCTTCTGGAAAAATATGATTTTTCATATAATTTCTGTCAATTGTTGATCTTCCGAAATATTGCCTTCTGACGACGCTTTTTCCAGCAGAATCCTGACTCCGGTGCGCAATCCTCCAATAATCATGAAACATGCAAAATAGATGAAATAACATAAGTATCATCTCCAAATATGAAATATATCAATGAATAACAACAAACTATGATATAAAATAGTGATGCAAAATGGACGTATCAGTCTCATGCATAAAATAATTACTACTCCCAACATAAGCATAGTCATTCTTATTAATTGTAGTGGGAGCAAATTCAACAAAGTAGCTATCATTATTATTCTCATCACCATAATCATCAAATATAGGAGGCATAGTATAATCATAATAAACTTTATCCTCCATAGTAGGTGGCACCAAAATACCACTATCATTATAATCATCATAAATGGGAGGCAAAGTATCATCAAAGTAAATTTTCTCCTCCATGCTTGGGGGACTAAAAATATCATGCTCATCAAAACCAGCTTCCCCAAACTTAGATTTTTCCATAGCATTAGCAATAGTAGTGTTCAAAGAGTTCATGCTAATAACATTGCTACAACTATTTTGCAAACAAAGTTCCATGGGTTTTTTAATTCTCTCTTCAAACACCTCATGTCCTAACTCAAGATAGATACTATAAAGATCTTTAATTTTTTTTTTGTTTTCCATTAAGCCTAACTAGTGAAATAAAAACAAGAAACAAAAAGATGCAATTGCAGGATCTAAAGGAGATAGCTTCGAGCACTCACACACCGGCAACAGTGCTAGGAAATAGCTTAGTAGTCGGAGGATGTGAATACCTTTTACCTTACCTCCCCGGCAACGGCGCCAGAAAATAGTCTTGATGACCCACAAGTATAGGGGATCGCAACAGTCTTCGAGGGAAGTAAAACCCAAATTTATTGATTCGACATAAGGGGAGACAAAGAATACTTATAAGCCTTAACAACTGAGTTGTCAATTCAGCTGCACCTGGAAAATCACTAGTAACAGGGGTGATGTGAAAGCAGCAGTAATATGAGAGCAATAGTAATATTAACACAGCAGCAGTAGCAGTAACACAAAGGCAATGGCACTAGAAAATAGTTGATACTACTTCTAATGGCATATAGGACCGAGTGAGTATTTGATGATGAAAGATGGACCGGGGTTCCCAGCTATCTACACTAGTGGTAACTCTCCAATAATAAGTGACAAGTATTGGGTGAACAAATTACAGTTGGGCAATTGATAGGATTGAAATAGCATTAAGACATAACATCAATTTATTAATCATGTAGGCATGTTTTCCATATATAGTCATACGTGCTCGCAATGAGAAACTTGCATAACATCTTTTGTCCTACCGAGGTGGCGGCCGGGCCTCAAGGGAATCTACTTGGTAATTAAGGTAATCCTTTTAATAGAGCACCGGAGCAAAGCATTAACACTTGGTGAAAACATGTGATCCTCATATCTAAGCCTTCCTCCAGCTTATCCCGATTCTTTGTCACTATGGGGCCTCAGGTTCCGGACATAGACATGTGCAAACAACTTGTAGATACAATCTAAGCAATAATTATAGAGCTTAAATCTAAGATCATGCCACTCGTGCACCAGTGACAAGCATTAAACACATCAGATGGATCTCAATCATGTAAGGCAGCTCATGAGATCATTGTATTGAATACATGGGAGAGAGTACCAACTAGCTACTGCTAGAACCCGTAGTCCATGGGGGAACTACTCACGGAGCATGATGGAGGCGGTGGCGTCGATGGAGATGGCTTCCGGGGGCACTTCCACGTCCCGGCGCCGTGCCGGAACAGAGATTCTGTCCCCCAAATCTTGGTTTCACGATGGTGGCGGCGCCCATGGAGTCTTTCTGGAATATCGTCGATTGTGGTAGGGTTTTTGCATCTGGGAGCATATATAGGCGAAGGGGCGATGTCGGTGGAGTCCCGAGGTGGGCTCCCCACCTGGTGGCGCGACCAAGGGGTGGCCCGCGCCCCCCTATGGTGTGGGCTCCTCGTGGCCCCCTTCGTCTCTCCTTCGGACTCCGTTAAGCCCCTGGAAAAATAAGAACGTGGCCTTTTGTTTCGTCCAATTCCGAGAATATTTCCTGTGTAAGATTTCTGAAACCAAAAACAGCAGAAAACAGGAACTGGCGCTTCGGTATCTTGTTAATAGGTTAGTACCGGAAAATGCATCAAAATGATATAAAGTATGGATAAAACATGTAGATATTGTCATAAAACTAGCATGGAACATAAGAAATTATAGATACGTTTGAGACGTATCAGTGACCTTGTCACATGATTGCATGCTAATTAGTTGACATTCCATGGATAGGGCCAGAGCATATCTATCTGTCATCAGGATGGACAAATCCCACTCTTGATCCATATGCCTCAACTCATACTTTCCGAATACTTAATCTCATCTTTATAACCACCCATTTACGCAGTGGTATTTGATGTAATCAAAGTACCCATCCGGTGTAAGTGATTTACATGATCTCATGGTCGAAGGACTAGGTTACTATGTATCGAAAGCTTATAGCAAATTGAACTTAATGACTTGATCTTATGCTATGCTTACTATGGGTGTGTGTCCATCACATCATTCACCTAATGATATGATCTTGTTATTAATAACATCCAATGTTCATGATCATGAAACCATGATCATCTATTAATCAACATGCTAGCTTAACAAGAGGCTTACTAGGAACTCTGGTTGTTTACACAACACACATGTATTAATGTTTCCGGATAATACAATTATAGCATGGGATGTAAACATTTATCATGAACACTAAGACATAAAAAATAAACACTTTTA
The DNA here is from genome assembly GCF_019359855.2 of Lolium perenne. Taxonomy (NCBI): domain Eukaryota; kingdom Viridiplantae; phylum Streptophyta; class Magnoliopsida; order Poales; family Poaceae; genus Lolium; species Lolium perenne. Next base: position 128,883,715 of record NC_067249.2, on the reverse strand, counting down.
TTATTGTCTCTTGGGGAAATATCCAACAAAGGGATCCTCGGTGGTGTTGCGAGGATGCAACCTCTTTGCATCGCCGATGTTCTAGGCCGACGAAAGTGGATGCCGGCCGTTACCGTCGGTGCTGGAGAACATTATTGTCGGTGCAGTAAGCATACATGGTCGATGTTGCAAGACACACAACGGAGAGGGAGGTGTCGCAAGGTGGAGACGCATCCCATCGTATGTAAGACGGGATACTGGAATTGTTAGTTTCTTTTGTGGGAAGCGTATGTAATTTTTGTTAAAAGCGTCTTTCTAAGATATTGTAAAGGGTTTCCCACAAGGAAATTTTGTTAGATTTGTTGAATTTTTTATTGGAAGCATCGAATATTATTATTGAGAACAATTTTGCAACATGTTGTAAATTGATTTCCCACATGGCTGCAATGTTGAATTTGCTAAAGTAAATGTTGAAAGCACCGCTGATAATTGTTGTAAAATAAGCATATTTTTATTGTACAAGCATGGATTTTTTTGTTGTAAATACATAACAAATTTGTTGTGACCATCTCTGAATGCCACGCGAATTCTTGCTGCAATATTACATAATCTTTTTTGTTTGTAAAAGTACGAAAATTATGTTAGGGTGCTTGTTTCAATAGTCTTAATAGTTGTAATTTTTATTGCAATGCTATATTATTGTTTTTATCCACCGAGTGGGATGCGTGTTTAGTGAGAGGAGAAAGAGGCTCTCACTAGGTCCACACATGGGGGAAAACTCAGGGTGGGCATAAAAACCGTGAAACCGAAAACCGAACCGAAGCCGAAACCGAACTAACCGAAATCTCGGTTTTTTCCATTAACTGCTATTTTTTCGGTTTCCATTTATACTAACCGAATTAAATTTGGTAAAATTCGGTTTTTAGCCCCACCAACCGAACAAGACCGAATAGACCGAATTGAGTAACCTACCATCAATTTGTGCATAAACCGATCATTCCATAGAAGCCCAATTGCGTTTTATGTTCCAAAAATTGTTCATTCAATGTATGACATTGGTCTTTGATGTACTAGCTTTTTCTGAATATAGCGTGAAGCCTGCATAATAGAACACGTCGCCGAAGTCTTAGCTACCCCTTTTAATCGCTCATGAGTGATACACCTGTACCACGAGTGTCGCAGCCTACCAAATAGCATCCCTCCACGATTGGTGCTCATTTGTCGATTTCTTGCGCAGTTGATGCTTTTTGTGTTGATATGTCAATCACTATTTGCTTCCTTCGGTGATGCCTACTATTTGTTCAAGTGAGTAGGTTCATTCGGTTTTAACCGAAAACCGAACCGAATTTGTCGGTTAACCGAATCTTCGGTTTCCTAAATTTTCATGCAAATTTCGGTTACCATTTTTGAAAACCGAATTTGTTCAAAAACCACAAAAACCGAACCAAAATTTCGGTTAAAACCGAATGCCCACCCTGAGGGAAAACAATGTTTGGAAAGCGATAACCATGTTTAGGGTTTAGGAAAGTGACAATGACATGTCTCATCTAGAGCATCCAACGGCCGCACGACCTCCATCCAATGGTGCGCTTTTCCCCCCAAATTGGTCGCCCGACACCAAGTATGCCCATTAATTTATTTGATGTATGTTGGTCTATATTTAAATTATTATATGAGAAAATAATATGCGGTTAAAAGGGTGCTGGGCCTTACCAAACAGGATCTACAAAGCCCAGTTATATCAAGACTGGCCTGCGCAACTGGGCCACCCGGACCTTCGGGAACCTTCTTCATCGCCTCCTCCTCCATCATTCAGTCTGCAACCCTCGACCTCCGTTCATTCTCGCTGCCCGCCTCCGACCTCGCCGTCCTCGTCCCCTCCGCCGGTAACACACGGTCTTCCTCCCAGATCCCGGTTCCATCCGAAATTCGTTGTACTCGATCCCGGCTCCTTGCAATCTCGTTCTCTTTAGGTCTAATAATCGCCGCCCTTTTCTGCAGTTGGAAGCGCCATCGTGTTGGGTCACCGGAACCGTCGCGCGCATGTGAGTGATCCGATCCAACTAATTTTTATTGCCGTATTCAATCGCTGATCTGCAGCGCAGGCGTCACACGCGGGTCGAGCAGATCGCTGCGTTGGGGTGGGTGCGGATCCATATGCGGCCGCCGATCGCGTGATTCAATTAGCTACGGATTATAGGGCTATTCGTGAATGTCTATTTATACGCCTGGGATCCGTAGAATCGAGCGACGGTGTTCTGGTGCATGATGCGTCTTACGAATTCTATGCAATGCAACCAACCGCCCATGGCTGCTGAGGCTACGGTGCTAGCTCGTGCAGCGGTTCCAATGGCCTGCCTTTTTTGCCAAAATCGGAATCATAAGGCATGGCAAAGAATTGGGAAATTGACACTCGGGGTGTCGAGGAACATTCCTGCTTGTTCTGTCTGATTTTTGATGTTTGTAATTTTGTGCGCTCTGGCTAGGCAGCCCCATCTGTGTGGGTTCTAGTTGCACAGCACTTGCCTCAGATTATTGTATCAGTGTGCGTATAGGTGTTATTGTTTGATGGCTACTTCTGCTATTAACTGCTGCCAACAAACTTTTTAGGGGGGGTGAAAACTGACCAAATAATTATTATGCTGCATATGTACAAAGCTATAGCATCTTCTTCAATAACTTTAGTTTAGGCATTTCCTCACATGATATATCCTCGCTCTGGTAAATTATGCAAGCTGATTATTGGCTGATTCGGATGACCTTGACCTTTCTCATCACTCAAGAGTTATGCAGACACCTATATATGAATAAACATTAAATATTCCTTTTTTTTCATCCATGCGTTCACCTGTCGAGGTTGACACATCATGCAGACAAGGTAGGCACATAAGTTTGTGATCCAATGTATGAGAACTTAGTATATTGCCATTGTGTTTTATTAAAATGTGTGGGTTTCAAGTATTTCCTGGTAATTTGACTTTGCAATAGTTATGCATTTATAGCACTGCCTATTTGTGGTAGTTATGCAATGGAAGGGTTTCACTGTTCCAGGTCGTTTTGTTCATAATCTATTATCTCACATTGTATTTCAGGGAGGATGAGGAGGCATCTGACCCAAAGGCGCTCCTAGAGGCTCAGACGAAGGCTAAGTGTGTCCGCCAGTGGTATCTCTATAAGGTAATGCGCTGTATTATTAGTTGCAAATGTATAATTCTTTCTGATCTTTATATACAGCTATGCACTCAGATGTTATTATGTATCCTGTAATATTTATACGCAGAAATGAGCAGCATGATTACTAGGATATATCTCCAGCTATGTTTAACTGAGAGGTTTCGTGTACTTCAAGTGCATCCTCAAGGGCCTTAAATTTTGAGATTTATTTTCTGTTACCTGTAAAAATGTGTTTCTGTTTTATCTGTACTCACGTGTTAGGTACGACGACCCATTGAACTAGCAAATGGCCAAGTTCGAAGGACGTGTCTAGTGTTTACAATTTATATTCTAAACAATTCTTATTCAGCAACTGTTTCACATTTTCTGTGTTTATAGTGAACTTGGTTTTGGCAGTTGACCGAACATTTTAAGAAATACTTCTTGGCTACTGTATACTATTTGTTTGAATACCTGTTCTTTGTTACCACTGGAACCTAAACTTATGTCACTTATGCTGTGCACAGGACTGCGTGAAGAGAATTGCAGATGATGAGACTGGGCACAAGCACTGTACTGGCCAATACTTCGATTACTGGAAATGCGTGGACAAGCATGTGAGTGCTCCCTTCCTGGCTGTGCTCATGCTTGTGTGCACAACCCATCCGAGAAGCCAGTTGTTCATGTATTATTTTGTTCCTTCCATCTCTTGAACTAATCTAAGTTGCTTATGGTTATTACTTCTTTCTTACAGGTTGCTGAGAAGCTCTTTGATAAGTTAAAGTGACGAGGACATTGTTCTCTCTTGCTACTTTTTGCTCAACGGTGGTAATAATCATATCATTTGCACGCGTTATAGACAATTCAGGTGCCTATTCCTATATGTAAAAAAAAGTTTTGCGGTTTTGCCTGTCACTCAGCACAATAGTTTTTCCGCAGCAAGTTTACATTTTGTTGCTGCCAAAGGCATTGTTGGCTCAGGATATATTTCAGTTCTGAGTTGAGATATTCCCATGATCATGACTGAGGACTAAATGTTGCCATTGATTTCTTTTCTATTGCTTTTGTGGTGCAATTTTCTGCGCATATAACCAACTATCTGGGTTTGTGAATTAGATGGAAACTAAAGCACAGTAAAATGGTGCCGTGAACATGGATGCCCACTTGTGGCTGAGAGATCTTACACACATGGTTGTGCTTGATCTTGCGTGGTAATTATGCTCATCTGTCTTTTATCAGCATATATTCACGGCACCAGTGCAATAGGCTTTCATTGGCATCATCCAGCCAGTGCTGTTTAGTTGTTTATAAGGTGTGTTCAGGTAAAAATAACTCATTCTGTTTATGTGAACCCTCGTCATCGAACTGTCTGGTACATTTTTGGAAAGGGTAAAATCAAGTTTGACATTACCTGATGGTGTCCGAGTCCCATGGTCAATTGTTTAGTTCGGATTGGTTCTCATACGCATGATGCGTGTTGTGTGGTGTGTGCCCTGTTTGCAACCACTAATCTCGCCATGGTGACAACTGACATGAGGCCACTTGTGAAAGATATCGGCTGATCGAAATGTTAAATGAGTTATCTCCAGTGCCTGCCATGATTTTCTTCATACATCGCATATGCTTGTTTTTGGCTGACTTGATGGAATGGACCTGTTGTTGGTTTCGCGCCTCTCTTTGTGTGTACTCTTTGGTGCCACTGCTTTTGACACCTTTCATTTCATGTTTGAAGAGCATATCGTTATCTTACACTTCCCAGTGTCAGAAAGAAGGTGAACAACATTGTGCTTCTGAGTATTCCTTTCTAAACGTTACGAAATACTAACAATAACAGAATTCTTCTGGGTTGGAGCATGCTGTCCAAGATCGGATATTATATGCCAATGTTGTTCCCGTAATTACTTGCAGCTGTTCGAACAGAAGTACCTGAATCGTTTCCTGAACAAAGCATTTTATTATAAAATGAACGCTTCACTATTAGGGTCTGACTTGTGGGGTAATCTATTCTCCCACTTATAGTCTGACTTGTTGCTACTTGGAAATTTCACAGGCTTTTTTTTTTGAAATAAAAATTTCACAGGCTTAATTAGCTCGTAAGTGAATATCTCGTCTCAAAGCTTGAGAATGAAGAGTTTAGTTTGATGACTGAAAAGTGTTTGGGAGTAGATTAGTTTCCTAGTTCGAGACGGTTGCTGTGTCATCCTCCAAACCCAAGATTACTTGTTCCGATTGGGCAGAGGCTCCGTCTCTCTCAACTGTAAAGACACAAGTCAAAGTGATACAACCCCTCTAGCACTAACCTGACACAAGATCTCTCCATTCTTTTCTACCACTAATAGTTCGCCTGATTAGTTGACGCAGACGGCAGCAGTAAAACCCTGTCAAGCCTCTTACACGTATATGTTCTGTGCTTGGAATGCGAATCTCCCGTGGTTCGCCATTTCATCTTGGATTGTATGTGCAGAGAAATGTGAGTCGCTGACTTGTATATATGCATACCTTTAGGATATGTTCATATGCGTATCCATGTAAATAATGACTATACAAGTGTACTGCCATATTCTTTTAATGGGTGACGATGTTTTCGGTTGGCGGCTTCTTCGATCTTGAAACTAAGTGAATCTAGCCTTCACGCGTGAATGTGCCCGCATGCATGGTAGCATGTCTCACTCCTCCTGTGCAGCTCCCTGGGGAGACACTGGGGCGTATGACCAACAAACTATTGGAATACACTTGCAAAACATAAAAAATTCCGACCATGCCTCACATGGATATATGATTAGGGTTTAGGTCATGGGTTTGCCCCTAGACTCGCAGGTGCGGAGCTTGATGTAGCCATATATTGTTTTGGGGGCAGTGCGGTCCAACTTCTTCGATCTTGGAAATTAATGACAATTTCTACAAACTAATGTTTTCATTGAGTTCCTTATGAAGGAATCTTACATAAGTAATGTTTAAAGACTATGTGTTGGATTCAAGGGTGGATGCCATGAAGATAAATATGCATGTTGAGTTTTGGCATCAAGATCATCGATTTGAAGAGACGAATTCAGTATAATAAATAAAATGCTAAATAAGATTAAGTTCTTGTGTGGAACTTAAAGGAAGCCAAGCTCTAGCTATACGTTAAGCCATAAAGGATCAAGATCTTGTGAGTATGATTCTAAGTGAAAAAATTATGTATGCACCTAAAGAGATTGTGATAGAGCATAGAAGATATAAGGCTGACCAAGGCAAAGAGCAAAAATTAGATTTAAGTTGGTCAACACACAACGCATAGAAAATTATACCACATGTAATCAAGTGATCCAGTGGTATGATACGTTTTGTCAATTATGCTTTCTCACCTTGGAAATGTCATCGCATCCCCCCGTAGCCTTTCCGTCCCCACTGATGTGGTTCTCCTGGTAAAAACCTCATATTATGTCAACCTGGATCGGGTGAGAACAGCGGGGTCCTTCTTGCACCCTCCTTGGAGGTGTCCTCTTGGAGACATCGTCTATGAGGCTGGTTTGTGCTTGGCTAGTGATGGCGGCTTCGAGGATACGGAGAATCATCATCGATAAGGCGTCGTCGGTGAAGGCGCTTTCTATTGTCACTTTGGTGTTTGGGGAGGCCCATATCTGCCTAACTCACCTTTTTTTTTTTGACATATCTGCCTACCTCACTTGGCATATGAATCTGGTTTGGTTTCTTTCTCCCGCATTGGCGGTTCTGGTGGCTTTCCTTTGCTATATTGTGGAATTTTGGTCCGGGGATGATCCCAGCCTAGGGAAGCTAGGTGGATTGTTCGCTTCATGCGGATTTCTAGAGTGTAATTTGTATGGAGATTGCTCAAAAGAAAAGACCGGTGCAAATTAGATTCTGCAGCCTAAACCACTAGTTTTAGGTGACGTGACATCTTATAGTGGGCATATGGAGGGAAAGTTATTTGAGACTCGGTGCCAACATCCTTTTTCTTCATCACTTGGCACGAGAATAATTGAGGGAACTCTTCCCGGATGATCAGGAACTAACCCTGCTTTCCCCAAGATCACGATCATCTGCGATCTTCCGTAATCCATTCATCTGAGCCGTTGAGTGTTACTCCAAGCTACAACGTATTCCGTTGTTAGCATCGCACGGCAAACCTGAAATCACATGGACATCCCTCGCTCACGTACAAACCGGCAACACAGAAGTTATCACTTGAATCTTGGTTTTCTATAAAGGAGAAGAGGCTAAACAGTGTACAATGCACATTTCATGACCCATCCCAGATGTAACTACAGCTATTACTTAGACCTAAAAATCATACGGCGTGACCAAGCCTTCCGGCGGTAGCGGCACGAAGAAGGACCGGACTGGCGCGGCGCCGCCGTCGTCCTGGTGGCCGGCCTCGGCGCACCCGGAGGCCTTCTGCGGCTCCCCGAAGAGCGGCTGCCGGCAGGTCGGGCACGTGGAGCGGGCCATGAGCCAGCGGTCGACGCAGCGGACGTGGAAGCCGTGGTTGCATTTGGGCAGCACCCGGACGCGCTCCCCGGGCTCCAGGTCGGCCAGGCAGATGGCGCACGCCGGGGCCGTGCTCGGCCCCAGCGCCTGCCCCGCCGAGTACACCAGCGTCGGCATCGCCCGCAGCGCCTTCCGCCGCACCCCGGCCTGCGCCAGCCGCGCCACCGACCCGAGCTCCCGGCTGCCGGCCGCCGCCGGCGTCATCCGGGTGCTCGAGCACCGGAGCGCGCACCGCACGATCGAGTTGAGCCCCAGCGCGCAGATCAACGCGCACAGGAGCACGGCCAGGATCATCACCACGTTCGCGTCGAAGGTGCTGCCAGCGACGGGGGCCCCGTCGCCGGCCGGAGCCTCCTGTCTGGCCACGGCGTAGCTCTCCCTGTGGCCGTGCAGCAGCACCCTCCTCGAGTACACGTACCCTTGATGCATTCCCTGAACCGCCAAGTTCCCGCCATGAACCTGCATGTTTCTTTCTTTCTTTCTTTCCTCCGCCTGCCGATCGGTTTCCACTTCTCTGCACTCTGCAGGTTAAGTCAAGTCAATGCCTTCCGTTCGTCTCTCTTGGTTGTTGTTGCACACGCAGGTAAGATCGATGCAAGTTGACTCTGCAGCCGCAAGTGTGACTGTGTGAGTGTAGTAGTAAGTTTCTGCTACTCTGAACCAGAAGTTGTATATATAGGCTGCAATTCTAACTGTAGGCAATTAACGAGTGGAGCACTGAAGCTGGGACTTGTGTGATTAACAGTAGTGGCTTTCTGAGGAGCAGAGGGGCACTAGCTTAGCTTAGCTAGCTAGTAGCACCAGATCCTGTCTGCATGATCATTATTACTATAAAGTTCGATAATGCACCTAATGAAGTGCAGCCAGGAGTGGATTAGAAAAGGAGAAGACACTGAATTATTTGTCCTTTACGTCAAAAGCCTTGTGGTTGTGTGGGGGAGGCTGCATCTTTGACCTCTGCTAGCTAGCTTAGTGCTGTGGCCTAGTGGACTCGGGTCAAACATCGTCTGGTCCAGCCAACAGAGCAGATAGGCATGGTTTTCAGCCTTACAAGGTGGCACCGCACAAAGCTGGTGAAACTGATCTGATTTCCGATCCTCCTAGTGCACTGGATCTGAATCCTGAATGCGGCTAATAAAATGTAGTACTCCCTCCATCCATATTACTTGTCGCTGATTTAGTACAAGTGTACAACTTTGTACTAAATTAGCACGAAATAGTATAGATTGGAGAGGGTGCTAGCTTTCACAGGGATGTTGATGGTACTTGTGATGTTGTTGATGTCCAAATTTCAACGGGATATACTAACTACTCCCTCCATTTTACTAGAACCTAAGCAAGCTAAAAAATTTAGATTTCACAATGACTTCAGAAAACTACCAGCATCTACAACACCAAATTTATACTATTAGATTTATTCGGCATGAGATATATTTCGACTTTGTGTAATGTGTTGTAACAAGTTAAAATTACCACTCTAGCCATTTTAATTTCTTGGGAGATGTCTCACCGTCATTGGTTACCAATTATAAGTTGGAATCATAGTTTTATAGAAAAAATATAAGCATAAATAATATTGTATAAATAAACTATGAAAATATATTCTAAGATGGCCTGATCTACTGTATTATTGATTTGATATTGTAGATGTTCATATCTTTATCTTTGGTCGAACTTACAAGAGGTTGATTTTTTACAATAAATGTAGATCTTCTTTTTCAAACGGATGGGAGTATATTATTCACGACGGCATATATTCAGAGAGTTCAAAGAATCATCTTGAAGGCAATGTAAATGTCTGAAAAAATGACCTATACTTCGACTTGAGGTAGTATTTCCTATGCTCTAAATGGTAGCTCTTTTAAAGGTGCATCATTGCCTCTCTATAGGTAAGATACACTTATAATCCTGATCATCTACAGAAAGGAATGACTAGAACCTTCTAAAGTGGTGATTATGCTTCCAACAATTCATCAGAAGAATATAATTTAGTTAATGGGTCACTACTATCTTACTAATATGACATTCACTGAGCCTGGAAAGGTAGTATTTGTTTAGGAGCACAAGAACCTAAAAACAATTTTTTTTTGCAGGAATAGTTAATTCGAACAAGTCCTACTTAGTGCTTCGTTTGATTTAAATGATTGGCATAGGAATTTTGTAGGATTTTCATTCTTATGATATTTTTTTCTATGTGCGCTATTTGATTTGCATGATTGGAATTCTTAGTAATGCATATGATTTTTTCCTATAAGATTGTCTTACACTATGCGTTGGAGAAAAAATTTCATCCACTCAAACCTTATGCTACAATTCCTTTGTTTTTCGTGTGAGTCAAACACTATTATTTTCTGTAGGTTCCAAATCCTATATAATTCAACATTCTAATCCCGCAGTTTTCCTATTCCCGTGTTCTAAGGATCCTACAAATCAAACAGGCCCTTAATCCTACATAGAAAATGACCCAAGTCAACAAAAGTCTAAGTTACTATCGATGATCAACAAATCAGAAAGATAAGAAATGATCAAAGGAATGCCCAAGATGAAGGAAGTTCACTTCTGTGGATGGATGAGAGGGTTTGCTTCGTCATTGGCTATAGACATCCTCTTCCCTTAGTCCATGATGCACCAGTGAACCAATCTTTACCATTATACCGCTCCTACATACCACCACTAACGATAGCCTTGGTCTTTTGCCCGATACTCCAATCCAATAATCCCTCCCATCGACATGTACTCTATTCAGAGTTCAGACACACTTGAATGAAATCAAGTGGATGACACCAGAGCTCCATGATTTACTCGGGAGCCTAGGATTTTCTATACGAATCGAACCAACATTGAGGAAGAGAAATTTGGAGTCTTGCACGACTCGAGCCTTCAATTTAACTTCCCTCGCCACCTTTGTAACATAGGTCTAGGTCACGCCGCCGCGCTCTATCAAGGCCACTGATACGTCTCAAACGTATCTATAATTTCTTATGTTCCATGCTAGTTTTACGACAATACTCACATGTTTTATATACACTTTATATCGTTTTTATGCATTTTCCGGCACTAACCTATTAACAAGATGCCGAAGCGTCAGTTCCTGTTTTCTGTTGTTTTTGGTTTCAGAAATTCTACACAGGAAATATTCTCGGAATTGGATGAAACAAAAGGCCACGTTCCTATTTTTCTAGGGGCTTCATGGAGTCCGAAGGAGAGACGAAGGGGGGCCACGAGGAGCCCACACCATAGGGGGCGCGGGCCACCCCTTGGTCGCGCCGCCAGGTGGGGACCCCACCTCGGGACTCCACCGACATTGCCCCTTCGCCTATATATTCTTCCGTCTGCGAAAACCCTAAGACAATCAACGATATTCCACAAAGAGTTCCGTAGCCGCCGCCATCGCGAAGACAAGTTTCGGGGGACAGAATCTCTGTTCCGGCACGCCGCCGGGACGGGGAATTGCCCCCGGAGTCATCTCCATCGACACCACCACCATCTTCATCGCCGTTGCTGACTCCCATGATGAGGAGGGAGTAGTTCTCCCCCGAGGCTGAGGGCTCTACCGGTGGCTATGTGGTTCATCTCTCTCTTCCATGGTGTGATCTTTATGTGATCATGAGCTTTGTATCACTATTAATCTATGTGCTACTCTAGTGATGTTATTAAAGTAGTCTATTCCTCCTCCATGATGTAAAGTTGACAGTGTGTGCATAGTACTTGGTGTAGGTTATGATTGTAATCTCTTGTAGATTATGAAGTTAACTATTACTATGATAGTATTGATGTGATCTATTCCCCCTTTCATAGCTATTGGTGACAGTGTGTAAGCTATGTTAGTACTCGGTCTAAATTGCAACGGTCTATTATGCACTCTAGAGGTTACTTTAATATGAACTCCGGACGTTGTGGAGCTTGTTTACTCCGGCTTGAGGTGTGCTTTTGTAGCCCTACACAATGAATGGTGTTTGTTATCCAACAAGAGAGTGTTACAGAGTAGCATTTATTTATTCAATTATGTGATCATTGTTGAGAGTGTCCACTAGTGAAAGTACGATCCCTAGGCCTTATTTCTAAGCATTGAAACACCGTTTCCAACAAGTTCTGCTACATGTTTGCTTGCTGCCATCTTTATTTCAGATTGCAATTACTACTTACAATCATCCATATTACTTGTATTTCACTATCTCTTCGCCGAACTAGTGCACCTATGCATCTGACAAGTGTATTAGGTGTGTTGGGGACACAAGAGACTTCTTTAATTGCAGGGTTGCTTGAGGGGGATATCTTTGACCTCTACCTCCCTGAGTTCGATAAACCTTGGGTGATTCACTTAAGGGAAACTTGCTGCTGTTCTACAAACCTCTGCTCTTGAAGGCCCAACACTGTCTACAAGAAGCGTGCGTAGACATCAGCCACTAAACCTGTTCAAAAGATATCGAAGTGTCAATTTTATCAGTGTACAATGATCTCTATAAGACAGCATACACCCCTACTAATCTTTGTTGCGACCACGTTACTAACGACACCCCATATATCTCCTTTGGTTTAATGAAAACAACAAATATGATATTACCATTCCAAAGTGTATGATACTACAAAATCTACAATAACCTAAGTACTACATTTATGTCAACTGTCGGATCACAAGCAATAAACTATCTATAGTTTGGGAGGGTCTTAAATTTCTCTCCAAGCAGGATCATCCTGTATTGCCTGTGGGTTCTCCCTAAGACTAGCCACAATGGGAGTATCATAAGTAGTATCATGCATGCCATGTTGGCAAAAATCTGATGTGGCACACCAATTAATGAGGTGAGAGATGAGAGTGGTATCATAATATGATACCGTATCATAGCACGTAAAACTAGAAAACTTAATGGAAAACACATCATGTACACACATTTGCATTGAGATTCTACAAAAAATTAAATATGATGATACTATGATACTATCTTATGATACTATGCATTGTGGGATTAATATCATAAACTAGTATCATGTGCATGATACTAGTGTATGATACTTCCCATTATGACTAGTCTAAAGGAAAATACAGAGTGAGTGAAATAATGAGCTAACATTCACTAGACACTTTTGGAACAGCGGCACAACACTTGTGTCATTCCATCAATTAAGAGAGAGTCACAACATGAGGAAAAAACACGGACATAAAAAGTATTACAACCGTGATTAATCTCGTGGCAAGAAGCTCTCCCAATGCTTAGACTGCTCATAGTGGGAGTAACATAGTTAGTAACATCACACATCTCAAGACATTTTGGTGACATGGCATGCGAATAAATGAAGAAAGAGAGTGAGGTGGTAACTAGCTATGTTACCATGACATCACACACCCCAAGACAAAATGAGTCTACAGCATAATAAATGACACAATGCATGACACTACATATAAGTTACTACCCACTATGAAGGTAGTAACCTAGACTAGTAACATGGCATATGTTACTAGTCTAAGTTACTCCCCACTATGAGCAGCCTTAGCGCCCGCAATGGCCCAATTTGCTGGCTCAGCCTTAATTTTTGCGAAGATGATAGTTGGCAAGGTTGAGATCGCACGAAAGATCCGAGCAATCTCTCATTCTGAACATTCACTAGTTTTGACACCAACACTCACCCCTGTCTGTAATAAATCATATCTTCTGGAACAATCATGAAGGCATTAAAGTATTGACAGATGCGCACATTTCAGCACAATGATGGAGCTAATAAACAACTACTTAGCACTCATGAATCATACTGGCATATGCTCAGCCGTCCGCTCTGAGTGCACCTGAGCTAGCCAATCAGCGCCGGCAGCCCCTGAGGTGTCGTTTTGGCTGTGCTCAGGCCATCAAATGCAATCCTACTTGACAAAGCACTGGTTAAATGGGTGGTTATAGACTTTGAAACTTAAAAGTTGACGCCAACCGAGGAAACAACAGAGCGACAATGTGCTGGTTTGATGTGTTCAAAGAGGTTGCAACCTTTCAAAGAAAACTGAATCCCACAAGGCACCAGAAATTTACTCATGGCGTTTCATCACGGGAAGGTTTTTCACTCTTTAACATTGCTTATTAAAAATAAAAGAGGTCTCGGACTCTCGGTTGACTAAGCCTTAAAGACAACTTGCAGATTCACGTCTTCGTTATTCTCAAGAAAATCACTTAAGCAAAACCAGCTATCCGATAACTTCTCACGTTCCTAATAACCTTGTTTCTAATGTCAAGTAATGTTAAAATACAAATACAAAAGGTATCCGTTGAGTTTCTCATAAAATGATCATTGCACATGTCTTATCATGTATATCAGTAAGCTCACAGAATGTCAGTCACAAGCACACTGCACTAAAACATATTCAGTGATGAAGCTGTTGAGATCTAGCTGGAAGTCATGATCTTTCCAAGCTGTCATAAAACCGTTATCTCAACTCCCTACTTTATGCTACACAGTGTAGCCCATATAACCGAGCTGAAAAGGCTCAGGCCTACGGGTTCGACGGGTGCGCTATCTATCCAAATAGGAAGATATCATCAGGTCCAAAGGTAGCTCAAGAAACAAAGATAAATTTAGACGAGACAGTGCATGATGCAGATACTGATCGATGTGCTGCGATTGTCCCGTGCACGGGACCTCCCGTGCACCATATCATTAGGTATCATTACATAACAATATTTCTCACAAAAACTGAAACACAATGAATCTTGATGATATTTGGTGAAATATTGTGAAACGAATCTTAAAGTAGGAATCGAACGACACAAACATGCGACCTCCTGTGCACGGGAGAAGAGCATTTCTCAGATAACTGAGACGGGAAAGTGATATGCAAATTCACATGCACAATGACAACACACCATGCACACCACACTTCACAACTGCCTTACAACTAATCCGACTATTCAGGTGATGCCAAAATCATAATGGAATAGGCATACAAGTTATATTCTTATGCAACCATGATTCCTGAAAGAGAGAAAAAACATTAGAAGTGGAAAAGAAGGAAAAGGCTGCAAGTACTACAAGAATGCCTCTGTCTGAAGTCAAAATGTACGTGAGTTCCTTTATTTGCTACTGTCATTAGTGAATCACAGTTTGTGTACCTGCAACTCCCTCATCTCTAAATGCATTTGCTTTATCTACAGTTTGGCAAATCTAGTAATGATTTGTGCAAGAGACTTGCAATAGCATCCTACTAACATTCATTGATCAGTTATCACATCTTCCCCTTGATTCCGCAGTTTCTTGTTTCTTGTTTCTTGGAACTTGCACTTGGCATGCTGATCTAGCTCCAATAAAGGTAATTTCCGCCATACCATTTCTATCTATCTAGTTCTTTATGTTATCACAATATCTAAGGTATATGCATTGCTTGTGGCATACTGATTATTGCACTTCACGTGTACACATTAAAAAATTATTCTTCCAAGAGGAGAAGAAGTGGATGCACGGTCAGCAGTTGTATAATGAAGGTTGGTCCACATACTTAGAACTTATGCTACATCAAATGAACATGCGATCCATTAAAAAAATTGAGATGAAACGGCAAGAAAGCAAACAAATTATGGAACTGCTGACTGTTGTGATTGTTGTGAACAGATTGTGTCTCTTTATTCAGAGACATAGGCTTCCTTGGCTTTCACTCATATTTATCATTCCCTTTGAAAAACAGCGTCTTGAAATGAACTATTTCTACTTCTTATGATGGAAACAAATAACGAACTATATCTTGATTGTCGTGAACAGATAGCATAAGTTTGATGTTAGAAGACTTCAATATAAAAAACAGTTGGGGTGCTAGAAGTAGAAGACTTCATTATAAAAATGTGCTCAATTATCTCTGAATAAAGAACCACAAAGCTTATCTGATTAGTGATGCATATCCAATCACCTGCTTTTGTTGAGCTTGCAAGATCGACTCCACATGATAACGAGTATGATATTAGTGCACCAGAGCTTCCAGTCTTATCTGATAGAAACATTACCCTTTTTGCTACTAGTGAGTATCCCAATCTGGATACCCTATGTCGAGTCAACTATGGCCCAAACAAGACTGAGGGGTCGCCAGGAAGCACTTCTTTCCGCATAATGCATATATACCCCATTTGGAACCACTATGTGTAGTCAAAGCTCTGCCGACGGAGTGAATTTGAACTGATCATGCCATAGTTGCAGCCTAACAACAGTAAACAATGACCAATTCCCATGATGCTCTTTTACCAAAATTTTGATGTTCGCGATCATCTTAGTCTTCTGGTGCATATGGTGGGGAATGACATGATTTTCAATGGTGCTAGCCGGGCCGTATCAACGATTAAGACGAAGACGAAGATTAAGGAGGAGTTCGAGCGATCACGAATAGCTACAGTCTTCCGTACCGATAGTTTTGGTTTTCCGGAGCCGCTGACGTTGTGGTGGCACTTAGGAGAGTAGGCTTCGGTTAAGCGTTGTTTTCGGCCTTCTGGCTCTTTCTTTTATATATTTAATAAACCTTCTATGGTGTATTCTAAAAAAAAAATGTTGTTCAGCCCAAATCTAGACTAGGAAGGCAACAATTTTTTTATACATTTCTGAAACAATAACAAGATCAATATGACTAGCAAGCAGGCATATGGAATGACAGATAGTTTCCCTTGCTCTTTTCACTAGATGAAGCAACAACTCTGAATGTCTCATCGAAGTAAGTCCTGAAGACCTTGCCGAAGATTGTCCCTCATTCTACAGGTTACAGAAGCATAGATGATTACCATATAATGAATTGGCATGTTTAATAACAGAAAGAGGGGGCAAACATGATACAAACTCCATTCATTAATATAACTTAGTTTCTTCACAACAACAGATAGGCTACATTGCATAACGCATTATTACATACATGCGACATCGGTACAACAAAACACACTAGAAATACTAACTCAACTCACGACTGAAGCTCCCTTGTAGTAAGCTCACTTCTTGTGAAGGCTACAGAAGCAGCTCTCCTGACCTACGTCTCTAGCAATACAAGGAGGCTGACAAATCCCATCCTTGTACCAGACCGCCCGCTTCTCCACTAGCTCGCGCAGGAAGTAGTCCAGCTTATCAATGTTGACACTGGGCATCACCACAACATGAGCTATGTTTCCCTCACAGGCGAGCTGCCACCTTCGGACGAATTCCTCATCCTTTGGCCTTTCAAACACTACTGTGCTACTGAGCTCGTTAAGCATGGCTCCGATTCCTGCTGCGTTGAGACGGTCTTTCAAATAGTGTGCGTTTCTCAAACACTTCTGGACTTCCTTCTGAAATCCTCTATAGCCTTTCTGATTCAGGGTGTACCAGAGGAAGATAGGAGCATGGCCATTCCTGCTTCCCATGATTGTTGCATCCCTTGATGCAAGATATTCCACATTGCTAGAAAGGGCATTTATGTGCTCCAACCTTGTTATCTGAACACCACATGGCATGGGGCATCCTACAAACTTGTGGCCGGAGACACTCACACTCCCAATAGGTTTCTTAAATGTCACTTTAGCTGCCTAGTGAACAGAAATACATGGGAATCAGGAGAATGAACTATGAAGACAATTCTGATACGAAGCAGGTGTGAACAGGTGGCGATGAAAAAACAGTTACCTTCTTAACAAACGGTATCATCAGTCCAAAAAGAGCGCCATCACAATGGATATAAAACCGGTCTTTAAAGCCACTTTCTTCAAGGGTTTTAATAACCAGGTCAAGATCATCAACTGCTCCCTTCACGGTTGTTCCTGCATGCCAAGTATATGTTTTCAAAGCAGCACACACGACACAAGAAGGAATTATCTGAAAGATTGAAGAACAAACAAGCTCACCAATGTTGACATTTATAATGGCAGGTTTATCTTTGTTTTGCATCAGCTTTCTCTCAAAATCAGAACAATCAATTTCTCCAGAAATATGGGTGTCCACCTTGACACATTCCATCCTGTACATTCTTGCTGCTTTGAATACTGAATAGTGAGACTCACGAGAGGCGTACAGGATTCCATTAGGGAATACCTCTCTCCTGTAAAAAAAAGTTTTTTCAGAAGATTTAGTACCGAATCAACATTCCATAACAAACTGTGGCATATAACAAATTCAACAGGGCCATTTTCAAGTACTAACCCGACAAGAATACCATGCAGGTTTCCTTCTGTTCCACAGTTTGTAATGTATCCCCAGTACTCATCCTTCTCTAATTCCCAGAGTCGAGCAAACCAATCCAATACTCCCACCTCAAACTGCCTGGAATGGACACCATAGTTGCTCTCGATGAAGGGGTCACCAAGGTTGTTGATGGAGAAGTGCTGCAGCTGGGCAAGTGCACCATAATCGAAATCCAAATTGTATGGGTAACCTTCATGAGAAGAAAAAGATGACGTAAGATTGCATTGCTTATTATAGGTACTGGTGAAGCACTCTCAGATAAAATAGGTCAAATTATTCCACAGGAATCCTGATTTATGCCTATGCTGCCACCGTTCCAATAGTACTATTTGTTTGCACTCCACATTATGCAATTGTTTTTAGACAGAAAATGAGAGTCACAACAACGCATAATAGTAGTCACGACACTAATTTACTAGATGACATGTATTCCATATGACTGAATGAATGATGCCACACAAATGTATTATATTATTTATAACAACCAGATTGCAAACCAATACCCAGAAAAGCTTGGGTACGCCTATTCGATGTGCGGAGGTGGAGCTTAATATTGTAACTCAACATCTTATGTGTCTGGTGAAGCACTTCCCGGTCACTTACCATGGAATAGATCTGTCGATCTGAAGTTGCGCAGCTCATACTATCAGCCTGCTCTATAGAAGATCTATGTCAAGGTTGCAGGATGAGAAACAGGAAAGCACATGATGCGGGTCCACCTTGTTCTTGTCAAATCTGTCCCCGCTGCGCCTTGCATGCACAGACTGCTTGCGGTCGATACGCTGAAGTGGCTCAGACCTCAGAGTGGTCATCGACAAGAAATGAAGGGGCATCATTTGGAAGGATAGCTGCTATGCCACCTGGAGGAATGTATGCCATGCAATGGAATTGGTGGTCTGGGGGTGAAGTACTTGCAGATAAGAGCTGCGTGTTGTTGCGTCTGGGATGGCTGTGGATGCAATGAACAAACCAAAACAAACTGTGGGTTCACTTCAAGATCTCCTGTTATGACACTGCCACGGCAATGATGTAAGCGTTCATAAAGATAATTCTGGGTAGTGCTAAGCTACATGAACTCCGGTCAGATCAATGGATTGATAGCCAATCTATCGCCGAGTTGGCACCAAAAATTCTCGCCGTGGTCACTGTTCATGCTGTCAAGCGGAGATCTCTGATGAAGTGGAGCTGGGTCTGTGACATCACCACCACCCTGAATGCGCTGGGGATTATTGAGTATGTGCACCTCAATGTGCTGATCACACAATCCAATGTCTGCCTGGAGAAAGATGTTCAGATCATGTGGCCCTAAACTGAGTCTGACATACTCGAAGTCAGTCTCTGCTTTCTTCACGGGTATGGTCGAATCACGGCTCATTTTTAAGAGTCAATTTACGCTGCAGGAAAGGGCAGTTGAGCATACTGCACTTGTCTAACTTTACATTTACAATTATCAACCCAAGAAAAACCTACTCCAGACAAAGTGCAGTATTTACACGATGAAGGAAAGAGTAGTAGTTTACAGTGCCGAGAGCTTTATTGGAAGCATATAGTCATTCCTTAGTTGCAGCGCAGCATATGGAAAGGAGACAGTGGTAACTGACGGACCAACTGAACAAGGACATGGAATATGTTTGTCCTAAATTCACAGGTAAAATGATACACGCGCATAACACATCGCTTAATTCAAGTTTGGGCTACCCAACTATCCAATGTCCGGTTAGTGTTACACTATCAGATTAATTTGCTATTATAGCCTACATATAATTATGATTATAATTCTATCCTTTCAAGAAAATAGGGCCCATTTTTGAAATTTGGCACAGGGCCCCAGATTTTGCCGGCCCGGCCCTGGATATGATTTAGGTGTTGTTGCGTCTTGGATTGGTTGTGGATGCAATGAAGAAACCAAAACAAACTGTGCGCTCAATTCAAGATCTGCTGTTATGACACTGCCTAGGAAATGATGTAACCGTCCAAAAAGATGATTCTGGGTAGTGGCGAGCTCCACGAACCCCGATCAGAACGCGCCGAGTTGGCACCAGTAATTGTCGCCGTGGTCACTGTTTGTTCTGTCAAGCGGAGATCTCTGATGAAGTGGAGCTGGGTTCACTGACATCACCAGCATCCTGGATGTGCCGGTGATTATTGAGTATCTGCACCACAATGTGCTGGTCAGACAATCCAATGTCTGCCTGGAGGAAGATGTTGAGATCATGTGGCACTTAACTAGGCCTGACGTACTCAGTCAGCCTCTGGTTTGTTCACGGGCATGATCGAATCACACTGTAGAGTTTGAGAAACAATTCACGATGCAGGAAAGGGCAGTCGAGCATACTGCACTTGTCTAATCTTTATAGTACTAGTATTTACGATTACCAACCCAATAAACTAAAAACCTACTACTCCAGACAAGTGCAGTATTTACAGGATGCAGGAAAGAGCAGTAATTTACGAGGCAATGCTGAGATCTTTAATCAGAAGCAATCCTTAGTTGCAGCGTAGCGCATGTAAAAGGATACGGTGAGAACAAGGTACATGGAGCATGCTCGTCCTAAATTCGCAGCTGAAACGATACACGCGCACAACGAAATCGCTTAATTCACCACCACCGAAGTGAAGCATCCGTAGATAGCGCATTTACGGAGAAGGAGACGGGCAAAGGCAGCATCTTTATTTTTATTTTTTTTGGCTCACTCAAAATCAGAGAAAAGATATGTCGCAAGCGAGACGAATGACGTCGCGATCAGGACAGGCACGGGCACCGGACCCGTCCGAGAAAGCGGGGACACGCACGCGCACGTCGCGACGTCGGGTCGCTGACGAGCCAGATCGGAGGAGAAGGACGGAAAAGAAAGAAAGAGAGCAATGGGTAGTATGTAGTACGTACCGAGGTGGTGCTTTGTGCGCTCGACGAGCGATCTGCGGTAGAGCGCGAGGACGCTGGCCATGGTGGCCTCGCGCTCGCCGGTCTCGTCGTCGTCGGCGTCGGGCTCCTTGACGGCGAAGCAGGCGGTGTGCATGTTCCTCCCCATGACGACCTCCCGCTTGCCCTCCCCCTCCTCCACCATCTCCGGCTCCATCTCCATCGGGAGCGCCACCGCCGCCGCCGCCGGCTCCTCCAGGTGCGGCGCCTTGCCGTTGCCGTTCGCGCCCAGATCCGCCGCCCCGTTGCCCACGCTCCCAACCATCGTCGAGAATATCAGGCAGATTTGGGGAGGAGGACGGGAGAGAAGAGGGGGCTGGGAGGGCTCCGCGGGGCTGCACTTATACTTGGCCGCAGCTCGCCGCGCCTCCGCCTCGCGTCTCGCCGGGTCGCGCAGATCGGACGCGGTGGGGCGCCGCGGGTAGGTTTTTGATTCGGACAGTGATCCGTGGGGCCGGGTATCATGTGGGTCCCACGCGTCGGTGGGGGAGCGAGGTGTGCGTGGAGGTCGGTAGGCGCTGGGCAGTGAGAGTGACAAGGAGAAACGTGGCTGTCGTTTCTCGGGGGAGGCTGCTTACGCGTGGGGCCACCTAAAAGATTCTGCACAGATTTTCATTTCTTTTATTTCACGGTTTTTTTTTTCTTTTTTTGGGTAGCACGGAGGGCGATGACTCGATGCCACGTGAGGAGGTCTCGATAAGATCGTGTCGTGGAGAGTCATCACGGATCTCACGATTCATGCTCTGCGGCAGCAAATTATCTTACGGAAAATCTATCTCTAAGCTGATCTGGTTTTAAGATAGGACCAGGTCAGTTGTCGCGGCCACGCGATCGCCATCCGACGGTCTACAGCTAGCGGTGCGTCCCTGATCAGCGGAGGCCCACGCGCAGTCTGATATGTGTTTGGTACCCGTAGCCTGGCGTCCCAACCTGGGGGTGGGTGGAGAGTGAATAGTCGTTCCCCATTTCGCCTTCCGCCTTCCAATTTCCTCGTCGCCTCCCACCGCCGCGGGGCTGCAAATCCGGCGATGATTCTGTAGTTTAGGCTGCCGGAGTAGCCGGGGAGTTCAGGTGCTGCTGATACTCCCCGTCAGCGAGGACCAATTTGATCTCAGTTCGTCTCGTCCCAACTCAAATCGGCTTTTGTAGCCTGCCGCATCGCCGAATTTGACCTCGTTTTTCAGGTCGCATCCATCATTCCGTCGTCGAGGGCTTCGTCTTCGTCGTCGTCGTCGCCGGAACGTTTTCTCCAGGTGTTGGCTGCTTCTTCTCCTCGTCTCAAGCCAAGGTATCGACGTTCACATCCTCGTCACCGGCAGCTACTTCTTCGGGTTGCCGACAACATCATCGCCGCCAAGTCTCTTCCTCGCCGTCGGCAGCAACTCCCTCCCTCGAAGGCGCCAACGACAACATCCTATTGTAGAAGACGACATCCTCGCCCGTTGGGAGCAACATCTTCAGGTCGCCGATAGGATCATCGCCGCCAAGTCTCTTCCTCGCCGTCGGCAGCAACATCCTCTTGCAAGAGACGACATCCTCGCCCGTTGGGGAGCAACATCTTCGGGTTGCTGACAACATCATCGCCGCCAAGCCCATCCCATCCCGCTTCGGCAGCAACATCCTGAGGCTGCGACACCACCCTTTTTTAACAGCGGGTATGTGTAATATTTTTTGGTAACATCCTCATAGGATGTCAATGTCATGTTTACTGATTACATCTGTTGCTTATGCTACACCTAGTCGAGTTATGTATAGGCATGCGACATCCAAATTGCGCAATATGTTTAGCGTAGCCTACTCATGGCACATTCTAGCTAGGTTACATCTCACAGTATGTGACATCTCAGTTGTTGGAGTAACATCTTAGTTTTCGTGCCACTTCTAGTGTTCGTGCCACATCGCATCTTTGTGTAACATCTGAATTTAATTTTTGTGACATCTCAGTTGTTGGAGCAACATCCTTAGTTCAGGTGTCCCTTCTGAATTTAAAATCCGTGACACCTCATATGTATTTGGAGCAACATCTTAGTTCAGTCGTCACTTTCTAGTTTTTGGGCCACGACGCATCTACCTGTGACATCTGAATTTTTAAGTATAACATCTGAATTTAATTCTGTGGCATCCCAAAATTGGAGCAACATCTGATATTCTAAGAGTAATATTCTGAATTTTAACTCTGCGACATCTCCTTTGCTGCAAACATTTTAGGCCAGATGTCACTTCTATTAGGTAGTAGTTTCTTTTCCTCATGGAGATAGTTTCTCAATGTATTTCTAACTGAATAGATCTTCTAGAAGCTGGAAGGGGATTTCGTGAGAAAACTGGAAGTTATTCACAAAACATGCAGTGAAACGGGGTAAGTTTTCTTCCTGTACCTTATCATAGATGTTTGCTTCTCCTCAGCAGATCCTGTACTGGGTGTGTTCTCTTTAGCAGATTGCGTACTGGATGTGATTTTATTGAACAGATCTGCTACTAGCTAGAAAAGGTGATTTCTGAGTTAGTAAAAAGCTGGATGTCGTTCACAAAACATGCTGTCAAACGGGACATGTTTTCCTCCAGTACCTTATCATAGATGTTGTTTCCCCTCAGCAGATCCTGTACTGGATGTGGCTTCAGAAGTTATTGCAAGACGTTTTAATACGAAATGGGGGATGTCTTATTTTTTTAGCAAATCTTGCCCAACGAAAACAGTGGGATGTCTTCTTCCAAGAAATCTGGCCCACCAGAAAATTCCGTTGGTTGAATCAGGGATGTTTCTTCCAGCAGATCTTCTCGATAAACCTGGTAGATGTTACTTTTGGTTTTTTGATAAGTTGAGAAGAGAAGGGAGAAGGGCTCAATGGCGGCCGACGGGATCAACGGAGAAGAAAAAAGACGAGAGAAGGGGGCGGAAGGGAAAGGTGGAGGAGATTACTTTTTTTTTTGAAACTGGAGATTACTTTGTGGGAGGGTGGTAATAAATCGTCTAGGTATTTTTTTTTTCTGTCCGTGCACACGAGGTCCCCGCACGGTTGCCGGGTAGACAGGGATGGTGGTCCCTACCGGTTTCTAATTTTGGAAGTAACTACCGTATGGAATAGGAAAGTTTTTCTGACCTGACGTTAAGCTAAATTCAGGTTGACCTGAATGTAGTCGCATCCATTATCTTAACCAAAAAATATCCCCACTCCATATTAAATAGTCCGTAGATTTAAAATTCCAGATAAGTCTGCGATTGTTTAACTACCTCCATTTCATATTAACTGTCCTAGATTTTCCTAGATATGTATATTTAGATTGTGTAGATAGATATACATGTAAGCAAACATATGACGGATTTACATAAATCTGAGTAAATTAGGATATCTACAACGGTTATCTTGTGGTGATACCTAAGATATTTGTCGGAAACCTCTTAGCTGGGAGATCGTCTCTTAGCAAGAAAATTAACATTGTTCTCCATTCGATGTCTTATCTAAGACATTGTTTTTTAAGAACCCTCCATCTCCCTCCTCCTCTGAAAGAAATGAGAGAGCTAGGGTGGAAACCCTAGCAGCCGTTGCCATCTGCTTAGTTATCTACACAGGAATTGACAGGTCCCCGCCTCCTCTGCTAGCCCTTCCGACGGCGGGAGGGGGTTGGGACCTCGGACATGCGCTCGGTGTTGTATAAGGGTCCCTAAAGTTAGAGTTTGTTCAAATGGCATCGTTGTTATGGTGGCTATGGCGACGTTGTAGAAGGGTCCATAAAGTTAGAGTTTGTTCAAATCATTAGTATGGAAAAGCCTACTAGTCGCGTGTCACTACTAGTCGCAGGCTGAGGCCCGCGACTCGTACCTCGCTAGTGGTATTCACTACCTTTCGTGTTGTAACATCCCAAAAATTTCAAAACAAAGAAAATGAATTTCCTTATTTCCAAAATTTGGAACCAACAAAAACTTTTCTTAAATTAAGTTTGATACATATTACTCATGCTTAACTCTTGTGCTATTGCCATATTTGCTTGTTGAGGTATATTGAAATGATCTTAAACCCTAAACCTCACCCCTCTTTTCACCATCCAAGTCAAAACAATATAAAAAGAAATTAAATAAGAAAAGGGTTTATGTGTCTATGGCTATTTTTGTAAAACTTTACCCTAGGCCTTTCTACCTTGTTTAGAGGATTGGAAAACCTTAATAAACCTTACCTAGTACTTATCAAACCAAATCCAAGGTGAAACCAAAGAAAATAAAAAAAGAAAATAAAATGCCATAGAGGCACATGAGAGTAAATAGCAAATTTGTGAATTTGAGGATCTTGACTCTAATACTTGTTGTGAATGGTTGGATCACTCCTCTATACCATTTCAACACTCAACAACATCAATTGGATCAAGAAAAATCAAATCAAAAATAAAATCAACATATGCATATAGGCATATGTGGCACATAGCCATATTACCAAATCTTGTCCTATGCACTCCTACCTTGCCCAAATGGTGTGAAACCACCTCTAAACCTAATCTCACACTAAATGGACCCTAAACCATGCCCAAGTAAAGCAAGGGGAACAAAATAGAAGATTAAGAAAATTTGGCATTTCACCTCTTATGTGTTTATGGCCATTTTTGCAAATCTTTGAACTAGACATTTTGGAATGGTTTCAATGGTTTGAAAATGTTCCTAAACTAATAAGAATCACTTTTGATTCAAGAGAAAACCAAATCAATAAAATAGAAAGAAAAGAAATGAAGAAATACCCATTTTCACTCACATACACTTTAGCCAAATATGCAAATCTTTAACCAAGGCCACCATTGTTTGTGCCTTTGCTTGTGAAACACATATATATCAAAAACAAACACTTTTGCATCAAAGAAACACAAATAAAATCAAAGGAAAAAATCAGAATTCAATTACATGTGATAATGGTCACTTTGCCACTTTTTAACATCATGCCTACTTTGCACTCCTGGTTTGGAAGATTCTTAAACCAAACTTGGCCAACTCTTTCCACCTCATCCAAGATCATGTCAAGGTGAACATTGATACGTCTCAAACGTATCTATAATTTCTTATGTTCCATGCTACTTTTATGATGATACTCACATGTTTTGTACACACTTTATGTCATATTTATGCATTTTCCGGCACTAACCTATTGACAAGATGCCGAAGAGCCAGTTGTTGTTTTCTGCTGTTCTTTGTTTCAGAAATCCTACAAAGGAAATATTCTCGAAATTGGACGAAATCAACGCCCAGGGTCTTATTTTTCCACGAAGCTTCCAGAAGACCGAAAGGATTACGAAGTGGGGCGACGAGGCGACGCCACGCCAGGGCCGCGCGGCCAAGGGTGGGGCCGCGCCGCCCTGTTGTGTGGGCCCCTCGTGTCGCCCCTAAACCTACCCTTCCGCCTATAATAAGCCTTCATCGAGAATACCCCAGTACCGAGAGCCACGATACGGAAAACCTTCCAGAGACGCCGCCGCTGCCAATCCCATCTCGGGGGATTCAGGAGATCGCCTCCGGCACCCTGCCGGAGAGGGGAATCATCTCCCGGAGGACTCTTCATCGCCAAGATCGCCTCCGGAGTGATGTGTGAGTAGTTCACCCCTGGACTATGGGTCCATAGCAGTAGCTAGATGGTTGTCTTCTCCTCATTGTGCTATCATTGTTCGGTCTTGTGAGCTGCCTAACATGATCAAGATCATCTATTTGTAATGCTACATGTTGCGTTTGTTGGGATCCGATGAATATGGAATACTATGTTATGTTGATTATCAATCTATCATCTATGTGTTGTTTATGATCTTGCATGCTCTCCGTTGCTAGTAGAGGCTCTGGCCAAGTTGATACTTGTAACTCCAAGAGGGAGTATTTATGCTCGATAGTGGGTTCATGCCTCCATTTAATGCAGGACGATGTGAGAAAGTTCTAAGGTTGTGGATGTGCTGTTGCCACTAGGGATAAAACATCAATGCTTTGTCTAAGGATATTTGTGTTGATTACATTACGCACCATACTTAATGCAATTGTCTGTTGTTTGCAACTTAATACTGGAAGGGGTGCGGATGCTAACCCCAAGGTGGACTTTTTAGGCATAGATGCATGCTGGATAGCGGTCTATGTACTTTGTCGTAATGCCCAATTGAATTTCACACTACTCATCATGACATGTATGTGCATTGTTATGCCCTCTTTATTTGTCAATTGCCTAACTGTAATTTGTTCACCCAACATGCTATTTCTTATTGGAGAGACACCACTAGTGAAGTGTGGACCCCGGTCCATTCTTTTACATCGAATACAATCTACTGCAATACTCGTTCTTACTGTTCTTTGCAAACATCATCATCCACACTATACATATAATCCTTTGTTACAGCAGGCCAGTGAGATTGACAACCTCACTGTTACGTTGGGGCAAAGTACTTTGATTGTGTTGTGCAGGTTCCACGTTGGCACCGGAATCCCTGGTGTTGCGCCGCACTATACTCCGCCACCATCAACCTTCACGTGCTTCTTGGCTCCTACTGGTTCGATAACCTTGGTTTCTTACTGAGGGAAAACTTGCTGCTGTACGCATCACACCTTCCTCTTGGGGTTCCCAACGGACGCATGTTGTACGTGTATCAAGCTCTTTTTCTGGCGCCGTTGCCCGGGAGATCAAGACACGCTGCAAGGGGAGTCTCCACTTCCAATCTCTTTACTTTGTTTTTGTCTTGCTTTACTTTATTTTATTTACTGCTTTGTTTGCTCACTATATCAAAAATACAAAAAAAAATTAGTTACTTGTTTTACTTTATTTACTATCTTGTTTGCGTTCTCCATATTAAAAACACAAAAAAATTAGTTACTTGCACTTACTTTATCTAGTTTGCTTTATTTACTACTGCTAAAATGGGTACTCCTGAAAATACTAAGTTGTGTGACTTCACAAGCACAAATAATAATGATTTCTTATGCACACCCATTGCTCCACCTGCTACTACAGCAGAATTTTTGAAATTAAACCTGCTTTATTGAATCTTGTTATGAGAGAGCAATTTTATGGTGTTAGTTCTGATGATGCTGCTGCCCATCTTAATAATTTTGTTGAACTATGTGAAATGCAAAAGTATAAGGATGTAGATGGTGACATTATAAAATTAAAATTGTTTCATTTCTCATTAAGAGGAAGAGCTAAAGATTGGTTGCTATCTTTGCCTAAGAATAGTATTGATTCATGGACTAAATGTAAGGATGCTTTCATTGGTAGATATTATCCTCCTACTAATCTTTGAGAAGTAGCATAATGAATTTTAAGCAATTGGATAATGAGCATGTTGCTCATGGGAAAGAATGAAATCTTTGGTTAAAAATTGCCCAACCCATGGACTGACTACTTGGATGATCATCCAAACCTTTTATGCAGGATTGAATTTTTCTTCGCGAAACCTATTGTCGCGAAACCTATTGGATTCAGCTGCTGGAGGTACTTTTATGTCCATCACTCTAGGCGCCGCAACAAAGCTTCTTGATGATATGATGATTAATTACTCTGAATGGCACACGGAAAGAGCTCCACAAGGTAAGAAGGTAAATTATGTTGAAGAAACCTCCTCCTTGAGTGATAAGATTGACGCCATTATTTCTATGCTTGTGAATGGTAGGACTAATGTTGATCCTAATAATGTTCTCTTAGCTTCATTGGTTGCTCAAGAAGAGCATGTTGATGTGAACTTTATAAAAAATAATAATTTCAACAACAATGCTTATCAGAATAATTCTAGTAACAACTATAGGCCATATCCTTTTTATAATGGTAATGGTTATGGTAATTCTTATGGGAATTCTTACAACAATAATAGGAATGTACCCCCTGGTCTTGAAGCCATGCTTAAAGAATTTATTAGTACACAAACTGTTTTAACAAATCTGTTGAAGAAAAGCTTGGTAAAATTGATATTCTTGCTTCTAAGGTTGATAGTCTTGCTGCTGATGTTGATCTTTTAAAATTGAAAGTTATGCCTAATGAAAATAAAGATATTAAGTCATTTGCTACAGCAAACGCCATCCAAGTTAGAATTAATGAGAATATTAGATTGATGGCTGAATTGCGTGCTAGGTGGGAAAAAGAAGAAAATGCTAAAGAGAATAATGTAGCTAAAGTTTGGACTATTACCACCACTAGTAATAATAATGCTTCACATGTTGCTACACCTCCTACTATCAATGGTAAAATAATTGGTGTTAGCAATGTTTCTACTCCTAATGCAAAGCGTGCAAAACTGCCTGAAACTGCTGAAATTACTAAAATTGCTGAAACTGCTTGTGATAAAACTGCTGAAATTTTTCAAAATGTTGGGGACAATGATCCCATTGCTGTAGATCATAATGGTTTAGATTTTGATGATTGTCACATCTCTGAAGTTATAAAGTTCTTACAAAAACTTGCTAGAAGTCCCAATGCTAGTGCTATAAATTTGGCCTTTACAAAACATATTACAAATGCTCTCATTAAAGCTAGAGAAGATAAATTAAAACTTGAAACTTCTATTCCTAGAAAGTTAGAAGATGGTTGGGAGCCCATCATTAAGATGAAGGTCGATGATTTTGATTGTAATGCTTTATGTGATCTTGGTGCAAGTATTTCCGCTATGCCTAAGAAAATCTATAATATGCTTGACTTGCCACCATTGAAAAATTGTTATTTGGATGTTAATCTTGCTGATAATTCTACAAAGAAACCTTTGGGGAGGATTGATAATGTTCACATTACGGTTAACAATAACCTTTTCCCCGTTGATTTTTTTGTCTTGGATATTGAATGCAATGTATCTTGTCCCATTATATTGGGAAGACCTTTTCTTCGAACTGTTGGTGCTATTATTGATATGAAGGAAGGTAATATTAAATATCAATTTCCTCTCAAGAAAGGTATGGAACACTTCCCTAGAAAGAGAATGAAGTTACCTTTTGATTCTATCATTAGAACAAATTATGATGTTGATGCTTCGTCTCTTGATAACACTTGATACACACTTTCTGCGCCTAGCTGAAAGGCGTTAAAGAAAAGCGCTTATGGGAGGCAACCCATGATTTTACTTCTGCACTTTTGTTTTATATTTGAGTCTTGGAAGTTGTTACTACTGTAGCAAATTCTCCTTATCTTTATTTTATTGCATTGTTGTGCCAAGTAAAGTCTTTGATAGTAAGGTTCATACTAGATTTGGATTACTGCGCAAAAACAGATTTCTTGATGTCACGAATTTGAGTAGTATTCTCTGTAGGTAACTCAGAAAAATCTGCCAATTTACGTGAGTGATCCCCAGATACGTGCGCAACTTTCATTCAATTTGAGCATTTTCATCTGAGCAAGTTAAGTGCCCCAGAAAAATTCGTCTTTACGGACTGTTCTGTTTTGACAGATTCTGCCTTTTATTTCGCATTGTCTGTTTTGCTATGTTTGATGGATTTCTTTATTCCATTAACTTTCAGTAGTTTTTTGCAATGTACAGAAGTGTTAAGAATGATTATGTCACCTCTGAACATGTGAATTTTGATTATGCACTAACCCTCTAATGAGTTTGTTTTGAGTTTGTTGTGGAGGAAGTTTTCAAGGATCAAGAGAGGAGGATGATACAATATGATCAAGGAGAGTGAAAGCTCTAAGCTTGGGGATGCCCCCGTGGTTCATCCCTGCATATTTCAAGAAGACTCAAGCATCTAAGCTTGGGGATGCCCAAGGCATCCCCTTCTTCATCGACAAATTATCAGGTCACCTCTAGTGAAACTATATTTTTATTCCATCATATTTTATGTGCTTTACTTGGAGCGTCTGTTTGTTTTTGTTTTGTTTTGTTTGAATAAAATTGGATCCTAGCATTCATTGTGTGGGAGAGAGACACGCTCCGCTGTTGCATATGAACACATATGTTCTTAGCTTTATTCTTAATGTTCATGGCGAAGGTTGAAACTGCTTCGTTAATTGTTATATGGTTGGAAACGGAAAATGCTACATGTGGTAAATGGTATAATGTCTTGAATAATTTGATACTGTGCAATTGTTGTGCTCATGTTTAAGCTCTTGCATCATATACTTTGCACCTATTAATGAAGAACTACATAGAGCTTATTAAAATTTGGTTTGCATGATTGATCTCTCTAGAGTCTAGATATTTTCTGGTGAGGTGTTTGAACAACAAGGAAGACAGTGTAGAGTCTTATAATGCTTGCAATATATTCTTATGTAAGTTTTGCTGTACTGGTTCATACTTGTA
Organism: Lolium perenne; assembly: GCF_019359855.2. NCBI lineage: Eukaryota > Viridiplantae > Streptophyta > Magnoliopsida > Poales > Poaceae > Lolium > Lolium perenne. The sequence goes on along the minus strand of NC_067249.2, from coordinate 128,852,787 downwards.
TTTGCTTCAAACAACCTTACTAGCCTAAGCCTTGTATTGAGAGGGAATACTTCTCGTGCATCCATAATCCTTGAGCCAAAAACTATGCCATTTGTGTCCACCATACCTACCTACTACATGGTATTTCTCCGCCATTCCAAAGTAAATTACTTGATTGCTACCTTTAAAATTCCATTCTTTGTCTTTTCAATATATAGCTCATGGGAAAATAGCCTTAAAAACTATCGTGGTATTGAATATGTACTTATGTATCTTATTTCTTAATAAGTTGCTTGTTGAGAGGTAACCATGTTTCTGGGGACGCCATCAACCATTACCTTTGTTGAATATCATGTGAGTTGCTATGCATGTTCGTCTTGTCTGAAGTAAGGGTGATTTATCATGATCAATGGTTTGAGTATGCATATTGTTAGAGAAGAACATTGGGCCGCTAACTAAAGCCATGATCCATGGTGGAAGTTTCAGTTTGGACAATCAATCCTCAATCTCTTATGAGAATATTATTTGTTGTTGAATGCTTATGCATTAAAGAGGAGTCCATTATCTGTTGTCTATGTTGTCCCGGTATGGATGTCTAAATTGAGAATAATCAAAAGCGAGAAATCCAATGCGAGCTTTCTCCTTAGACCTTTGTACAGGCGGCATAGAGGTACCCCTTTGTGACACTTGGTTAAAACATATGTTATGCAATGATAATCCATGTAAATCCAAGCTAATTAGGACAAGGTGCGGGCACTATTGGTAATCTATGCATGAGGCATGCAACTTATAGGATATCTTATACATAACACATATGCTTTATTACTACCGTTGACAAAATTGTTTCTTGTTTTCAAAATAAAAGCTCTAGCACAAAAATAGTAATCCATGCTTCCCTCTGCGAAGGGCCATTCTTCTACTTTTATGTTGAGTCAGTTTACCTACTTCCTTCCATCTTAGAAGCAAACACTTATGTCAACTGTGCATTGATTCTTACATGTTTACCTATTGCACTTGTTATATTGCTTTATGTTGATAATTATCCATGAGATATACATGTTGAAGCTGAAAGCAACCGCTGAAACTTATATCTTCCTTTGTGTTGCTTCAAAGCTTTCTACTATGAATTTATTGCTTTGTGAGTTAACTCTTATGCAAGTCTTATTGATGCTTGTCTCGAAAGTACTATTCATGAAAAGTCTTTGCTATATGGTTCAGTTGTTTACTCATTGTCTTTACCATTGCTTCGAATCGCTGCATTCATCTCATGTGCTTTACAATAGTATTGATCAAGATTATGATAGCATGTCACTTCAGAAATTATCTTTGTTATCGTTTACCTACTCGAGGACGAGTAGGAACTAAGCTTGGGGATGCTTGATACGTCTCAAACGTATCTATAATTTCTTATGTTCCATGCTACTTTTATGATGATACTCACATGTTTTGTACACACTTTAAGTCATATTTATGCATTTTCCGGCACTAACCTATTGACAAGATGCCGAAGAGCCAGTTGCTGTTTTCTGCTGTTTTTGGTTTCAGAAATCCTACGAAGGAAATATTCTCGGAATTGGACGAAATCAACGCCCAGGGTCTTATTTTTCCACGAAGCTTCCAGAAGACCGAAAGGATTACGAAGTGGGGCGACGAGGCGACGCCACGCCAGGGCCGCGTGGCCAAGGGTGGGGCCGCGCCGCCCTGTTGTGTGGGCCCCTCGTGTCTCCCCTAAACCTACCCTTCCGCCTATAAGAAGCCTTCGTCGAGAATACCCCAATACCGAGAGCCACGATACGGAAAACCTTCCAGAGACGCCGCCGCCAATCCCATCTCGGGGGATTCAGGAGATCGCCTCCGGCACCCTGCCGGAGAGGGGCATCATCTCCCGGAGGACTCTTCATCGCCATGATCGCCTCCGGAGTGATGTGTGAGTAGTTCACCCCTGGACTATGGGTCCATAGCAGTAGCTAGATGGTTGTCTTCTCCTCATTGTGCTATCATTGTTCGATCTTGTGAGCTGCCTAACATGATCAAGATCATCTATTTGTAATGCTACATGTTGCGTTTGTTGGGATCCGATGAATATGGAATACTATGTTATATTGATTATCAATCTATCATCTATGTGTTGTTTATGATCTTGCATGCTCTCCGTTGCTAGTAGAGGCTCTGGCCAAGTTGATACTTGTAACTCCAAGAGGGAGTATTTATGCTCGATAGTGGGTTCATGCCTCCATTTAATCTGGGACAGTGACAGAAAGTTCTAAGGTTGTGGATGTGCTGTTGCCACTAGGGATAAAACATCAATGTTTTATCTAAGGATATTTGTGTTGATTACATTACGCACCATACTTAATGCAATTGTCTGTTGTTTGCAACTTAATACTGGAAGGGGTGCGGATGCTAACCCCAAGGTGGACTTTTTAGGCATAGATGCATGCTGGATAACGGTCTATGTACTTTGTCGTAATGCCCAATTGAATTTCACACTACTCATCATGACATGTATGTGCATTGTTATGCCCTCTTTATTTGTCAATTGCCCAACTGTAATTTGTTCACCCAACATGCTATTTGTTATTGGAGAGACACCACTAGTGAACTGTGGACCTCGGTCCATTCTTTTACATCGAATACAATCTACTGCAATACTCGTTCTTACTGTTCTTTGCAAACATCATCATCATCTACACTATACATCTAATCCTTTGTTACAACAAGCCGGTGAGATTGACAACCTCACTGTTACGTTGGGGCAAAGTACTTTGATTGTGTTGTGCAGGTTCCACGTTGGCGCCGGAATCCCTGATGTTGCGCCGCACTACACTCCGCCACCATCAACCTTCACGTGCTTCTTGGCTCCTACTGGTTCGATAACCTTGGTTTCTTACCGAGGGAAAACTTGCTGCTGTACGCATCACACCTTCCTCTTGGGGTTCCCAACGGACGCGTGCTGTACGCGTATCAAACATCTTTGGTGTTGACCATCATGGTTGACTCTGCCTAGGTTGACCAGAATAGAGATGACAAGTGGAGACTTTGAAACAAAGAGAAGATTAGCCCCATTTTGAAATCTCAAACCAGCACCATTTTGACCACCACCACCACCATTCTACTCCTTTGAATATTTGAATCAACTTCACCAAAAAGAATTTCAAAATTTGACCAAAAGTTTCATGCGGCCAATTCATCAAACACCTTGCAGGCAACATTTCAACTTTGGCACACATCCTATTAACCACTGGTTTTTAGCCTAAACCCACTTTACCCTGGCCATCATTGAACCCTCCTCACACCTCTGCATCACAGCAAGGCAAGGGTACCACAGTACAGGGCTTGGCATGATCAAAGCAAGCTCATGCCGGCCATGATTGACCTCACCATGTCAAACCCTACCCTGGTTCTCCCCTCTCCACAGAACCTTGCCAAACTAGCCTCTCTCACTCTGCAAAGCAAGCTAGACATGGTCTCTGGACCAAAGGAGCACGCCATTACCCTAACTCGATCGCGATCACCACGCCAGGGCACGCCAGCGCGCGCATGCACACTGCCCTGGACGCGCCAGTACCTTGCCTCGCCTGGTCGCGTCTGTCCTTCTCTCCCTCTCTCCTCGCGCACGCGCACCCTACACCACACCAGAACCCTCCCAGACAAACGCCATTGGCCGCGCGTGCACCGTCGCCGTCGCCATGATCAAACCCCTGCCGCCACGGTACTGCAAGCACTCCAACGTCGCCAGCACGCCTCATACCACCTCTCTCTGTGTCGTCAAGCTCATTAGCTTCGCCTAGACGTCGCCTACCCCCTGCGCACCCTACCTTGCCCCTTAGCCGCTTGAATCGCCGGCGCCATGGAGGACCTCCACGGGTACCCACAACACACACGCGCAACTATAAATAGAGCCTCTCCCGCGCCTTCTTCTCCACACCAAACTTGCTTCCCTCCTTCTCCTTGATCTCCTCGACCCACTTTCCCTCTCCAATTTACACCGTAGCTCGTCAATTGCTCGCTGGAGTCCGCGGCGGTGCTGAAGAAGAAGACGACGATTGCCGCCACCATTGGAGTCACCGCCGGTACCAGATGAACAGCCGTCATCCGCAACGCCGCCGTGCATCGACGCCGTTGATCGCCGGAGCCCCAGCTCACCGCCGACCCCCTACCTCCGCCGTGCCAGCACCTCCCTCTCGTCGACGACGACGACGATCAACCGTTGGATCAACTTCTAATTGCGCAGCCCACGTTAAAAGGTACCGTTTCAGCTGTTAACAGTCGCTGACGAGTATGTCCCACCCTGTCGGTTGGCCCACGGCGCGCTGAAGCGTTACTGGGCCAGCCCAGTTCGTTTTCCCTCGTTCTGGCCCTTCTCCTTTCCCGCCTAGGCCCATAATTCAAATTCAGATAAATTACTTTAGTTTCAATTCAAATACTGATCCTTTGCTAGAATTCAAATAGTTTCAAATCTACAAGTCCAAATTTGGTGATTTAAAATTTTCTAGAAAGCTTATGAAATGATCTAGCTAATCCCACTGGTTTGAACCCTAGAACTATTGTAGAATTTGAATAGCAAAAATAACAATTCAGAGAGTTTTCAGAATTCAAATAAATCTAGAAATTCAACCATATTGAATTTTGAGGTGATTCCACCTCTCATAATTCAAATTTCACAAACTCTAATTGTTTATGTAAAAATATCACATGGTTACTTTGTATGATCATGGGCTAGAGCAAAATATTGGCTATGTAGTCAATAACTAGCCCATTTAAACCATTCCAAATTTTAGGATTTCAAATCTATGAGGAGTAGCACCTCATTTAAATCATCTTCCAAAGTAACTTGAAGTGAGGTGATGACCTTGGTTGCATGGTCTCATACTTGCTCACTTGTGGAACTTAAATCAAAATAGTATTTAAATCACATGAGATGATGAATCTCATTTAAATCATGTTTCTCAAATAATAAGTGTGAAGTGTTGACCTTGGTCAACATGTGATCCCACCTTTATGAATTGAGGAGATTAAATCTTAAGAAGATTCAATGAGAGGAATTTATTTCTCCAAAGAACTAAAGAGAAACCCTAATTCACATTTCAATGAGAGGAAATTATTTCTCTAATACTAAGTAAGGAAACCTTAGCATAATTTTGGATAAATATTAAGTAGTGATGCTAGATCATTTGTGTGAGCCATTAAGGCTAATTAAGTCTACTTAAGTGTTGTTTTGTGATTGTATCCTCGTATTCGTTTATAGACGCTAGTACCGGAGATTATCAAGAGGAGGAGGTTTTCTACCAAGAGGAAGAAAAAGAAAACTTTGATCACCTCACCAATCAAGACAAGCTATTACCAATGCAAACTAGAATAATGCAAAGCTCTACAAGAGCAAGGCACCATTACCTTTTACTTTATGCATAATGGTCCTATCCCAAGTTTTTACTTTGCAAGCTTTATTAAATTTTATGTATCAAAGTTACTTTTTGATTTATGATTCACTTGGTTTAGTTATGGAGTAGTACAAGAGCATCACATTTAGCCTAGCAAGCTCCAAGATATTTAGCACCCCTCATAACTAGTTGCTAGTGCTAAAGATTCAAAGTAACTACTCTAGTTGGGAACTTGTGAAATGAAATGACTTTGAAAACCTTGGAATGAAGAGTCATTCTATTGAGAGATTTTGAAGGTGAATATGACTGGTGAATGACTTGGTGAATTTTATAAAACTGATGGTTGGGTTCGGATGCGATACCATTTCCAATTCTTAAGTACCCCCACAATACCTGAATCTGGGTAAGGCTTGACTGGAAACTTATGTATTTTAGTATGGGTTCCCTCTGAACAAGCATCATAGGGGTTATGCCGAGGCTGCCTCCATTGAAAGTGAAATGACGTGAAATGAGGTGAATGTCCTACCCAAGCCCTGTGCAGTTCCCGGGTTGGCGGTTTGCTCTCACCGGGAGGCCAAACTCATGGGGAGAGGTGCCTATACTAGGGTATGTAAATGAAATCTTAGGATTGGTAGTTCGTGTACTGCGTACGATAAATCAGGGTCAGTTATCCCTGACGAACTATTGCAATTGTTGTGGCACAAGTGTACAGCCTCTGCAGAGTTTAACCTATTCGAATAGCCGCGTCCGCGGTCATGGACAGTTGGAAAGGCCATACTGTTCCGTCATCAGAACTTTTCTAAAAATACGAATGGTGACTTGTGACTTGAATTGAAAGGTGATTTTGACTTTGAATCACAACTGAGTTGTGGGAATGACACTAATGTTTCCACTTGAGTTAAGCAAATAAAGAGGTTTTGATTATTAAAGTGCTTATGAAATAAAACTGGCTTTATGGAAATGAAACTAGAGCTTAGAACCCCCTTACTATAGTTGATAGTATTTACCTTAGTATTAGTTTGCGAGTACTTTAAAATACTCATGGCTGTGTCCCTGGCTATTCAAATGGCCAGACTATGAAGAGGAGTATCAGAACCCGGAAGAAGGACAGCAGGACGTCTACGACAACTAGGACCACTCCTGACGTCAACAGTTGCCTGTGGAATAGATGGACTACTACTACGCTACTTCGCTTCCGCTATGTGTTTTGTAATTGATCAGTGGATCATCTATTATTGTAATGAGACTGGATCATGTGATCCTTTATTTGTAAGACGATTATGGTATGTAATGAATGATGTGTTGTGATATCAATCTATTATGTCTCGCAAAAACAATATTCCTGGGATTGCGAGGAATGGCATAATAGGCATCTGGACTTAAAAATCCGGGTGTTGACACGTGTGCCCACCTTGCACGCAACCGGTAGTCCAGGTACCAATCACGTGTCAAACTTGGCGCGCTACCAATTATATACTAGTAGCATGCGCATGTCCGGTTGGCTGCGAGTGTATTTTTCTTTTGCAATTTTTTAAAAAAGCTTGGACTAGTGTCGAGTTGTTGACGTGATTTTATACAAAACACCCTAAAAATAAAAAACCATCGAGTCCATGACACCTCTTTGTGGTATTGATGAGATCTAGGAGAGGATCGAGCAAGTCGCCGGAGGTGGGCGTCACAGCAGGGCGTCAGAGGTGGTCGCCGTTGCCGGAGTGAAGGTGTACTTGTCGCCTAAGAAGAGGTGGTCGCCGAAGAAGAGGTGATCACCGGAGGTGGTGGTCGTGTTTGGGGCAAAGATGGAGAAGGGAAATATGAGGAGGGAAATAAGGTGAAGAAGGGGAACATGAGGAGGGGAGAAGGTGGAGAAGGAGTCGAGAAAGAGGGAAAAGTGAGATTAAATAGGAGGATTTTTTACAAAAAAATAGGATTTAGATTTTTTTTGCATCAAAATCTAAATCCTCTGAAAACTCTAGTTTTATTTTTGAATTTGAGGAATCTAAAATTCAAAGATGTAACTTTTTTGCATATTTATTTTCATATACAATACTTTATCATCGAAGGTCGTATGCGACCTCGAGAGCCATTTTCCGAAAGATGATGTAACTTTACATAATATGTCGAAATTCATGTTTATTAGTTTTCCTAACAACTATAACCCATAACACATGGCCATCTCGAAGGACTCTGAAATTTAAACTTTCTACCATTTTTTATATTTTTCAAAATTGAAAAGGCGACAGGGGCTGAAAATCCTAGAAATTTGTAGTCACGGGTCAAAATTTAGCTCGCTACCAATAAGGGGTTAGTAGTCATGGGTCAAAATTCAAACCACTATTTTGGGTCACTCGCATCCTACCAGCCAAATATATTGGAAGCGGGCGAGCAAAGGGACATGCGATACAGTCGCGTGCCTCCATTACCGCTTTACGCAGGTCCCTTTTGGACCCGAGTGTAGCCATATCCCACCTAGTAGTCGCATGCCCTTCTCTCCTCTCCCCTACTAGTACAATCACACCAGTCGTGTGCGTGTTTCTGGTCTGCAGCTACTAATAGTTGTCATGTGCGTTCATATAGCTGCACTTCCAATCAGCGTGCCTCTATAGCCTTTTCCCTACTAGTGAATGACATTGTTGTTATGGTGCCTATGGCGACGTTGTGCGGGACAAAAAGAAAGTATAGTCGCCCTTTGTCGGCGGTGATCACGTCGGTTGCGTTGAGGAGGGCGGAGTTTCATCTGGTTGCCGCTTCCCTCGGGTGGTGGATCTCGTCTAGTTTACGTGTACTATAGGTTTCCTGTTAGAAATTTCAGATCAATTTAAGAGTTCAATGGCGATGACTTCGGCTCTTGAGCACTGGTTCTTAGGGGCATGTGCACGAAGATTTTCCATCTGGCATAAAAAAACTTCATGTCGGCTCTAGTAAGAGAGCGATAACAGCGACGTGTCGACGACTCACCCTGGCGGAAGTAGTGGTGTTTGGGTGGTCCAAGGATCTGGATATATTTTTATTATGTTTAAGGTGCTTTGTACTTCTTGTAAACTCATGAAATAGATCCAGATCTTTCTTGCACTCGCAAAAAAGGGAGTTTCTTGCAAAAAACATTATTTTCTTTTTGATCGTGACTATAAGGGATAACGTTACGATATAATTCATTGTATAACATGTTATTTTTCCCTACCTAGTTACATGCGATTGTACATGCTTATTTTCGAACCGAACGGGTTCAGAAATAACCGTCGTGAATTTTCCAAGATTCACATTTATCTATGTGCTAAAACGTATTTACATAATACTATTTCCGTTTCGATGAATAAAACATACACGTATTTTAAGACGAACTTCGACTAAAAATTTGAACAACAAAATCTTCATTATAATCTACACAATTAGTATCGTTATATTCATATTAAAAAGTATTTTTTTAATGGTACTTACTCCGCTTCAAAATAATTGCCCAAAAAGTATCTATTTTGAACTGGATACTAATTTTAGAACAACAATCTTTACATTTTTTAGAGCAATTCTTAGTTAAAGAAAAAGCACACGAAATTAGAACAATTATTTATTAGAATGAAGGGAGTATGCATCTAGACAAATCTAGAACAAAAACGAAGGAAGTATATTTTATAGATTAGGATCGTGTATAATATTAAATTCAACAATTATTTCCGTACGAAAACGAATGGAGTATATTTTATAGATTATAGGATCGTGTCTAATATTAAATGGTCTGCCACAAGTGACACTGGAAAAACATCTGACACGGTCACCTCGATGCGGAGGTAGTGTATCCAGTTCCGTCAGACATCTCGCTATCCGGCAGCCCCATCTGATGGACGGGCCCGGCACCAAAGGCAAAATATCGAGATTCCGAATCGCCGGAGGCCACCACCGGCCCACACCACGCCATGAGCGCAGGAATCTTTTAGCCCATCGTTACGTCACGGTTATCTTCGTCAGCCACTCGTTTCATAGGGAGTGCATGTTTCCCCGTCAGCATTCATCCCAGCTACAGAGTTGGCCTTTGCTGCGCTTCAACGGCCACAGTCTGTCATGCTCTTCCCTATGATTTCATTCCCGATTTGCATCCTGTTCATTTGATGCGTTGAAGAAAGGCCATTTTTTTCCTGGTTTCTGTTCACAGAGGTTTGGTCCATGTCATCGGCTTCTTTGCTTGGCCTCTTGCTCTCTTGTCCAAGTGCATTCATCTCACCTTCTGCTGTGGCAACCGGCGGTGGGTCGACATTGCAAGAGCAGCCTGAAATGCTCACAATGTTTTAAACTGCTTTTGGGCCATAAGCTAGAGCCCACCGGTACGGTGGATATTTTCTTCTTTGTCTAACCGATACTAAGAATATCTCTAACAGATACCGCATCCCGCCAATCCGCAACGCGAATGCGGTGTACCGCATCGGTTTTGTGTGGCTCCAAAAACATCGCGGCAGTACAAAATTCCGTAAAGGAAAAGGCTGCATATCTGTCGGAGGCTCGCGCGTTCGCAGCCTCCGGGCGCGGCGTCGTAGGATGCCCCCAATAGTGTGGTCTTCTTTTTCCTGGCCTAGAGGATGGGTCCCACCCACGTGTATCAACACCTACCGCACAAGCCTTATCCGCACGCACAAGGCTTATATGTTCGTGACTTGCAGGCTTGCAACACCCTCTCCTACAAAACCTACACCACTTGGTACAAGGCCGGATCAGAGGATTTAAAGGCCATGCTACGCTACTATTTAGACGAGCTCTTCGGCGGCGACTGCAGCTCGCGGCAGAGCTACGCTGGAGCTTCATGGCGGATGCACAGTGCTTCAAGCTCGTCATTGCTGCTGCAAGCCCAGGGCGAGTCTCTAGTGAAACCCGCCGCTGGCGTTTCTACAAGTCCGCCGTTGTAGCTGCAAAGGTCAATTCGCGGTGCTACGTTCCTAAACTCCGCTGTTACAAGTGGTGCTTCCGGCGCCACCACCCTGTCGCCGGTGCTGCAAGTGACCAACGCCGATGCTACATGCAGCGACCGCCGGTGCTACCATTTGGATGCAGTTATGCTGCAAAGGTATGTTGACGTTGCTATGGATGATGAGCGACATTGCTGCAAAGATATGGCGGCAATGCTACAAGGGCTTGCAAGGCGGGTGCTGCCACCACACGACAGTGTTTGCTGCCAAGGTAGCATGGCGGTGCTGCCATGGCACAACAATGACGCTGCCAAGTGGCATAACGGTGCTACCATCAGTGCTGCAAACTATCAGCGGCAGTGCTACCAACATTTAGTGGCGGTGCTGTAAGAAATTCACAGTGCTGCCAGACGGAGTTCGGATGATGTCGGCGGTGCACCGACGAGGAGTAGATGACTATGCTACAATAGTGTAAAACTTTTGCTACAAATGGTCTACAATATTGCTACTTTAGTATAAAATTGTTGCTACAAGATCTCCGGCGAGGTTAGTTCAACTACAATAGGACTAATTTTTTTCTACAAGGTCTCCGACGAGTCTCCGGCGAAGTATGGTGCTCCGGCGAGTCTCCGGGAACTCACCTTCTGTTTTAGTCGAACCTTTTTTGGCGGGAGGTTTTTTTTGCTACGACGAGGTAAAGTCTAAATGAGTTTCCAACAACTCTCCAACCGTTTTTTGCTTCAATGAAGCAAAAGCGGGAGATTTTTTTGCTGCGACGAAGCAAAGTTCAAATGAGTCTCCAGCAACTCTCCTTCTATTTTTAAACGAACCGTTTTTTGCTTCAATGAAGCAAAAGCGGGGACTTTTTTGCTGCGACCAAGCAACATCAGGATTTTTGCCTAAAAATGGACACGTGGCGCTCAGGGAAGGATCCTCAGCAGTATCCTTCCGTAAATCTGTACGACAAAACCGAATTTTCTGTTTCTGTTCTGCCGGATATGCATATCGTACAGTGTTTGTAGTTAACCGAATTTTTATCTGAACATAGAAGTCTCCATACAGCCGCTAGATAGTTCTAAACTGCAGTGTAAGATTCATCGAATCAATGTAGGCCTCCCAGGCACTCCTGGTTTGCAAGATATCCGTAGCCCAATACTTGGTACCAATTGCATCCAATCCAGTCATATTCGCGATTAGCAATTCCTCCTCCTGGTTGCACACATGATTCTCCAAGAGCAAGAGCACGACCTCCTCTTCGTCGTTCTCGGTTTGGAGCTTCATCAGCCTCTCCACCAATTCTGCCCCGCGCAAGCTGAAGACACGCACTCATTATGTCAAAAGCAAGATCTACCAGCCTAGGCAGGGTCCACATCGAGCTCATCCCCCCCCCCCCCCAACTCGCTCTCGTCCAGCTACAGTACCTGCTCTCCCTCACCTCCTCACCGGGCCGCTCCTTCCTCCTCTCCGCCAGAATAGCCGGCCGGAGATGGAGAGGAGAAGGTGCCGGAGTATATATTAGTAGTACTAGGTTTAGCCTATGGTCCTGCGTGGCGTATGGCGTTGATGCCGGGAGAGAGGTGGCGGATCCAAGCAGCCGGATCTGGCACTGCATCGTCTTCTTCCTCGACCTCATGGAGCTCCGGCGGTCGGAGCCGAAGGTGTGGTGGCGGAGGGAGATGAAGATCTCCGTAAATAAGACTGGTTCTGGCGGATCTGGTGGCCAGAGGTGCAGTGACAAGCTGCTTCTTCTTCCTCGCCCGTGTGGCGAGAGGGAGGAATGGTTGCTTGCTGCCTCCGACAGGCTACCACATCTGCAGCAGGGGAGCAAATCTGCTTCTCGCCGAAGGTCTACCACGGCGTCGTTGTCGCCGTACTCCTTGGCCGAAGGGCGGCCCCTCCAACCTCGTGCGACGCATCGGCGAGGATCATCTGCTGTGCCGGAGAGCCTCCATGCTCTCGTCTCAGGAGTTCCTCAGTAGAGGACTGAAGCCGGCGGCTCCCACCGCCTTGCCTCTGCATCTCATGGTCGAAAGGCGACCCTCCTCGTCCTCTACTTCCCAGAGACCAAGAAGTCCGAGGGGAAGATCTACCGCTTCCGCCACGACGCCGGACCAAGTGGTTTGTCCCCGGCGCCGGTGTCCGTTCTATGGCGGAGCAACTCGATGGTGACTTCCACCAGATGCGGTGCGGAGCTTGAAGGACATGATCACTTTTTCCATTTTCTTGCTTGGGGTCTTTTCTGCAAAAGTCCAGTCCTCATCCAGAATCTCCCCGATCTGTAGGGGTTTTTCTGTAAAATTTAATATAAGCAACTTCTAGGGTCTTCGAACCCTACCCCTGTTCAAAAAAAAAACCCAGCCTAGGCGGGGAATCTCGATTTGGCGGAAACGAAGGGTCCGTTTGGTTTATGCCCAGATGCGCCTGACCAATTTGCGGGCATTAAGAGATATAATAGATGCCCCCCATAGGGGGACTCACAGCGATCCTCGCACGTGAGCCGTTGGATCTTCTTTGCGACGAATCTCAGCCGTTGATTTCTGGCTCAGAATCTACTAGCTAACCCCATGCAACGACCAATTGTTACCCGCCTCCGGCTGCATGTGGGCCCCATCTTTGCCGGCCCCGCATGTCAGCCACTACGAATGGGATTCTATCGGTGTGAATTGGCATTGGGCAGTGAATCTCCACCCCGCAGGGTATTTTCGGTATTTCAGCGGTGTTGGTATAAAAGGCAGCATCCCACGGAGAAAACCCTAGCCCACTTTCCCCCAATCCCCGTGCACGTCTCATCCTCACCAATGGCGGCTGCCCCTTCCTGTCCACGCAGGCCGCGCGCCATCGAGCCACGTCGCCGTTCCCCGATCCCGTCGCTAGCCGTGCCCAGCCGGCGCCATCCCCGTCGCCAGCCGCTCCTCCTCCACAAAGTCCTTCTCTGGAGCCCCCCTTTACCGGAGGAGAGATGGGCCAGGAGGCCGGCGGCGCGATGACATCGAGCGGCGGGCGGATGGAGCCGGACGAGTTGGCCGTCGTGGCGAGAGGGAGGAAGTGCCGCAAGATATTGTCGGCGCTGCGAGGTTTCTTTGGCCGCCCGTCTCACTTTCCTCTCGCTGCTTCCGCTTCGCCCTCGCCATCCTCGCTTCTTCATCTCGTCGTTTGCAAGCTACAGCCTGCAGATCAGCCGTCCTCCGCCACATCCACGCGGTCCACGCCTTCGGCCGTGGCCGGCGCTGCCACGGCGGCGTTCTCCCGTGGGTTTGATTAAGTTGAGCTTTTGCTTCGTCGATGGGGATTTATTTTGTTGCGCTCACAAATTTAGCTTGTTTGTTCGTCGGCTTTGATTTGGCCTCTTTTTGGCTGTGCCCGCGGTGCCAATCAATCGTCTCCTCGTTCCTCCCCAGATCTGATCCCGCTTCATCTTTTTTGGACCCTTCCGTTCTGTTGCCGGTCGATGCTTTTCCCATAAAAATTTGGCATCTTCCTGTTTCTCTTCTTGGCCGCGCTTGACCATGTCCTCCTTTTCACGAATCTGGGTGGGTTTCTGTTTGGCTCTTTTAGGTTCTTCTTCTTATTTGCTGGGGTCCTCTCCTCGCCTATGTTTTTTCTCGTGTGTTCTTGGCTTACGCCTTGCCCCCTGATGTGATTTAACTCGGCTCTGTGTTCTGTCTTTGCAGGTCGTCGTCGCCCTAGGATTGCCGCATCGGTTGGCCGCGGCCGCTCTGGTCGATCTGTTGTCCAACTGCGTTCTTGGTGAGTCCTCTGTTTCAGCTACCTCTGCGTTCTTGTCCGCGCCTGTATGAATTTGGTATACGGCATGTTAGCTCTTTCCGTGTTTTGCCTTGTTAGCGATGCTGCAGAAGTATGCTGGCTCATAATAGCATCCTTAAGATTTCACGGGCAGATTTGTATAGATACTGCAAGCCAATCATTTTATAAGTCTGGGCATGTCAAACATTGGCTGATTTTCTAATGGCAAAATATGTTTACTTAATTTAACCAGCAATTAGTGAAATGAGTATTCGTACAGCTCTCTGTTTTGGTGCCGTGCCATAGGCTTGCAGTTGTTTCTCGTGGTCACTTAACAGACAAGCAGCTCAGCTCTGCAGATCAAACTGTCCTTTATTGTGAGCTTACACAAGTAATAGGTTTAGATCTTTTCTATATGAACCTACATCTTTTCTCTAGCCAGATATACGCTCTTGTTTATCCAATACAACTTTCTCAACTGTATGCCGGTACTGTTCTTTGATGCTAGCACTTTCAGTTATTTTTCTCAAGAAATACCTGTGTGTATTAGCTTGCTATGGTAGATCGGTTTTTTGGATTTCTGGGGATTAGCTTGGAACCCCAGTTTGGTAGTTAGTGTTTCTTGACCGGTGAATTGATATATACCATGTTAGAAAGAAACTACCATAAATACTCATGGTGGCCCAACTAGGTTTGGAACCCCATCTGAATAGTTACTGTTTTTCTGTGCCCAGTGAATTAGTATATCCTGTAAGAAGCGTAGAGACTGCTGTTATTAGTGATGGTGGTATTTTATCTTTGATTCCGCATCACAGGACGTGCCAGCGATTGTGTTTATTAAGAAGCCCTAAAATATGTGGAGTTTTGGATATTATAAAATTTGCTGAATAGCGTTGCTTAGTCTGGAGATTAGACATGTCTGCTGTATTTTCTTTGTTTTCCATGTGATGTAATAAAAGCCAGTGTTGTTTGTTTCAGTTACACAGAATAATTAAATAGAAGGGTCGAGAACTGTTTTATGGTCTTTTCATGTCTACCTTCTGATATGTTGTTTGCCATTGTTGTTTGTTTCAGGCTATCTACTGCTGTGGGTTGGTTGTTGTGCCCATCTACCTGTCAGGTAAAATCTCTTTCCCTGCTTCAGATCTCCACGTGTTGATCTATTTTATATACTTGAATTTGTTACCTGTTCTATTTAATGGCATGTTAAATCTGATGCATTTTCTAGCCAGTGGTGCTTTTGTTTTTGCTGTAAATGTTCAGTTTGGAACCCTTGTATTCCTCACCAAAACTTTGTGAGGTGCAAACCATGTGTAATCTTGACAAGTGCCAATACACGTGGTGTGCTTTTTCTCCTGCTTAGTTTTGTTCATATTTGGTTTCGTGTTCTTTCGCATGTTTCTTGTTGTTGTTGAGAAGAGATGCTTAGTTAAGAATGGACAGATAAAATGATGTCTACGTGTTGGTTGTGCTGCGCTCGCTTCAGATTTGAATTCTTTGCCTATATCGTCTCTGTCAACAGCTCGAGCACGGCCAGCAGGACTTAAAGACATGGTCAGGACATTAGTAATCATCTCCCCCTAATCATGATTTATGTCATTTTCCTCTATTTAGTTCTCACATGTCATGGTGTCTTTTTATTTGATTAGGTTTGTGATACCTGCCGGCCATTTGATCCAGAAATTTATTTATGGAGCTCTTGGTGTGGCTGCCTATTGTTTTATCGAGAAAATTGATTCCATATATTTCTACACTCTTTATCGAAAAATATATTTATACACGTTAGTCATTTGTATGGTGCAGGTTCATGAACAATAAATGGTTGTAGAATGATTTCATATTTTCTTTGATTGAGTTCCCAATTCATACATGTTTTGATTCTTTATGTTTCATCTTAATTTATTCACGAGGTCTTGAAAGTTTTCTATGGGGCCACGGCGGCATCCGCTGCGCAGCTGCAGCAGGGACGGCGGACGAACAACCGGCTGCCCCAAGGTCCACCCAGCCAACTCCCCTTTGTGGCCTGCCCGTGAGGAGGATCACGAGGAGCACGGGAGGCCACCGCCATCCCCGGCCCCATAGCAACGGGCAGCATCGGCGCTCGCCCGAGGTATGCCACTCCTGGCCTCTCACTCCCCTGTATCTGCTTTCTCTCTCCCCATCGTACCTCCTACTCTCTTTCTCTAAGCACCTGATGTGACGACGCAGGGGTGGATTTGTCGTGAACAAACTGCGATTTGGGGTCAGGTCCATGTGTAGATTGTTGGATCAGTAGGGATTGGGCACCACCGCTCTGCAAGCTCGACCTCCCTCCACCTCTCCTCAACTTCATCCTTGGGAGGCTTCCTCATGCTGGGCTCCAGCTTGTACCAAGGTAGATTCCAGTCTCCACAGAAAAAACTTGATTCTCAATGAAGTCAATATATTTGTTCATTCGTAGATGGGTTTGTCCTCACCACAGCTTGATGAAATTGCTCACTTTAAAATTGATCATGTCGCTGGTGTGTGCTGAATTGTAGGCCTGCTAGGACGAAGATCATGTTGCATGACCATTTTGAGAGAAACAACAACAAGATTCTTACTAGGAGGAAGAGATATGGTAGCATCTGTTTGTGCATATCTTCCACTTACATGCTGTCCTGACTGTATTGTTGGCATTAATTTGTATAAAAATCCTCTCTTGCAGAATAGATGGGCACGGAACAGTTTGTTACCTTTCTGTGGACGTAAGTGGTCCATATGGATCTTGAATACATCATACTATTCCTCCAAAAAATATTGTTGTGCACTTTTAGATTGGCTATTTGGGTACTGTCAGATTACTGAGCACAGTTGTTTATGAAAATCTGGAGTCCGATGTTAATTTACGGTTCGAACATTGCTATTTCAGTGTTTCTTTTGTAAGCACGTAGATGCACTCTTACTGATTATATTAGTGAACAAAATATGTGGCAATGTAAGAACTTCCACTCATGTAAGTGTATGTAAATTTATTTTCCTACAACTATTTGTTTTGTCTTCTCCTAATATGGTCATTCATGATGTATATATTATATCCTTTGTTTTATTCTGACATCAGGATGGGTCTCCGGAAACAAGCGATGTGCATCTGTTCTAATAGCCAGCCAAGACGCATGTAAGCTAACATTTGACGTCGCTCTGTTCCCTAGGTAATTCCTCTGTTTTCCCCGTTTGAGTCATACATGATTCCCCTTGTTGGCCATTTGCAATTATGTTATATATAATGGTGATCATGTATTTATATTAGTTCCTTCTCTGAGTCTTTATATCTGGATTCAAAATGGCCTATGTGCATCGCGGCACTTTCCTGGAATGTTACGAAAATTTTGAAACGACAAGTTTCTGTAGCATGCTGGGCTGAATTGTTTTGGAGCAGTTAGTTGGTTGCATTATATTACTTAGTGAATATCTATAAATAAGTTCTGCGTCACCTTCAGATATTTGGGGAATAATCTGCTTTGGCCTAAAAAATCTATTCAAAGGTTGGGAATCCCAGTCCACTGCAGGCTGCAAGCATTAGTCTAACTAGATGATACCCCCGCGCGTTGCTGCGGAAATCTGTATTGCACATCGTAATTTATTAGCTAAAGACGAAAATGACAATTTAGTTGAGGATTTTAAAATTGCATTTGAGAAGTTGATTTTGGTATAAAAAAATGAAGTTGATATATGATTCTCAAAAGTCATGTATAAAATCTTCTTTCCCTTGAACAATATAATAAAAGAATTTTAGAAGAATACACAATAGAATGATAATCCTATCTAAGATCTAAATTTCTACTTTGTTTTCTCTACTTTTTTAGTATGTAAGATATAACAATACTGAGAATAAGTAGATCAGCGGCACTGCCCAGTTCCATCTGAAAGTAAAACAAACCCATTATTAAAAAAATATATACATGCATGCGTATCTTATGAAGAAGGAAGCATATATATACCTGATATAAGACTACAGTTTTACGTAATAAGGTAATACACTCTGCTCACAACTGCAGAAACATCGATGCTACATCACTTACGTGCAGAAAACTGGGTATATTTTAACAACTGATCATTACTTCTAATTTTTTATTATAATAACTGAACATTACTTCTAAATAACGATATCTGAAATTCTGAGCGCAATGTAGTCATAGTGACAGAATAGCATACCTCCAAGAAGAAGAAAGAAGCATGAAATTCTGAACGCAATATAGTCATAGTGAGAGAATAGCATACCTCCAAGAAGAAAAAAGAACCATACATGCATGTTCAGGTAAAGTAAGTTCATTTTCTTTTGCTTTCTCCCGTTTTTCTGTTTGTCCAATTGGTTAGACAACTTGTGCAGCATCACTTTTCACAAACCTATACCAACAGAATCCTACAAAGGAGCAGATAATTACATTCGTTCATTCTAACTTCAACCTAAAGGGGCGTGTGATACAAAAATACAATTTGCAGCAGCCACATTTGAATGACACAAATGTTACATGAAGTCCTCAACTGATAAGATAACTTGTCAGCAAACCAAGTTTCTTTGCTCTGTATCATATATGTAACAAATAACTGAAATGTCATCAGAAAAATGTCTGGGAGAAGAAAGGATTAGCTCTACCTGAAACCAAAGCTTACTTGCTCATACCATCTTGTACATATTTCACAATGCTATACATATCTTGTGCAAAGCGGAAAATTATTAATACTGCAAAATTATTCCCATACTATTTTGTGGAAAAATAAATTGCATACTTGAGTTAGAATCAGTCAATGAATTCATTAACTTAATCAAAGTATTGCTTAATCCAATAGCCAGAAAAGAGAGATATGGGGAATGCACCTGATGAAAAAATAGAGTAAAGATACCTCACCCATTTCATCCAACATCTGCTAGGCAATCTAGGCAGTTCAGAATAGCCTTTGTAGTTAAATTGGTAGAAATATATCATTTCATATTGGTGCCCAGCCAAAGCGCCATCCTTATGTAGAATGTATATCAAATATCAAAAGGAAATCAGGATAGCAAGGTGTCATCGCAGATAAAGCATATGTCCTGGCATCAGAGATGTAGAATGTCTTCACAGTGGGCATTCTGACGAAAAAACTGTTGATAAGTTGCCCAACGAATGCTGTAAGGCGAGTAGCTGCCCAGCCGATTTGTAGTTCAGCAGCTAGAAATAGCCTAGTTGGATTGTTGATGATATTTCTTCAGACCAGACCTACAAAGATGATGACAGGCTCATTATACAGTTAACAGATCATGCTAAAATATAAAACCGACGAAACAAATAAATCCACGTTGTGGGGAGAGACATTAGGGACCATGGAAAATCAACGACGGCTGCAACAACAAACCATCGGGAATCCAATTGAATGATTGAGTCGGAGTGGGCTTGAGTCATCAGGAGGCACAATGCAATGAAAATCCAACCAAATTGCGGGGGAAGCAAAACATCGAGCAGATTTGGAGCTGGAGTGCAACCTTCGCGAGCAGGTGGCCGCACTGGTTGTCGACGGCAACACGGTAGCTTTTTAAACATGGAGGCGGCGATTGCTGAGTTCATCCGAGCAGTTTCTTCCGTGTTTGCAGGGCAGTGATGATGAATGATCGGCTGCATCGGGCGGTTTCCAGAGCATTTGTGGCGTCGTGACGAGATCGGGGCGGCGGACGGGAAGACGAAAGGAAAAGGATCTTTTCACAGCACACGAACGTGGAGCGAGTAATTGTGGGGCATGCCTCGGTCCAGCCCATGTAGAGAGGTGGCGATCGAAGAAGACGAACGGAGGCGGGGCGCTGGTGGGGGAGGAAGACGAACCCTAGGCGGCCGAGGCAGAGGCGTATCGATGGGATAGACAGAGTTGAGGCGAGCAGAACGAAGAGAATCGGCGGAGGATGAAGAGAATCGGCCCGTTATGGGCCGGTGTCGGCCCATCGTCCATCGGAGCCTGGCCAGGACGGGCACCTGGTCCACGCGCGTTGGCCATCGGGCGTGTGAGCGTCGCCTGGCGAGGACCGGCATCTGGTCGTGTACTCGTGTGCGTGCGCGTGTGCGCGTCGCGAGACACGCTTCGTCTGCCGCCATCGGGTGTGCGCCTGGCGACTACTATTGATATCTGGTGATGTGGCTCAACGTGGGAGCAGGAAAATGGGGCCATCTATTAAGAAAGAGAAGATATGGGTCCTTCAGAACAGAAGTGATTTTCATGGTATCTAAATTTTATTCTGAATTGTTAAAATCAGATTAATATTGTTAACTTACTAATACACAAAGTTGTAGCTGGTAAGCTCCCTAGGGTCTTCCAGGTCAAGAATTGATGGCTTATGGAACTCATCTGTTACATATTCTCCTCAGCAAGCTGGGGCCACATAATTTGAACGTTCTGATGATTCGATATTCCTTACTAATACACAAAGTTGTAGGCTTCCACCTTGAAACTTCTGTTTTTCCTACCCCATCTGTAGTCTTTGGTGAATCTGTTGGTTCCATTGTTTCAAGAAATGGTGTCTGATGCATGCACAGAAAAGGAGGGATATGGGTTGTACAATAAAAATCCGATAGATGGTCCTGCTCTGGTGTTTTAGGTCGGTGCAACAGGGAAAAGTTCAGGATGTCTACAAACCCAAGTAAACAGGGCAAAGTTGTGGCTTGCCTGTTTTTAGAAGTGAGCCAGGCCCATCATTTTATTCACTAAGTTGAGTGTATCTATTTGTTCCATCGCCACACACAATGCCTAGGAGAAATTAATAGTTTTAGAAACACAGCCTCAAAACACATTGTTACATGTCTATCTGGAAAATAAGAGTGTACCATTTTCATTTACATTTCATTTTCTAATTACCATTTAAGAATTGAATCCAAGGATACTGGTTATTTCTATATTTTGTTTACTTCATTTATAGCTTACTCAATTTTTTTTTTATACACGATTAATATAGCGATTGCCAAATCGTTTACCAAAGATGGGGAACAAATGCCAAGTCGGGCTCCTGATTTACAAACGTTGTCTATGTATATGTCAATGTTGATAACTTTTACCAATGCTAATGTAATCTCCCATCCTTTCTTACCAGGTTTAAGCAATGAATATCGGTGAGATTCCAACTAGGGTCATGATCAGGCGGCGCTCACCGTCTACAGTTTCCAAAGCCAACACCATACCCACCAAGGGAAAAGGGAGAAGTGACAGTGGCATTCTCTCCGATAGCATGTCATAAACATCATTCTGATGGAGAAGTCCGACTATACAACCAACAACCTTTGACATGTTGTGTTTCACCTATTGAATAGTTTTTTTTTCATTTGATGTTTTATTACTGTTGATATCTATAGATACTTAATATAGCACTTTACAAACTGTTCACTGGGCAGCAGGCCATGGCAAGCCCCAAAATATTGCCCTATTTCCTCTTTTCTTGATTGTATATAAGTGTTTACTGCCCCAAAATAGTTTTTTTTTACATTCACAAAAAAAAAATGTTTACTGCTCCATTCATGATTTCGTCTGCTTTGTCCTATTTTCATATCAACTTTGTTCTGTAAAATCAAAAAATCGTATTTTCATTTTTCACCTGATTTTCATCATTCTTATATATAAATTGTATATTGAAGCAAATTTCACGGGATCGTGCGCCAAGGCGCACATCTAAATCTAGTGACCAATTTATTGGCGGAGGAATCAGCTGCCCTGGGAAACGCCAACGAATTGGCAAAAACTGTACTGTATCCTGGGGTGCGGACCCGGCTAGCCAAAAAATTGGATACCAACCAAAGAGCAGCCGTCGGTCATGGGCTGCCAATTTTTTTGGTAAGGCTTGCATTGGATAGAAACCAAACGTACCCGAAATACCGAGGCACGCAACATACGCATGGACCGCCGCTGATTCGCCATGCGAGGCTCCCGCAGAGGCTCCGGGGGACGGCATCGAGGAGGCTCGGCTAGGCAGCGCCACAAAGGCTCCGTGAAACGGCACCCCGCAGGCTCCATGCAAGGCGGACCCTCCGCACGGTGGCTGCTGCCATAGGCGGACCCTGGGCAAGCTGAAGTGTGACAAAAAAAAGTTCTCATCACATCAATTAACATAGACATCAGATAGGGAAAATAAACCCTCAACAAGAGTTTTCATGTATAAATATGAACATGGTACATAAAAATGCATAATAGCAAATGCAAATATTCATCGGTGCTAAATACGAGATTTTTAACAATTAACAACGGTTAACCAAAATGCTCAAATGTTCATTGGTACTAGACAATATTGAAACTCGAACGCTTGACCCCAAAAGTATGTCCAAACACATGTTCAAATGCACCCAAAAGACTCTACACAATAAATAAAATTATAAGATATCACCCAAAAAGCATGTCATTTCTGAAATTTAAACAATTTTGTGTTCAACAATAAGTGCTTGAAGTTCATTCAACAATTTCGACACCATATTAATCTGAAATTGGACGTAGTGGTAAACAAAAATCTGTCAAAAAATTCATACCTAGTTGTCTTCTGCCTGAAGCTGACGAGATCGAGCCATCCCGTTGGACCTAGTTCGAGCCGCCGCTCGCCGGAGTAGCCTCGTCCCTCCAGGCCGCCGAAGTTACCGTCACAGCGCTGCCTCGGTTCTGCTTACGGCGACCACCGCGAGCTGTGCGGCGCTACGTGCGCCATGATGCTGACAAGACTCGCCGACGATGCCGGAGGCCATCGCCGGAGCTTCAGGCATCGCCATCTTGTGGCCTCACATGCTCGCCGGAACCAGAACCGGGAGCATCGTCGGGCGTCTAGGAGCAACGACCTGGAAGACGAGGGATTCACGGTCTGTAGAACATACGAAGATGGCTCGATTGGGGACTTTTTTCAGGGGAATGTTGTATGCCAGCTTAGTCGGCATGGATCAGGCGCCGCAGACCCCAGGCGGGTAGTTTGGACCGGCCCAACATTTCGTTTCACTTTTTCTTTATTTTTTTAAATTTTCCTTTTGTTTTCTGCTTTTTCTTTTTACGTTTTTTAAAAGCTAAAATGTTTTCTAATCCAAAGTTTCAAAATTAGGAAAACATTAGTTTCGAAAATTTAATATTTTTATATATGAACAATTTTTGAATTTGAACATTTTAAAAATTGAACATTTTCAAATTTGAACATTTTTTATATTTTGAACAATTTTGAATTTAAAAATTTCATACTTGAACAATTTTTGAGTTTGAACAATTTGTATATTTGAATTATATGCTTTTTAATATTTGATTTTAATTTTTTTAAGGGTTTTCTATTTCCGTGCCCTCGGGTCCTTAGTTATACTCAGTTTTCCCTAGCTCCTTAGTTTTTCCTCAGTTTTCTCCAATCTCTTGTCTGAAACCCGCAGAAGGAGCTCGGACGGAGGATTCCCGTTTAGTTGACGTTGGTTGGTGCTGGCAAGTGGGGCCGCTGTTGGTGCCCCGCAGTGGACACGTCTCCACTTATCCAGATCATAGTGGGACCCACAACTTGTGTCGGGGGGAAGACCCCGGGTAGGGCAATGGACGCGGAGCAGCCGGCTGGCCACTGGCCGGCTCGCGGCAAAGGCCGGCTGAGGAGCAGCCGGCTGGCGCCGTGGCCGGCTGGTCCGGAAGCCGGCTAGCTCTAGGTCCTAGTCGGCCTGGCTACGGCCACCAATGCTGTAGCTGGGCCGGCTTCTACAAGCCATATCCGACTGGGGTTTGTACCTCAGACCGACTCGAGGCTGGCGAGTCTTGCACTGGAAAGAACCGGGTTGGTGATCCGGGTTCCCAAAGTCCACGCTGACTCCATCTTCCGTAAAGCGCGGGGCACTGTGGAGCAATAGTGCCGCGCGCCGGACAGGCCGTCAGGGCTTACGACGAGCCGTACAGGCTACAGTGCTGACGGCGACAGGGACACCTCCTCTCCATACCGCTGACCGTGGCAGCCGGATGGGACAGGCCACGATGCCTCAACCACTCCTGACGTCACCGCCTCGGGAAGGAGCGGAAGCCGAAGCCGGCCGAGCCGGCCAGTAGACTATAGGGTCTTATATGTAAAGTGCCGGTGCCTATATAAGCCGCACTACCCCCTCTCGTGCAGGGGATCGATCATTTATTGCTTTCACCCACCTACAGAGCTGCCCTGTGAGAGAGACCATCGTCTCCCTTAGCCTCTCAGGAGCAGCCGGACACAGCTCTAGGAGCACCATTGTACTGTGTTATCATCATATACACTCATAGCAGGAGTAGAGGTTTTACCTCCATCGGAGGGCCTCGAACCTGGGTACGTCGCCGCGTCGCTCGTGCCCATACCCGCATCCGGATACCGCCGTGAGATCCCTCAGGAACCACTTCGATTAGCCACCCTATGGCATATGCCGTGACGATACCACGACATTTGGCGCCCACCGTGGGGCCTTCAGCATCCTCGGCCGGTGTCTTCATCCGGACGGGCCTCACCACCACCACCGGCGAGCGAGTCGCTTCAGGCTTGATCTGGAGATTCGGCTCCCTCGATCGCGTCGGCCGACAACGCTGGCTGCTTCGCTGACCGGCCCTTCCCCGCCGGCGGCAGCGTCATCTCCTTCGGCGGCTTCGACGTCTACGTCGCCACCGTCGCACCGCCGCGCTACCCGCGGCAGGTGCTGCGCTGCGCTAGCCCTCCTCCGCGAGCCGGCAGCAGCGCTCCCGCCAGCCCCGCCGTCGTGCAAGTCATGATGGCTGGCGACGAGCTCCCCACCAAGAACCCGCGCATGCGCGGCCCCAACCTGGAGCGCAACATCGACCCCAACGCCTCCGGCGCGGGCCCGAAAGCGCCGCCACCACCGTCCCGGCTGGATGCCGTCCGGGCCAAGCGAGCACCCCGCTCACGCCCGGTGCCGACCCCACCGCCATCGAGGCGGACTTGGAGGCGCACCGCCAGCTCCTCCTCAAGCAAACCGAAGAGCTGGCTGCTGCTAAGCGCCGGATGGAGATCACCCAGCGCGAGTACAACCGCGCCCACGGCCTCACTCCGTGCGGCGACGAGCCAAGCCGAGCTGGCCACATCCACCGCAGGGCCGCGACCTTGGCGCTGAGATCGCCCGCGACGGCGCTCCTTCGCCGGCTCCGTCCGCGGAGCTCCCCGTCTACAACACCCCGACAAGAACGTGCGCGCGGCGAAGCCGCCGCAGAAGAGCTGAACCGCCTCGAAGGCGAAGAGTTACGCCGCCGGACCGGGCGGGTGACCGAGCTGCTCAACGCAGCCAACAGCAGATCGCCGACCCGGGTATGTCAATGCCCCCGCAGCTTCTCACGCTCGTGGAGCTGCAGGCAACGACAGGGAAGGCGCCAGGGACACGGCCGAGTCCTCCTCCCCGGCCAAGCCGGCGCCATGATTCCCGGGCCACGCACGGCTCGGGCCGGCCAAGCCACCAGCCGGCGGCAGCAGCCGCAGCCGGCCCCCTCCAAGCCGGAACCAGGAGCAAGACTCCGGGCCCCGCCGTCATCACCGAGCGGCTCCAGAAGCAAGCGGCGCGCGCCAGCCGGCACACTCCCGGCTGGGCCCGCGCATCGAGCCCGCCGACGCCCGAGATCGCCTCGACCGGCTGGTCGAATCCCGCATTGCGGAAGAAGAAGCTCCAGCCGGCCCAAAGTGCTTCGGGCCCCGCATCGCCAACGAGCCCACGCTCGAAGGCTTCACGCTCCCCCGTGACACCCCCAAGTACGACGGCACCGCCAAGCCGGAGGATTGGCTGCAGGACTACTCCACCGCAGTCGGCATCGCCAAATGCAACAAGCGCTGGGCCGTGCGCTACTCCCCCCTGATGCTGGTCGGCTCCGCCCGCACATGGCTCAACAACCTGCCAGCCGGCAGCATAAACGGCTGGCTCGACTTCGAAGCGGCCTTCATCAGCAACTTCACCGGCACCTATCGCCGGCCGGGTCGCCCCCAGCAGCTCGAGATGTGCAAGCAGGGCCCCGACGAGACGGATCGCGCGTACCTGACGCGTTGGTGCGAGATGCGCAACTCCTGTGAGGGCGTGCACGAGATCCAGGCCATCAGCTTCTTCATGGGAGGCTGTCGGCCCAACACCATGCTGTGGCACAAGTTGCGCCGCAGTGACCCCAAGTCGATGGCCGCCTTGATGGCCATCGCCGACAAGTACGCGCTGGCTGAGGAAGCCGGCAAGGCGCCGGCTGACGTTTCGCCGGCCCCCACCAGAAGGGACAACAACAAGCCGGTCGAGGGCGCCTCGCACGGCAGCCGGCGGGACAACTACCGCGGCAAGCGTCACAGCGACCAGCCGGACCGCCGGTACGGCTCCGCCCACGTGGCCGCCGTGGCAGACAACGCGGCAGGCGGCAGCCGCCGCCGAAGCAAGACCGGCAAGTGGAAGCCGTAGTACACCTTCGAGCAGATGCTCGACTCGCCGTGCAAGTACCACAGCGGCAAGAACCCCTCCAACCACACCACCCGCGACTGCCACTTCATGAAGCGGCTGACAAGCGGTGAACCTCTACCGCCTCCACCCCCGCCTCCACCAGCCGGCGGGCCGGGAGGCCAAGCCGGCGCAGAGAACGCCAACCTCGAGCACCACGAGGCTAACCAAGTGCACCATGGCGGCCGATATCTGGCCGAAGACGCCACCTACATCATCTTCACCTCCGAGCCCGAAGACAGGACGAGCCAAGAGCGCCGTTCCCTCGAGGTCAACGCGGTCATACCGCCGGTCCCCCAGTACCTAAACTGGTCAGAGCAGGCCATCACTTTTGATCGCCGCGACACACCGGCTGTCCTGCCGAAGCCGGGCAGCTACGCCATGGTCCTCGACCCCACCATCGGCACAACCCGGCGCAGCGTGCGTTTTTCGCGCGTCCTCATCGACGGCGGCAGCAGCATCAACATCCTCTACCGCGACACCGCCCGCAAGCTGGGCATCCAGGAGGCCGAGTTGCGCCCCACCCCCACCGTCTTCCATGGCATCGTGCCAGGCCATTGCTGCCAGCCGATCGGCCGGATCACGCTGGAGGTGATGTTCGGGAAGCCGGACCACTTCCGCACCGAGAGAATCGAGTTCGAGGTGGTGGACCTCGTGAGTCCCTACCACGCGCTCCTGGGCAGGCCGGCCCTGACCAAGTTCATGGCGGTGCCCCACTATGGGTACCTGAAGATGAAGCTGCCTGGCCCCAAGGGGGTCATTACCGTAGCCGGCGATTATCGCCGCTCCATGGACTGCGCCACGCAGAGCTCCAAGATGGCCCAGACGCTGGTCATCGCCACCGAGAAGCATCTCATCCACGACGCCGTCGCCGTCGCCAAAGCCGCGCAGACAGACATGCCGGCTGCGGGCAACCCGGCTGGGACGACTCACTTCCAGCCGGCCGACAACACCAAGAAGATCCTGCTGGACCCGGCGCAGCCGGACAAGTTCGTCACCATCGGTGCCGGCTTGAACAAGAAATAGGAAAGCGAGCTCACCAGCTTCCTCCGTGAGAATCGGGACATCTTCGCATGGACTCCAAGAGACATGCCGGGTGTGCCGAGGGAGTTGGCTGAGCACCACCTCCACGTCCGGCCTGAAGCCAAGCCGGTGAAGCAGCCTCTCAGGCGCTTCGCCGAAGAACGAAGGAAGGCCATCGGTGAAGAAATCGCCCGGCTCCTAGCTGCCGGCTTCATCATGGAAGTGCTGCACCCGGACTGGTTGGCGAACCCGGTCCTAGTTTTGAAGAAGAACGGCTCCTGGCGCATGTGTATCGACTACACCAGCCTGAACAAGGCGTGCCCAAAGGATCCCTTCCCCCTGCCGCGCATAGACCAAGTCATAGACTCGACTGCCGGCTGTGAACTGTTGTCTTTCCTAGATGCCTATTCAGGCTACCACCAGATTCCTTTGAATCCGGCTGATCAAATAAAGACTTCGTTCATTACCCCGTATGGGGCTTATTGCTATACGACTATGCCATTCGGCTTGAAAAATGCAGGCGCCACCTACCAAAGGTGCATGCAAAAATGCTTGCAGGATCAAATCGGCAGAAACGTTCACGCATATGTGGATGATGTCGTTGTAAAGACCAAGGAGACGACTACCCTCCTTGATGACCTGAGAGAAACCTTCACCAATTTGAGAAGATTCCGGATGAAGCTCAACCCGGCCAAGTGCACATTCGGCGTGCCGTCTGGCCAGCTCCTTGGCTACCTCGTCTCTCAGCGAGGGATCGAAGCCAACCCGGACAAGATCAGTGCCCTGGAGAAGATGGAACTGCCGCAGTGCCTCAAGGACGTCCAGAAGTTTGCTGGCTGCCTGGCCTCCTTGAGCCGCTTCGTCAGCCGGCTGGGAGAAGGCACTGCCCCTGTATCAACTAATGAAGAAGGCGGACAAGTTCGTCTGGTCACCGCAGGCGGATGAGGCCTTCCGTGACTTGAAGCGCGTGCTCTCAACCGCGCCAATCCTTGCAACGCCGGCTTCAATGGAGCCGATGTTGTTGTACATCGCAGCCACCAACCGAGTGGTTAGCGTTGTCCTGGTGGTGGAGCGCAGAGAAGCCGGCAACAGGGAGCAGCTGGTTCAGCGCCCAGTCTATTACCTTAGCGAAGTGCTCTCCCAGTCGAAGCAAAATTACCCCCACTACCAGAAGGTCACCTACGGCGTCTACATGGCGGCCAAGAAGCTCAAGCACTACTTCCAAGAGCACCCCATCAGGGTGGTTGCCACAGCGCCCTTGGCAGAAATCATAGGCAGCAAGGATGCCAACGGCCGGGTTGCCAAGTGGGCCCTGGAGCTAGCCGCCCACACCATCCTCTACGAGCCACGCACAGCCATCAAGTCGCAGATCCTCGCGGACTTCTTCGTCGACTGGGCTGAGATGCAGTACCTGCCGCCTGTGCCGGATTCCACACACTGGAAGATGCACTTCGACGGCTCGAAGATGCGCAACGGCTTGGGAGCCGGCATCGTCATCACCTCTCCCAAGGGGGATCGGCTGGACTACGTCCTGCAGATCCACTTCGCCGCATCCAACAATGTGGCGGAATATGAAGCGCTCATTCATGGGCTGAAGCTGGCCAAGGAGATTGGCGTGCGTCGCATACTCTGCTTCGGCGACTCCGACTTGGTTATACAGCAGGCATCGGGCGACTGGGACGCGAAGGACGCCAACATGGCCTCATACCGCTTCCATGTCCAGCAGTTATCCGGCTTCTTCGACGGCTGCGAATTCCACCATGTGCCACGAGCAAACAACGAAGCGGCTGATGCCTTATCCAAGATTGGCTCAACCCGGCAAGCCATTCCGCCGGGTGTCGCCTTGGCGGTTCTCAAGAAGCCGTCCATCATACCGTCACCAGACTCGGATTCAATATTCGTGCCGGCTGACCCGGGGGCTGCTCAGCCGAACCCGGGGGCTTCATCGCCCAAGACGGGGGCTAACAAGCCAAACCCGCCGGCTAGCATGCCG
The DNA here is from genome assembly GCF_019359855.2 of Lolium perenne. Lineage (NCBI taxonomy): Eukaryota > Viridiplantae > Streptophyta > Magnoliopsida > Poales > Poaceae > Lolium > Lolium perenne. The sequence goes on along the minus strand of NC_067249.2, from coordinate 128,823,386 downwards.
AACCCGGGGACTTCTCAGTCCAACCCGGGGGCGTCATTGCCAAACTCGGGGGCTAGCAAGCCGAACCCGCCGGCTAGCAAGCCGAACCCGGCGACCACGCAGTCGAATCCGGAAGCTCCTACGCAGGAGGCCCTATTGGTCAGCGTATTCGAGATAAGATGCGTACCTTCATGGGCACAAGAATTCCTCTCCTACCTCACCAACGGTGTGCTGCCTGACGATAGAGTCCAGGCCAGGCAGATTGAGAGAAGGGCCAAGGCCTATACCATCATCAACCACCAGCTGTACAAACGCAGCGTAAGTGGGGTGTTCCAGCGGTGCGTCGAGCCGGCTGAAGGGATTGAACTCCTACGGGAAATCCATCAAGGAGAGTGCGGACATCACGCCTCATCCAGAGCCATAGTGGCCAAAGCCTTCCGGCACGGTTTTTACGGCCGATCGCGCTCGAGACGCAGAAGATTTGGTGAAGAAGTGCAACGGCTGCCAGCGCTTCGCAAAGCAAAGACACCAGCCGGCTTCCGCCTTGAAAACCATCCCCATCACATGGCCATTTGCCGTATGGGGCTTGGATATGGTAGGCCCATTCAGAACAGCGCGAGGCGGCATGACACACCTCTTGGTGATGATTGACAAATTCACCAAGTGGATCGAAGCCAAGCCAATCAAGAAACTGGACGGGTCCACAGCCGTCACATTCCTCAAGGAAATCATTGTGAGATTCGGCTACCCCCACACCATCATCACCGACAACGGCACCAACTTCTCCCAAGGCATCTTCTCTCGCTATTGCGGGGAAATGGGGATCCGGATGGCCCTATCTTCTGTGGCACACCCAGAGTCCAACGGACAAGTGGAAAAGGCTAACGGCTTAGTCCTAGCCGGCATCCGGCCCCGGCTGGTGGAGCCGCTCGAGCGAGCAGCCGGCTGCTGGATTGAAGAACTGCCCAATGTGCTGTGGAGCCTGCGCACAACGACAAACCGCTCGCCGGCTTCACACCATTTTTCCTCGTATACGGGGCCGAAGCCGTCTTGCCGACTGATATCGAGCATGACGCGCCAAGGATCAAGCTCTACACAGAAGCCGAAGCCAAAGAAGCTCGCGAAGATGGAGTTGACCTGGTCGAAGAGGCCCGGCTGCTGGCTGAGTCTAGATCTACTATCTACCAGCAAAGCCTCCGACGCTATCACAGCCGGAAGGTCCAGCCCTTAGCATTCCGAGAAGGAGACCTAGTGCTCCGGCTGATCCAGAGGACAGCCGGACAGCATAAACTGTCATCCCCATGGGAGGGTCCCTTCATCGTGAGCAAGGCAGTAGGCAATGATTCCTACTATCTCATAGATGCCCAAGAGGCTAAGAAAAACAAGCCGGACAAGGCTGACGAGGAGACTAAACGTCCCTGGAATGTCAGGTTACTCCGCCCATTTTACACATGAGAGCAGGAATGTATGTATCCCTTGTATCCCTTTTGTGAGTTATGAAAAAGCTTGCGCCAAGAGCGCCGTTTCCGACAAGTTTTTCGCGTACTTTACCTTGTTTCGCCAATTGGCTTGAACCCTCTCACGCGGCCGGCTCAGTAACGTGACCCGGTTTCCGACAGCCGGCTTCCGATCCAGCTGCTTGCATCGCAACCCGGCTGTCCGGCTGGCGGGAGTAAGGCCTAGGGAGCCGGCACGCGAAAAACGACTAAGGGAAAGAGTAAAAGCGAGTTGACTTGCAACTTTTCATAAAAGTGCCGGATTGCCGAATTCAGCTCGTTCGACTGAAATACTGTCGGCCTCACCCAGCGGCCCGCTCTTGATCCGGCGACGGATCGCAAGTCGGACGTACGACCGGCGAGGGCACAGCCAAAGAGTGGGGCGGATGGGAAAAAGCGAACGAGTCGAAAGAAAGCAACTCGGCACACAAATGATTAACAAACACATTAAAGTGTGACATAATTAAAGGGCGATAATATTCATACATCTGCACCCGGCATCCCGGGGATTTAATAAACTGTCTTGGCAAAAGAACAACTGGAAAGCAGGAAATCTAAGCCAGAGGGGCATCAGCGGAGCCGGCTGCCGGGTCGTCCTCGGGCACGTCCTCCGCCTCCTCATCGTCCATGTAATCTCCATCGGATGGAGGAGGGTTCGGGTCCGCAACGAAGAGGGCCTTGTCGACGAAGTCGGCGATGGTGCTGGCTCGAGCGAGGCGGGCGGCCTTGAGATCGGCTGGGAGCTTGTCCTCCACGCCGGCTCGCCGGAATTCAAGCTGCCCCAGGTCCACCTCGTTGTACCAGGAGAGGACGAAGGACAGCGCCATGTCGGCACCGGCGCGCGTGGCCGACTCCTTCCAGTCGAGGAAGCGGTCCGGCGCCCGCTCCATCGCGGAGATGAGGCCGGAGATATCTTGCGGCGCCGCCTCTTCAGGCCACAGCATGGGCACCAGCTCTTCAGCCGCCTTCCGGAGCTCCCAGCCGAGCTTGGTGACGGGCTCGATGCGGGCAGCCATGGACGCCAGGTGGTCCTCCATGGAGAAGTACTCCGAGCTGCCCTCGCCGGTCTCCCGCCTCCTGGAGTCGCGCGCGATGCCAACGGCTGCCAAAGTCGCCTCCTGCGTCTCCAGGAAGGCCGCTGCAAGAAGAAGAAGCAAGTCAGAAACCATCAAAGCCGAAATAAGCTGAAAAATGCAAATTTTCGAAGTCCTAAGCCAAAAGGAAAAGCCTGGCGGCAGCCGGCAAGAACCGACTGTCACCAGCCCGAAGATGAGGACAGCGAAGAAATCAGAAGTTTCTGCTGTCGGCTGCCAACGAAAGCCGGCAGTCGACAGCCGAAAGCCGGCAAAGGGAAAGGAACATAGAGATGTACTCACCCGCCAAGCCGCGATCAAGCGCGCTAAAATCGTCGGTCCAGCGTTTGGTGGTAGCCGTCAGCTCTGTGGACTTGGCGGTGACCTCCTCCTGCAGCGCAAGCCGCTGCTTCTCCACCTCCGTCAGCCGCCGGCTCAGATCATCCACCTTCGCCTTCTCCGCCGTCCTGAGGGAGTTGAGCTCGGTGAGATGGTTCTGCTCCAGCAGGCGCAGCCGCGTCAGCTCCTGCTCAGCCAGCTTGAGCTTGCCGGCGGCGGATCGACCCGCCTCCTCGCTCTCGGCGCACTGGGCGCGAGCGGCTCGGAGATCCGACTCCAGCCGCGGGACCTTGGCGGCTTCAACTGCGAGGCGGCCAGAAAGAAATGTCAGCCAACCAAGACCGAAAGAAAACAAGACATTAAGTCGAAAGAAGCATAGAGCTTACCCTTGACGGCTTCCAGCTCGCGGGCCAAGTCGGCCCGGTCCAGCTTGGCCTTGTGGTAATGGGTGACGGCGCGATTGTACAAAGTGGTGCGCCGGTCCATCACGGCCTAAGGAAAAGAAAAAGTTAGTCGATCAGGCGAAACCCGTGCCGGCTCCAAGCAGCCGGCCCATGCCTCGGAGGGCTACCAGGATAATAATCAGATCAAAAACAGACGAAGCTTACCTTGCCGGCTTCCTCCACCTTGGCAACGTTAGCCGCGGCCTCGGCTGCCCTGGCCTTGAGATTGGCCTGCAGGCTGGAGAAGAACATCTCCACCGATGCTTGGCCGGGGTTCCCCTCCCGGCTGGTCACCTCGTAGGAGTCGGCGCGGAGCCACGCCTGCTCCATGGTGGCAGCCGAGCCGAGGCTGGAGTCGGAGGCGGACGGCACCTGAAGAAGAAGTGCGCCCTTGGCCACGTGCAGGCCTTGCGGTGACGCCGATGGGGTCCCCGTCCTCACCAGCGCGCGCGAGTCGGCGCCCTCCATGCGCGCCGGCTCGTCTCTCGCCGGCTCCTTCCTGGCCGGCTCCTCGTCGTCGAGCTGCGGCGGCGGCGTCGCTCCGGGCGCAGCGGATGGCCCAGCCGGCCTGGGGCTTGTCTCCGGTGCACAGGCGCCCCCTCCGGGCTCTCGTCCGGCTCCACCACGGTGGGCCTGGTGCCGGCTCCGGCCGCGGGCGGCGTGGCCCTGCCGGTGCCGGTTCTAGGAGCAGCCTGCCGGCTCCGGCTCCGGCCGCGAGCGGCATGCCCGCCCGGCCCCGGCGGGCTGGGTCCGTAAGAGGTGTCCGGCGCGGGAACATGTCGTCCGGCGTCGGCCGCCGAGTCGGCTCGACCCGCGTGCCGCGATCAGGCGCTGAGGCCAGCGGCACGGCGAAGGAAGGTGCCCCTGCGGAAGGCGCAGTACCCGCAGGCGGCGGTGGCGTAGGAGCGCGCGATGAAGGCTGCGGCGTCGGCTCCCTCCTTTGGCGCAGCGGCGGCGACGCGACGCGCGGAGCTTGCCGGGAGCCGCCGCCCTGGGCAAACTTGATAGGGGCCCTAGCCGGACAAACAGAAAGACAATAAGCATGAAAGTAAGGAAAGAAAAGGAATCAAACAAGAAAAAGAAAGAGAACTCACCCGGCCTGCTCCGGGACCTTCTTCGGCTGCTGCCGGCGCTGCTTCTTCGCCTTCGCCTCCAAGGCGGCGGTGGAGCCAGCTCGCTTCGTGCCCTTGGGCGCTGAAGTCGCCGTGGTGCTTGGCGGCCTCGTACGCAGAGGCACGGCGGGGATTGGCCCCGTGCCGGACGTCGCCGGCTCCTCCTCCTCCTGCTGCTCTGGTGAGGGGGGCGGATTGTGCTCCCCCTGGCCGCCTAGATCAGGCGCCTGCGGCAGGTCGTCGTCGCCGGCATGGTCGCCGGCTTGGTCAGCCGGATCGACGTGATCCGGCGTCCACCTCCTCGTCGCCAGGTCGCCGTCCTCGGCGTTCTGGCGCTCAAAAAGCTAGAAAGACAGAGAAAACATAAGCATATGACAAGCCGAAAGTCGGCAGAAGAAAAAGGAAGTCGGCCTCGCAGCCGCAAGCCGGAAAATGGCAAAGACACGAGGCTTACCCGCGCCGGTGGACGGTCCCTGTCGCAGGGCACCAGCCCGTAACTCCAGTCCTCCGACAGGTTCGCCTTGGTGATGTGGTTCACCCGGCTGGCCACCTGGGCCTTGGTGAGCGGCGCAATGGACGTCCGGTTCGGATCGAACCGGCCGGACATGTGCCCGATCTTGTGGGTGCGCATCTGGAGCGGCAGCACCCGGCGCTCGGCGATGGTGCAGAGGAGATCTTCGGCAGTCAGCCCGCCATCGGTGGCTGTCGCCAGGAAGTCCCAAAGCAGATTCACCTCGGCGTTCTGATCCGTCGAGCGGGCGTTGTGGCTCCAGTTGATCCGGCCGACTGGAGGGGCCGGGTTGAACTCCGGCAAGTTGATCCGGTCGACGAGCTCCCCCTCGTTGCGCACGTAGAAGAACGACATCTGCCAGTTCTTCACCGAGTCGACGGTGGGGATTTTGGGGAAAGGCGTACCAGGCCGGGTGTAGATCGAGGCGGCGCCGCAGGCTCGCAGGCGGCCGTCGTTGGTCTGCGCCTTCAAGAAGAAGAGCCGGCTCCAGAAGTCGATGTCGGGCCACAAGCCGGCGTAAGCCTCCATGAACGCCACGAAGCAGCTCAGGAGGACGCACGCGTTGGCCGGCAGGTGATGCGGCTGAAGGCCGAAGTGGTCGAGGAACTGCCGGAAGAACGTCGAAGCCGGCAGGCCCAGCCCGCGATCGAGGTGCGCGCCGAAGACGACGCGCTCGCCGGGCCGCGGCTCGGGCTCCACCTCCTCGCCGGGCACCCGCGTGATCACCGACTGCGGGATCCGCCGGAGGCGCACCAGTCGTTCGATGTCGTCCTCCCGCATGTAGGAGCCCCTCCACGATCCGCTGGGGGACGCCATTGACGAGGTCGAGGAAGAAGATGACCAGGAGAGACTAAACGGCGAGGAAGAACCTTGCGACCGCGGCGGCGACAACGGCGGCTGAGGACGCTCCGTCGAGACGCGCGGCCCCGTGGCGCTGGATTGACGGAGTGGCGGCGACGGATCGGTGGAGATTCGCCCGCCGGAGTTCGCCAGCGGGAGGCATTCGCCGGAGCAACAGCGAGCTCGAGCGCGCAGGGAGCGATGGAAGCAGGAGCGCGAGGAGGAAGAGAATGGCAAGTGGCCGCCTCGATGCCTCCCCCGCGGCATTTATAGCCTCCTGCCGCGGGCGGTTGGCCTCCAAGTGGCGGTCGTGGGCCACGTCCCCGGATTTACTGCGCCGTAACTCCTCCCACGTCCACGACGGTTATCGGAAACGGCCACACCACGTCGCCCACTACCGCACCGGATCCGGGGGGACATTGATGTGACCAGACGAACCGACCGCCGGGCCAGGCGTCAGACCAGTCAAGTCGGGCGCAGGACCCGAGGCGGCGGAGACTCCGGCGCGCCGCAAGCCGGAGCCGGACAATAAGTTCCACCCGAGCCAAAATTCATCAGCAAGGCGGAGGCGCCATCAGATCTTGCGAGAAAGCAAAAACTGTACAAGTGTAAAAAGCGGCCGGCTAGAAGCAGCCGGCAGGAACGAGCCGGATGAGGGCGCAGCCGGCTGAATGGAAATTCTCAGTCGGCCCCTCCAAGAGCCGTCTAATATATTCGAGAAGCCAGGAAAACCTGCCTAGGTCCTTCTAAACGCAGGACCTTGCCAGCTTCGGGGGCTAATGTCGGGGGGAAGACCCCGGGTAGGGCAATGGACGCGGAGCAGCCGGCTGGCCACTGGCCGGCTCGCGGCAAAGGCCGGCTGAGGAGCAGCCGGCTGGCGCCGTGGCCGGCTGGTCCGGAAGCCGGCTAGCTCTAGGTCCTAGTCGGCCTGGCTACGGCCACCAATGCTGTAGCTGGGCCGGCTTCTACAAGCCATATCCGACTGGGGTTTGTACCTCAGACCGACTCGAGGCTGGCGAGTCTTGCACTGGAAGGAACCGGGTTGGTGATCCGGGTTCCCAAAGTCCACGCTGACTCCATCTTCCGTAAAGCGCGGGGCACTGTGGAGCAATAGTGCCGCGCGCCGGACAGGCCGTCAGGGCTTACGACGAGCCGTACAGGCTACAGTGCTGACGGCGACAGGGACACCTCCTCTCCATACCGCTGACCGTGGCAGCCGGATGGGACAGGCCACGATGCCTCAACCACTCCTGACGTCACCGCCTCGGGAAGGAGCGGAAGCCGAAGCCGGCCGAGCCGGCCAGTAGACTATAGGGTCTTATATGTAAAGTGCCGGTGCCTATATAAGCCGCACTACCCCCTCTCGTGCAGGGGATCGATCATTTATTGCTTTCACCCACCTACAGAGCTGCCCTGTGAGAGAGACCATCGTCTCCCTTAGCCTCTCAGGAGCAGCCGGACACAGCTCTAGGAGCACCATTGTACTGTGTTATCATCATATACACTCATAGCAGGAGTAGAGGTTTTACCTCCATCGGAGGGCCTCGAACCTGGGTACGTCGCCGCGTCGCTCGTGCCCATACCCGCATCCGGATACCGCCGTGAGATCCCTCAGGAACCACTTCGATTAGCCACCCTATGGCATATGCCGTGACGATACCACGACAACTTGTCCACGTTAGCGCGTCGGACCCACAGCTTACCCAGGTGACCGTTGCAAAATGGAATCCCGAGCCAGCCCCGCGCCCGTGCCCGTGCCATTGCTTCCCCTTTCTTTCCCCGCGTCCGTGCCCGTGCCATTGGTTCCCCTTTCTTTCCCCGCGCCCCATTGTTCTTCTTCTCCGCCAGCGGCAGCCCTTCTCCGCACGTTGCTGCGGAATTGTAAAATGATTTAGAGATATAAATTGACTACAATTGATAGTGATATTTATCTAAGTGACACAACTTCGCACCAAAAAGTTAACATGGATACATCCTCTCAATTCCAATCTCACACAAAACTAAACTGTAGCATATACTTCTATAGTTCATTCAGGTGCTTCAGTAAATGTACGTTTACGGTTCAATTGCTTAAAATAGATTACATTAAGATTTGCGTCAAAACTGATTTGAGGTGGGCTACAATGTGAAATAGCACTGATGCATCTCCTCGATTTGAACTACCAAAACAGCAGCGTACATTTACATTTCATTCAGATGATTGAGAGTAGATCACATTAAACCTTGAGAAGCTGATTGCACAAACAACAATAGCTAAACAATGGTAGATGGCAGGATCTGATAAGCCCAAAACATGTCAAATTTGACATTATTATCTTCTACATAAATTGTAGCTGCAAGAATGGCTGTTGCATGTCCAGCACATCTAGGCTAGGTAGGGTAATGGTTGCATGAATGGCTCAGATATAATAAAAACTGAACCACTATTAAGACCACATGACTTGGTTCATGTATAGTATTTTTTTTACATATGTACATGGATTAGTGCCTTGTATGGAGGCGACATCAAGATCGAGAAATAGGGAAATAATCATGGATTAGTGCTAATCTAGTTGGGTAGTAAGGATGAGACGTAACAATTAAGTACGGAATAATAATTAGTCCAGGATAAGCATGGTATGACAACAGAAAACTTCAGATCAAAAGGAGGAAAAAAAGAAAACCACAGAATAAATAAGAGGGTTGTGGTAAATATAACACAATTCAGCTGTTCATTTCGTATTTTAAGAGCCCAATGAGGTTTGCTAGTGCTCCTCCCTGTAAAGAAAAAGTAAAGTGAACAGCCTACCTGTTTCTCAACGCATAAGATGGTCTTCAATAAGTAACTTCAAGAAACAGCATGTATGTATCAAAATCAGGTGTATTAATTCCAATCATGTAAATGTGTTCGGCATAAAACAGAAGGTGGTTCTTTGCCAAATCCAGTTCACCCTTGATATATGCACACACCGTGTAATAATTTTCTTTGAGGAGAAAATGCATGTTGCTTTCATCATGTTTCCTTCCCATGCAACTGCCCATATCAAATTTGATGAGACCAAGCCAAACTAAAAGAGAAAAGGTGTATTCGTGCAGAAAGGAAATGTACAAAAGGGCCTCAGGTTCAAAACAAAAAAGAACTAATAGGATACCAATTAGATAACATGAAGATGAGCAAATTGATATAAATAAATAAATAAATAAATAAATAGGAAACAAATAAACATTGGAAGGAAGAATTCGAGTGACATACCAAGAACAAATTTGCTTGTACTTTGGGTCCGGCAGTCCGGTATCCGGTTTAGATGTCTTGGGGAAGAACTGCGGCAATAAAAAGAATTCACCATCTAATAGAATAGTGTGAATTCTGAATTTTGTACGTTGCAGGCACTGGATATGCAAGTGGATATGGTGATTATCCAACGGCCATGTACATGCAACAGCCGGACATGCGAGGGTACGTACCGATGCAGGCCCATGGAGGTTAGCTTTCAATCGATAATATGGATCATCAACAGCGTCGGGGTTGACGGTAACTAATCTCGGCACTGTTTTGTATGGAGGACGTGTGATGGTAGGACACTTACCTAGCCCTCAAGTTGGCGATGTAAACGATCTTATCGATCTACAACAGTGCTGCGGCTGCAAGAGAGGATGGCCATATATATAGTCAGGTTCGCAGCACTGGTATCATGCGGGTAGATGGAAGGCCAGACGTCACCAAGTGCTCATAAAAGGGCACTCAGGAAGATGTTTCCATCCACATTTTTTGAAGTTGAAGATGTTCCGTCTTGGGTAGATTGTAGTTAATTAGTGAAAACATGATGACATGGCAAGTTAGTGGACACATGATGATGTGGCATAGCTGCATGTCAAGAGAAATAGATTAGTGAGGATGATTTTCTTAGTTATATAGGATACGAAGATGGCTCGATTGGGGACTTTTTTCAGGGGAATGTTGTATGCCAACCTAGTCGGCATGGATCAGGCGCCGCAGACCCCAGGCGGGTAGTTTGGACCGGCCCAACATTTCGTTTCACTTTTTCTTTATTTTTTTAAATTTTCCTTTTGTTTTCTGCTTTTTCTTTTTACGTTTTTTAAAAGCTAAAATGTTTTCTAATCCAAAGTTTCAAAATTAGGAAAACATTAGTTTCGAAAATTTAATATTTTTATATATGAACAATTTTTGAATTTGAACATTTTAAAAATTGAACATTTTCAAATTTGAACATTTTTTATATTTTGAACAATTTTGAATTCAAAAATTTCATACTTGAACAATTTTTGAGTTTGAACAATTTGTATATTTGAATTATATGCTTTTTAATATTTGATTTTAATTTTTTTAAGGGTTTTCTATTTCCGTGCCCTCGGGTCCTTAGTTATACTCAGTTTTCCCTAGCTCCTTAGTTTTTCCTCAGTTTTCTCCAATCTCTTGTCTGAAACCCGCAGAAGGAGCTCGGACGGAGGATTCCCGTTTAGTTGACGTTGGTTGGTGCTGGCAAGTGGGGCCGCTGTTGGTGCCCCGCAGTGGACACGTCTCCACTTATCCAGATCATAGTGGGACCCACAACTTGTCCACGTTAGCGCGTCGGACCCACAGCTTACCCAGGTGACCGTTGCAAAATGGAATCCCGAGCCAGCCCCGCGCCCGTGCCCGTGCCATTGCTTCCCCTTTCTTTCCCCGCGCCCGTGCCCGTGCCATTGGTTCCCCTTTCTTTCCCCGCGCCCCATTGTTCTTCTTCTCCGCCAGCGACAGCCCTTCACCGGCAGGCGGGTGATGTCTAGTTTCTCTTCGACCTCCCGTTCTTCATGGCCGCAGTAGGGACCCGTGCCTTTGACAAGATGCCCTGACTGCCCACGCCAGGAGCCTCTGAAGTGGTCGATCTGTAAGACGGACGACAACGGCAACGGCAATCGTGGACGTGAGTTCCTTGCATGCGTGAGCTTGCCATATAGAGAGGGGATAAGGTTAGATCTCGCTCCAATTTCTTTGTTTTCTCTCGATTTTCTTGTTATTCCCTCGAATTTGGGATTTAGGGTTCATGTTGTTGTTTTCAGATCCTGAAGAAATGCATGCATTTCGAGTGGATCGATGTGTACGTTCAGAGGCTTCAATTGCAGGAATCAATTGACGCTATTGGGGAGCGCAATTTGGGAGGGGGGACTTGTTGTAGAGAATGCGGCGGAGATAAGAGCCGTTACGATTATGCCTAATGCTCCCAATGCAGGACTGGTGAAAGTAAAGGGAGAACTGAAGAAAATGAACAAGCAGTTAAGGCAGCTGATTGAGTTGAAGAAGCAAGCTAATCTGATGGCTGGTTGTTTTTTCTGTTGTATAATTGCGATCGGATTCTTATCATTGCTAACTAGGCGCTAGAAGTTGTTACAAGGGATACCTTGTTACAAATCCATTATTCAGTTACATGTACTTGTAGTTATTTTCATAGTTAGTGTGTGCATTCACAAAAATTACCAACTATATTGGAATGCTAAAGAAAGTTGATATTTGTTAGAGGGGTGACAAATAATCCATTCACCGAAATCCCCCAAATATGCCAAAACTATATCCCCTAAAAGAAAGGGAAAGCTAAAGATAGTTGATAATTGTTAGAGGGGTGACAATAATGCATTCACCGAAATCCTCAAATATATATGCCTCATGTTTATACCAAAATTATACCACTTTTGGACCGTTTCAAATTACCAAAACTATATCCCAAACTATATTCCCTAAAAGAAAAGGAAAGCTAAAGATAGTTGATAATTGTTAGAGGGGTGACAATAATGCATTCACCGAAATCCGCAAATATGTATGCCTCATGTTGATACCAAAATTATACCACTTTTGGGCCGTTTCAAATTACCAAAACTATATCCCAAACTATATTCCCTAAAATAAAGTGAAAGCTAAAGATAGTTGATAATTGTTAGAGGGGTGAAAATAATGCATTCACCAAAATCCGCAAATATGTATGCCTCATGTTTTATGCCAAAATTATACCACTTTTGGGCCGTTTCAAATTACCAAAACTATATCCCAAACTATATTCCCTAAAAGAAAATGAAAGTTAAAGATAGTTGATAATTGTTAGAGTGGTGACAAATAATGCATTCACCAAAATCCGCAAACTATATTACGTGGCAAACTCGTTATTGCACATAAATAGAGGGGTGACACTCTCCACCGACAGAGGGAGAGGGGTGGCCATGAAGAGACGGAGATGGGTATACTACCCGTTAGATCAGTTGATCAATGGTTCGGGGAGTCGATCCGTGTAATAACGACTCAACCAATCAGGATAAGTTTGGGCTTCTGAGAACATTTGTGACAGAACTTGAGGGCAAAACTGAGTAGTACTAAGAATCCAAGGGCACATAAATAGTAAATAGACTAAGGGATTCATACAAAATAATTACAAAATGAAAAATGCGTGTTTGTACAATATAATTCATATTGGGCTACATCAAATTATTTTCAATTCAAATATACATGAGTGTGACAATTATGGCATCATTTAGACAAACTATGTTTTTGGGGAAGATGTTTTGCAAAGGGGTTTGAGTGGAAAACCATGCATCTTCATAGCTACACTAGTGATTCTGAGAACTGGCAATTTGTGGTAAAACTATATTTATATATGTTTGTTAAGGTTTTCTAGGTGGCAGGTTGCGTAGGAAGACTCCATGAGTAGGTGCCACTATGTTTTTATTTTTTTTGGATTTTTTTGCGCATGAAATGACTCAATTAGATATGTTAATATCATTTGTTGACTCTCTATTGACCAGCTACTTGAGGGTAAAATTGAGTATATCGCACTTCCCAGTCTAAGTACTCGAGGGGAAAACTGAGTACATATAAAATTTATGTATAAGGTCTGAGGTTATAACTGAGTACACCAAACGTCCCAGGGTTAGACTCGTGTCGCGGTGCATGCTGCAACCGTGCATAGCGGACGCATGTTGCGGTACACGCCACCTTCGTCTTTATAGAGCCCTTTTTCCCTCCCTTGACGCACGTTCTCACTGCAACCGCCTCTCCTGTCCCATCATCTTCTCCACAACCGAAGAAAAAACCCCGAAGAAAACCACCGGCGATGGAGAAGAATGAGATGCCCATTGTCGGTGCATCAGCCGCCGGCGCATCGACCGCTGCCCCCGTCCAGGCCCCTGTCGCTGCTTCCAACGTAGCAGCCGACGCATCAGCTGCCAGCGCATCAGCCGCCGCCACCGTCCAGGCCCCTGTCTAGGCCCCCGTCGCTTGGAACCCGTACAAACCAGTGCCGTACGTCGTGTCGAAGAACCCCTACGACACCAGCATCATCGACGATGAGCCGGAGGTAACCATTTGCTCCCTTGTTCTTATCCCATTTCAATCATTTTGTGTTAGATCTAGCGTTATTATGGTTCGTCTGTTCCTAGTTCAATCCATTTGTGTTAGATCTTGCGTTATTAGGGTTCGTCTGTTCCTAGTTCAATCCTTTTGTGTTAGATCTTGCGTTATTAGTGTTTGTGATTTTTTTTTGTTTAAGATTTGTGCCGATGATGATGAATATTTGGGCACAAATTGATTCAGAGTTTGGTCAGTAAACAATTGGTGTGTACAAATTTGTTGTGCGTGATCTTTGGTTTACTGATTCAAATCCTGGATATAAGTGTGTCCAATGTAAATGAGGCAACCTCTTTTTTCGAGCCCATATTATCATGCATGATCTTTGTTCACTCTCTGTTCCATCATCGTTGCAATTGACTCTATGTTTTTTGCACGATCTTTGGTGCTACGTGACAGGTGCAGAGCAGCGACGTCGACAACGACGACCAGTCCTTCCACACCAAGACTCGTCACGTCCTCAGGAGGCTGCAGTCCGGCCATTACGATGGCCATTTGCTTGAGGCATTTACAAGTGCCCCTTCTGCAACAGGAAGCTCCGCGCCACCGACTTCAACTGCCTGGTGAACCATGCTGAATCCATTGGCAGATGCGGCGCTAGAGTTGGAACGACCGTGAACGTTCATGCGTTCATGGCCAAACACAAAGCACTTGGGATTCACCTGCGCAACCTCCAAGCGAGTCACATGCGCTACCTGGAGGCGTTGAACGTGCCTACTGCACTCTCTGTATGTGACTGCTCTATCTGTAGAGCAGCTTAAATTCATGTAAAATGTAGCTTATGTTGTATCTATCGGTACTACTGTTGGATTTGTCGTGAATATATCTATGCTATGTTGGCTGCTGTATGCATCTTATCCTATATTTTCTATGGATTTGTCCCCTAGGTTTCCTACCTGATTGGGTAAAAACGAAGGCATAAAGAAATGAATGGCGTTAAAAAACAGAAGGAGAAGATGCTCTAGATTTGCTACCAATTTGGGCTATCAAATATGAACGAGATCGAGCGAGAGAGAGGAAAAAGGTACATTGAAAACTGCTAATCTGGGCGAAAGAGACAGAAACCACTCGTGCCCACGTCCCGGACCCACACGGCTCCACACGCTACGGCCCCACATGCTACGGCCACACAAACACGGTCTCGTCCTATCCCACGCGGTCCCTTCCTACCAGCCCCACACGACGCGACCCCACACGACGCGACCCCACACGACGCGGCCCCACAAACGACACGACCCCACTCGTCAGCACGGAACGGTCAACTTAACGGATTCCTTCCGTCCGAGCTCCTTCTGCGGATTTCAGGCAAGGACTTGAGGAAAACTGAGGAAAAACTAAGGAGTTGGGGAAAACTGAGTTCAACTAAGGGCCTAAGGGCCTAAGGGCACGGAAATAGAAAACCTTTCTTTTAAAACACGTACAATTTTAAGATAAACATTCTTAATTTGGGAAAAAATCAAATTAAACATTTTTTAATTTGAAAAACTTTGAAATTAAACATTTTTTAATTTGAACAAATTTTAAAATAAACATCTTTTTAATTTGAAGAAATTTTAAATTGATTTTTTAAGCTTGACCATTTTTCAAATTTGAACATTTTTTAATTTGAATGTTTCCCGAATTTGAACATTTTTTTATTTGAACATTTTTAAAATATTTATATTTTTTAAACTGAAAAATAAAAGAAAAAAAAGAATTAGAAAAAACAAAAGAAAACAAAAAACAAAAACCGGATGAAACGAAACATAAAAAGAGAAACAAAAACGAAAAGAAAAAACGAAAATAAGAGGAAGCCCGCACCTAACTGGGCCGGCCCGTATCGCATGTGGGGTGTGCGGCACGCGGTACGCGCCGACCTGGTCAAGACAAAGCCTGGGTAGCTGGGCTAGCGTGGAGCATATGGCCCGAAATTTGCTTTCTTCGTTGGGGAAGCCCGGGCAAACCACCTGATCGATTTGGTCTTCTCGATGTGCCGATCGAGATGCACCAGTGGCGAGCGGAAGAGAAGCCCGGGCAACCACCCGAGCAACAGGGATGGCAAGTCAGCCCATCGGCCCATGGCTGCTGCAAGCGAGAATAGGGGGGCGTCGAGACAATCCTAGTGCACCATTGGCACTGTCGAACGTCGGGTACACGAACGGAGACCAAGACCATCGGCCGCTCAAGGAGTTCCGTTGCGCGGGGTCGCATGCGTGGTAAAGGGGCAGGATGGTCGGGTGCGAGATGACAATTTCAGATGCGCGACGGCTAGCGCGGGTAGCGGAGGGACGACGGAGTTCATCGTCTTGACCGGGAAGCACGGGAATGCAGAACCGAGGCAGGGCGAGCAGATCCGCGGTGGCGGCGGTGCGTGCGCATGTGCAACAATGGGGGGGGGGGAGCGAAAATGTCCTCGCCAAACCAAAACCCACTTTGTGGGACAATGCAACCCTAGCTCTCCATTCCGCATATATGCATTGTTTGGAGCCAATATGCGAGTTTGCTGCAGAAAAGTTTGTCGTCCAGCCACATTTAACGTATCTACGCGGGATGTGTTTTCAGCCTAATACCTCAAACTAGCGGCTATTATGCGGGCTGGACAATTTTGCGGAATCTATTACAGATGCTATAATAATAAACGATGCGAGCCAGCCAACGGGCGACCGATCTAAGAGAAAAATCGGCCACTTGCATGGCCGTCTGATCGCCTTACTAAGGCAGATATGGGTCATCTATTATTCGTACCAAAAGTGCTACCCTAGCAACATGGACTATTGCAATAAGTCACATTAGTTTTTAGGAGGATATTAAAATCGAGGGTTTTGTGTAACATTGTTTTGAAATGCAAGGATCCTTCTCATCAACTTTTCGAAAATCTGTACAACTAAAAGATCAGAGATGGTAAACCTAGAGGGGGAGGGTTGAATAGGTTTCTACAAATTCTAGCTCTTTCTTTGCAATGTTAGGCTTTGTGGAATATATATTTGAGCCTAATGCAAACTACGTGAGCCAACCTAGATGATAATACAAGTATCTCAAGCACGAAGGCTCTCACCGGATATATAACACAAGTAAAGAGTTCGGTTAGAAATAACCGAAAGCACGCGGAGGCGAAGATGTATTCCCGTGTTCCCTTCCTTTGCAAGAAGATATGTCACGTTTGGAGAGGTGGGGATCCCACGAAAGATTTCCCAATGCCACGAAGGCTCACCTTCTTCTCTGAGCCTATCCCACGAAGGAATAGCTCTTTCACTTGTGGTAGACTTTGATGCAGCTTCCAAACCTTCACAATCTTGTCAGGAGCAAATCCACAGCTCGGATGCTTCCGGACGCTTTTGCCCATTGATACGTCCAAAACGTATCTACTTTCCCGAACACTTTTGCTGTTTTCGCCCTCTATCTTGTGTGTTTTGAATACAACTAACGCGGACTAACGTTGTTTTCAGCAGAATTGCTCTCGTGTCTCGTTTTTGTGCAGAAATCCAACTTTCAGAAAATTCCCGGAAAATATAGAAAAACCCATATTTCACCTGAATACTCCCGGAGCCAAAAGATGAGAAGGAGGGGGGCACAAGGGGACCACACCTACCCTTGGCGCGGGCCAGGCCTTGGCCGCGCCAAGGGGTGGTCTGGCCACCTCGGCCACCCCCTCGGCCTCTCCTACGCACTATATAAGCCTCCTGACCCGAAAACCGAGGGGGGTTCGTTGTTTTTCCAGAAAGAGTTATGCTGCTCCGCCGTCACCAGAAACCCCAATCCGGGACCAGAAACTTCGTTCTGGCACCCTGCCGGGACGGGGATTTGGAGGAGATCATCGCCATCACCGACGTCTCTCCATCAACCATCCATGATTCCCCCATCCATGTGTGAGTAATTCCCCACTGTAGGCTGTAGGGGATGGTAGGGATTGGATGAGATTGGTCATGTAATAGCTATAAGATTGTTATGGGCATAGTGCCTAGTATCCATTGTTAGTATTTTTGACATTGTTGCAACTTGTTATGCTTAATGCTTGTCACTTTGGGCCCGAGTACCATGATCTTAGATCTGAACATGTTATTGATTCATGATGATAATTATTGTTTTGGATCATATCTGCAAGTTGTATACACATATTGTTGTCCGGAACCCGAGGCCCCAAAGTGACAATAATTGGGATAACCGGAGGGGATGGTTATGATGTGAGGATCACGTATGTTCACGGAGTGTTAATGCTTTTCTCCGATACTCTATTAAAAGGAGTACCTTAATTATCAGTAGTTTCCCTAGATGCTTCGCTGCAATGGGCTGATAGGACAAAAGATGTCGTGCAAGTTTTTCATTGCGAGCACACACGAATAAATATGAACACACGCCTATGGTTATATTATGCTAGGATGCTTATATCATTATTACTTGCAATGCCTATGTCTTGTTATTATATGGAATCTCTCGTTCATGCAGCGCCCGTTCATCGATCCATGTGTCTACAGTATTTTAATCCTGCTGTCTACTGCAATCATCGCTACTGCTGTTTTTATTTCGCTACTGCTGTTACTTCACTACTACCACTGCTATAAACTGTTACTAGTGATAAACTGTTGCGAGCAAGTCTATTTTCAGGTGCAGGTGAATTGACAACTCATATGTTAATGCTTATAAATATTCTTTGGCTCCCCTTGTGTCGAATCAATAAATTTGGGTTTTACTACTCTCGAAGACTGTTGCGATCCCCTATACTTGTGGGTCATCAAGACTATTTCCTGGCGCCGTTGCCGGAGAGCATAGCTTTATTTACAGCCCACTTGAAGGTGATATTGTTCACTGCAATTAATTTATTATGGGGAAAGCTCATGAATCGAAGTTCCCTATATTGCCATCCACTACAAGAAGAGGTACAACTATGAACACCTCTGTTGCACTTGATTCGCCATCTGTTATGAGTAAGCTTCTTACTCTACCACATGATGCTACTTCTTCTGAATCTGATAATGCTCCTGATGATTTTTATGATGCTTCTATTGTGCTTGATAAGAGTGGTTCGTTAGGTCCTTTCCTAGATACTACAATTGCTAGAGCTAAACAAATTGAAAATGCTGAAAATACTATTACACCTGTTAGTTCACCTCAAGCTAGGGGGAATCCTATTGATGATCTTGATGAAACTTATATTGAACTTGATGATGACTTCATTGAAGAATGTCATGCTACTAGAGATGCAAGTGCTATGAAAAGTCTTCTTGCAAGACGAGTTGTTAGATATAATTTGTCTCCTGATTCTAAATTTGCCACATCTCTTATAAACATTAGAGATAAGGATTATGATTTCTCTCTCGATTTATCTTACATATCTATTGTTGAGAAAGAACCTTTCTGTGGTACTGAAACTGAAGGTGCTATGAAACATATGAATGAACTCTCTACTTTGAGCAATTTATTCTCCGATGATATTAAGATACGCACTTACTTTGTCACTAAAATTTTCCCTTTCTCTGTGAAAGGAACAACTAAAATTTGGTATGATAATTTGTCCCCTGGATATATTGATAATCCTATTGGTTTGGTCAATGCTTTCTTTCAGAAATATTTCCCTGCTAGTGATCAACATGCTGCTTCGCAGAAAATCTTTGACTTTGTGCAGGTAGAAGGAGAGAAATTACCTGAATCGTGGGACAGATTTTGTTCTTTAATTAGATCATTACCTAAACATCCATTAGCTAAAAATGAACTCCTTGATATATTCTATAATGGACTAACTGTTGAATCTACGATATACCTGGATAGTTGTGCTGGTTGTGTTTTGAGGAAAAGAACTCCTACCGAAGGTGAGGAAGTATTGGCTAAAATAAGCAAGAATTATGATGATTGGACTACACCAAAGCCGACAACAACACCTAAGAAAAGGGGAATGATTAAATTAAATGATGAAGTGATTGAATCTACCACCTATAGAAGAATTATGTAAGTCAATCCGTCGTTCTGCCACTATTGAGGTACACTCTCTCCAATGCTTTGATAATAGAGATATTCCCTACTCTAAACCTCCTGATCAATGCTTAGATGAATTTGATAATTATATTGTCAACCAAGATAATATTAATAAGAGAGTGGAACATCACATAATGGAAAATTCTAGAGCTATCAATAAATTGCATGATATTGTGGAAAGAACCTCTAGTGATGTTAAATGCTTGTTAAACATTTTCATATGGTTCAAACTCAAATTCATCATCTCACTAAAGTGCAAAAAGATTTGCTAGTTAATGCTTCTAGGAAAAAACATGCTTATGAAATAAGAACTAGAAGTGGTCTTTCTACTCAGGATCCTCTATATCCTGAAGGACATCCAAAGAGAATTAAACAAGATTCTCAACGAGTTGATGATACTAGGACTAAGTCTAAGAAAAAGAAGAAGAAACATAAACTGTTGTAGAATCCTCTGAACCTGCTAAAGATCCTAATAGTATATCTATTTCTGATGTTGAAACTGAAAGTGGTAATGATAAAAAATGATGCTTCTGATAAATAAGAAATTGAAGAAGAACCTGAAAAGTATATTAAGAATACAAACTACACTAAGGAAGATTTCGTTGCTACTAAACTTGGTAGTGAGAGAGAACCTTGGGTGCAAAAATCCAATGCCTTTTCCTGATAAGAAACATAAATCAAAGGAGGAAGAACATTATAATAAGTTTTGTGAATGGATGAAACCTTTGTTTTTGCAAATTCCTTTGACAGATGCTATTAAATTGCCTCCTTATTCACAGTATAGGAAAGATATTGTCTCTAATAAGAGGAAGATTCCAAATGAGGAAATTTCCACTATGCTCGCTAATTACTCTTTTAATGGTAAGGTTCCAAAGAAGCTTGGTGATCCAGGTATACCCACTATTCCATGGTCCATCAAAAATAATTTTGTTAGAACCGCTTTATGTGATTTAAGAGCAGGAGTTAGTGTTATGCCTTTTTCTCTCTATAAAATACTTGATCTAGAAAAAATAATACCAACTCATATATCCTTGCAAATGGCTGATAAGTCTACTACTATTCCTGTTGGTATATGTGAGGACTCCAAGAGGGGGTATTTATGCTCGATAGTAGGTTCATGCCTCTAGTTTTGTGGGAGAGTGACGTTTAACTTCTAAGATTGTAGATATGTTGTTGCTACTAGGGAGAAAACAAAAATGTTTTATCCGAGGGTAATTCAATTGTTTACTTTACACACATTGCTTAATGCGATAGTCGGTTACTTGCAACTTAATACTGAAAGGGGTGCGGACGCTAACCTGAAGGTGGATTATTAGTCATAGATGCAATTGGATTACGGTCTATGTATTATGTTGTAATGCCCATATCAAATCTCATAGTAATCATCTTATCATGTATTGGTCGATATTCTGTCAATTGCCCAACTGTAATTTGTTCATCCAACATGCTATTTATCTTTATGGAGAGACTCCTCTAGTGAACTGTGTACCCCGGTCCTATTTCCTTTACTGATAAATTCTACTGCAATCCTATTATGTTTACTTTCTGCAAACATCTCTTTCCACTCGATACGTCTAATCCTTTGTGTTCAACAAACCGGTGAGATTGACAACCTCACTGCAAGTTGGGGCAAAGTACTTTGGTTGTGTTGTGTGAAGGTTCCACATTGTTGCTGACGCCGGTAGTGTGCCCTGCCACTAGTCAGCCAGCAACACCTTTAGAAGTCACTCCTTTCTCCTACTGGTCGATTAAACCTTGGTTCGTACTGAGGGAAAAATTGCTGTTGTGCTCATCACACCTTCCTCTTGGGGTTTCCCAACCGTTTCCACAACAACGCTCAGCAAGACTATCTGGCGCCATCACCGGAGCACCATCAAGATTTTCTGGCGCCGTTGCCCGGGAACTGAAGAAAAAGTTACACCACAGAGATTTCCAACTCCCATGGCAACTACACGCCAGCAAGACCGTAGAGTGCCTTATGGAGTAAATACACATGGTTAGGATGGCATGGATCTTCGAAACCCGGGGGTTGAGACACATATGCAGTGTTTTTAGGGGACCATTCAAAAATTCACTTTTCACATCCATTAGATATAGCTTGAAATTATGAAAAGATGCAAATGCAAGCAAAAGACGAATAGCTTCAAGACGGGCAACCGGCGCAAAGGTGTCATCATAGTCCATACCTTCTATTTGGGCAAACCCTTGCGCCACTAACCTTGCTTTATTTCTTATGACAATGCCATTCTCATCTTGCTTTTTCTTGAACACCCATTTGCTCCCAATGACATTGATGCGATGATCTTTGGGTCTCTCAACTAGAGACAATACTTCATTTTGGGTGAAACATTCCAATTCTTCTTGCATGTCAATTACCCAATCCAGATCAACCAAGGATTCATGTACCTTGAGTGGCTCAAAACTAGACACAAAAGCATGATGTTGACAATAAGTGATAAGTAATGCATGGTGTCTACGAGTTACCACTCCTCTTGAGATGCTACCAGGGACTTGATCTACTTTCATGTCACTTTCCCTTGAAGCAGCCTTGATCTTTCGAATGGTTCCTTCATGATCAATAAATTCATCTATAGCTAGTTCTTGATCATGAGGGACAACTTGAGCTCGACCATGGGATGAGGATGATTCTTGATCAGCATCATGGTCTTGCTCAGGGGGATGAGGATTTTCTTCTTGTTTTTCGGAATGCGGCTCATCTTGTGTAGAGGATGAATCTTGGGCTGCACCTGATGGTTCACCTTGACTTGAGCAAGGCTCCACTTGGGCTGAGCTTGAGGCTTCTATTCCACCGACTTGATCATTAATATGGACCTCCGTGGGCCGGATGTGCCCAATGCCCATAAGCTTGATGGCATTAGAAGGATCATCATCACCTGCAGCACATGGAACAACTTGCTCCACTTGGGAGCCATTATCCTCCAAGAACACCACATCCCAAGATACTTCAATAGTCCCACTGGACTTGTTGTAGTATCTATAGGCATGGGAGTTCTCCGCATATCCAACAAATGTACCCTCTATAGTTCTAGTTTCAAATTTACCAAGCTTTTCTTCATTGTTTTTAACAAGACATTTGCATTCAAAGACACGAATGTACATGACATTAGGCTTGTTACCTGTGAGAAGCTCATATGGAGTTTTATTATGCAGGGGACGGAGGAAGAGCCGGTTGGAGTAGTGGACAGCTGTAGAGATGGCTTCTTGATGGCGTGTAACTCACACGTTCGTTGGGAACCCCAAGAGGAAGGTATGATGCGCACAGCAGCAAGTTTTCCCTCAGAAAGAAACCAAGGTTTATCGAACCAGGAGGAGCCAAGAAGCACGTTGAAGGTTGATGGCGGCGGGATGTAGTGCGGTGCAACACCAGGGATTCCGGCGCCAATGTGGAACCTGCACAACACAACCAAAGTACTTTGCCCCAACGAAACAGTGAGGTTGTCAATCTCACCGGCTTGCTGTAACAAAGGATTAACCGTATTGTGTGGAAGATGATTATTTGCAGAAAACAGTAGAACAAGTATTGCAGTAGATTGTATTTCAGTATAGAGAATTGGACCGGGGTCCACAGTTCACTAGAGGTGTCTCTCCCATAAGATAAACAGCATGTTGGGTGAACAAATTACAGTTGGGCAATTGACAAATAAAGAGGGCATGACCATGCACATACATATCATGATGAGTATAGTGAGATTTAATTGGGCATTACGACAAAGTACATAGACCGCCATCCAACTGCATCTATGCCTAAAAAGTCCACCTTCAGGTTATCATCCGAACCCCCTCTAGTATAAAGTTGCAAAGCAACAGACAATTGCATTAAGTATGGTGCGTAATGTAATCAACAACTACATCCTTAGACATAGCATCAATGTTTTATCCCTAGTGGCAACAGCACAACACAACCTTAGAACTTTCTGTCACTGTCCCAGGTGTCAATGCAGGCATGAACCCACTATCGAGCATAAATACTCCCTCTTGGAGTTACAAGCATCTACTTGGCCAGAGCATCTACTAGTAACGGAGAGCATGCAAGATCATAAACAACACATAGATATAACTTTGATAATCAACATAACAAGTATTCTCTATTCATCGGATCCCAACAAACGCAACATATAGAATTACAGATAGATGATCTTGATCATGTTAGGCAGCTCACAAGATCCGACAATGATAGCACAATGGGGAGAAGACAACCATCTAGCTACTGCTATGGACCCATAGTCCAGGGGTAGACTACTCACACATCACTCCGGAGGCGACCATGGCGGCGTAGAGTCCTCCGGGAGATGATTCCCCTCTCCGGCAGGGTGCCGGAGGCGATCTCCTGGATCCCCCGAGATGGGATCGGCGGCGGCGTCTCTGGAAGGTTTTCCGTATCGTGGCTCTCGGTACTGGGGGTTTCGCGACGGAGGCTTTAAGTAGGCGGAAGGGCAGGTCAGGAGGCGGCACGAGGGCCCCACACCACAGGGCCGCGTGGCCAAGGGGGGGGGGGGCGCCGCCCTAGGGTTTGGGCACCTCGTGGCCCCACTTCGTCTCCTCTTCGGACTTCTGGAAGCTTCGTGGCAAAATAGGCCCCTGGGCGTTGATTTCGTCCAATTCCGAGAATATTTCGTTACTAGGATTTCTGAAACCAAAAACAGCAGAAACAAAGAATCGGCACTTCGGCATCTTGTTAATAGGTTAGTTCCAGAAAATGCACGAATATGACATAAAGTGTGCATAAAACATGTAGATAACATCAATAATGTGGCATGGAACATAAGAAATTATCGATACGTCGGAGACGTATCAGCATCCCCAAGCTTAGTTCTGCTCGTCCCGAGCAGGTAAAACGATAACACAGATAATTTCTGGAGTGACATGCCATCATAACCTTGATCATACTATTTGTAAAGCATATGTAGTGAATGCAGCGATCAAAACAATGTATATGACATGAGTAAACAAGTGAATCATATAGCAAAGACTTTTCATGAATAGCGCTTCAAGACAAGCATCAATAAGTCTTGCATAAGAGTTAACTCATAAAGCAATAATTCAAAGTAAAAGCATTGAAGCAACACAAAGGAAGATTAAGTTTCAGCGGTTGCTTTCAACTTGTAACATGTATATCTCATAGATAATTGTCAACATAGAGTAATATAATAAGTGCAATATGCAAGTATGTAGGAATCAATGCACAGTTCACACAAGTGTTTGCTTCTTGAGGTGGAGAGAGATAGGTGAACTGACTCAACAATGAAAGTAAAAGAATGGTCCTCCATAGAGGAAAAGCATCGATTGCTATATTTGTGCTAGAGCTTTGATTTTGAAAACATGAAACAATTTTGTCAACGGTAGTAATAAAGCATATGTATCATGTAAATTATATCTTATAAGTTGCAAGCCTCATGCATAGTATACTAATAGTGCCCGTACCTTGTCCTAATTAGCTTGGACTACCGGATCATCACAATGCACATGTTTTAACCAAGTGTCACAAAGGGGTACCTCTATGCCGCCTGTACAAAGGTCTAAGGAGAAAGCTCGCATTGGATTTCTCGCTATTGATTATTCTCAACTTAGACATCCATACCGGGACAACATAGACAACAGATAATGGACTCCTCTTTTATGCATAAGCATGTAACAACAATTAATAATTTTTTCTCATATGAGATTGAGGATATTTGTCCAAAACTGAAACTTCCACCATGGATCATGGCTTTAGTTAGCGGCCCAATGTTCTTCTCTAACAATATGCATGCTTAACCATAAGGTGGTAGATCTCTCTTACTTCAGACAAGACGGACATGCATAGCAACTCACATGAAATTCAACAAAGAGTAGTTGATGGCGTCCCCAGTGAACATGGTTATCGCACAACAAGCAACTTAATAAGAGATAAAGTGCATAATTACATATTCAATACCACAATAGTTTTTAAGCTATTTGTCCCATGAGCTATATATTGCAAAGGTGAATGATGGAATTTTAAAGGTAGCACTCAAGCAATTTACTTTGGAATGGCGGAAAATACCATGTAGTAGGTAGGTATGGTGGACACAAATGGCATAGTGGTTGGCTCAAGTATTTTGGATGCATGAGAAGTATTCCCTCTCGATACAAGGTTTAGGCTAGCAAGGCTTATTTGAAACAAACACAAGGATGAACCGGTGCAGCAAAACTCACATAAAAGACATATTGAAAACATTATAAGACTCTACACCGTCTTCCTTGTTGTTCAAACTCAATACTAGAAATTATCTAGACCTTAGAGAACCCAAATATGCAAACCAAATTTTAGCATGCTCTATGTATTTCTTCATTAATGGGTGCAAAGCATATGATGCAAGAGCTTAAACATGAGCACAACAATTGCCAAGTATCACATTACCCAAGACATTAATAGCAATTACTACATGTATCATTTTCCAATTCCAACCATATAACAATTTAACGAAGGAGAAACTTCGCCATGAATACTATGAGTAGAAACTAAGGACATACTTGTCCATATGCTACAGTGGAGCGTGTCTCTCTCCCATAAAGTGAATGCTAGGATCCATTTTATTCAAACAAAACAAAAAACAAAAACAAACCGACGCTCCAAGAAAAGCACATAAGATGTGATGGAATAAAAATATAGTTTCAGGGGAGGAACCTGATAATGTTGTCGATGAAGAAGGGGATGCCTTGGGCATCCCCAAGCTTAGACGCTTGAGTCTTCTTGATATATGCAGGGGTGAACCATCGGGGCATCCCCAAGCTTAGAGCTTTCACTCTCCTTGATCATGTTGCATCATACTCCTCTCTTGATCCTTGAAAACTTCCTCCACACCAAACTTAGAACAACTCATTAGAGGGTTGGCGACAATAAAAATTAACATATTCAGAGGTGACACAATCATTCTTAACACTTCTGGACATTGCATAAAGCTACTGGACATTAGTGGATCAAAGAAATTCATCCAACATAGCAAAAGAGGCAATGCGAAATAAAAGGCAGAATCTGTCAAAACAGAACAGTTCGTATTGACGAATTTTATTAGGCCACCAGACTTGCTCAAATGAAAATGCTCAAATTGAATGAAAGTTGCGTACATATCTGTGGATCATGCACGTAAATTGGCTTAATTTTCTGAGCTACCTACAGGGAGGTAGACCCAGATTCGTGACAGCAAAGAAATCTGGAACTGCGCAGTAATCCAAATCTAGTACTTACTTTACTATCAAAGACTTTACTTGGCACAAAAAAACACTAAACTAAGATAAGGAGAGGTTGCTACAGTAGTAAACAACTTCCAAGACACAAAATAAAAACAAAGTACTGTAGGTAAAAACATGGGTTGTCTCCCATAAGCGCTTTTCTTTAACGCCTTTCAGCTAGGCGCAGAAAGTGTGTATCAAGTATTATCAAGAGATGGTGTATTGTTATCACAAGCTCCCCCATCCGTGGTGGTACTAAGGGCTTTATCAATTTTAGGCCTATAGTAATATTTCTTTGGTTTAGGCACTTTAGAGACATACATAAACTTTTGCTCCTTACCCACATAAGCTTTCTCCTTATATTTAAGAGAAGAAAATGTTGAACCCAAGGTTCCCATAGCTTTTTCAAGTTCATCAATCCTATTAATTTGATCATCATGGACAACACAAGTTCCTAGGACACTAATTCTTTCATCAATTCCTCCTAAGGATTTATCAAGTTCATCAGTTTTATCAAGTAACATTTCCAATTTAGTTTCAACACTTGGAAAAATTTTCTCTATGGTTTCCAATTTTTTTATAACATCTTCAAGAGAGATTTCAGTTTTAACTTCATCAACAGGGGGTATTCCAAATAGACTCTCAATAATGCAGCTAGCTTCTAATGCAGGAGTACTTAAGAAGTTACCTCCTGTGAGACAATCAAGAACATACCTATTCCAGCTAGAGATACCAACATAAAAATTCCTGAGCAAAATAGTGGTGGAGTGTTTCTTAGTGCACCTATTATGGGCATTACTAATTCTATACCAAGAATCTCTTAAACATTCTCCCCCTTGTTGCTTAAACGAACGAACTTCAACTTCAGGATTACTCATTTTAGCAATAGTAGATAAAGCAAACTAGATAAAGTAAATGCAAGTAACTAATTTTTTTGTGTTTTTGATATAGCAAACAAGATAGCAAATAAAGTAAAACTAGCAACTAATTTTTTTGTATTTTGATTTAGTGCAGCAAACAAAGTAGTAAATAAAACTAAGCAAGACAAAAACAAAGTAAAGAGATTGAGAAGTGGAGACTCCCCTTGCAGCGTGTCTTGATCTCCCCGGCAACGGCGCTAGAAAAAGAGCTTGATGGCGTGTAACTCACACGTTCGTTGGGAACCCCAAGAGGAAGGTATGATGCGCACAGCAGCAAGTTTTCCCTCAGAAAGAAACCAAGGTTTATCGAACCAGGAGGAGCCAAGAAGCACGTTGAAGGTTGATGGCGGCGGGATGTAGTGCGGCGCAACACCAGGGATTCCGGCGCCAACGTGGAACCTGCACAACACAACCAAAGTACTTTGCCCCAACGAAACAGTGAGGTTGTCAATCTCACTGGCTTGCTGTAACAAAGGATTAACCGTATTGTGTGGAAGATGATTATTTGCAGAAAATAGTAGAACAAGTATTGCAGTAGATTGTATTTCAGTATAGAGAATTGGACCGGGGTCCACAGTTCACTAGAGGTGTCTCTCCCATAAGATAAACAGCATGTTGGGTGAACAAATTACAGTTGGGCAATTGACAAATAAAGAGGGCATGACCATGCACATACATATCATGATGAGTATAGTGAGATTTAATTGGGCATTACGACAAAGTACATAGACCGCCATCCAACTGCATCTATGCCTAAAAAGTCCACCTTCAGGTTATCATCCGAACCCCCTCCAGTATTAAGTTGCAAAGCAACAGACAATTGCATTAAGTATGGTGCGTAATGTAATCAACAACTACATCCTTAGACATAGCATCAATGTTTTATCCCTAGTGGCAACAGCACAACACAACCTTAGAACTTTCTGTGTCCCAGGTGTCAATGCAGGCATGAACCCACTATCGAGCATAAATACTCCCTCTTGGAGTTACAAGCATCTACTTGGCTAGAGCATCTACTAGTAACGGAGAGCATGCAAGATCATAAACAACACATAGATATAACTTTGATAATCAACATAACAAGTATTCTCTATTCATCGGATCCCAACAAACGCAACATATAGAATTACAGATAGATGATCTTGATCATGTTAGGCAGCTCACAAGATCCGACAATGATAGCACAATGGGGAGAAGACAACCATCTAGCTACTGCTATGGACCCATAGTCCAGGGGTAGACTACTCACACATCACTCCGGAGGCGACCATGGCGGCGTAGAGTCCTCCGGGAGATGATTCCCCTCTCCGGCAGGGTGCCGGAGGCGATCTCCTGGATCCCCCGAGATGGGATCAGCGGCGGCGGCGTCTCTGGAAGGTTTTCCGTATCGTGGCTCTCGGTACTGGGGGTTTCGCGACGGAGGCTTTAAGTAGGCGGAAGGGCAGGTCAGGAGGCGGCACGAGGGCCCCACACCACAGGGCCGCGCGGCCAAGGGGGGGGGCCGCGCCGCCCTAGGGTTTGGGCACCTCGTGGCCCCACTTCGTCTCCTCTTCGGACTTCTGGAAGCTTCGTGGCAAAATAGGCCCCTGGGCGTTGATTTCGTCCAATTCCGAGAATATTTCGTTACTAGGATTTCTGAAACCAAAAACAGCTGAAACAAAGAATCGGCACTTCGGCATCTTGTTAATAGGTTAGTTCCAGAAAATGCACGAATATGACATAAAGTGTGCATAAAACATGTAGATAACATCAATAATGTGGCATGGAACATAAGAAATTATCGATACGTCGGAGACGTATCACTTCTCCCCAAAAGTTATGGGGTGACTTGAATTCACTCAACATGGTTCTTGCCATCTCAATAATAGTACGGTTCTTCCTTTCAACAACACCATTTTGCTAAGGGGTATATGGACCTGAAAACTCATGCTTGATGCCCTCATCATCAACAAACTCTTGCATAGTGTAGTTCTTGAACTCGGTGCCATTGTCAGTCCTTATCACCTTGATCTCAGATTCATACATTCATTGAGCCTTCTTGGCAAAGATGATAAACTCTATATAGGTCTCATCCTTAGACTTAAGGAGAAGGACCCAAGAGTATCTTGAGTAATCATCAACAATGACCAGTCCATATTTACTCCCACCAAGAGTATCATGGCCCAAAGAGATCCAAGTGAAGGATCTCCAGAGGCCTAGAGGTGGTGACGATACTCTTGATAGGAAGTCTCTTCTTTAGTTGCTTTCCAGCTACACATATACTGCACACACGATCTTTCTCAAAGTAAATGCCGGTTAGTCCAACAATGTGCTCACCCTTTAGGAGTTGTTTAAGATTTCTCATGTTGACATGACCAAGGCGGCGATGCAACAGCCAACCTTCGTCATGTTTGTCCATTAGACATGTGGGGAGAGAAGGGCTCTCTTTTGAGAGGTCAACCACGTAAATGTTGTTCTCCACATATCCAACAAGGACCAATTTGAGATTATCACTCCTAACTTTCACACAATAATTAGTAAAATAGGAATTATAGCCGGCATCTACAAGATGATAAATAGAAAGCAAATTGTAGCCAAGGGATTCAACAAGAATGACCGTCTCAAGGCACAAGTCCTTAGAGATTTCCACCTTGCCATACCCAAGTACTTTTCCCTTTGAGTTGTCACCAAAGGTGATGCTTGACTTTTTGTTAACATCCTCTATGAATTGGTAAAGCACACCTCTTCCTTCGGTCATACGATTGGTGATTCCACTATCAAACACCCATTTTGAACCACCAGAGGAATACCCCTACAAAATCAAGTATAGGTTTTAGGAACCCATCGATTAATGGGTTCCTTTGTAATGACAACAAGATCTTTTGGTACCCAAATTGAGTACCCTCTATAAGCATAGCCATTACGAGGGCCAACATATTTAGCAAAACACCACCATAATAATCTACAAATAAATCATAGTGATTGTTAGGTCCCGTGCGGTCACCACTAGTGGCTTTGCCCTTTGGGGCTTTGCCATCATTAGTGACCTTCTTGTTCTTTTCTTGAGCGGGATTCTCCTTCTTGTAGTTGTTCTTCTTGTGGGGCTTGGGAGCATACCCAAGTCGATACTTCTGATTGTTTGACCTTTGCTTACTCAAAAGGTCATCCAATCCCATCTTATTGTTGGAGGTGGTGAACTTGACCAGTTCCTTTGTCAACCTAGCTTTTTCTTCAAGAATAGTTGCTTGTTCACAAGCCGAGTCATTTGGATAATAGTTGAGACAATATTTGGTTACCAAAGATTCAAGATATTCATTGGTGTCAACATACATAGATAGTTCTTATTTCAAGAGAACATGTTCCTCAACAAGTTTAGCATGTTCACAAGTAAATGAGGTAGAGGAACTTGCAACATTTTCAGCAACAATGGGATCATTCAATGATCCAAGAGCCTTCTTATAGGTATCTTGGAGTAGGTCATGGTTATTTCCAAGTTTCTTGAGCTCATCCTTAACAAACTTGTTAGCATTTTCAAGATGGTCAAGATCCTTAGTGAGAGAAGCATGATAACCTTCAAGCTCCTTCTTTGAAGCATCCAACTCTTGGGCCATTAATTGAGCCCTTTCAATAGTTTCTAGGTCCTTAACTTTATCTAGTTCAAATGTTTCAACTAGTTGCTTAAGGCCTTGAGATATGCACCTTTCGTTTTTCAGCTCTTGTCTTAGGAGATTGAATCTCCATTTCTCATCTTTCATATGAGATTATAATTTCTCAATGGACTCGTCCCTTTCATTGAGGGAGTCCATCAAGAAATCGAACTTGACAAGAGCATCATCACGAAGAGTGCATCTAACTTTCAAGAGACCCTAAGAACAGCCTCTTCATCTTTATTATGAGTTTTATCATCATCAAGAATGCTAGATAAAGAAAGTGGGGATTCCATTACCTTTGCTTCCCTTGCCATAAGACAAGAGCCAATGGTCGTAGAGGAGGAAGAGTCATCAGAGTCATCATCTTGAGTTGTTCTTGCCATGAAGGAAGAACCAATAACATTTGGAGTTGATGACTCCATGGAATAATCCTTGGAGTAAGCATATGGGAAGAGTGACACGAGTTCGGAGAAAGCCAAGCCAGCCACTCCAACCTCCTTCTCCTCATCTTCTCCCTCTTCATCGGAAATGTACTCAATACCAACAAAGGCTCTTCCCTTGTTCTTCTTGTATCGCTCATTGATTGAGTTTGGCTTCAATCTTGGCTTGACACCTTTGACAAATCTTGGTTTGTCTACCTTTTTCTCATAAGGGCACTCATTTGCAAAGTGATAATCTTCATCACAGTTGTAGCACGTTCTGTTCTTCTCTTTGGAGGAGATAGGTGATACGTCTCTGACATAGGCATCTCCAATGGGCCTGCCGAAGATAGTACCCGGGGTTTACTGAAGGCCCACTACCCGAAGGATAAGAAGATTCGGAAGCCCAAGATATTGTTAAGGAAAGCTAGAGTTGTAATAGGAAGCATTATTTGCAATCTTGCGGGATGAGTTAGAAACCTTCCCGGACTCTGTAACTTGTACAATACGAATCCCTCGGCTCCGCCTCCTATATAAGGGGGAGTCGAGGGACAAAGCGATGATCGAATCATTGTTTCTCAAACCCTAGTTTCATAATCGTCGAGTACTTTTCGGCTGAAACCTTCGAGATCTACTTGCCCTCTACTTCCAACTAAACCCTAGTCTACAACCCGTAGGCATTGACAAGTTAATACCTTGTCAATTGGCGCCGTCTGTGGGAACTAGAGGCGTCAAGGATCCGATCTCGATGGCACGTTCAAGATCGTCGACTTCATCAACCGCAAGCAACGCGATGGATCGAGGTAAACAGATTGCAACTGGTCTTGTCGATTTTGTTCCTCACCCGCCCTCCCGTTTGGATGCATATGCGTATCTGGAGGAGCCTATGGAGATGACGTTCGGAAGATTTCACTTTCGTGTCGAGAAAGAGGGATCGTATCGTGTCGAAATTCCGATTTCGTCGGGATCGTCGGTGGTCGATTCCGATTTTTCAAGCTATACATCGTCAACCGAATCAGGAGAAGAAGAAACTTCGACGTCACGCTTCATCAGCACCAAGGCAAGAGAAAAACTTGCCAAGATCTTCAGCAACATGTCGTTTGAGTCATCTGCGGACTCCTATATAAGCGATGACTCAAGTAGTGTCGACAGCTTCAACTTTATCGACAAATCCACTACAGTGGGCAAGGTCTTCGCCAATCTTCATGATGGTGTCACCAAACCCAGCATAGATCTGAATACAAAGTATCATCAGATTTATGTCATCGGAGAGCCAAACCGTGACCAGGAAGAAACATCCGAGGCTTTCGACGATTTGGGAAATCCATACGTCGATCCCTCTGATTTGCGACGAGGCCTAGGTAATAAATATATCGGGCCACAGCCGCGAGATAGAGTCCAACTTCCGCAAGCAGCATGGGATAGAGCCGCAAGAGCTATGGATGGCTCAGAACCAATGGCCACCACAGCCACGCCAGAAGAGTTACAAGCATATCAATATAGGCTCACACGAGCTGCAAGAGAATTGGAAAAACAGACAGCTGAGTTAAACAAAAGAAAGGAGGCAGCCTCTGCATCAAGTAGGCGAAGGGCAGAGCTGAGTCGACAATCTAGAACTTCGGATGATAGCCACAGGGAGGCTCGGAACAGAGCAAGATCAAGGTTACAAAACGTACCTGAAGGAGAAAGAGAGCACTTGGTTCAAAACCTCGACATGTCTTTTATGTCGATAGACACGAGAGGGAACATCATCCCCAAGACACCAGAAGCTGGGTATATGGCGACACAAGCTTTCATCCTTGCATCCAGGCCACCCCCAGGAGATCCAAGGGAGGCACTGTACAACATGGCGATGGAAGGAGTTGGAGCCATGGGAACGGCATTTGCGTCAACACCTCCCGAAGGAGCTGCAAGGCAAAATAGCCCACGACCTGCGGCAGCAACAGCAGCAGTTCCCGAAGGACCAAGTGGAGCAAGGGACACGGCAGCACAAGCAAGGGTCGACAGAGCGCGACAAAGCAGAAGGGAACATCGGCAGTCCCCAGAGCTAAACGACGAGGATATGTGTGGTTTGCCATGCTTCACAAGGAGAGTTCGAAAAACTCGAGTCCCTTCGGGATTCAAGTTACCTGATAACTTCAAGAAATTCGACGGCCTTCAAGATCCAGAGGATTGGCTAGTTGATTATCTCGAGACAGTGAAGCTCACAGGAGGAACCAGAGCAACAGCTATGCAAAGCATCCAGGTGCATTTGAGTGGAGCCGCACGATCTTGGATAAAGAAACTTCCTCCAGGATCTATCGACAGCTGGGATAGCTTCGAGGACGTGTTCGTCAAGAACTTCCGGTCCACATGTAAAAAACCTGCGTCATTAGAGGAGCTAAGAGCGTGCCGACAAAAGCCAGACGAGCCAATGAGAAAATATATCCAAAGGTGGAATATCATCAAAAACTCGGCAGAAAATATATCTGACGAGAGAGCAATAGATGCGTTTGTCGCAGGGATCAGGCGTGGAGATTTTGTCGAGGATTTGGGTAGGACCAATCCAAAGACAGTATCCGCATTAATGGAAATAGCAAACAGATGGGCAGATGGAGAAGATGCTGTTCACAACAAACGGCATAGGTCGCCAGAGGAAGACCGCGGTCGAAATTATCAACCAAGGCGACGATTTCCTCGGCAGTACTCGAGCTATGACGCTCCAGGTCAAATCTCGGCTGGCTTCCGAGCAAGCACCGGAGGAAACAACAGAGATGATTACCAGAGAAGCAATGAGCAACGAGGCGACAATAGAGATGACTCTCGAAACAATAGGCAAAATAGCGGGCCAAGGTTTCAGAGACCTTTTGTGTCTCCCGAAGAGATGATGAACGGGCCGTGTCAGATGCATTTTTTCCTCGACAGCAAGGGAAAAAGACAGTCAGGACATCTGCAGAAGGATTGTAGAAATTTCCAGGCAATGCTAAGGTATGCAGGGCATGCTAATGCTCAGGCAACACAGAGAAATCCTCGAGAACCCAGGAGTGAGATTCACTTGCCACCTCCTCCCGCGATTACGGACGACAATCGACATCAGCTCAGAATAGCGGCAGCACCTGCACCACCGCCTTATGTTGATCCTAACTCTAACAGAGCGGTCTCGATGATTCAGAAGGGAAGGCCATCCAATAGAGCTCAGAAAGTAATCTCGCGGTAGGTGTTCATGACAGAGAAAATGCCTCCACCAACAGTCGAGTACCTTAATTGGTCAGGGCAAGACATTGGCTTCACCATAGCGGATCATCCACAGCAAGTTCCTCGACCAGGGCAGTCAGCACTCATACTACCAGTAGTCATCGCAGGATTTGACGTATCTCGCGTGTTTATAGATGGCGGCAGCAGCTTAAACCTTATGTACGCAGATACATTAAGGAAGATGAACATATCCCTAGGAAACCTGAAGCCAACAGACATGAGATTCCACGGTATCACACCGGAGAAGCCAAGTTATCCGTTGGGGAAGATTAATCTCGACGTTCAGTTTGGGACCCGAGAAAATTACAGAATCGAGAACTTGGAGTTTGAAGTCGTAGATTTTCCGTCACAGTACCACGCTCTGTTGGGACGACCAGCATATGCCAGATTTATGGCGGTACCACATTACACGTACCTGTATTGGAGGATGCCTGGACCTAAGGGACCAATCACAGTCAAAGGAAGCTTCGCCCTAGCCGATAAATGTGATAAGGATTTTCATCGAATATCATAAACTTTCGGGACGCAAGCTGAGTATTTGGCGTCAAGGCTCATGACTGACTACGACGTGCTGCCAGACGTTGGAAGGCCAAATAAAGAATCAACTTTCAATACTGAGAAAAATTCTAAGGAGGTGCAGATTCACCCGACAGACCCGAAAAAGACGACGTCCATCGCAAACGACATGGACCTCGGATAGGAAAGCGCGCTCGTCGAGTTCCTCCGTGAGAACTGGAAAATCTTCGCATGGTGTCCAGCTGACATGCCAGGAGTACCCAGGGAACTTGCCGAGCACCACCTAAACTTGGATCCACTAGCGAGACCAATCAAACAACCTTTGCGACATTTTTCGGAACCAAACCGCAAGGCTATGCTGTCAGAAATTGATCGACTGAGAGAAGCTGGTTTTATCAAGGAGCTGCACACAGAGGCCACATGGGTAGCAAATCCAGTGTTGGTGCTGAAGAAAAACACTAAGGTCCTTCGCATGTGCGTCGACTTTACGTGTCTCAATAAACATTGTCCAAAGGATCACTTTCCCCTCCCGAGCATCGACCAAATTATCGACTCCACGGCAGGATGTGAACATCTTTCCTTTTTGGACGCATATTCTGGTTATAACCAGATCAGATTAAAAGAAGAAGATGAAGTAAAAACAGCGTTCATCACACCTTACGGCGTGTTTTGCTATAGAACAATGCCCTTTGGTTTGAAAAACGCGGGAGCAACATATCAGAGGATGATGCAGAAGTGTTTGGCGACATAGATTGGAAAAAATGTGCAAGTGTACATCGACGATGTCATCATAACGTCAAAAAAGGGGACGACGCTGATCGAGGATCTCAAGGAAACCTTCGACAACCTCGACAAATTCTGCCTCAAGCTGAACCCGATGAAGTGCTCCTTCAGCGTCCCAGCAGGATAACTTCTTGGGTTCCTAGTTTCAGCAAGAGGGATTGAAGCAAATCCCGACAAAATACAAGCTATCGTAACAATGAGGAAGCCAACAAAGTTGAAAGAAATACATCAACTAACTGGGCGAGTCGCACCTTTAAGCAGATTCGTCGCCAGGCTGGGAGAAAAAGCGTTACCGTTCTACGCTTTAATAAAGCAAGGGGAGAAATTCCAGTGGAACGAAGAAGCCGATAGAGCTTTCGAGGATCTAAAACGCACAATCTTGACACCACCAATCTTGGTGGCGCCGAAGGAAAAGGAACCTCTCCTGCTATACATTGCAGCCACACCCCAAGTGGTTAGCACGGTGCTAGTCGTCGAAAGAGAAGAAGAAGGAAAGCTCCATGGAGTGCAAAGGCCGATATATTTCATCAGTGAAGTTTTATCGCCTTCCAAACAGCGGTACCCGCAGTACCAGAAGCTAGCATATGGAGTGATTACAACGGCAAGAAAGTTGCGCCACTACTTTTCGGCACACCCGATAATAGTAGTCAATGAAGCACCTCTTTCAAATATACTGAACAATCCAGAAGCTACAGGGCGTGTCTCCCTTTGGGGAATAGAACTTTCCCCTCGGGACATCACGTATCAAAAAAGAAAGGCAATCAAGTCGCAAGTTTTGCCAGATTTCATTGCAGAGTGGATGGAGCTGCAAAACACGGGACCCCCAGATTTGTCGAGAACTTGGACGATGAACTTTGATGGATCCAAGAGAGTAGAAGGAGCTAGCGCAGGAGTGATACTTATATCACCCGAAGGCGACAAGTTAAAGTATGTCCTACGGATGACGTTCCCAAAGGCATCTAACAATGAAGCAGAATACGAAGCCCTCATACACGGGATGAAGATGGCGAAAGCTTGCGGTGCAACTCGACTAAAAATCTTTGGCGACTCACAATTGGTGGCTCAGCAAGTTATGAACCAATGTGATGCAGTCAATGATAGCATGATAGCATATAAGGAGGTGTACAATGAGCTTGAGAAGCTGTTTGATGGATGCGAGGTAAATCACATCAGTAGGTTGAGCAATGATGAAGCCGACGTTCTCGCAAACATCGGGTTGCAGTGCCTTCCAAT
This sequence comes from Lolium perenne, assembly GCF_019359855.2. Classification (NCBI taxonomy): domain Eukaryota; kingdom Viridiplantae; phylum Streptophyta; class Magnoliopsida; order Poales; family Poaceae; genus Lolium; species Lolium perenne. The sequence continues at coordinate 128,786,332 of NC_067249.2, read as the reverse complement.
CCCGCCAGGTGTATTTTGGGAAGAGATAGCGGAGAGATCCACAAAGCCGAAGAAGGCGCAGAAAAAAACAAAGGAAGAAAAAACCTTGGCACCCCTCAAAGAAGCCGTGGAGGACGAAGAGGACCAAGAGCTTGTGATGATGGTAGAAGTTCCTTGGATGCAAGCGTACATATCGTATATCCTTAGGAAAGAAATACCCGACGATCCAGTTGTGGCAAGGCGAATTATTCGACGATCCAAAGCTTTCACAGTGGTCAAAGGGGAGTTATACAAGCGAAGTATTTCAGGCGTCCTGCAAAGGTGTGTCACACCCGAAGAAGGAAGGATAATCCTAAAAGATGTGCATGAAGGAATATGTGGTCACCACGCGAGCAGCCGAGCTATTGCGGCCAAGGTTTTCCGGGCAGGATTTTACTGGTTGACAGCAATCGAGGATGCAAAAGAGATAGTAAGAACCTGCGATGCGTGCCAGAGATTCGCCGCAAAACCTCACTCTCCGGCGGCTGATAACCCACAAGTATAGGGGATCGCAGCAGTCTTCGCGGGTAGTATAACCCAATTTATTGATTCGACACAAGGGGAGACAAAGAACACTTGGAAGCCTTAACAGCGGAGTTGTCAATTCAGCTGCACCTGGAAACAGACTTGCTCGCAAGAGTTTATCAGTAGTAACAGTTTTATAGCAGTAGCAGTAGTGAAATAACAGCAGCAGAGTAACAACGACAGCAGTAGCGATTTTAGTAAACATCAGGATTAAAATACTGTAGGTACGGGGACGGATAACGGGCGTTGCATGGATGAGAGAAACTCATGTAACAATCATAGCAGGGCATTTGCAGATAATTATAAAGCGGTGTCCAAGTACAAAGCAATCAATAGGCATGTGTTCCAATTATAGTCGTACGTGCTCGCAATGAGAAACTTGCACAACATCTTTTGTCCTACCAGCCGGTGGCAGCCGGGCCTCAAGGGAATCTACTGGATATTAAGGTACTCCTTTTAATAGAGTACCGGAGCAAAGCATTAACACTCCATGAACACATGTGATCCTCACATCACTACCATCCCCTCCGGTTGTCCCGATTCTTGTCACTTCAGGGCCATTGGTTCCGGACAGCGACATGTGTATACAACTTGTAGGTAAGATCATAAAACAATGAATATCATGATGAAACAATAACATGTTCAGATCTGAGATCATGGCACTCGGGCCCTAGTGACAAGCATTAAGCATAACAAGTTGCAACAATATCATCAAAGTACCAATTACGGACACTAGGCACTATGCCCTAACAATCTTATGCTATTACATGACCAATCTCATCCAATCCCTACCATCCCCTTCGGCCTACAGCGGGGGAATTACTCACACATGGATGGGGGAAACATGGCTGGTTGATGGAGAGGCGTCGGTGATGATGATGGCGATGATCTCCTCCAATTCCCCGTCCCGGCGGAGTGCCAGAATGGAGACTTCTGGCTCCCGAGACGGAGTTTCACGATGTGGCGGCGTTCTGGAGGCTTTCTGGCGACTTCGACTTCTCCTCGTGCGTTTTTAGGTCGAAGGCAATATATAGTCCGAAGGAGGGCGTCGGAGGCCGACCGAGGGGGCCACACCACAGGGCCGCGCGGGCCCCCCTGGGCCGCGCCGCCTTATGGTGTTGGGCCCTCGGGCCTCCACTGACTTGTCCTTCTGGCTCCGTCAGTATTCTGGGAAAATAGGGCCTTCTGCATAAATTCCGAGGATTTTCCTGAAAGTTGGATTTCTGCACAAAAACGAGACACCAGAGCAGTTCTGCTGAAAACAGCGTTAGTCCGTGTTAGTTGCATCCAAAATACACAAATTAGAGGCAAAACAATAGCAAAAGTGTTTGGGAAAGTAGATACGTTTTGGACGTATCAACTCCCCCCAAGCTTAGCTTATTGCTTGTCCTCAAGCAATTCAGTTAACAACTGAGCGATAAAAGAACTTTCATGAACACATTTGCTCATATGATGTATATATTCTCATGCTATGGCTAATACTTAAGCAGTTCATAATGAGATACATGCAAATAAGATCATCTAATAGCTATGTCAATCATGGAGAGGTACCAACAATTGATAATAAGCATCATGAATCATGTATATAAGCAGGATTGCAATGTTCATAAGAGAGTATGATAAAGTGGTATCTCGCTTGCCCGTATTTGATCGGCAAAACATAAATGCCCAGGCACCTCTGAAGTTCATAGAAAGACTAGAAGTAGTGATTGTCAAAGATAAAAGCATCAAAGTTATACCTCAATCAATCATATTTTGAGACAAGCATATTATACTAATAATGACAGTTGTGCTCTCAAGATAGTGCTCAAAGAAAGAATGGAGACACAACACAAAAGTAAAAGATTGACCCTTCACAGAGGGAAGCAGGGATTAACATGCGCTAGAGCTTTTCATTTTTAAAACAGGAGTAAAACTATTTTGAGAGGTGTTTGTTGTTGTCAACAATGGTAATGGGTACACCAACTACCTGGCCAACCGGACTCCCAAGAGCGGCTCCCATGAATTATTTTTATGTTTATGTGGCACTCCTTCCAACCTTTCTTTCACAAACCATGGCTAACCGAATCCTCGGGTGCCTGCCAACAATCACATACCATGAAGGAGTGCCTTTTTATTTTAGTTTTATTATGATGACACTCCCCCCAACCTTTGCTTACACAAGCCATGGCTAACCGAATCCTTCGGGTGCCGTCCAACAATCACATACCATGGAGGAGTGTCTATTTAGGTTAATTAATTTGGGACTGGGAATCCCATTGCCAGCTCTTTTTGCAAAATTATTGGATAAGCGGATGTGCCACTAGTCCATAATGAAAGTCCGTCAAGAGTAAATGACAAGGTTGAAAGTTAAACACCACATACTTCCTCATGAGCTATGAAACATTAACACTTGAGAAGCATTTTGAAGGTTTTAAAGGTAGCGCATGAGAATTTACTTGGAATGGTTTGAAATGCCATGCATAGGTATTTATGGTGGACACTTTGGAACAACTTGGTTTTCAGGTGTTTGGAAGCACGAGCAGCGTTCCCGCTCAGTACAAGTGAAGGCTAGCAATAGACTAGGGAGCGACAAATCAAGAGAGTAGTAACTGTCATAATCATGCTTGCGGCAAAATAAATTAACGGAGGCATAAAAGTGATACAAGAACTCTGAAGCAATGTAAATCATAGAGGCTTAATTGACTTTTGTTCAGTCATATGCATGCGTGAGCATGTGCCAAGTCGATATAAATGAATAATTCAGAGGAGGATACCTCAATGCCATACCTACTTATGAATAAAACAATGCAAGCAAACATCCATGACATGCTACTCATATTAATAAATTGGAGCTAAACATGAGAGATCATGAACTACTAGACTTTCTCAAATGACATATACCTCACATGAACCAACTAAGCATGCTCACATGGATGAGTATATGTACAAAAATGAAAACAAATAGAGTTCATACCAGCCTCTCACCACAATCCAATTGTCGTAGATCGTCATTATTGCCTTTCACTTGTGTAGCTTGGATAATATGAAATGAAAACCATGCTCCAGCCACCGAAGACCATTGAACTCATGATGAACTTTACAAACCAAAGAAGAACAGCAAATATTTTTGGTGTTTTCGAATTGGAAACAAGAACAAAGAGAAACAAGCAAACAAAGCAAAATCTTTTTGGGTTTTCTTATAGCAAACTAACAATAGCAAATAAAGCGAAACAAATGCAAGAAATTAAAACAAACAAATGATGAAGAGAAACAACAGAAATATTTTTGGTCTTTTTGGGTTTTAGGAAAGAAACAAAGCAAAAAACAAGAAATGGCAAACTAGAAAAGTCACATAAACACAAAGCAGCAGAAATTCGTCAAACTTGACAGCAGTACAGTACCCGATTTTTAATAAATTCTTCCACTGCTCAAATCAAAAAGTGTTCAACTAATGAAAGTTAGATAACAACCTGGGGAACATGCACAAAAATTGTCTTCACAAAATACTGTTCTGGCTATTTTTGGGAATTTTTTCGGTAACAGTCCAGAATCTGTTTTCAGGCAGCACTTCCCCAAATATCATCTTCCTCTCATTAGAAAACCACTCAAACCAACAAATCATGTATATACAAGTATCCAGCAACCATAATATGCAAAGAATGAGTGATGCCGGTATACCTCCCCCCAAGCTTAGGCTTTTGGCCTAAGTGGAGTTCAATCCCATCGAGGCCATGAGGTAGCATCTCCGTAGTACGACGAAGATGGATCATATTCCGGGTATGTGCTAGAGGAAGCACCCGGATACGTGACGGTGTAGTCGTAGGAGGGCGCGGCGTCCTCGGAGTCATGTTGCTGGTGGAAGTCTTGTATCTTCATATGTTCCTCCACCTCCTCCTTAGTGCGCGACCATGGTTGCCTGTCAATACCGAACAAACCTGGCTGGGGAAGAGGGATTTCCTTCTCATCCCCGTCAGCAAACAACATTCTATAGACCATATTATCTAAAGTGGAATCAGCGGTAACAAAATGACGGCTTTTCATAGCAGCAATATCAAGTCTCCTAGGGGTTAATGGCACATCATTAGAATCAAGAGGAAGTCTTAAATGTGTTAAAATGCGTAGTGCAATAGTTCCTCCAAAAATAGGCCCCCTATTAGACAGGCGGCGAGCAATAAGAGAACCAAGATGATAAGATGTTCGTCCAGTAAGTGCAACATTCAAGAAAGCAAGGTGGTAGCTAGAAATATTGCTAGTGTTCTCCCTACCAAGAATGCTAGTAGCAATGTAATAGGCAAAATACTTAATGGCGGGGAGTTGAATGTTCCTTATCTTGCCACGCTGAATGGTGCGACAATCATCATCGGTGATCCCTCGATAGAGCTCCAACAGGTCCCGGGCGTTGTCATCAATCCTCCTTGTTGTACCTACAGGGGCAATATCCAATGCACGACAAAATTCTTCCAACTCCATAGTAATAGGATTACCATAGATCTTGAATGCAACTGTCGGCCCATATTGCTTGTTGTGGAACTTGAAGCTCTCGACGAAGATTTTGGTGAGCATGTAGTATTGCTCCCTTTCATCTCCCACATAGGTGGCTAAGCCCGCCCTATTGACAAGGGTGAAGAAATCCTCCAATATCCCTGCACTTCTCAGAAAATCATAGCATGGAAAAGACGAAGCATTAGGAGCCCCATTGTCCTCTTCGGGCGCGAAGCTAGGCGCGATGATATCCTCATTGTACGATCGCCTAAGTCGGGTGGCGGTCCTAGAAGGCCTCCCGGTGCTGGTCGTTCCCCTCTGAAACAATTCTCCAAAGTTGAACTTCTTCATCTTTCTTTTCTGAAATTTTTCAACAAACAATATAAAATTTGATTTGGTGACATATAATCAAGGGGAACTACTATAGGAACTTGCTAGAGTGCTAATCATGCATCAAAACTAGTTTATTCAACCTAGACCAAGCATGCAAGCTCACTAAACATGTTACCTACTGCAGCAAAATATTCAAGATATACTCAACCAAACAAAATTCTACTTGGATAGGCGGAGGAGTCACATACCGGAGAGCAAATGTGCCAAATTTCAGACAAAAATCTGGGCTGAGCAAAGAGATCGAAAAATCCTGAGCTCTTGAGCAAAAACGCGAGTGAGAGAAAGCTGGTGTCGATTTTTTCGGGAGAGAGAAGATTCTGGGAGAAAGAGATGAAGTAGTGGGGCAAGGAGGGGCCCACACCACAGGGTGGCGCACCCCCCTCCTTGGCCGCGCCGGCTGGTGGTGTGGCACCCTGGGGTGCCCCACAGGTCATCCTCTGGTGCTCCCAGGTGCCTCTTCGAAAAATAAGACCAACGGTATAATTTTTGTGAATTTTTGAAAAATTTGAAAAATGCACATTTCTGGGTATTAAGTTTATTATTACTGGCCAGGAAATTTTTTGAAATCTCTAATTAACTAAGGAACTTTGCAAATCAAGAAGTGCTACAGCAAATAAAACAAGTGGAGGAAGAAAGAGATGTTGTTTACCTCCTCTATGCATATAAAAGGTATTTGTTAACAAGGTTGATCAAGTCTTGCCACCAAATAAATTTTACATAGCATATGAAGAAATAAACCTCAAATCAATCATGTTACCTTGAATTGTATCGATATGGATCCAATCATAAGATTTTGATAACCTTCTTTAGGCTCATATATAGGACAATCAATAGTTCCAATTTTGATAGTTCTCACATTAGAAATAGTATTGACTCCACATACTTTATCAATCCTCTTAGGGAAATAGACGGTGTGCTCCTTATCATCAACATTGAAAGTAACCTTTCCTTTATTGCAATCAATAACAGCCCCTGCGGTGTTAAGAAAAGGTCTCCCAAGAATAATAGACATATTATCATCTTCAGGCATTTCCAACACAACAAAATCAGTTAATATCAAGCAGTTATTAGTAACTTGAACAGGAACATCCTCACATATACCAACAGGAATAGCAGTAGATTTATCAGCCATTTGCAAAGATATATCAGTAGGTATCAGCTTATCTAGATAAAGTCTATTGTAAAGAGAAAAAGGCATAACACTAACACCGGCTCCCAAGTCACATAGAGCAGTTTTAACATAATTATTCTTGATAGAACAAGGAATAGTAGGTATACCTGGGTCGCCCAACTTCTTTGGAACCTTGCCATTGAAAGAGTAATTAGCAAGCATAGTAGAAATTTCCTCATTGGGGATTTTCCTTTTGTTAGTAACAATATCTTTCATATACTTTGAATAAGGAGGCAATTTAATAGCATCAGTCAAAGGAATTTGCAAGAATAAAGGTTCATCCAATCGCAAAATTTATTATAGTGTTCTTCTTCCTTTGATTTTAATTTCTTAGCAGGAAAGGGCATTTGCTTTTGCACCCAAGGTTCTCTTTCATTACCATGTTTCTTAGCAATAAAATCTTCTTTAGTATACTTTTTATTTTTAGCATGCTTTTCAGGTTCATCTTCTACCTCTTCTTTATCAGAAGCATCATTCTAATCATTATTATTATCATTATCATGTTCATTACCACTTTCAGTTTCAGCATCAGAAATAGAAATACTATTAGGATCATTAACAGGTTCAGAGGATTCTACAACATTTTTATGTTTCTTCTTTTTTTCTTCTTAGAAGGAGCACTAGGTTCAATGCGTTGAGAATCTTGTTCAATTCTTTTGGGATGCCCTTCAGGATATAGAGGATCCTGGGTAGAGACACCACCTCTAGTTGTTACTTCATAAGCATGTTTCTCTTTAGAATTATTTTTTAGCAAGTCATTTTGCACTTTAGTGAGTTGATCAATTTGAGTTTGAACCATTTGAAAATGTTTAACAAGCATCTTAACATCATTGGAGGTTCTCTCCACAATATCATGCAAATTGCTAATAGCTTGAGAATTTTCCATTAGATGATTCTCTACTCTCATATTAAAATTTTCTTGCTTAACAATATAATTATCAAACTCATCTAAGCATTGAGCAGGAGGTTTTGAATACGGAATATCTTCCCTAGTAAAGCGTTGAAGGGAGTTTACCTCAATCATGGATGAAGGGGGAATTATCTCACATATATCTTCTATAGGAGGTAGATTCTTCACATCTTCGGATTTAATACCTTTCTCCTTGAGGGACTTCTTGGCTTCCCTCATATCTTCATCATTCAATTCAATTAAACCCCTCTTCTTCAATATTGGCGTTGGAGTTGGTTCAGGTGTATTCCAATCATCATGATTCTGGCTTATTCTAGCCAATAATTCTTCAGCTTCATCTGGAGTTCTTTTCCTGAAAACACAACCAGCACAGCTATCCAAATAGGCTCTAGATTCAATGGTTAGTCCACTATAAAATATATCAAGTAGATCATTCTTTTCTAAATCATGTCCAGGTCGAGCTCTGATAAGAGAACAAAATCTTGCCCATGCCGCAGGTAATTTCTCTTCATCTCCCTGGTCAAACCTATAAATTCTCTGTAAAGCAGCATGTTGAGCACTAGCAGGAAAGTATTTTCGAAAGAAAACATCACGCAAATCAGCTGGACTTTTAATAGAACCAGGAGACAAATTATTATACCAAGTTTTAGCATCATCCTTTAATGAGAAAGGAAATTTTTTAATGACAAAATAAGTACGCATCTTGTCATCATCAGAAAACAAGCTACTCATAGAAGAAAGTTCATTCATGTGTTCTACATCACTTTCTTTTTCAGTACCACAAAAGGGTGCTTTCTCTACAATAGCTATATGAGATAGATCAAGAGAAAAATCATAATCTTTATCCTTAATGCATATAGGAGATGTGGCAAATTCAGGATCAGGAGATAGCTTATGTCTAACAGTATATTGTGTAAGAAACTTTTTAATGTTTCTTGCATCAGCAGTAGCATTGCATCTATTAATAAGATCATCATTAAGCTCTACATAATCTTCATCAGGATCATCACTAGAATAATCAACTTCAGGTGAACTAACAGGTGTAGTGGCATTTTCATTAGGAGTTTCAGCATTTTCAATTTGTCTAGACCTAGCAATTGTAGCATCTAGAAAGGATCCCAACGAACCACTATCATCAAGCACAGCAGAAACATTATCAATATTATGAGAGTTTTCAGATTCAGCAGACGTACCAGCTTGTGGCGGTGAAACAAGTTGACTTCTCACATATGGTGAATCAAGAGTAGCAGAGGTACTCAGAGTTGTACCTTTTCTTGTAGTGGATGGTAATATGGCGACTTTAGAATCGCGAGCTTTACCCATGATGGAGAATTTGCAGCGAACAATATCAATCTAAGTGAACTTCCAAATAAAGCTATGCTCCCCGGCAACGGCGCCAGAAAACAGTCTTGATAACCCACAAGTATAGGGGATCGCAGCAGTCTTCGCGGGTAGTATAACCCAATTTATTGATTCGACACAAGGGGAGACAAAGAACACTTGGAAGCCTTAACAGCGGAGTTGTCAATTCAGCTGCACCTGGAAACAGACTTGCTCGCAAGAGTTTATCAGTAGTAACAGTTTTATAGCAGTAGCAGTAGTGAAATAACAGCAGCAGAGTAACAAAGACAGCAGTAGCGATTTTAGTAAACAGCAGGATTAAAATACTGTAGGCACGGGGACGGATAATGGGCGTTGCATGGATGAGAGAAACTCATGTAACAATCATAGCAGGGCATTTGCAGATAATAATAAAGCGGTGTCCAAGTACAAAGCAATCAATAGGCATGTGTTCCAATTATAGTCGTACGTGCTCGCAATGAGAAACTTGCACAACATCTTTTGTCCTACCAGCCGGTGGCAGCCGGGCCTCAAGGGAATCTACTGGATATTAAGGTACTCCTTTTAATAGAGTACCGGAGCAAAGCATTAACACTCCGTGAACACATGTGATCCTCACATCACTACCATCCCCTCCGGTTGTCCCGATTCTTGTCACTTCGGGGCCATTGGTTCCGGATAGCGACATGTGTATACAACTTGTAGGTAAGATCATAAAACAATGAATATCATGATGAAACAATAACCTGTTCAGATCTGAGATCATGGCACTCGGGCCCTAGTGACAAGCATTAAGCATAACAAGTTGCAACAATATCATCAAAGTACCAATTACGGACGCTAGGCACTATGCCCTAACAATCTTATGCTATTACATGACCAATCTCATCCAATCCCTACCATCCCCTTCGGCCTACAGTGGGGGAATTACTCACACATGGATGGGGCAAACATGGCTGGTTGATGGAGAGGCGTCGGTGATGATGATGGCGATGATCTCCTCCAATTCCCGTCCCGGCGGAGTGCCAGAACGGAGACTTCTGGCTCCCGAGATGGAGTTTCGCGATGTGGCGGCGTTCTGGAGGCTTTCTGGCGACTTCGACTTCTCCTCGTGCGTTTTTAGATCGAAGGCAATATATAGTCCGAAGGAGGGCGTCGGAGGCCGGCCGAGGGGGCCACACCACAGGGCCGCGCGGGCCCTCCCCTGGGCCGCGCTGCCTTATGGTGTGGGGCCCTCGGGCCTCCACCTGACTTGTCCTTCTGGCTCCGTCAGTATTCTGGGAAAATAGGGCCTTCTGCATAAATTCCGAGGATTTTCCTGAAAGTTGGATTTCTGCACAAAAACGAGACACCAGAGCAGTTCTGCTGAAAACAGCATTAGTCCGTGTTAGTTGCATCCAAAATACACAAATTAGAGGCAAAACAATAGCAAAAGTGTTCGGGAAAGTAGATACGTTTTGGACGTATCAGCGGCAGAGCTGATGCCAATACCATTGTCATGGCCCTTTGCCCAATGCGGACTTGATATGGTGGGCAAGTTGCATAAAGCTTCGCCAGGAGGATACGAGTACCTGTTGGTTGCCGTCGACAAATTCACCAAGTGGGTAGAAGCGAAGCCAATAAATTCACCAGATGCAGCGTCGGCAATAAAGTTTGTGAAGGGCCTCGTTTTTCGGTTTGGAGTGCCTCATAGCATTGTCACAGACAACGGTACTAACTTTATAGCTAAGGAGTTCAAGGCATACTGCGCAGAAGTAGGCATCAAATTACACTTTGCATCAGTTGGACACCCAGAAACCAATGGCCAAGTCGAAAAACCCAATGGTATCATCTGCAACGGCATTAAAACTGATTGGAAAAAATGTGCAAGTGTACATCGACGATGTCGTCATAACGTCAAAAAAGGGGACGACGCTGATCGAGGATCTCAAGGAAACCTTCGAAAACCTCGACAAATTCTGCCTCAAGCTGAACCCGACGAAGTGCTCCTTCGGCGTCCCAGCAGGAGAACTTCTTGGGTTCCTAGTTTCAGCAAGAGGGATTGAAGCAAATCCCGACAAAATACAAGCTATCGTAACAATGAGGAAGCCAACAAAGTTGAAAGAAATACAGCAACTAATTGGGCGAATCGCAGCTTTAAGCAGATTCGTCGCCAGGCTGGGAGAAAAAGCGTTACCGTTCTACGCTTTAATAAAGCAAGGGGAGAAATTCCAGTGGAACGAAGAAGCCGATAGAGCTTTCGAGGATCTAAAACGCACAATCTCGACACCACCAATCTTGGTGGCGCCGAAGGAAAAGGAACCTCTCCTGCTATACATTGCAGCCACACCCCCAGGTGGTTAGCACGGTGCTAGTCGTCGAAAGAGAAGAAGAAGGAAAGCTCCATGGAGTGCAAAGGCCGATATATTTCATCAGTGAAGTTTTATCGCCTTCCAAACAGCGGTACCCGCAGTACCAGAAGCTAGCATATGGAGTGATTACAACGGCAAGAAAGTTGCGCCACTACTTTTCGGCACACCCGATAATAGTAGTCAATGAAGCACCTCTTTCAAATATACTGAACAATCCAGAAGCTACAGGGCGTGTCTCCCTTTGGGGAATAGAACTTTCCCCTCGGGACATCACGTATGAAAAAAGAAAGGCAATCAAGTCGCAAGTTTCGCCAGATTTCATTGCAGAGTGGATGGAGCTGCAAAACACGGGACCCCCAGATTTGTCGAGAACTTGGACCATGAACTTTGATGGATCCAAGAGAGTAGAAGTAGCTGGCGCAGGAGTGATACTTATATCACCCGAAGGCGACAAGTTAAAGTATGTCCTACGGATGACGTTCCCAAACGCATCTAACAATGAAGCAGAATACGAATCCCTCATACACGGGATGAAGATGGCGAAAGCTTGCGGTGCAACTCGACTAAAAATCTTTGGCGACTCACAATTGGTGGCTCAGCAAGTTATGAACCAATGTGATGCAGTCAATGATAGCATGATAGCATATAAGGAGGTGTACAATGAGCTTGAGAAGCTGTTTGATGGATGCGAGGTAAATCACATCAGTAGGTTGAGCAATGATGAAGCCGACGTTCTCGCAAACATCGGGTCGCAGTGCCTTCCAATCCCGCCAGGTGTATTTTGGGAAGAGATAGCGGAGAGATCCACAAAGCCGAAGAAGGCGCAGAAAAAAACAAAGGAAGAAAAAACCTCGGCGCCCCTCAAAGAAGCCGTGGAGGATGAAGAGGACCAAGAGCTTGTGATGATAGTAGAAGTTCCTTGGATGCAAGCGTACATATCGTATATTCTTAGGAAAGAAATACCCGACGATCCAGTTGTGGCAAGGCGAATTATTCGACGATCCAAAGCTTTCACAGTGGTCAAAGGGGAGTTATACAAGCGAAGTATTTCAGGTGTCCTGCAAAGGTGTGTCACACCCGAAGAAGGAAGGATAATCCTAAAAGATGTGCATGAAGGAATATGTGGTCACCACGCGAGCAGCCGAGCTATTGCGGCCAAGGTTTTTCGGGCAGGATTTTACTGGTTGACAGCATTCGAGGATGCAAAAGAGATAGTAAGAACCTGCGATGCGTGCCCGAGATTCGCCGCAAAACCTCACTCTCCGGCGGCAGAGCTGATGCCAATATCATTGTCGTGGCCCTTTGCTCAATGGGGACTTGATATGGTGGGCAAGTTGCATAAAGCTTCGCCAGGAGGATACGAGTACCTGTTGGTTGCTGTCAACAAATTCACCAAGTGGGTAGAAGCGAAGCCAATAAATTCACCAGATGCAGCGTCGGCAATAAAGTTTGTGAAGGGCCTCGTTTTTCGGTTTGGAGTGCCTCATAGCATTGTCACAGACAACGGTACTAACTTTACAGCTAAAGAGTTCAAGGCATACTGCGCAGAAGTAGGCATCAAATTACACTTTGCGTCAGTTGGACACCCGCAAACCAATGGCCAAGTTGAAAAAGCCAATGGTATCATCTGCAACGGCATTAAAAAGCGCCTACTAGGACCGCTCGAAAAGGCTCGACATACCTGGCCAGAAGAATTGCCAAGTGTTTTGTGGAGCATCCGAACAACACCAAATACGGCGACACAAGAAACTCCGTTTTTTCTCGTGCACGGAGCCGAAGCAGTACTACCAATCGAAATAGAGCATGATTCTCCAAGAGTAACAGAGTATGACGAGGAAACATCACGAAAAGCTCGGGAGGACGATATGGATGCACTCGATGAAGCTCGAGATGAAGTACTATCACGAGTTACCAAGTACCAGTAGGACCTGAAAAACTACCACAGTCGACGATTGCGGCCCAGATCTTTCCAGGTCGGCGATTTGGTCCTACGGCTTAACCAGCAAAGTACTGAAAAGCTCGAGTCACCATGGTTGGGACCTTACGTCGTCACGGAAGTCATCGACGGAGGAGCATACAGGATCAAGGACAAGAAGACAGGGGTTCCCGAGAAAAACCCCTGGAACGTGGCGCAGCTCAGGCGGTTCTACGCTTAGAGTCGAAATATAGTACTCCTCTGTAAAAATACAATGTACTGAAACGCCCGCGAGTTTTCAGACGCACTCTTTTCCTTTTCGGGGCACCGAGTGGGGCCGGAAAGGTTTTTAATGAGGCGGGCTCGCGGTGCTGCAATATAATAAAGATAGTGGAGATATACTTCTTATTCTTCGACACACTCGGGGGCTCAACGCCTTCAAGTTACAAAATATACGCAATATAGATAAACTAGACTTACCGAAATATTTCGCCTTGGTACAAGAATACCTCGCCAAATAGAACATCGGGAGCTAACAACTATAAATATAGTGTACTCGTCAAAATTTTACTGCTTTGGTCTGAAAACCTCGCAACAAAAATATAGAACGTCACCACCAAGACACTCGGGGGCTCGTACCCATCGACAGTAAAATATATATATCTTCTTGCAGCAAGAGAAAAATCTTCGGGATAACAAAACAGTATAAACTCCAGCCAAAGGCTCGGGGGCTCGACGATCAAAAATAGAAACAATACATATTTACAGAGTTGACAGCTTTACAATATAGATCATGTTTACAAATACACAAAGACGTATCAATGGTGAAACTACAACAAGAAAAAGGAAAAAACCCTCAGCGGATACCTAGCACATGGTCTATGGTTATTCGCTCATTGGAAGGACGAGTACTATGCTCGGCATAGCTACCCTTCACAAAAAACTCAGCATCCATCCGAAGAAGTTCATCCATCATATCTTCGGCTACAGGAGTCACAAGATCATCAATCTTGCCCATGTTTCTCTTTTTCTTTGACATCTTAGCCAGGCACGTAGAAACAATTTGATCCATGGGCAATTTTGGATAGCAAATCTTTATCATCATCATAGTAAATTTTGCGCCAGCAGAGAGTTGAGCCCGCACAAAGCCATGGATTCGAGGAGCATCTCGAAATTTTTCCATTAAAGCAGGAAGAGTTTCTGGCATCTTGTTGCGAGGGAACATGGTTCCATAAACTAAAAACAAAGTCTTCGTACAGAAGTCAAGGAAGTCACGAACCTGAGCCGCGCGATCTTGGAATCTGACAATTTGGCGGGTACGCTCAGGAGTAACCCAAAAGTTAGAACCATGTTGTGCAGCCAGTCTGAGCAGAACATTGGCTCGAGCTTCAACACGTTGATCTTCGGCAGCAGTATCCAAAAATGAGCCTGGTACAGCAAATAAATTGTCAAGGGAGGAAAAATAGCAAGAACAACATCCAGCATGGTTATGAACAGGAAACATACCTGTCATGTCCAGGCTGGCGTCAGTCATTAGCTGAAGCATATAATTTTCTCGAGAAGAAGCTTCGGTAGCCTCAGCAACAGCAGCATCCTTTGCAGCAATGGCTTCTTTTGCCTGTTGAAGAGCAATTTTCTCTCTCTCGGATGCTTGTCGAGATTGCTCCATCATCGCAAGAGTTTGTTTCTTCATGGATTTGAGTTGTTGGCGAAGTTCTTGCAAATCTTGCGACAAATGTTTACTTGAAAAATCTTTGATAAGGGTTTTCTTCGAGAATGAAGAAGCAGGCGAAGTATCGGCAGAACAAGGATTGGCGGAGTAGTTATCAAATATCAACTGGAAAAGAAAATTTCAATATCAAATGATTGCACAAGACAGAATTCCATTGATCTTCAGGAAATTTACATAGACATTACAGAAGGAGTTCTTCAAAGGGACTACTAAGGTAATTGTCGCCAAAGCTAATATGGCGACAATAGCAAAAGAAACAGAAAAAACAAAGAAAGAAAAAGAAGAGGCATTCAACTAGACCTCCGGCTTTGATGAGCTAGGAGTGGAAGATGGCTTGATTCCGAGATAGGCCAAGATTTTCTTCGTATTGGGCTTTGCCGCCCTGATCAGCGATCGCCATTTTGTGGTCTCCATCTGTTCTGTGTCGCCTACTTTTGCCCAGTCGATAGTTTGCTGGCTGTCAGCAACCAAGGTGACAGTACTTTCGACAGCAATCTTCATGTTTTCTTGGCGCATCTTCAGTCCAAGATCTTCTGGTGGATTGAAGTCCTTGGCAAGAGCAAGGAAAGTCTTGGGTTCCGTTCTCTTCGGGAAGAAGTAGGGGAACAGCCGTGACAATCCTGCGTCAGCCTGTTCAATGCCTTCGCGAGCTTCGGTTCCATGAAACTCGAGGACAGAGAGTGCGTCCAGAAGAGGATCGTTGTCGGGATCTTCAAGCTCAAATTCTTGGTTTGTTTTACCTGTCACAGCAAATATATGTTGGTCGACAAACAAGTAAAGAAAAGCAAGTCTAAAAAAAGATAGAATGGATCGATAAACTTACCGACAAAGCATCGATTCTGCGAGTTCAAGCGCTTGATGATTGCCTTTTCACGAGTAGCCTGTGCGGCTTTATGCTCGTTCAACGAAGTTTCGGCATCATGAAGCCTTTTCTGCAGATCTTCGACACCAGCAGCTTCTGCCTTAGCCTTCTCAGCTTCTGCTTTAGGTTTGCCAGCATCAAGTTCGGCCTTCTTGCGAGCCGTCTCACTTTGCTCTAATTTCTGAGCAAGCGTTTCGGCAAGTTTGTTGGCCTCTGCAAGTTTTTCTGCCAAAATAATCAAAAAATAGTCAACATATCGATAACACAGGAGCAAGAAGCCATGAACAAAAGCAAGCAGGGAATCATCACCTTCGGTTTTGCTGGCGTATTCGCGATACCCAATGAATTGGGCACCAATGCGAATAAGTTCTTTGATCATGGGCTGTCAAAGAAGGAAAAAAAAGCATAGGTATGAGAAAAAAAACACGACGGCACAAAGGAGCAAATACAGAAAATATAGACAATAACAGGAAAGAAATTACGGACTTACATCGTCCAAAAGAGGACTCGAGGAGCTACCCAATTGCAGGGTAGGTTCCATGATCGTTTCAACCCTTGTCCTTTTTGGTGAAGGGACAAGAGGACTTGCAGGAGGAGTGGGAGCGCCGACGTTTTGTTGAGGAGGCGAGGATTCCTCTCCTTCGACTGGCGTCTCCGAAACAACTAGAGTATGTGATGTACTCGTTCGAGCAGCCACATCAAAAGCTGGTACTTCTTCCTCATCATCACTGCGATTAAATGTCGGCAGCATAAAAAGCAAGATAGACAAAAATCTTCGAGTACAAAAATAAAGGGAAATAAAAAGTGACTTACGAGCTGATGAGGGCCTCAAGGTATGGATCATAAGCTGCCTTCTGACGTGAAGGAACAGCTTCTTCAGCTTTGGAGGTGCCGGAATCTTCGACATCATCCCTTTTCCTTTTGTTCCTTGGAGAAACAGCAGGAGGAGGAGATTGTGCCGATGCAGTGCCTTCGGAGGCAGCCTCCTTTTCAGAAGATCCCGCAGATTTTTGAGAATCTACGGGTTCATTCACAAAAGAGGGGGCATCTTGGTTGTCGTCGGTGACAACGGCCCTTTCATCGACTTCTCCATCTTCAGGAAGGGGAGGAAGCGAGACAAGATTTGGATGGTTCTATGCAAAAAACAGGGGAAGATGTCAAAAAAGGAGTTACAAAAAAGATAGCAAGGCAATAACAAATCAATCGACAAAGGTTACCTTGGGAAGCGCATTGGTGGTGCTATATGGTTTTACACGGCAAGAAGAAGGGACAGGATCTTTTTTGCTGAGGGAGGAGATTTTTCGGACAAGCTTCTCTAAGTCCTTGACCTCTAAATCCGCCGACAACCGATCTGCGTCCTTGTCGCCAGCATACTTCCAGAGAGGGTATTTGCGAGCCTGAAGAGGCTGCACTCTGGTTCTAAGAAAATACGCCGTGATTTGAATACCTGACAGCTCTTTGCCGCGAGTATTCTGCAACTCATGGATGCGAGTCATCAGGGCTTCTGTCGATATTTTTTCTTCCTCGGTAGCCTCTGCATCCCAGGAGCGGTGGCGAAGGATTTTCTCGGCACCATCGAAAGGAGGGATGTTGTCTTCAGCACATCCATGGTTCTCCTCCTGAATGTACAACCACTTCTTGCGCCACCCTTGAACTGAGTCAGGGAGTTTGACGTCGAAGTAATCGACTGTGGGGCGAACAGAAATAACAACACTGCCTATATTATAGGCGACATTGGGAGAGCCATTGCAGCGACAAAAGAAAATGCGCTTCCATAGCGCCCAGTTAGGATGGATGCCAAGGAAGGCCTCGCAGAGGGTGATGAAAATGGAAATATGGAGGATAGAATTGGGCGTCAGGTGGTGAAGTTGCAGACCATAAACAAAAAGCAATCCACGGAGGAAAGGATGAATGGGGGCGGAAAGACCGCGGAGATGGTCGACGAAACTTACCCGATACCCCATTGGAGGGGTTGGGTAGCTTTCTTCACTAGGGAAGCACAGCGCCTTGGGCTTCTTGCTGATCCCCAGCTTCTTCAAGAGGTTGATGTCCTGGGTGGAAATTTTGGACCTTTCCCACTCCGCGCTTCCCAGATCTACAGCAGCCATTGAAGATTCCGGCGTGCTGTGTTTCATCAACCGACGCGGTGGCATCAACAATGGCGCAGGAATGCAGCTTGGAGAAGATGAGCTCAGGAAGTTGTGGGGCGCAGGAGGAAGTTTTGCAGAGGAGAGCAGGAGAACGGCGCGAGCGGAAGTGCTCGAGGAAGAAGAAGAAGGGGATCTTATATAGAGGTGCGGCGAAGCGGCGGACCGTTGGATGGAAAAAGTGTGCGGCAGATGATAACCACGTGGAAACAGGGGTAAAAAAGTATTTTAACCTTGGAGAAGTTACAGTACGTGCGCCAGGAAAAGCGGAGGACGTGTGTCCCCCACCTGCACGACGTGTCAAGATAATGGATAAAATGGGCC
Organism: Lolium perenne; assembly: GCF_019359855.2. Taxonomy (NCBI): domain Eukaryota; kingdom Viridiplantae; phylum Streptophyta; class Magnoliopsida; order Poales; family Poaceae; genus Lolium; species Lolium perenne. Next base: position 128,768,179 of record NC_067249.2, on the reverse strand, counting down.
CGCAAGGCAGCGGGAGAAGACTTCTCGCGATTTTCGGACTCGCAATCGTGGCTATCGTCAGCAATAACGTCACCTTGGCAGAAGAAAAAATCGATTCGACAGCTTCTTAAAAAGGCGACATGGAAAAATATTGGAGAGCCTTTGATCAAATACAAGTTTTTCATCAAATGCTCGGGGGCTACTTTGAAAAAAATGAAAAGTTCAAGAAAGACAAAATAAAAATGGCGTGAGCCTATGATCAAATACAAATATTTGTTCATAGCCTCGGGGGCTACTCCCATCGGGAGCGCTGTTCGCGCACCCGAGAAATAATAAAACTTTGGGAGGGAAAGAAAATATAGCAGCATAAGGCGTGGAGCCTACACCCAAGCACAAGTCCTTGGATGTAGCCTCGGGGGCTACTCCCATCGGGAACGCTGTTCGCGTGCCCGATGAAATTATAAAAAAGAAAGAAAGAATGAGAAGAAGAAAGATAGAAGAGCAAAAGAGTGTATTTCGAGTTATAAATAACTCTGCATATACTCCCATCGGGAGAGCAATATAAGTCATCCGTTGACTCAATAAAATGTGCCATTCCAACAGCCGAATAAGCACTCGACAATATATTCTCAGAACGCCAAAGTTGCGATCAATTTCTGAATGCCGCAAAACTTTGCGAAGGTAAGACCCCAGATCCGTTCTGTGTGGCGTGGCGCCGTCTCTGACGTCGGTTTGCTACTTTTATCCGTATAAACAGATACGAAGAAAAATCCTAACGGACGCGTTAGGTACCCGATAAATATGACTGGGACTCGACAGAATGGTAAGACCTTAAGCGGCACCTGTCGAAGTTTACACCAGTATCCCGAGATCATGTCCAGGGACGTGATTTTGAAGTAGGTTTTTGCGGATTGCCACTAGAGCAGTTAACTAGTACCTGATCCGTCAGATGAACTAGCCCCAACTACCATTATCCCTGTACAATATAGAAATTTATGTGAAGAAATATAGAAAAGTTTTAAGTTGTCGAGTAAAAATAAACAGTGGAGATTTTCCCTAACTCTATGATTTAAGCAAAATCTCGGGGGCTACTGACATAGGCATCCCCAATGGGCCTGCCGAAGATAGTACCCGGGGTTTACTGAAGGCCCACTACCCGAAGGATAAGAAGATTCGGAAGCCCAAGATATTGTTAAGGAAAGCTAGAGTTGTAATAGGAAGCATTATTTGTAATCTTGCGGGATGAGTTAGAAACCTTCCCGGACTCTGTAACTTGTACAATACGAATCCCTCGGCTCCGCCTCCAATATAAGGGGGAGTCGAGGGACAAAGCGATCATCGAATCATTGTTTCTCAAACCCTAGTTTCATAATCGTCGAGTACTTTTCGGCTGAAACCTTCGAGATCTACTTGCCCTCTACTTCCAACTAAACCCTAGTCTACAACCCGTAGGCATTGACAAGTTAATACCTTGTCAGTCTCCAACGTATCTATAATTTCTTATGTTCCATGCTACTTTTATGATGATACTCACATGTTTTATACACACTTTACATCGTTTTGATGCATTCTCCGGAACTAACCTATTAACGAGATGCCGAAGTGCCAGTTCCTGTTTTCTGCTGTTTTTGGTTTCAGAAATCTTACACAGGAAATATTCTCGGAATTAGACGAAATCAAGGCCCACGATCTTATATTTCCACGAAGCTTCCAGAACACCGAAGAGGGACCAGAGGGGAGGCCCAGGGCCTCCACACACCATGGTGGCGCGGCCAGAGGGGGGGGCGTCCCCTACTGTGTGGCCCCCCAAGACCCCTCCGACTCTGACTCTTCGCCTATATAAGTCCTCATGACTTAAAACTTCGATACCAATAAGCCACGATACGAGAAAAGTTTCAGAGCCGCCGCCATCACGAAGCCAAGATTCGGGGGACAGAAGTCTCTGTTCAGGCACGCCGCCGGGACGGGAAATTGCATCTCCATCGACACCACCGCCATCTTCATCGCCGCTGCTGTCTCCTATGATGAGGAGGGAGTAGTTCTCCCCCGAGGCTAAGGGCTCTACCGGTAGCTATGTGGTTCATCTCTCTCCCATGTACTTCAATACAATGATCTCATGAGCTGCCTTACATGATTGAGATTCATATGATGAGGTTTGTATCACTATTAATCTATATGCTACTCTAGTGATGTTATTAAAGTACTCTATTCCTCCTCCATGATGTAATGTTGACAGTGTGTGCATCATGTAGTACTTGGCATAGGTTATGATTGTAATCTCTTGTAGATTATGGAGTTAACTATTACTATGATAGTATTGATGTGATCTATTCCCCCTTTCATAGCCTGATGGTGACAGTGTGCATGCTATGTTAGTACTCGGTATAATTGCAACGGTCTATTATGCACTCTAAGGTTACTTAAATATGAACACCGGATGTTGTGGAGCTTGTTAACTCCGGCTTGAGGGAGCTCTTGTAGCCCTACACAATGAATGGTGTTTGTCATCCAACAAGAGAGTGTAGAGAAAGTAGCATTTATCTATTCAGTTATGTGATCAATGTTGAGAGTGTCCACTAGTGAAAGTATGATCCCTAGGCCTAGTTTCCAAACATCGAATCTCCGTTTATTTACTGTTCTGCTACATGTTTACTTGCTGCCATCTTTATTTCAGATTGCAATTACCACTCATATTCATCCATATTACTTGTATTTCACTATCTCTTCGCCGAACTAGTGCACCTATACATCTGACAAGTGTATTAGGTGTGTTGGGGACACAAGTGTCAACACCCGGATTTTTAAGTCCGAATGCCTATTATGTCATACATCGCAATCCCAGGAATATTGTTGTTGCGAGGCATAATAGTTAAGTATCACAGTCATCATTCATTACAAACCATAAGTCTTACATATTTGGAATCACATGATCCATATTACACGAATAGTTAATCTATTGATCAACGAACAAACACAAGTTCATAGTTCAACATAGCGGAAGCGTAAGATACAAGGACTCTCTAGTCCACAGGCCAACGCTTGACGTCGGAAGGCGCTTAGTTGTCGTAGGCGTCCTGCTGGTCATCTCCTTGTTCATCTTCATACTCTGGCCATTTGAATAGCCAGGGACAAAGCCGTGAGTACGTTGAGTACTCGCAAACTAATACTAAAGTAAGTGCTAGACATTCTAGTATGGTTTGCTAAGCTCTAGTTTATTTGCATAAAGCTAGTTTTAGTTCACAAAGTTTGAGAAAAGCTTATTCAAGTGCTAACTAACTCAAGTGGGAACATTAGTGTCATTCCCACCATTCAAGTGGTGATTTCAATTCAATTCACCACAAGTCCTTTCACCATCATCCTTTTCAACATCATTTTCAAAGATATGACATCGGAAACTGTATGGCCTTTCCAACCGTCCGTAACCGTGGACGCGGCTATTCGAATAGGTTTACACTCTGCAGAGGTTGCACACTTGTGCCACAACATTTGATTTCATCCGTAGGGATTACCCCGAATCATCGTAACACAGTACGCGGATCATCAACCATAACCTTTCACTTATAAATCCTAGTATGAGCACCTCTCCCCATGAGCTTGGCCTCCCAGTGAAGACCAATCACAACCTGGGAACCGCACAGGGCTTGGCCGTACAATTCACCTCAATTTCACATCATTTCTCAACAACGGAGGCAGCCTCAAGCGTAACCCCTATGACATGTGTTCGTAGGGAACCCATACTAAGATGCATAAACTTCAGTTAAGCCCTACCCATAATCAGGTATTGTGGGGGTACTTAATAATTGGAAAGGTATCGCATTCAAACCAACATCATTGTTTATCAAAAATCACCATCTTCTCTTGTTCACATTCACCTTCAAAAATCATTCAATGGAATGTATCTTCATTCCAAGGTTTCAAATCCCTTTCAAAATCACATTGTTCCCATCTAGAGTAGTCAAGTTTTATTTCATTAGCACTAGCTCTAAATCATGAGGGGTGCTATCTTGCTTTGCTTGGAAGAGACTACTCACTACTCTAGTATCCAACTTGTACTTTGACCAAAGTTAACTATAAAAGTAATTCATTTAGAAAACAAGTAAAGCTTGTAAAATAAAAACTGGGGATAGGTTCATGTAAGAAAAGATAAGAATCATGGTGCCTTGCCCCAAGGGGCTTTGCACTTTGCAAGAATATTAGCTTGCCTTGGTAGTTCTCAAACTGTTCCTCCTCCTCCTCTTGGTAGCAACCTTCTTCTTCGGCGTACTCTCCGGTGCTACCGTCTAAATTTGAATACGAGTATAATTACTCACTAATTCAATGGCTATTCCATACATCACATATAACACACAAACTATTCTATGCACACAAAATAATCTACTTAGGTGCATGGGTTGTGTTGTTTGAAAAGAATTCACATCTTTGTATTTCATATGTAAATGATAGTTTCCATAGGGTTCTTGAGAAATAATTTCCTCTCATTGAAATCTTCTTAAGATTTAATTTCTCAAACAATCATGTATGAACTCATATTGACCTGGGTCAAATGTTCATCATCATCATTTGTGAAAATGATTTAAATGAGGTAGATCACCTCATACTATTTAAATAACACTATATTTGATTTAAATCTCAAGTAATTCATATAAGAGAGTTTGGGACCAGGGGTCCAAACATCCCATGAACTCATGTGAGACAAGTTTAAGTGAAGTATAAGACTTCACATAATTTACTTTAATAATTTTGGACAATATCAACTAGTTAAACTAGCCATAATATCCATTCATTGAACTATGGCATGATCATACAAAGTGACCACACCATTTTATTGCATAAACAATTAGTGTAAGTCAAATGTGAGCTATTAGAGTTGGAACTAACTTAATATCTATTTTGGTTGATTTTTAAGAATTATTTGAATAGGGAAAAGTCCCTGTCTTGTTATTTTTATCACATTTATTCTACAAAGAATCTGGCCATGAGGCCAGTGGCATTGGCTAGATAATTTCTCTAGCTTTCCAACCATATAAAGTTCATCAAATTTGGTTTAGCCAATTTAAATCTATTGAATTTCAAAGTGGCAGCAGTATTCAAAATTATTTGAATTAATTAAACCCAGTTTGAATTAAAGGGCCGGCGGGAAAAGCTAGTTGGGCTCAAAGGTTTAAAAACGGCCCAAGGCCAGCCCAGCCACGGTCCAGTGCCGCGCGGGCTGCCTGACAGAGGGTCCCGCCTGTCAGCGAGTGTTAAACGCCGAAGCGGTATGGGCGAGTCTGAGGCGTTGGATTAGAACGCGATCAAACGGCTGTGGTTCATCGACCCGCCGGCGAGAGGGGAGTTCACCGGCGGCTCAGGTAGGGGGTCGGAGAGCTCACCGTGGCTCCAGCTAGGGTTGGCAAGGTGCGCGATGACGTTGTGCACGACGGCGAGTCGACTGGTAGCGGTGGCTCGTCCTGGGGTGGCTCCAATCGAAGGCGGCATCCACCAGGTACTGGCGGCTCCGATCTCAAAATTGGAGCAGCTCCGGCGACGATCGAGTGAGTGGAGTGGTGGTGGCGAAGCAGTGAGAGGTGGGGAGTGAGATGGTGTGGTTGGTTTGGTCCAGGGAACTCCCTATTTATAGAATCGCATGAGGGTCGCGGGGCAGTGAGGTGGTCGACATGGGCGCGGCGTCTCCGGCGGCTGGTCGAGCTAGGCGAGGCTATGGCGATGCTCTACGGGTCCAGGCGGTGCTACTGGCAGCGACAGCGTGGTCGGGGAGCGTCGGAATAGCTCGCATTGCTTCCGTGTCTGGCGGTTTCCGCGGCGGAGCAGGGTCTCCTTCTCCGGCGGCGGTGGGCACGGGTCGCGGTCTTGGCCGTGTCTGGCGGCGTCCAGGTGTCGAGTGCGTGCTCAAGGCGATGCAAGCAGGGCCAGGGAGTGAGCGAGGTGGTGGCGCGGCGCGTGTACTGGGCGTGTCCGCGTCGTGCATGCGTGCGACGTGAGCGGCGTCCAGGGCGTGTGCTGGCGCGCGTCGTCTGGCGTGTGGTCGCCGTTCCTTCGACCATGGCGGTGCTAGGACGTGCTAGGAGACGCGTTGGCGCACGGTGGCGAGGTGGTCCTGGCACAGAAGCAAGGGGAGAGAGGGGAGGTCGACGAGCTCGGGGACATGGCCGGCATGGCCATGCCGTAGCTTGCTCTCTCTCTCCCTTAGCCTCACTATGCTCCACTTAAGGTTTAAGGGGACCAGGGAGCACAATGTGATAGGTTAGGGTAGTTTAGGTTAGGTAGATTCACTATTTGCAACTATTGCAAATAGTGCCCGAATTTGTAAAATGCAAAAATAACCAAATTTGAAATAATTCAAATGGTGAAAGTTTTTGAAATGTGAGTGTTGATATAATTGTAAATGACCAGAGAGGTTTTGAGGTGGTGGTGGAAAAATTAGAAATCAAGAATTGGCCAAAAATGGCCAAGTGTAGAATGTTGCATATGTGAAAAAGTTGGAACTTTGGATGAGCCTTGCTCATGATCAAAGATGAATTTGGCATGGTTTTCTTCACCAAATTTGTTCACCTTGATGTTGACTTTGAAAGGGTGCAAAGAGTTAGCAAGAGTTGGTTTGGGAAAATTGAATGACAAGGGCTCAAAGTGGTGATCAGACTAGAATTGTCAAAATTGACCATTATCATATGTGAGTTGGATTTGTGTTTGGATTTCATTTGAATTGTTAAACTTTGATTCCAAAAGTTGTAGTAAGTGTTTAATAACATTACTCAACTAATGGTGAAGACCAAATAGGTCTAGGGTCAAAATTTATAAAAATGCCACAGGGCATATGTGAGGGTTTTTAGGGTTTTCCATTTAATGGATTTTCTCCCTCTTTGATTTATTTGGTTGGTGATCTTCATATGATCACACTAGGGTTTTAGAGCATATCAAATACAAGTAATAACAATCATCATGGCATATCACTCAAATGCACAAGTCCTATGCATGGTACTATATGCAAATAGAAAAGTTTTTGTTGGTTTGAAATTTTGCTTTCTGGAATTCTCTAACTTTCTTTTTATTGAAATTTGGGGTGTTACAAACCCTTCCCCCTTACAAAAGATCTCGTCCCGAGATCGAAAAGAAAGTTAGGTACTAAAGAGATCTGGGTACTCCTTCTTCATGAAGTCTTCGCGTTCCCATGTGGCTTCATCCTCGGTATGATTGCTCCATTGGATCTTCAGAAACTTGATGCTTCGGGTGCGGGTGGTTCGGTAAGCTTCTTCCAGGATGCGAATCGGCACTTCGCGGTAAGTCAGATCCTTGTTGATATCCACCGATCGGTGATTGATGTTGTTGAACACTTCGGTCTTCTCCGGGACTTCAAGGCACTTCCGGAGAAGTGAGATGTGAAACACGTCGTGTACCGCTGACATTTCTTCAGGCAACTCCAGTTGATAAGATACTTCACCTCGGCGGCTGAGGACTTTGAAAGGTCCGACATAGCGGGATGCAAGCTTTCCTTTCAGTTGAAACCTCTGCATTCCTTTCAAGGGGGATACCTTGAGGTAGACGAAGTCTCCGATCTCAAAGGTCATCTCCCGACGTCTCTTGTCGGCGTAGCTCTTCTGTCTGGATTGCGCCGTCTTGAGGTACTCTCGGATCTTGTGGACATTCTCTTCGGCTTCACGAAGGACATCTGGGCCGAAAACTTGGCTCTCTCCGACTTCCGACCAGTTCAGGGGGGTACGGCACTTCCTTCCGTACAAGGCTTCAAAGGGGGCCATCTGTAGGCTGGCTTGATAGCTATTGTTGTAAGAGAATTCGGCGTAAGGTAGGCAGTCTTCCCACTTGGATCCGTATTCCAGTACGCATGCTCTAAGCATGTCTTCCAGTATCTGGTTTACTCTCTCAGTCTGTCCGTCGGTCTGAGGGTGATAGGCGGTGCTGAAATTTAGGCGAGTGCCTAGTCCTTCATGCACTTTCTGCCAGAACCTTGAGGTGAACTGTGATCCTCTATCTGACACTATCGATTTGGGGGTTCCGTGCAGGGCGACGATTCTGGAGATGTATAGCTCAGCTAACTTTGGCCCTTGGTATGTGGTTTTGACGGCGATGAAATGGGCGACTTTGGTCAATCTATCGACAACTACCCATATTGAATCATTGCCTTTGCTGGATTTGGGCAGTCCGGTGATAAAGTCCATTCCTACGGAGTCCCATTTCCATTCCGGAATCTGGAGGGGTTGTAACGATCCCGGCGGGTCGTTGATGTTCTGCCTTGACTCTCTGACAGATGTCACACTTAGCGATATAGCTACCGATCTCTCTCTTCATTCCGTGCCACCAAAATTGTTCTTTTAGGTCTTGGTACATCTTGGTACCTCCGGGGTGGATTGAATAAAGGGTGTCATGGGCTTCTTGCGGGATGACTTGTTTCAAGTCAGAGTCCGATGGTACGCAGAGACGTTCTTTGTACCAAAGAACTCCGGCTAATCCAAGAAAAGCGCGGACCTCGGTTTGTGTGGTTGGGGCTTGCCATTCCATAACAGTTTTGATTTTGGCGGGATCTACGGCAATTCCTCCTGCAGACAAGATGTGTCCCAGGAATGCAACTTCTTCCAGCCAAAACTCACATTTGCTAAACTTGGCATATAACTTGTGCTGTCTAAGGGTTTCTAGGAAAATCTCCAAATGCTGTTCATGTTCCTCTTCGGACTTGGAGTAGACAAGGATGTCGTCGATGAATACAACGACAAACTTGTCCAAAAAGTTCATGAAGATCTTATTCATGAGATTCATGAAATAAGCGGGGGCATTGGTCAGTCCAAATGACATGACGTTGTACTCATACAATCCATATCTGGTGGTAAAGGCAGTTTTTGGAATATCGGTGGCTCGGATCTTCAGTTGGTGGTATCCAGTTCTAAGATCTATCTTGGAGAAAACTCTGGATCCGGTGAGTTGGTCAAACAAGTCTTCTATCTTGGGTAGGGGGTATTTGTTTTTGATGGTGACATCGTTAAGCTTACAATAGTCCGTGCATAAACGATTTGCACCATCTTTCTTGTCGACAAACAAGACGGGGGATCTCCAGGGGGATGCACTCGGTCTAATCAAACCTTTGGCTAACATGTCATCTATTTGCTTCTTCAGTTCCACAAGCTCCATTGCGTTCATGTTGTAGGCTCTCTGAGCTATGGGTCCAGTTCCGGGAATTAACTCGATGATAAACTCGATATCCCGATCCGGGGGCATACCGGGTAGATCATCCGGAAACACATCAGGGTAGCGACAAACGACCCTGATTTGATCCAGAGTTGGCTTGGATACGCTTTGGTTGCAGGTGAATTTTCTGGGTAGTTTTTCAGAGACGTGCTCAACTACGATACCGGTGCTGCTAGTCATGGTTATGGCTTTCTTGGCGCAGTCTATCAATCCCTTGTGTTTGGACATCCATTCCATTCCTAGGACAACTTCCAAACCTTTGGTTCCAAGTATGATTAGATTTGCAAAGAAATCTACATCATGGATTTTGATTGGCACATTTTTGCAAAATTTTCTTGCTTTGGTGGTTGATCCGGGGATTTGAACTATCATAACATGCTTCAAGCTGAGGGGTTGAATTTTACTTGTTGATGCAAAGTCTTCGGTGACAAAAGAATGGGATGCTCCGGAATCAAACAATACTCTGGCGGGGATGTGGTTGACAGAAAACATACCCAGTACAACATCTTGTGCTTCCTGGGCTTCTTCGGCGTTCATGTGGTAGAGGCGGCCGTTGCGGTTGTTGGGGTTGTTGGGGGCGAACTTCTTGCCGGTGGAGACACGGCGTTGCTGCTGAGCAGGTGCAGCGGTGTTGCCGGCAAGCTTGGCAAGACGCTTGGGACACTCGTTGGAGTAGTGCCCCACTACACCACACTCATAACAAGTGATAGTGGTCTTGTCCTGCTTGTTCGCAACGGGCACGGCATTGCTTCCGGTTCTGGGAGTGGTGTTGGTGTTGTTGTTGTTGTTGTTAGGGGCTCGGGGTGGAGCGCGGTTGTAGTAGTAGTTGTTGTTGTAGTTGGTGTAGCCTCCTGGCTTGGAGTTTCCTCCACTCCAGTTCTGATAACCGGGGCGAGAGTTCTGCATCGGTGGCTTGTTGTTTCTCGGAGTGAAACCTCCGCTTGAGCTAGGGCGAAACTTCTGGGGGTGGCTTGATCCACTCTGATTCGCCTTGCGGCGCTTGCGGTTCTCATTGGCTTGGTTTAACTTGCCCTCCATCTGGATGGCGGAGTCAACAAGGGCTTTGAGGTTGGCGAAGGGAATGTTGACGAGGACAGTCTGCATCTCATCATGCAGTCCGTTCAGGAATCTCTCCTTCCTCTTCTCAACGGTGTCGGTCTCATCAGGGGCATACCTCGACAGTGTGAGAAACTTGTCGCGGTATTCAACCACCGTCATGCGACCTTGTTTCAGCTCACGGAATTCATCCCTCATCTTCTTGATAAGACCCGGGGGTACATGGTACTTGCTGAACTTGAGTTTGAAATCCTCCCAAGTCATGAATTGACCTCCGTTCATGGCACGGGTGCTTGTCCACCAAGCGCGGGCTGGTCCAGCGAGATAGTGGGTGGCGAACAAAACTTTCTCGTTGGCTTCCACTCCGGCTACCTCCAGATTGTTCTCCATAGTCTGGAGCCAATCGTCTGCGTCGAGGGGCTCCTCGGTCTTGCTAAACACCGGAGGGTTGGTGTTTTGGAAGTTCTTGAGCTTGGATCCGGGGTGATCATGATTTCCATGGCCTTGGTTGGCGATGTTCTGCAAGGCGATGAGGTTGGCTTGGCGTTCGGATCTCTCTGTTTCCCGGTCGGCAAGCATGGTTTGCAGCAGTTGCAGCATCGCGTCGTTGGTGCGATTTGGAGGGGCCATCTGAAGATGTAGAAGATTATGAGATAAGAGGGAACATTCTATGGTTCATTTTGGTTAAGTTTGAAAACAATTTGAAAACTTGTAAACTTTTCATGACAAACATAACATTCATTCATTCATGCAACACATAGTACAAACTACACACATACTCCAATGGTTTTAAGAACCATTCTCATGCTACGATACAAAGGACGGGATACAACTCACACCTACTATAAGTGGAACTAGTGCAACTACTCCTCATCATCGACATCGATCGGGACGTAGTCGTCGGGTCCTGCCTCCAGGAACTCGTAGTCCTCCTCCTCGGTGTTCTCGTCCTCCTCAAAGTCGTTGACGTCGCTCAGGAAGGCGTCTCCTCCCTGAATGTCGATGCCTCCATCGTCATCCTCCAGCTGACGAATCTGATCCTCCTGGGCCTTGACAGTGGCCTCAAGTGACGCGATCCAGGCGCGAAGGCGACGAATCGTAGCGTCCTTCTTGGCACGCTGCTGGCGAAGGCTCTTGCGGTCGTTGTTGAGTAGCTTGATCGCCTCACCCTGCTCGGTGATGTGAGCATGGGTCTGGTTCGCGTAAGCGCGAGTGGCGTCGAGGTCCCTCTGAGTCTGGTAGAGCATGAAGTCCAGGTGCTCAGCATGGTGCCTCAACTCCGGGTGCGGCTGCAGCTCCATGGGCACTCCCGCAGCATCACGCCTCACAAGGTGGGTGTAGCGAGAGGCGAGGATGCGCACCACGTTCTGTCCACAGAGGCGCGCAAGTGCCTCCTGTAGACCACGTGCGAGTCCATCGAGCCAGTTGCTCTCGCGGAAGGAGAAGAGGATCCTCTCCGAGGTGGGAGGCTCCATCTTGCCCCTCAAGTCGGCAGTGATCACCCACTGCAACTCTCCTCTGGGCGTGTCGTTCAACTGAACCCCGTGAAACTCGGGGTGTGGGCGCCCAAGGAAGTCAGAGACGGCGTTGAGGTCATGCTCAAAGATCAAGCTCCCTCCGTTCCCAAGCTGGTAAAACTTGGTGTTGATGGGTTCATTCGGCTCCATCTGAAAGAGAATTGGATGAGTAAGTTAGAGAGTGCAAAGTGTGGCAAAATTTTAAGTTGATTCAAAATAAGATAGAACATGATTCATCAAATTTTTGGCAAAGTCTCAAAGACAAGAGTGTAGTAAGTTTTCACAAATATTTTCTTTCATTTGATTTCAAAGTTAAGTTTTTCAGAACGCCCATTCTAACTAAGGTCTTCTAAGGTCAAACAATGGCTCTGATACCAACTTGTCAACCCCCCGGATTTTTAAGTCCGAATGCCTATTATGTCATACATCGCAATCCCAGGAATATTGTTGTTGCGAGGCATAATAGTTAAGTATCACAGTCATCATTCATTACAAACCATAAGTCTTACATATTTGGAATCACATGATCCATATTACACGAATAGTTGATCTATTGATCAACGAACAAACACAAGTTCATAGTTCAACATAGCGGAAGCGTAAGATACAAGGACTCTCTAGTCCACAGGCCAACGCTTGACATCGGAAGGCGCTTAGTTGTCGTAGGCGTCCTGCTGGTCATCTCCTTGTTCATCTTCATACTCTGGCCATTTGAATAGCCAGGGACAAAGCCGTGAGTACGTTGAGTACTCGCAAACTAGTACTAAAGTAAGTGCTAGACATTCTAGTATGGTTTGCTAAGCTCTAGTTTATTTGCATAAAGCTAGTTTTAGTTCACAAAGTTTGAGAAAAGCTTATTCAAGTGCTAACTAACTCAAGTGGGAACATTAGTGTCATTCCCACCATTCAAGTGGTGATTTCAATTCAATTCACCACAAGTCCTTTCACCATCATCCTTTTCAACATCATTTTCAAAGATATGACATCGGAAACTGTATGGCCTTTCCAACCGTCCGTAACCGTGGACGCGGCTATTCGAATAGGTTTACACTCTGCAGAGGTTGCACACTTGTGCCACAACATTTGATTTCATCCGTCGGGATTACCCCGAATCATCGTAACACAGTACGCGGATCATCAACCATAACCTTTCACTTATAAATCCTAGTATGAGCACCTCTCCCCATGAGCTTGGCCTCCCAGTGAAGACCAACTGTCAGCACAGGAACTGCACAGGGCTTGGCCGTACAATTCACCTCAATTTCACATCATTTCTCAACAACGGAGGCAGCCTCAAGCGTAACCCCTATGACATGTGTTCAGAGGGAACCCATACTAAGATGCATAAACTTCCAGTTAAGCCCTACCCATAATCAGGTATTGTGGGGGTACTTAATAATTGGAAAGGTATCGCATTCAAACCAACATCATTGTTTATCAAAAATCACCATCTTCTCTTGTTCACATTCACCTTCAAAAATCATTCAATGGAATGTATCTTCATTCCAAGGTTTCAAATCCCTTTCAAAATCACATTGTTCCCATCTAGAGTAGTCAAGTTTTATTTCATTAGCACTAGCTCTAAATCATGAGGGGTGCTATCTTGCTTTGCTTGGAAGAGACTACTCACTACTCTAGTATCCAACTTGTACTTTGACCAAAGTTAACTATAAAAGTAATTCATTTAGAAAACAAGTAAAGCTTGTAAAATAAAAACTGGGGATAGGTTCATGTAAGAAAAGATAAGAATCATGGTGCCTTGCCCCAAGGGGCTTTGCACTTTGCAAGAATATTAGCTTGCCTTGGTAGTTCTCAAACTGTTCCTCCTCCTCCTCTTGGTAGCAACCTTCTTCTTCGGCGTACTCTCCGGTGCTACCGTCTAAATTTGAATACGAGTATAATTACTCACTAATTCAATGGCTATTCCATACATCACATATAACACACAAACTATTCTATGCACACAAAATAATCTACTTAGGTGCATGGGTTGTGTTGTTTGAAAAGAATTCACATCTTTGTATTTCATATGTAAATGATAGTTTCCATAGGGTTCTTGAGAAATAATTTCCTCTCATTGAAATCTTCTTAAGATTTAATTTCTCAAACAATCATGTATGAACTCATATTGACCTGGGTCAAATGTTCATCATCATCATCTGTGAAAATGATTTAAATGAGGTAGATCACCTCATACTATTTAAATAACACTATATTTGATTTAAATCTCAAGTAATTCATATAAGAGAGTTTGGGACCAGGGGTCCAAACATCCCATGAACTCATGTGAGACAAGTTTAAGTGAAGTATAAGACTTCACATAATTTACTTTAATAGTTTTGGACAATATCAACTAGTTAAACTAGCCATAATATCCATTCATTGAACTATGGCATGATCATACAAAGTTACCACACCATTTTATTGCAGAAACAATTAGTGTAAGTCAAATGTGAGCTATTAGAGTTGGAACTAACTTAATGTCTATTTTGGTTGATTTTTAAGAATTATTTGAATAGGGAAAAGTCCCTGTTTTGTTATTTTTATCACATTTATTCTACAAAGAATCTGGCCATGAGGCCAGTGGCATTGGCTAGATAATTTCTCTAGCTTTCCAACCATATAAAGTTCATCAAATTTGGTTTAGCCAATTTAAATCTATTGAATTTCAAAGTGGCAGCAGTATTCAAAATTATTTGAATTAATTAAACCCAGTTTGAATTAAAGGGCCGGCGGGAAAAGCTAGTTGGGCTCAAAGGTTTAAAAACGGCCCAAGGCCAGCCCAGCCACGGTCCAGTGCCGCGCGGGCTGCCTGACAGAGGGTCCCGCCTGTCAGCGAGTGTTAAACGCCGAAGCGGTATGGGCGAGTCTGAGGCGTTGGATTAGAACGCGATCAAACGGCTGTGGTTCATCGTCCCGCCGGCGAGAGGGGAGTTCACCGGCGGCTCAGGTAGGGGGTCGGAGAGCTCACCGTGGCTCCAGCTAGGGTTGGCAAGGTGCGCGATGATGTTGTGGACGACGGCGAGTCGACTGGTAGCGGTGGCTCGTCCTGGGGTGGCTCCAATCGACGGCGGCGTCCACCAGGTACTGGCGGCTCCGATCTCCAAATTGGAGCAGCTCCGGCGACGATCGAGTGAGTGGAGTGGTGGTGGCGAAGCAATGAGAGGTGGGGAGTGAGATGGTGTGGTTGGTTTGGTCCAGGGAACTCCCTATTTATAGAATCGCATGAGGGTCGCGGGGCACTGAGGTGGTCGACATGGGCGCGGCGTCTCCGGCGGCTGGTCGAGCTAGGAGAGGCTATGGCGATGCTCTACGGGTCCAGGCGGTGCTACTGGCAGCGACAGCGTGGTCGGGGAGCGTCGGAATCGCTCGCATTGCTTCCGTGTCTGGCGGTGTCCGCGGCGGAGCAGGGTCTCCTTCTCCGGCGGCGGTGGGCACGGGTCGCGGTCTTGGCCGTGTCTGGCGGCGTCCAAGTGTCGAGTGCGTGCTCAAGGCGATGCAAGCAGGGCCAGGGAGTGAGCGAGGTGGTGGCGCGACGCGTGTACTGGGCGTGTCCGCGTCGTGCATGCGTGCGACGTGAGCGGCGTCCAGGGCGTGTGCTGGCGCGCATCGTCCGGCGTGTGGTCGCCGTTCCTTCGACCATGGCGGTGCTAGGGCGTGCTAGGAGACGCGTTGGCGCACGGTGGCGAGGTGGTCCTGGCAGAGAAGCAAGGGGAGAGAGGGGAGGTCGACGAGCTCGGGGACATGGCCGGCATGGCCATGCCCTAGCTTGCTCTCTCTCTCCCTTAGCCTCACTATGCTCCACTTAAGGTTTAAGGGGACCAGGGAGCACAATGTGATAGGTTAGGGTAGTTTAGGTTAGGTAGATTCACTATTTGCAACTATTGCAAATAGTGCCCGAATTTGTAAAATGCAAAAATAACCAAATTTGAAATAATTCAAATGGTGAAAGTTTTTGAAATGTGAGTGTTGATATAAGTTGTAAATGACCAGAGAGGTTTTGAGGTGGTGGTGGAAAAATTAGAAATCAAGAATTGGCCAAAAATGGCTAAGTGTAGAATGTTGCATATGTGAAAAAGTTGGAACTTTGGATGAGCCTTGCTCATGATCAAAGATGAATTTGGCATGGTGTTCTTCACCAAATTTGTTCACCTTGATGTTGACTTTGAAAGGGTGCAAAGAGTTAGCAAGAGTTGGTTTGGGAAAATTGAATGACAAGGGCTCAAAGTGGTGATCAGACTAGAATTGTCAAAATTGACCATTATCATATGTGAGTTGGATTTGTGTTTGGATTTCATTTGAATTGTGAAACTTTGATACCAAAAGTTGTAGTAAGTGTTTAATAACATTACTCAACTAATGGTGAAGACCAAATAGGTCTAGGGTCAAAATTTATAAAAATGCCATAGGGCATATGTGAGGGTTTTTAGGGTTTTCCATTTAATGGATTTTCTCCCTCTTTGATTTATTTGGTTGGTGATCTTCATATGATCACACTAGGGTTTTAGAGCATATCAAATACAAGTAATAACAATCATCATGGCATATCACTCAAATGCACAAGTCCTATGCATGGTACTATATGCAAATAGAAAAGTTTTTGTTGGTTTGAAATTTTGCTTTCTGGAATTCTCTAACTTTCTTTTTATTGAAATTTGGGGTGTTACAACAAGACACTTATTGTATCGTAATTGCAGGGTTTCTTGAGAGGGATATCTTTGACCTCTTCCTCCCTAAGTTAGATAAACCTTGGGTGATTCACTTAAGGGAAACTTGCTGCTGTTCTACAAACCTCTGCTCTTGGAGGCCCAACACTGTCTATAGGAATAGAAGCGTGCGTAGACATCAAGCTATTTTCTGGCGCCGTTGCCGGGGAGGTAAGGTAAAAGGTATTCACATCCTCCGACTACTAAGATATTTCCTAGCACTGTTGCCGGTGTGTGAGTGCTCGAAGCTATTTCCTTTAGATCCTGCAATTGCATCTTTTGTTTCTTGTTTTTCACTAGTTAGGCATAATGGAAAACAACAGTGAGCTTTTTTAATCTATTTCCTGAGTTAAGACATGGATTGTTTGATGCGAAAATTAAAAAACCTATGGAACCTTATTTGCATGCTAGTAGCAATGATATTAGTATGAACGCTTTGAACATCATTGATGCTAATGCTATGGAAAATTCTAAGCTTGGGGAAGCTGGTTTTGATGAGCATGATATTTTTAGTCCCCCAAGCATGGAGGAGAAAATTTACTTTGATGATACTTTGCCTCCTATATATGATGATTATGGTGATGAATTTGCTCCCACTATTACTAATAAAATTGATTATGCTTATGTGGAGAGTAATAATTTTATGCATGTAGCTCATGATAAGAATGTTTCATTTGATAGTTATATTGTTGAGTTTGTTCATGATGCTACTGAAAATCTTTATGAGAGAGGAAAATATGGTTGTAGAAATTTTCATGTTACTAAAACACCTCTTTTTTTGCTAAAAATCTTGAAGTTGCGCTTGTCTAGTCTTTCTATGCTTGCTGCATTATGCTTCATGAATTTGTTTATTTACAAGATTCCTTTTCATAGAAAGTGGGTTAGACTTAAATGTGTTTCGAATTTTCTTTTTGATGCTCTCTTTTGCTTCAACTCTTATTTCTTGCGAGTGCATCATTAAAATTGCTGAGCCCATCTTTATGACTATAAAGAAAGCACTTCTTGGGAGATAACCCATGTTTTTATTTTTGCTACTGTTTTGTTGTGTTTTGGAAGTTGTTACTACTATAGAAACCTCTCCTTATCTTTATTTTATTGCATTGTTGTGCCAAGTAAAGTCTTTGATAGTAAGGTTGATACTAGATTTGGATTTCTGCGCAGAAACATATTTCTTGCTGTAACGAATTTGAGTAGTATTCTCTGTAGGTTACTCAGAAAAATCCGCCAATTTACGTGCGTGATTCTCAGATATGTACGCAACTTTCATTCAATTTGAGCATTTTGATCTGAGCAAGTTAAGTGCCTCTAAAAAATTCGTCTTTACGGACTGTTCTGTTTTGACAGATTCTGCCTTTTATTTCGCATTGCCTGTCCAGAAGTGTTAAAAATGATTATGTCACCTCTGAACATGTGGATTTTTGATTATGCACTAACACTCTAATGAGTTTGTTTTGAGTTTGGTGTGGAGGAAGTTTTCAAGGGTCAAGAGAGGAGGATGATACAATATGATCAGGAAGCGTGAAAAGTCTAAGCTTGGAGATGCCCCCGTGGTTCATCCCTGCATATTTCAAGAAGACTCAAGCATCTAAGCTTGGGGATGCCCAAGGTATCCCCTTCTTCATCGACAACTTATCAGGTCACCTCTAGTGAAACTATATTTTTATTCCGTCACATCTTATGTACTTCACTTGGAGCGTCTGTGTGCTTTTATTTTCGTTTTGTTATTTTCATTCTCTGAATAAATTCATGCTTGTTTGGGAGAGAGACACGCTCCGCTGTTGCATATGAACACATGTGTTCTTAGTTTTATTCTTAATGTTCATGGCGAAGGTTGAAAACTTCTTCGTTCATTGTTATTTGGTTGGTTCGGAAAATGTTGCATGTGGTAGTGGTATAATGAAATACTTGCATAATCTTGTAGATCATTGAGCTTTGATAACTTGATTCTTTGCAAACGTTTTGAGGTATTTAGATGGTAAGGCTTGTTGTTTAAGTAAGTTAAAATTAGTAGTGGATTGTTGTCTTTAAGTTTGTGCCGTACTACAAACTCTACTTAAATGGTTGAAGGTGTAGTTGGACTTGATAGCTTTCCATGTCTAAGAGTTCATCGTAATAACTAAGTTGTGCTGAAGGTCGAGGGAGCTAGCGGGGTACTTGTGCCACCGTGAACGGCCCTCCTTGGAGTGAATTTTAATCATGTTCTTAATGTTGAACCTGCTAGTTGTTTGCAATAAGCTTGTGAGTTCTTTTTGACTAATGTTAAGCTACGGTTTTTGGCACTTCCACCATCCAAATTTGCTAGCCTCTTCAGTACTGTGCATTGCCTTTTGCTCACATTGAGAATTGCGCATACTTCGCCAGTACATCCAAACCCATGGGAGGACTTTCTCTTGTCCTCCTACACATAAGCCATACATCTTCCTCAAAACAGCCACCATACCTACCTACCACAGCATTTCCATAGCTATTCCGAGATATATTGCCATGCAACTTCCATTTTACATTACATGACTTGTTGTCATTTATTATTTATATATTGCTTTGCATGATTCTATACAACTGATGTGTGGTTTACCCATGTTACGCTAGATCATTGCACATCCTGCTACACTGGCAGAGGCATACAATTTTATACATCATGTTTTATTCATTATGAGTTATTTGTACCAAAAAGTGTGTTGTCATATTAGGATGTTGCCCCTAAAAGTGAAAAGAGCCATGGAGGCCATCAAAAAGAGAAACAGAAAAAGAAAATAAAAAAAAATAGAAAAGAAAAAAAAGGAAAGAAGAAAGAAAGAAAAAGGGGGCAACATTACTATCTTTTATCCACACTTGTGCTCATGTTTTAGCACCTGCAGTATTCATAGTCATCATTTGTGCTCGTGTTTAGCACCTACACTCCATATGAGAGAGTTTTCATGTTTTACTAGTATAACTATGTGGGGAATTTACACTATAGAACTTGGGTTGTATATTCCAATGATGAGCTTCCTCAAAGGTGCTCTAGGTCTTCATGAGCAACCAAGTTGGATACACCCCCACTAGTTCCATTGGAGAGCTTTCATACACATATAGCTCTATGTGCAACCGTTGCATGGCAATCACTACTCCTTGCATAGCTTCGATTATAAGACTTCCTCTTGTCTAATGATCACTTATAGCTTTGTAAGACTTTCTTTCATTGGCCTTCGAAACCCCCATTAACGTTCTTTTTGCCATAACATCCTGGTGCCAATACCAAATGCTTGCGCTCACCGGTTGAGTAGACTTCGGAACAGTTGATTCATGACGTTCATGTTTATTTTTACTTGACTGAATCCTTCTATGTTATGAAAATTTACTTGATGCTTGGAATGAAGGATAGAACTTCTACGCTGGATACTTAAAACATCTTTAATGAACTTTGTACGGTTTCATGTGTTTAAAGCAATAGTTCATGAAAACTTCTAGCTTGTCTAACTCTTGCACTATCATCTCTTATATCAATATAGACATTTGCTTTGAATGATTTGATCTCAGTTCACATGCTTTACATCATTATTGGATCAAGATTATGTTGGTAGCATGTCACTTCAGAAATTATCCTTGTTATCGTTTACCTACTCGAGGGCGAGTAGGAACTAAGCTTGGGGATGCTGATACATCTCCAACGTATCTATAATTTCTTATGTTCCATGCTACTTTTATGATGATACTCACATGTTTTATACACACTTTACATCGTTCTGATGCATTTTCCGGAACTAACCTATTAACGAGATGCCGAAGTGCCAGTTCCTGTTTTCTGCTGTTTTTGGTTTCAGAAATCTTACACAGGAAATATTCTCGGAATTGGACGAAATCAAGGCCCACGGTCTTATATTTCCACGAAGCTTCCAGAACACCGAAGAGGGACCAGAGGGGAGGCCTAGGGCCTCCACACACCATGGCGGCGCGGCCAGAGGGGGGGTGCCCCCCTACTGTGTGGGCCCCCAGGACTCCTCCGACTCCGACTCTTCGCCTATATAAGTCCTCATGACCTAAAACTTCGATACCAATAAGCCACGATACGAGAAAAGTTCCAAAGCCGTCGCCATCGCGAAGCCAAGATTCAGGGGACAGAAGTCTCTGTTCCGGCACGCCGCCGGGACGGGGAATTGCCCCCGGAAGGCATCTCCATCGACACCACCGCCATCTTCATCGCCGCTGTTGTCTCCTGTGATGAGGAGGGAGTAGTTCTCCCCCGAGGCTAAGGGCTCTACCGGTAGCTATGTGGTTCATCTCCCTCCCATGTACTTCAATACAATGATCTCATGAGCTGCCTTACATGATTGAGATTCATATGATGAGCTTTGTATCACTATTAATCTATGTGCTACTCTAGTGATGTTATTAAAGTACTCTATTCCTCCTCCATGATGTAATGTTGACAGTGTGTGCATCATGTAGTACTTGGCATAGGTTATGATTGTAATCTCTTGTAGATTATGGAGTTAACTATTACTATGATAGTATTGATGTGATCTATTCCCCCTTTCATAGCCTGATGGTGACAGTGTGCATGCTATGTTAGTACTCGGTATAATTGCAACGGTCTATTATGCACTCTAAGGTTACTTAAATATGAACACCGGATGTTGTGGAGCTTGTTAACTCCGGCTTGAGGGAGCTCTTGTAGCCCTACACAATGAATGGTGTTTGTCATCCAACAAGAGAGTGTAGAGAAATTAGAATTTATCTATTCAGTTATGTGATCAATGTTGAGAGTGTCCACTAGTGAAAGTATGATCCCTAGGCCTTGTTTCCAAACATCGAATCTCCGTTTATTTACTGTTCTGCTACATGTTTACTTGCTGCCATCTTTATTTCAGATTGCAATTACCACTCATATTCATCCATATTACTTGTATTTCACTATCTCTTTGCCGAACTAGTGCACCTATACATCTGACAAGTGTATTAGGTGTGTTGGGGACACAAGATACTTCTTGTATCGTAATTGCAGGGTTGCTTGAGAGGGATATCTTTGACCTCTTCCTCCCTGAGTTCGATAAACCTTGGGTGATTCACTTAAGGGAAACTTGCTGCTGTTCTACAAACCTCTGATCTTGGAGGCCCAACAC
This sequence comes from Lolium perenne, assembly GCF_019359855.2. Taxonomy (NCBI): domain Eukaryota; kingdom Viridiplantae; phylum Streptophyta; class Magnoliopsida; order Poales; family Poaceae; genus Lolium; species Lolium perenne. The sequence goes on along the minus strand of NC_067249.2, from coordinate 128,746,624 downwards.
TGTCTACAGGAATAGAAGCGTGCGTAGACATCAATAGGGAACTTCTTCTTGTACTTCTTGACAAATAAAGCAAAATATGTCCCATTGTCCCTAGTTGAGGTCATCTCTTCTTCTTATTCGATCCCATAGACTTCCTATCTTTCTCAGTCTGCCCTGGCCTTCAAGGCAAAGTTGTGGGAGGGGCCATCGACACGTTTCATCACTATGTGTTTTTCTCCTTCCTTGGCCAAGTTGTCATTACCAGCCACATAGGAGACAAGACCATCTGCGGACAGATCTGCTTGTTTGGTGAGGATTTGCAAATTGAGGGCAAGGTTGGTGTCTGATACGTCTCCAACGTATCTATAATTTCTTATGTTCGATGCTACTTTTATGATGATACTCACATGTTTTATACATACTTTATGTCATATTTATGCATTTTCCGGCACTAATCTATTAACAAGATGCCGAAGAGCCAGTTGCTGTTTTCTGCTGTTTTTGGTTTCAGAAATCCTAGTTAGGAAATATTCTCGGAATTGGACGAAATCAACGCCCAAGGTCTTATTTTTCCACGAAGCTTCCAGAAGACCGAGGAGGATACGAAGTGAGGCGACGAGGTGCCGCCACACTAGGGCCACGCGGCCCAAGGGGGGCCCGCGCTGCCCTAGCGTGTGGGGCCCCCGTCAGCCCCCCGACTCTGCCCTTCCGCCTATAAAAAGCCTTCGTCGAGAAAACCCCAGTTTCGAGAGCCACTATACGGAAAACCTTCCAGAGACGCCGCCGCCGCCAATCCCATCTTGGGGGATTCAGGAGATCGCCTCTGGCACCCTGCCGGAGAGGGGAATCATCTCCCGGAGGACTCTTCATCGCCATGATCGCCTCCGGAGTGATGTGTGAGTAGTTCACCCCTGGACTATGGGTCCATAGCAGTAGCTAGATGGTTGTCTTCTCCTCATTGTGCTATCATTGTTCGATCTTGTGAGCTGCCTAACATGATCAAGATCATCTATTTGTAATGCTACATGTTGCGTTTGTTGGGATCCGATGAATATGGAATACTATGTTATGTTGATTATCAATCTATCATCACTACAAGAAAAGTTCTGATAGACAACGTCCCAAAATCGTCCGCTAAGGGGTATTTTTCGTCACCTATGGGCCTAACCCGGCGATATGGGTTCTGTTGTCGAAACTGCGTCAGGCAAAGTCCTACCACGTTTTTTTCGGTCCGTCGCGCTTGGGCGCCCTTCCGCCACGGAAAATCGTACCGTTGCAGAAGTGTTTCCGGGAGCCCGTTGACTGCTGACGTCATGCAAACTGACACGTGGCAGACGCCGTTAACTGGCAGTTAACGGCGTTAACTGGCTAAACCCCGTGGTAGATGGTAGGCCCACACGAGGCCTGCCACATCTTAAGCGGGCCGGCCCATTAAGTTTTCGGGCCGGGCCAGCTGACTTAGTTTGACTGGTCAACTATATAGCTTGGCTGGTCCATTAGTTACGTGGGCCGGGCCTAACCTCTCAGGTTGACTGGTCAAAACTTTAATGGGCCGGCCCACTAAGCATGTGGACCGGTCCGAATGCACTCGTTTGACCGGTCAAAAGGCAAAAGGGCCGGCCCACAAGACATGTGGGACCCACTTTCCTGTTATCGGGCCGGCCCATTTACAAAGTGGGGTCCACCTTAAAGCAAGTGGGCCGGCCCAAGAAATTATTGGGCCGGCCCAATTAGCATGTGGGTCCCACTTTCCTGCTATCGGGCCGGCCCATTTAGTACGTGGGGTCCACAATAGATCAAATGGGCTGGCCCAACAAGCCAGTGGGCCGGGCCAAAAACACGGGTGGGTCCCACTTTCCTGTTAAAGGCCCGGTGACATAGGCATCCCAAATGGGCCTGCCGAAGATAGTACCCGGGGTTTACTGAAGGCCCACTACCCGAAGAATAAGAAGATTCGGGAGCCCAAGATGTATTTAAGGAAAGATAGAATTGTAATAGGAAGTGTTATTTGTAATCTTGCGGGATGAGTTAGAAACCTTCCCGGACTATGTAACTTGTATTACACGAATCCCTCGGCTCCGCCTCCTATATAAGGGGGAGTCGAGGGACACAGAGATCATCGAATCATTGTTTACAAACCCTAGTTTTCATAATCGTCGAGTACTTTTCGGCTGAAACCTTCGAGATCTACTTACCCTCTACTTCCAACTAAACCCTAGCCTACAATCCATAGGCATTGACAAGTTAATACCTTGTCAATTGGCGCCGTCTGTGGGAACTAGAGGCGTAAGGATCTGATCTCGATGGCACGTTCAAGATCTTCGACATCATCAACTGCAAGCAACGCAATGGATCGAGGTAAACAGATCGCTGCTGGTCCTGTCGATTTTGTTCCTCACCCACCCTCCCGTTTGGATGCATATGCGTATCTGGAGGAGCCTATGGAGATGACGTTCGGAAGGTTTCGCTTTCGCGTCGAGAAGGAAGGATTGTATCGTGTCGAAATTCCGATTTCATCGGGATCGTCGGCGGTCGATTCTGATTTTTCAAGCTATACATCGTCAACCGAATCAGGAGAAGAAAAAACTTCGTCGACACGCTACGTCAGCACCAGGGCAAGAGAGAAACTCGCCAAGATCTTCAGCGACATGTCGTTTGAGTCATCTGCGGACTCATATATAAGCGATGGCTCAAGCGATGTCGACAGTTATGACTTCATCGACAAATCTATTACAGTGGGCAAGGTCTTCATCAATCTCAACGATGATGTCACCAAACCCAACATAGATCTGAATACAAAATATCATCAGATTTATGCCATTGAAGATCAAGAGGAAACATCTGAGGCTTTCGACGATCTGGGAAATCCATACGTCGATCCCTCCGATCTACGACGAGGCCTGGGCAATAAATACGTCGGGCCACAGCCGCGAGACAGAGTTCAACTCTCGCAAGCAGCGTGGGATAGGGCCGCGAGAGCTATGGACGGCTCAGAACCAATGGCCACCACAGCTACGCCAGAGGAATTGCAAGCATATCAATATAGGCTCGCACGAGCTGCAAGAGAACTGGAAAAACAGACAGCTGAGTTAAACAGAAGAAAGGAGGCAGCTTCTGCATCCAGCAGGAGAAGGGCAGATCTGAGTCGACAATCTAGAACTTCGGGTGATAGCCACAGGGAGGCTCGGAACAAGAGCAAGATCAAGGTTACAACACATACCCGAAGCAGAAAGAGAGCACTTGGTCCAAAACCTCGACATGTCTTTTATGTCGATCGATACAAGAGGAAATATCATCCCTAAGACACCAGAGGCTGGGTATATGGCGACACACGCTTTTATCCTCGCATCTAAACCACCTCCAGGCGATCCAAGGGAAACACTATACAATATGGCGGTAGCAGGAGTTGGAGCTATGGGGACAGCGTTTGTATCAACGCCTCCCGAAGGAGCGGCAAGGCAAAATAGTCCACGACCTGCAGCAGCAACAGCGGCAGCCCCTGAAGAACCAAGCGGAGCAAGAGACACGGCAGCACAAGCAAGGGTCGACAGAGCGCGGCAAAGCAGAAGGGAACATCGGCAATCCCCGGAGCTTAACGACGAAGATATGTGCGGTTTACCATGCTTCACGAGGAGAGTCCGAAAAACTCGAGTTCCTTCAGGATTCAAGTTACCCGACAACTTCAAGAAATTCGACGGCCTTCAAGATCCAGAGGATTGGCTAGTTGATTATCTCGAGACAGTAAAGCTCACAGGAGGAACCAGAGCAACAGCTATGCAAAGTATCCAGGTGCATCTGAGTGGAGCCGCACGATCTTGGATAAAGAAACTTACCCCAGGATCTATCGATAGCTGGAAAAGCTTCGAGGATGTGTTCGTCAAGAACTTCCGGTCCACATGCAAGAAACCTGCGTCGTTGGAGGAGTTGAGAGCATATCGACAAAAGCCAGATGAGCCAATGAGAAAATACATCCAAAGGTGGAACATCATCAAAAACTCGGCAGAAAATATATCTGACGAGAGAGCGATAGATGCGTTTGTCGCAGGAATCAGGCGTGGAGATTTCGTCGAGGACTTGGGAAGGACCAACCCAAAGATAGTATCCGCGTTAATGGAAATAGCAAACAGATGGGCAGATGGAGAAGATGCTGTCCACAACAAAAGGCACAGGTCGCCAGAGGAGGATCGTGGTCGAAATTATCAACCGAGGCGACGATTTCCTCGGCAGTACCCGAACTATGACGCTCCAGGACAAATTTCGGCAGGTTTTCGGGCAAACACAGGAGGAAACAACAGAGATGATTATCAGAGAAGCAGTGAGCAGCGAGGCGATAACAGGGACGATTCTCGCAACAACAGGCAAAATAGCGGGCCTAGGTTCCCAAGGCCTTTCGTTTCCCCCGAAGAAATGATGAATGGGCCGTGTCAGATGCACTTTTTCCTCGACAGCAACGGAAAAAGACAAGTGGCACTCGCAGAAAAGACCGTCGCAATTTCCAGCAATGCTAAGGTATGCGTAGCACGCTAACGCTCGGGCAGCACAGAGAAATCCTCGAGAACCCAGGAGTGAGATTCACCCGCCACCACCTCCCGCGATTACGTAAGACAATCGACATCAGCTCGTATAGCGGCAGCACCTCCACCACCACCTTATGTTGAGCCTAACTCTAACGGAGCAAAGTTGTCGATGATTCGAAGGGAAGGCCATCCAATAGAGCTCGTAAAGTAATCTCGCGACAGGTGTTTATGGCGGAAAAATGCCTCCACCAACTCGTCGAGTATCTTAATTGGTCAGGGCAAGATATTGGCTTCACCATAGCAGATCATCCGCAGCAAGTTCCTCGACCAGGCGGCCAAGACTTATTTTGCCAAAGCTATTGCGTGGATTTGATGTCTCTCGAGTGTTCATAGACGGCGGCAGCAGCTTAAACCTTATGTATGCAGATACATTGAGGAAGATGAACATATCCTTAGCAAACTTGAAGCCAACAGACACAAGGTTCCACGGTATCACACCGGAGAAACCAAGTTATCCATTGGGGAAGATCAATCTCGACGTTCAGTTTGGAACCCGAGAGAATTATAGAATCGAGAGGCTGGAATTTGAAGTCGTGGATTTTCCGTCGCAATATCACGCTCTGTTGGGACGACCAGCATATGCTAGATTTATGGCGGTGCCACATTATACATACCTGTTGTGGAGGTTGCCTGGACCAAAGGGACCAATCACAGTCAAAGGAAGCTTCGCCTTAGCCGATAAATGCGATAAAGATTTTCACCGGATATCAGAAACTTTCGGGATGCAAGCTGAGTATCTGGCGTCAAGGAGTATGACTGACTATGACGTACTGCCAGACATTGGAAGGCCAAACAAAGAATCAACTTTCAACACCGAGAAAAATTCTAAGGAGGTGCAGATTCACCCGACAGACCCGAAAAAGACGACATCCATCGCAAACGACATGGACCTCGTATAGGAAAGCGCGCTCGTCGAGTTCCTCCGTGAGAACTGGAAAATCTTCGCATGGTGTCCAGCTGACATGCCAGGAGTACCCAGGGAACTTGCCGAGCACCACCTAAACTTGGATCCATTAGCGAGACCAATCAAACAACCTCTGCGGCGTTTTTCGGAACCAAACCGCAAAGCTATGCTATCAGAAGTAAATCGACTTAAGGATGCTGGTTTTATTAAAGAGATATCTACAGAAGCCACATGGGTAGCTAACCCAGTGATGGTGCCGAAGAAACACACGACAGTCCTTCGCATGTGCATCGACTTTACGTGTCTCAATAAACATTGTCCTAAGGATCACTTTCCCCTCCCAAGGATCGATCAAATCATCGACTCCACGGCAGGATGTGAACGTCTTTCCTTCTTGGATGCATACTCTGGTTATAACCAGATCAGACTAAAAGAAGACGATGAGGCCAAAACAGCGTTCATAACACCTTACGGCGTGTTTTGCTACAGAACAATGCCTTTTGGTTTAAAAAACGCGGGAGCAACATATCAGAGGATGATGCAGAAGTGTTTGGCGACACAGATTGGGAAAAACGTGCAAGTATACATCGACGATGTCGTCATAACGTCAAAAAAGGGGGCAACGCTGATCGAGGATCTCAAGGAAACCTTTGACAACCTCAACAAATTCTGCCTCAAGCTGAACCCGACGAAGTGTTCCTTTGGCGTCCCAGCAGGAGAACTTCTGGGGTTTCTAGTTTCAGCAAGAGGGATTGAAGCAAATCCCAACAAAATACAAGCTATCGTCACAATGAGGAAGCCAACAAAGTTGAAAGAAATACATCGCTTAATCAAGTAGTCGCAGCTTTGAGCAGATTCGTAGCCAGGCTGGGGGAAAAAGCGTTACCATTTTACGCACTGATAAAGCAAGGAGATAAATTCCAGTGGAACGAAGAGGCCGACAGAGCTTTCGAGGATTTGAAACGCACAATCTCGACATCACCAATTTTAGTGGTGCCGAAGGAAAAGGAACCGCTCCTGCTGTATATTGCAGCCACGCCCCAAGTGGTTAGCACGGTGTTAGTCGTTGAAAGAGAAGAGGAAGGAAAACTCCATGGAGTGCAAAGGCCAGTATATTTCATCAGTGAAGTTCTGTCGCCTTCCAAACAGCGGTACCCGCAGTACCAAAAGCTAGCATATGGAGTAATTGCAACGGCAAGGAAGTTGTGCCACTATTTTTCGGCACACCCGATAATAGTAGTCAATGAAGCACCTCTCTCAAATATACTGAACAATCCAGAAGCTACAGGCGTGTCTCCCTTTGGGGAATAGAACTTTCCCATCGGGACATCACGTATGAAAAAAGAAAGGCAATCAAGTCGCAAGTTCTGCCAGATTTCATTGCAGAGTGGATGGAGCTACAAAACACGGGACCCCCAGATTTGTCGAGAACCTAGACCATGAACTTCGATGGGTCCAAGAGAGTAGAAGGAGCTGGCGCAGAAGTAGTACTTATATCACCTGAAGGCGACAAGTTGAAATACGTCCTTCAGATGACGTTTCCTAACGCATCTAACAATGAAGCAGAATATGAAGCCCTCATACACGGGATGAAGATGGCGAAAGCTTGCGGAGCAACTCGACTAAAAATCTTTGGCGACTCACAATTGGTGGCTCAGCAAGTTATGAACCAATGTGACGCAGTCAATGATAGCATGATAGCATACAAGGAGGTGTACAATGAGCTCGAGAAGCTGTTTGATGGATGCGAAGTAAACCACATCAGCCGATTGAGCAATGATGAAGCTGACGTTCTCACAAACATCGGGTCGCAGTGCCTCCCAATCCCGCCAGGAGTATTTTGGGAAGAAATAGCGGAGAGATCCACGAAGCCAAAAAAGGTGCAGAAAAAAGCAAAAGAAGAGAAAACTCCGATGCCCCTCAAAGAAACCACGGAGGATGAAGAGGACCAAGAGCTTGTGATGATGGTGATGATGGTACAAATTCCTTGGATGCAAGCATATATATCATACATCCTCAGGAAAGAAATATCAGATGATCCAGTGGAGGCAAGGCGAGTTATTCGACGATCCAAAGCGTTCACAGTGATCAAAGGGGAATTATACAAGCGAAGTATTTCAGGCGTCCTGCAAAGGTGTGTCACACCCGAAGAAGGAAGAATAATTCTGAAGGATGTACACGAAGGAATATGTGGCCATCACGCAAGTAGTCGAGCTATTGCAGCCAAAGTTTTTCGGGCAGGATTCTATTGGTTGACAGCAATTGAGGATGCCAAGGAAATAGTAAGAACTTGCGACGCGTGTCAGAGATTCGCCGCCAAACCTCACTCTCCAGCGGCGGAATTAACACCAATACCATTGTCATGGCCCTTTGCCCAATGGGGACTTGATATGGTGGGTAAGTTACACAAAGCTTCGCCAGGAGGATATGAGTACTTGCTGGTTGCTGTCGACAAAATCACCAAGTGGATAGAAGCAAAGCCGATAAATTCACCAGATGCAGCATCAGCAATAAAATTCGTGAAGGACATCGTTTTTCGATTTGGAGTACCTCATAGCATTGTCACAGACAATGGCAGCAACTTCACGTCAAAGGAGTTCAAGGCGTACTGTGCAGAGGTAGGCATCAAATTGCACTTCGCGTCAGTTGCACATCCTCAAACCAATGGTCAAGTCGAGAAAGCCAATGGCATCATCTGCAATGGCATCAAGAAACGCCTATTAGGACCACTGGAAAAAGCTCGACATACCTGGCCAGAAGAATTACCAAGTGTGTTATGGAGCATCCGAACAACACCAAATACAGCGATACAGGAGACCCCGTTTTTCCTTGTCCATGGAGCAGAGGCAGTACTACCAATAGAAATAGAGCACGACTCCCCCAGAGTCACAGAGTATAATGAAGATGCTTCCAGGAAAGCATTGGAAGACGACGTCGACGCACTTGACGAAGCTCGAGACGAAGTATTATCAAGGGTAACCAAATATCAGCAGGACCTGAAAAATTACCACAGTCGACGTTTGAGACCAAGATCCTTTCAAGTCTGAGACTTAGTTTTGCGACTCAATCAAGAGCGCACTGAAAAACTCGAGTCGCCATGGCTTGGCCCCTACGTCATAACGGAAGTAATTGAAGGAGGAGCGTACAGGATAAAGGACAAGAAGACAGGGGTTCCCGAGAAAAACCCCTGGAACGTAGCACAGCTTAGGCGGTTCTACGCCTAGAGTTGAAATATAGTCCTTCTCTGTAAAAATACAATGTACTGAAACGCCCGCGAGTTTTGAGACGCACTCTTTTCCTTTTCGGGGCACCGAGTGGGGCCGGAAAGGTTTTTAATGAGGCGGGCTCGCGGTGCTGCAATATAATAAAGATAGTGGAGATATATTTCTTATTTTTCGACACGCTCGGGGGCTCAACGCCTACAAGTTTCAAAATACGTACAATATAGACATATTAGACTTACCAAAATATTTCGCCTTGGTACACGAAATACCTCGCCAAATATCGGAAGCTAATAAAATCATAAACATAGTGTATGCGCCAAAGAAACTTACTGCCTTGGTCTAAGAACCTCGCAACAAAAATATAGAACTGTAACACCACGACACTCGGGGGGCTTCCAACCCATCAATGAAAAAACAGAGATATCTTATTATGATAGGAGGGAAAACCTCCAAGATAGAAAAACAGTATAGACTCCAGCCAAAAGCTCGGGGGCTCAGTGATCAAAAACACAGCTTGACAATATAGATTGTATTTACAAATACACAAAAATGTATCAATGATAGAAATACAGCAAAGGAGAGGAAAAAGTTTTCAAGGGAAACCTAGCACATGATCTATGGTTATCCGCTCAGTAGAAGGGCGAGTACTATGTTCAGCATAGCTTCCCTTCACGAAGAACTCAGAATCCATCCGAAGAAGTTCATCCATCATATCTTCGGCAACAGGAGTCACCAAATCGTCAATCTTGCCCACATTTCTCTTTTTCTTTGCCATCTTCGCCAAACAAGTAGGAACAATTTGATCTATGGGCAATTTTGGATGACAAATTTTTATCATCATCATGGCAAATCTTGCGCCAGCAGAAAGTTGGGCTCGCACAAAGCCATGGATTCGAGGAGCATCTCGAAATTTCTCCATTAAAGCTGGAAGAGTTTCTGGCATTTTGTTCCGAGGGAACATGGTCCCATAAACTAAGAATAAAGTCTTCGTACAGAAGTCAAGGAAATCGCGGACTTGAGCCGCGCGATCTTGAAATCTGACGATTTGGCGGGTGCGCTCAGGAGTAACCCAAAAATTAGACCCATGTTGCGCAGCCAGTCTCAGCAAAACAGTGGTTCGAGCTTCAACACGTTGGTCTTCGGCAAAGAACATCCGTAAACGAGCCTCGACACATCAAACAAAAAATCAAACAAAGAAGGGTGGAGAATAATATCCAATATGGTTACGAGCGGGAAACATACCAGTCATGTCGAAACTGGCATCATTCATTAGCTGAAGCATATAATTCTCGAGAGAAGAAGCTTCAAGCAGCTTCAAGAATAGCCGGCATCCTTCGCAGCGATGGCTTCCTTTGCCTGTTGAAGAGCAATTTCCTCTCTCTCGGACGCTTGTCGAGATTTTTCCATCATCGCAAGAGTTTGTTTCTTCATGGATTGAAGCTGTTGTCGAAGTTCTTGCAAATCTTCCGACAAATGTTTGCTTGAAGAACCTTCGAGAGGGTTATCGTCGATTAGCATTTTCTTCGAGAAGGAAGAAGCAGGTGAAGCATCGGCAGAACAAGGATTGGTCGAATAGTTGTCAAATATTAACTGGAAAAGAAAGCGCCAGGATCAACGATAATGCCAGAGGGAATTTGATTAATTTCTAGACAAATTTACATAGGCATTACAAAAGAAGTTTCTCCAAAAGGACTACCAGGATAATTGTCGCCACAGCTAATTTGGCGACAGGGGCAAAAGAGACAGAAAAAGTAAAAAACAAAGAGGCATGCAACTAGACCTCCGGCCTTGATGAGCTAGGAGTTGAAGCTGGTTTGATCCCGAGATAGGCCAGGATTTTCTTCGTGTTGGGCTTGGCTGCCTTAATCAACGACCTCCATCTTGACTGCTCTATTTGATCGGTGTCGCCAACCTTCATCCAATCAACAGTTTGTTATCGTCACGACCAGGGCAACAAGATTTCGACAAAGAATCTTCATGTTTTCCTGGCGCATCTTCAGTCCAAGGTCCTCTGATGAATTGAAGCTCTGGGCAAGGGCAAGGAAAGTCTTGGGCTCCTCTTTCTTCGGGAAGAAGTAGGGGAACAGCGCCGACAGTCCCGCATCAGCATTTGCCACGCCTTCACGAATTTCGGATCCATGAAGCTCCAGATAAGAAAGTGCGTCAAGGAGAGGATCATTGTCGGGATTCTCCAGCTCAAATTCTTGGTTTGTTTGACCTGCAATAGGGAATCAACATCGGTCAAGAGCAAGAAAAAACAGGTCCCATAAAAAATAGAAGGGACCGATAACATTACCCTGAATGCGTCGACTTTGCGACTTCAGGCGCTTGAGGATCCCTTGCTCACGAGTGGCTTGTGCGGCTTTGTGCTCGTTTAAAGCAGTTTCAGCATCTTCAATTTTCTTCTGCAGTTCCTCGACACTAGCAGCTTTTGCTTTGGCTTCATCAGCCTCTGCTTTGGCTTTGCTAGCAACAAGTTCGGCTTTCTTACGGGCCGCTTCACTTTGCTCCAGTTTTTGAGCAAGTACCTCGGCACGTTTGTTGGCCTCTGCAAGTTTCTCTGTCAAAATAAAAAAGAAAGGTCAAAAATTGCGACAAACGACAGGAGCAAGAAGTCAGAAACAACAACAACAACAAAAAAAGTTATCACCTTCAGTTTTGCTGGCATACTCACGGTACCCAATGAATTGGGACCCGATGCGGATAAGCTCTTTGATCATGGGCTGTCAAAGAAGAACAAAGAAAGAGAAACATCGGTATGAAAAAAGAGTGATGGCGTGAAAAAGCAAAATAGAGGAAATATAGATATCGGCAAGGAAAAAAAAAACTTACATCATCCAAGAGCAGAGTAGAAGAGCTACCCAATTGAGGGGCAGGCTCAATAATCGTTTCAATCCTTGCCCTTTTTGGTGAAGGAGCAAGGGGGCTTGATGGCGGAGTAGTGGTGACGTCGTTTTGTTGAGGAGGCGAGGATTCTTCTCCTTCAACTAGCGTCTCCGAAACAAGTAAAGTACGTGACGCGCTCGTTCGAGGAGCCACGTCACGAGCTGGTACTTCCTCCTCGTCATCACTGCGATTACAAATCGATAGCATAAAAAGCAAGACAAAACAAAAATTTCGAGTACAGAAATGAGGAGAAATAAGAATGACTTACGAACTGACGAGGGATCCAAGATAAGGATCATAAGCTGCCTTCTGACGTGAAGGATCAACTTCTTCGGCTTTGGAAGTGCCGGAATCTTCGACGTCATTCCTCTTCCTTTTGCTTTTTGGAGAAACAGCGGGAGGAGGAGATAACGCCGAAGCAGTGCCTTCGGAAGATCCCGCAGATTTTCGAGAATCCACAGGTTCATTCACAAAAGACGGAGCTTCTTGATTGTCATCAGTGACAATGGCCCTTTCTTCGACTTCTCCACCTTCAGGAAGAGGAGGAAGCGAGACAAGGTCTGGATGATTCTGTGCAAAATAAAACAGGGAGGGATATCAGAAATAAAGTTACAAAAAAGATAGCAAAGCAACACCAGGACAATAGACAAAAATTACCTCGGGAAGTGGATTGGCGGCGCTGAATGGCGTCACACGGCAAGAAGAAGGGACAGCATCTTTTTTGTTAAGAGATGAAATTTTTCGGACAAGTTTTTCTAAATCCTTGACCTCCAAATTCACCGACAGCCGATCTACGTCCTTATCGCCGGCATATTTCCAGAGAGGATGCTTGCGAGCCTGAAGCGGCTGCACCCTAGTCCTAAGAAAATATGCAGTGATTTGGATACCCGATAACTCCTTGCCGCGAGTATTTTGCAACTCGTGGTACGAGCCATCAAGGCTTCTGTCGACGCCCTTTCTCCTTCGGTGGCCTCCGCGTCCCATGAGCAGCGGCGAAAGATTTTTTCGGCGCCATCAAAAGGAGGGATGTTGTTCTCCGCACATCCGTGGTTTTCCTCCTGAATGTACAACCACTTCTTGCGCCATCCTTGAACTGAGTCAGGCAGCTTGACGTCGAAATAGTCGACAGTGGGCCGAACAGAAATCACAACGCCGCCTATATTATAGGCGACATTGGGCGAGCCATTACGGCGGCAGAAGAAAATGCGCTTCCATAGCGCCCAGTTAGGCTGGACGCCAAGGAAGGCCTCGCACAGAGTGATGAAAATAGAAATATGGAGGACTGAATTTGGCGTAAGGTGGTGGAGTTGCAGACCGTAGACAAAAAGAAGTCCACGGAGAAAAGGATGAATGGGGGCGGAAAGACCGCGGATGAGGTGGTCGACAAAACTTACCCGGTACCCCATTGGAGGGGTGGGGTAGCTTTCCTCACTGGGGAAGCGCAATGCCTAGGATTTCTTGCTGATCCCCAGCTTCTTCAGCATGTTGACGTGCTGAGCGGAAATCTTCGATCTTTCCCACTCCGCCGTTCCGAGATCCACGGCGGCCATGGAGGACTCCGGCGTGCTATGCCTTGTCAAGCGACGAGGTGGCATCAACAATGGCGTAGGATTCACAGCAGGGAGGCAAAGAGCTTAGGAAACCGTGAATCGCAGGAGAAATTTGTAGCTGAGAGAAGGAAGACGGCGCGGGCGGAAGTGCCCAAGGAAGAAGAAGACGGATTTATATAGGGGTGCGGTGAAACGACGAACCGTTGGATAAGGAAAATGTGTGACAGATGATAGCCACGTGGCAACAAGGGTAAAAATGTAATTCAACGATACGGAAGTTACGGTGACTGCGCCAGAAAAAGTGGAGGACGTGTGTCCCCCACCTGCACGACGTGTCAAGAAAGTGGATCAATTGGGCCCGCATGGCAGCGAGAACAGACTTGTCGCAAAATTCTGACTAGCAATCATGGCTATCGTCAGCAATAACGTCACCTTGGCAGAAGGAAAAATTCGACTACACAACTTCATAAAAGGTGACATGGAAAAAATAATGCTGAGCCTTTGATCAAATACAAGTTTCTGATCAAATGCTCGGGGGCTACTTTGGAAAAAAGGAAAAGAGATCTAGACAGACAAAATAGAAATGGCATGAGCCTATGACCAAATACAAATATTTGTTCATAGCCTCGGGGGCTACTCCCATCGGGAGCGCTGTTCGCGCACCCGAGAAATTATAAAACTTCGGGAGATAAAAAGAAAATATAGCGGCATAAGGCGTGGAGCCTACAACCAAGTACAAGTCCTTGGCTGTAGCCTCGGGGGCTACTCCCATCGGGAACGCTGTTCGCGTGCCCGATAAAATCATAAGAAAGAAAGAGGAAAAAAGAAAGATAGCAGAGTATATTTCGAGTAATAAATAACTCTGCATATACTCCCATCGGGAGAGCAATATAAGTCATCTTTGACTCGATAAAATGTGCCATTCCAACAGCCGAAATAGCACTCGACAATATATTCTCAGAACGCCGAAGTTGCGATCAATTTCTGAATGCCGCAAAATTGCGAAGGTAAGACCCCAGATCCGTTTCGCCGGCGTGGCATCGCCGAAGACTGCGCTCTGCTACTTTTATCCGTATCAACAGATACGAAGAAAAATCCTAACGGATGCGTTAGGTACCCGATAAATTTTACTGGGACTCGACAGAATGGTAAGACCTTAAGCGGCACCTGTCGAAGTTTACACCAGTATCCCGAGGTCATGTCCAGGGACGTGATCTTGATGTAGGTTTTTGCGGATTGCCACGAGAGCAGTTAACTAGTACCTGATCCGTCAGATGAACTAGCCCCAACTACCATTATCCCTGTACAATATAGAAGTTTATGAGAAGAAATATAAAGAAGTTAAGTTTGTTGAATAAAAATAAACAGTGGAGATTTTCCTTAACTCTGCGATTCAAGCAAAATCTCGGGGGCTACTGACATAGGCATCCCAAATGGGCCTGCCGAAGATAGTACCCGGGGTTTACTGAAGGCCCACTACCCGAAGAATAAGAAGATTCGGGATCCCAAGATGTATTTAAGGAAAGATAGAATTGTAATAGGAAGTGTTATTTGTAATCTTGCGGGATGAGTTAGAAACCTTCCCGGACTATGTAACTTGTATTACACGAATCCCTCGGCTCCGCCTCCTATATAAGGGGGAGTCGAGGGACACAGAGATCATCGAATCATTGTTTACAAACCCTAGTTTTCATAATCGTCGAGTACTTTTCGGCTGAAACCTTCGAGATCTACTTACCCTCTACTTCCAACTAAACCCTAGCCTACAATCCATAGGCATTGACAAGTTAATACCATGTCACCCGGCCCATTTAGTATGTGGGGTCCACCATATAGCAAGTGAGCCAACCTAAGAAGATAGTGGGCCGGGCCAAAAACACAGGTGGGTCCCACTTTCCTTTTAAAGGGCCGACCCATTTAGTATGTGGGGTCCACCATATAGCAAGTGGGCCGGCCCAACAAGAAAGTGGGCCGGGCCAAAAAACATAGGTGGGTCCCACTTTCCTGTTAAAGGGTTGGCCCATTTAGTATGTGGGGTCCACTGTATAGCAAGTGGGCCGGCCCAACAAGATAGTGGGCCGGACCAAAACCACAGGTGGGTCCCACTTTCCTGTTAAAGGGCCGACCCATTTAGTATGTGGGGTCCACCATATAGCAAGTGGGCCGGCCCAACAAGATGGTGGGCCGGGCCAAAAAGGCTGGTGGGTGCCACTATCCTGTTAAAGGGCCGGCCCATTTAGTGTGTGGGGTCCACGGTAAATCTGGTGGGCTGGCCCGACGAGTTAGCGGGCCGGCCCAATAAGCTTGTGGGGTGATACATCTCCGACGTATCGATAATTTCTTATGTTCCATGCCACATTATTGATGATATCTACATGTTTTATGCATACTTTATGTCATATTTATGCATTTTCCGGCACTAACCTATTAACGAGATGCCGAAGAGCCAGTTGCTGTTTTCTGCTGTTTTTGGTTTCAGAAATCCTAGTAAGGAAATATTCTCGGAATTGGACGAAATCAACGCCCAGGGGCCCATTTTCACACGAAGCTTCCAGAAGACCGAAGGGAAGACGAAGTGGGGCCACGGGGCGCCGCCACACTAGGGAGGCACGGCCCAGGGGGGGCCCGCGCGGCCCTAGCATGTGGGGCCCCCGTGACGCCTCCTGACCTGCCCTTCCACCTACATATAGTCTTCGTCACGAAACCCCCAGTACCGAGAGCCACGATACAGAAAACCTTCCAGAGACGCTGATACGTCTCCGACGTATCGATAATTTCTTATGTTCCATGCCACATTATTGATGTTATCTACATGTTTTATGCACACTTTATGTCATATTCGTGCATTTTCTGGAACTAACCTATTAACAAGATGCCGAAGTGCCGATTCTTTGTTTCTGCTGTTTTTGGTTTCAGAAATCCTAGTAACGAAATATTCTCGGAATTGGACGAAATCAATGCCCAGGGTCCTATTTTGCCACGAAGCTTCCGTAAGTCCGAAGAGGAGACGAAGTGGGGCCACGAGGTGCCTGCACCCTAGGGCGGCGCGGCCCCCCTTGGCCGCGCGGCCCCGTGGTGTGGGGCCCTCGTGCCGCCTCCCGACCTGCCCTTCCGCCTACTTAAAGCCTCCGTCGCGAAACCCCCAGTACCGAGAGCCACGATACGGAAAACCTTCCAGAGACGCCGCCGCCGCTGATCCCATCTCGGGGGATCCAGGAGATCGCCTCCGGCACCCTGCCGGAGAGGGGAATCATCTCCCAGAGGACTCTACGCCGCCATGGTCGCCTCCGGAGTGATGTGTGAGTAGTCTACCCCTGGACTATGGGTCCATAGCAGTAGCTAGATGGTTGTCTTCTCCCCATTGTGCTATCATTGTCGGATCTTGTGAGCTGCCTAACATGATCAAGATCATCTATCTGTAATTCTATATGTTGCGTTTGTTGGGATCCGATGAATAGAGAATACTTGTTATGTTGATTATCAAAGTTATATCTATGTGTTGTTTATGATCTTGCATGCTCTCCGTTACTAGTAGATGCTCTGGCCAAGTAGATGCTTGTAACTCCAAGAGGGAGTATTTATGCTCGATAGTGGGTTCATGCCTGCATTGACACCGGGACAAGTGAGAAAGTTCTAAGGTTGTGTTGTGCTATTGCCACTAGGGATAAAACATTGATGCTATGTCTAAGGATGTAGTTGTTGATTACATTACGCACCATACTTAATGCAATTGTCTGTTGCTTTGCAACTTAATACTGGAGGGGGTTCGGATGATAACCTGAAGGTGGACTTTTTAGGCATAGATGCAGTTGGATGGCGGTCTATGTACTTTGTCGTAATGCCCAATTAAATCTCACTATACTCATCATAATATGTATGTGCATGGTCATGCCCTCTTTATTTGTCAATTGCCCAACTGTAATTTGTTCACCCAACATGCTGTTTATCTTATGGGAGAGACACCTCTAGTGAACTGTGGACCCCGGTCCAATTCTCTATACTGAAATACAATCTACTGCAATACTTGTTCTACTGTTTTCTGCAAACAATCATCTTCCACACAATACGGTTAATCCTTTGTTACAGCAAGCCGGTGAGATTGACAACCTCACTGTTTCGTTGGGGCAAAGTACTTTGGTTGTGTTGTGCAGGTTCCACGTTGGCGCCGGAATCTCTGGTGTTGCGCCGCACTACATCCCGCCGCCATCAACCTTCAACGTGCTTCTTGACTCCTACTGGTTCGATTAAACCTTGGTTTCTTACTGAGGGAAACTTGCCGCTGTGCGCATCACACCTTCCTCTTGGGGTTCCCAACGGACGTGTCAACCACACGCATCAAGCAAATTTCTGGCGCCGTTGCCGGGGAGATCAAGACACGCTGCAAGGGGAGTCTCCACTTCTCAACCTCTTTACTTTGTTTTTGTCTTGCTTAGTTTTATTTACTACTTTGTTCGCTGCACTAAATCAAAATACAAAAAAAATTAGTTGCTAGTTTTACTTTATTTGCTATCTTGTTTGCTATATCAAAAACACAAAAAAATTAGTTACTTGCATTTACTTTATCTAGTTTGCTTTATTTTCTGTTGCTAAAATGGCCAACCCTGAAAATACTAAGTTGTGTGACTTCACAACCACAAATAATAATGATTTCTTATGCACACCTATTGCTCCACCTGCTACTACAGCAGAATTCTTTGAAATTAAACCTGCTTTACTGAATCTTGTTATGCGAGAGCAATTTTCTGGTGTTAGTTCTGATGATGCTGCTGCTCATCTTAATAATTTTGTTGAACTATGTGAAATGCAAAAATATAAAGATGTAGATGGTGACATTATAAAATTAAAATTGTTCCCTTTCTCATTAAGAGGAAGAGCTAAAGATTGGTTGCTATCTCTGCCTAAGAATAGTATTGATTCATGGACTAAATGCAAGGATGCTTTTATTTGTAGATATTATCCCCCTGCTAAAATTATACCTTTGAGGAGTAGCATAATGAATTTTAAACAATTGGATACTGAACATGTTGCACAAGCATGGGAAAGAATGAAATCTCTGGTTAAAAATTGCTCAACCCATGGACTGACTACTTGGATGATCATCCAAACCTTCTATGCAGGACTAAATTTTTCTTCGCGGAATTTATTGGATTCAGCTGCTGGAGGTACCTTTATGTCCATCACTCTTGGTGAAGCAACAAAGCTTCTTGATAATATGATGATCAACTACTCTGAATGGCACACGGAAAGAGCTCCACAAGGTAAGAAGGTAAATTCTGTCGAAGAAACCTCTTCCTTGAGTGATAAGATTGATGCTATTATGTCTATGCTTGTGAATGATAGGACTAATATTGATCCTAATAATGTTCCGTTAGCTTCATTGGTTGCACAAGAAGAACATGTTGATGTAAACTTCATTAAAAATAATAATTTCAACAACAATGCTTACCGGAACAATTCTAGTAACAACTATAGGCCATATCCTTATAATAATGGCAACGGCTATGGTAATTCTTATGGGAATTCTTACAACAATAATAGGAGTTCACCCCCTGGACTTGAAGCTATGCTTAAAGAATTTATTAGTACACAAACTGCTTTTAACAAATCTGTTGAAGAAAAGCTTGGGAAAATTGATATACTTGCTTCTAAAGTCGATAGTCTTGCCGCTGATGTTGATCTTTTGAAATCGAAAGTTATGCCTAATGAGAATCATCATAATAAAATTGTTACTATAGCAAATGCCATCCAAGTTAGAATTAATGAGAATATAAGATTAATGGCTGAACTGCGTGCTAGGTGGGATAGAGAAGAAAATGAAAAACTAGCTAAAGAGAAGAATGTAGCTAAAGTTTGGACTATTACCACCACTTGTAATGCTAATGCTACACATGTTGCTGCACCTCCTACTAATAATAATAAAAGAATTGGTGTTAGCAATGTTTCCACTTCTAATGCAAAGCGCGAAAAACTCACTAAATCGCTAAAACTATTAAACCGCTGTGATAAAACTGCTGAAATTTTTTCCAACATTGGGGATGATGATCCCATTGCTTTAGATTATAATGGTTTGAATTTTGATGATTGCCACATCTCTGAAGTTATAAAGTTCTTGCAAAAACTTGCTAAAAGTCCTAATGCTAGTGCTATAAATTTGGCTTTCACGCAACATATTACAAATGCTCTCATAAAAGCTAGAGAAGAGAAACTAGAGCGCGAAGCCTCTATTCCTAGAAAGCTAGAGGATGGTTGGGAGCCCATCATTAAAATGAAGGTTAAAGATTTTGATTGTAATGCTTTATGTGATCTTGGTGCAAGTATTTCCGTTATGCCTAAGAAAATTTATAATATGCTTGACTTTTCACCGCTGAAAAATTGTTATTTGGATGTTAATCTTGCTGACCATTCTACAAAGAAACCTTTGGGGAAAGTTGATAATGTTCGCATTACCGTTAACAATAACCTTGTCCCCGTTGATTTTGTTGTCTTGGATATTGAATGCAATGCATCTTGTCCCATTATATTGGGAAGACCTTTTCTTCGAACTGTTGGTGCTATCATTGATATGAAGGAAGGTAATATAAAATATCAATTTCCTCTCAAGAAAGGTATGGAACACTTCCCTAGAAAGAGAATGAAGTTACCTTTTGATTCTATTATGAGAACAAATTATGATGTTGACACTTCGTCTCTTGATAATACTTGATACACACTTTCTGCGCCTAGCTGAAAGGCGTTAAAGAAAAGCGCTCGTGGGAGACAACCCATGTTTTTACCTACAGTACTTTGTTTTTATTTTGTGTCTTGGAAGTTGTTTACTACTGTAGCAACCTCTTCTTATCTTAGTTTAGTGTTTTGTTGTGCCAAGTAAAGTCTTTGATAGTAAAGTAAGTACTAGATTTGGATTACTGCGCAGTTCCAGATTTCTTTGCTGTCACGAATCTGGGTCTACCTCCCTGTAGGTAGCTCAGAAAATTAAGCCAATTTACGTGCATGATCCTCAGATATGTACGCAACTTTCATTCAATTTGAGAATTTTCATTTGAGCAAGTCTGGTGGCCTAATAAAATTCGTCAATACGAACTGTTCTGTTTTGACAGATTCTGCCTTTTATTTCGCATTGCCTCTTTTGCTATGTTGGATGAATTTCTTTGATCCACTAATGTCCAGCAGCTTTATGCAATGTACAGAAGTGTTAAGAATGATTGTGTCACCTCTGAATATGTTAATTTTTATTATCGCTAACCCTCTAATGAGTTGTTCTAAGTTTGGTGTGGAGGAAGTTTTCAAGGATCAAGAGAGGAGTATGATGCAACATGATCAAGGAGAGTGAAAGCTCTAAGCTTGGGGATGCCCCGGTGGTTCACCCCTGCATATATCAAGAAGACTCAAGCGTCTAAGCTTGGGGATGCCCAAGGCATCCCCTTCTTCATCGACAACATTATCAGGTTCCTCCCCTGAAACTATATTTTTATTCCATCACATCTTATGTGCTTTTCTTGGAGCGTCGGTTTGTTTTTGTTTTTGGTTTTGTTTGAATAAAATGGATCCTAGCATTCACTTTATGGGAGAGAGACACGCTCCGCTGTAGCATATGGACAAGTATGTCCTTAGTTTCTACTCATAGTATTCATGGCGAAGTTTCTCCTTCGTTAAATTGTTATATGGTTGGAATTGGAAAATGATACATGTAGTAATTGCTATAAATGTCTTGGGTAATGTGATACTTGGCAATTGTTGTGCTCATGTTTAAGCTCTTGCATCATATACTTTGCACCCATTAATGAAGAAATACATAGAGCATGCTAAAATTTGGTTTGCATATTTGGTTTCTCTAAGGTCTAGATAATTTCTAGTATTGAGTTTGAACAACAAGGAAGACGGTGTAGAGTCTTATACTGTTTACAATATGTCTTTTATGTGAGTTTTGCTGCACCGGTTCATCCTTGTGTTTGTTTCAAATAAGCCTTGCTAGCCTAAACCTTGTATCGAGAGGGAATACTTCTCATGCATCCAAAATACTTGAGCCAACCACTATGCCATTTGTGTCCACCATACCTACCTACTACATGGTATTTTCCGCCATTCCAAAGTAAATTGCTTGAGTGCTACCTTTAAAATTCCATCATTCACCTTTGCAATATATAGCTCATGGGACAAATAGCTTAAAAACTATTGTGGTATTGAATATGTAATTATGCACTTTATCTCTTATTAAGTTGCTTGTTGTGCGATAACCATGTTCACTGGGGACGCCATCAACTACTCTTTGTTGAATTTCATGTGGGTTGCTATGCATGTTCGTCTTGTCTGAAGTAAGAGAGATCTACCAACTTATGGTTAAGCATGCATATTGTTAGAGAAGAACATTGGGCCGCTAACTAAAGCCATGATCCATGGTGGAAGTTTCAGTTTTGGACAAATATCCTCAATCTCATATGAGAAAATTATTAATTGTTGTTACATGCTTATGCATAAAAGAGGAGTCCATTATCTGTTGTCTATGTTGTCCCGGTATGGATGTCTAAGTTGAGAATAATCAATAGCGAGAAATCCAATGCGAGCTTTCTCCTTAGACCTTTGTACAGGCGGCATAGAGGTACCCCTTTGTGACACTTGGTTAAAACATGTGCATTGTGATGATCCGATAGTCCAAGCTAATTAGGACAAGGTGCGGGCACTATTGGTACACTATGCATGAGGCTTGCAACTTGTAAGATATAGTTTACATGATACATATGCTTTATTACTACCGTTGACAAAATTGTTTCATGTTTTCAAAATCAAAGCTCTAGCACAAATATAGCAATCGATGCTTTTCCTCTATGGAGGACCATTCTTTTACTTTCAATGTTGAGTCAGTTCACCTATTTCTCTCCACCTCAAGAAGCAAACACTTGTGTGAACTGTGCATTGATTCCTACATATTTGCTTATTGCACTTATTATATTACTCTATGTTGACAATTATCCATGAGATATACATGTTACAAGTTGAAAGCAACCGCTGAAACTTAATCTTCCTTTGTGTTGCTTCAATGCTTTTACTATGAATTATTGCTTTATGAGTTAACTCTTATGCAAGACTTATTGATGCTTGTCTTGAAGTGCTATTCATGAAAAGTCTTTGCTATATGATTCACTTGTTTACTCATGTCATATACATTGTTTTGATCGCTGCATTCACTACATATGCTTTACAAATAGTATGATCAAGGTTATGATGGCATGTCACTCCGTAAATTATCTCGTGTTATCGTTTTACCTGCTCGGGACGAGCAGAACTAAGCTTGGGGATGCTGATACGTCTCCGACGTATCGATAATTTCTTATGTTCCATGCCACATTATTGATGTTATCTACATGTTTTATGCACACTTTATGTCATATTCATGCATTTTCTGGAACTAACCTATTAACAAGATGCCGAAGTGCCGCTTCTTTGTTCTGCTGTTTTGGTTTCAGAAATCCTAGTAACGAAATATTCTCGGAATTGGACGAAATCAATGCCCAGGGTCCTATTTTGCCACGAAGCTTCCAGAAGTCCGAAGAGGAGACGAAGTGGGGCCACGAGGTGCCCAGACCCTAGGGCGGCGCGGCCCCCCTGGCCGCGCGGCCCTGTGGTGTGGGGCCCTCGTGCCACCTCCTGACCTGCCCTTCCGCCTACTTAAAGCCTCCGTCGCGAAACCCCCAGTACCGAGAGCCACGATACGGAAAACCTTCCAGAGACGCCGCCGCCGCTGATCCCATCTCGGGGGATCCAGGAGATCGCCTCCGGCACCCTGCCGGAGAGGGGAATCATCTCCCGGAGGACTCTATGCCGCCATGGTCGCCTCCGGAGTGATGTGTGAGTAGTCTACCCCTGGACTATGGGTCCATAGCAGTAGCTAGATGGTTGTCTTCTCCCCATTGTGCTATCATTGTCGGATCTTGTGAGCTGCCTAACATGATCAAGATCATCTATCTGTAATTCTATATGTTGCGTTTGTTGGGATCCGATGAATAGAGAATACTTGTTATGTTGATTATCAAAGTTATATCTATGTGTTGTTTATGATCTTGCATGCTCTCCGTTACTAGTAGATGCTCTGGTCAAGTAGATGCTTGTAACTCCAAGAGGGAGTATTTATGCTCGATAGTGGGTTCATGCCTGCATTGACACCGGGACAAAGGACAAAGTTCTAAGGTTGTGTTGTGCTGTTGCCACTAGGGATAAAACATTGATGCTATGTCTAAGGATGTAGTTGTTGATTACATTACGCACCATACTTAATGCAATTGTCTGTTGCTTTGCAACTTAATACTGGAGGGGGTTCGGATGATAACCTGAAGGTGGACTTTTTAGGCATAGATGCAGTTGGATGGCGGTCTATGTACTTTGTCGTAATGCCCAATTAAATCTCACTATACTCATCATAATATGTATGTGCATGGTCATGCCCTCTTTATTTGTCAATTGCCCAACTATAATTTGTTCACCCAACATGCTGTTTATCTTATGGGAGAGACACCTCTAGTGAACTGTGGACCCCGGTCCAATTCTCTATACTGAAATACAATCTACTGCAATACTTGTTCTACTGTTTTCTGCAAACAATCATCTTCCACACAATACGGTTAATCCTTTGTTACAGCAAGCCGGTGAGATTGACAACCTCACTGTTTCGTTGGGGCAAAGTACTTTGGTTGTGTTGTGCAGGTTCCACGTTGGCGCCATCATCTCTGGTGTTGCGCCGCACTACATCCCGCCGCCATCAACCTTCAACGTGCTTCTTGACTCCTACTAGTTCGATTAAACCTTGGTTTCTTACTGAGGGAAACTTGCCGCTGTGCGCATCACACCTTCCTCTTGGGGTTCCCAACGGACGTGTCAACCACACGCATCAGACGCCGCCGCCGCCAATCCCATCTCGGGGGATTCAGGAGATCGCCTCTGGCACCCTGCCGGAGAGGGGAATCATCTCCCGGAGGACTCTTCACCGCCATGGTCGCCTCTGG
Source organism: Lolium perenne (assembly GCF_019359855.2). Taxonomy (NCBI): domain Eukaryota; kingdom Viridiplantae; phylum Streptophyta; class Magnoliopsida; order Poales; family Poaceae; genus Lolium; species Lolium perenne. The sequence goes on along the minus strand of NC_067249.2, from coordinate 128,722,510 downwards.
AGTGATGAGTGAGTAGTTCACCCCTGGACTATGGGTCCATAGCAGTAGCTAGATGGTTGTCTTCTCCTCATTATGCTTCATTGTCGGGTCTTGTGAGCTGCCTAACATGATCAAGATCATCTATCTGTAATGCTATATGTTGTGTTTGTTGGGATCCGATGGATAGAGAATACTATGTTATGTTGATTATCAATCTATTACCTATGTGTTGTTTATGATCTTGCATGCTCTCCGTTATTAGTAGAGGCTCTGGCCAAGTTTTTACTCTTAACTCCAAGAGGGAGTATTTATGCTCGATAGTGGGTTCATGCCTCCATTAAATGCGGGACAAGGATGAAAGTTCTAAGGTTGTGGATGTGATGTTGCCACTAGGGATAAAACATTGATGCTATGTCCGAGGATGTAGTTATTGATTACATTACGCACCATACTTAATGCAATTGTGTGTTGTTTTCAACTTAATACTGGAAGGGGTTCGGGTGATAACCTGAAGGTGGACTTTTTAGGCATAGATGCATGCTGGATAGTGGTCTATGTACTTTGTCGTAATGCCCAATTAAATCTCACTATACTCATCATATCATGTATGTGCATTGTCATGCCCTCTCTATTTGTCAATTGCCCAACTGTAATTTGTTCACCCAACATGCTATTTATCTAATGGGAGAGACACCTCTAGTGAACTGTGGACCCCGGTCCATTCTTTTACATCGAATACAATCTACTGCAATACTTATTCTACTGTTCTCTGCAAACAATCATCATCCACACTATACATCTAATCCTTTGTTACAGCAAGCCGGTGAGATTGACAACCTCACTGTTTCGTTGGGGCAAAGTACTTTGGTTGTGTTGTGCAGGTTCCACATTGGCGCCGGAATCCCTGGTGTTGCGCCACACTACATCCCGCCGCCATCAACCTTCAACGTGCTTCTTGGCTCCTACTGGTTCGATAAACCTTGGTTTCTTACTGAGGGAAAACTTGCCGCTGTACGCATCACACCTTCCTCTTGGGGTTCCCAACGGACGCGTGATGTACGCGTATCAAGCTCTTTTTCTGGCGCCGTTGCCGGGGAGATCAAGACACGCTGCAAGGGGAGTCTCCACCTCCAATCTCTTTACTTTGTTTTTGTCTTGCTTTATTTTATTTACTACTTTGTTTGCTGCACTAAATCAAAATACAAAAAAATTAGTTGCTAGTTTTACTTTACTTGTTGTCTTGTTTGCTATATCAAAAACACAAAAAAAATTAGCTACTTTCATTTACTTATTTCATCATGTTTCCTTTTAATTTTACTGTAAAAGATATACCGGTGGGGCAAGGGTCTATAATTGGAAGAGATAATATAGAATTTTTCACCCATGTTAGTATGCATGAAGATCTTAAAGATATACCCCTTGCAAAAGCTGTCCCTACTTATGAAGATGTCCCTGTTTGTTTGGTACGCATGATGGAAGCTAGATTTATTAGTCTCAACCCCATGATACAACACATGTTTCTTACACTTTCTGATATGGAGAGGGGAGAGAAGAGAGATTTTGTTCTAAAAGTCCTAGTGCGAGAATTTGAGGATATAGCTAAAGAGGCTAGAAAAGTTTTTAGTAAGCATGATAGGCTTGGTATGATCACCGATTTTAAAAGAATACTTGAAAAGATGGATATGGATAGGATTAAGTACACTAATAATGTTAATGATGGTGGGGAGATTAAAGCACCAATACCTTGTAAGCTCCTAGCTATGCATGAAGCTCTAGATAATAATTATGCTTGGCTTGTTCCTGAAAATTTGTTTGATGAGAGTAGCAAGCCCAAGACTAATGAAAAGGGAGCCGCTGAAACTTATGTATCCAAAATACTATGCATGGTTGAGAAAACTCCACACCCCGCTGTTAGTGCACCATCTCTTGATAACACTTGATATACACTTTCTGCGCCTAGCTGAAAGGCGTTAAAGAAAAGCGCTTATGGGAGACAACCCATGTTTTTACTACAGTACTTTTATTTTATATTTGAGTCTTGGAAGTTGTTACTACTGTAGCAACCTCTCCTTATCTTAGTTTTGTGCATTGTTGTGCCAAGTAAAGTCGTTGATAGTAAGGTTCATACTAGATTTGGATTACTGCGCAGAAACAGATTTCTTTGCTGTCACGAATCTGGGCCAAATTCTCTGTAGGTAACTCATAAAATTATGCCAATTTACGTGAGTGATCGTCAGACATTTACGCAACTTTCATCCAATTTGAGAATTTTCATTTGAGCAAGTCTGGTGCCTCAATAAAATTCGTCTTTACGAACTGTTCTGTTTTGACAGATTCTGCCTTTTATTTCGCATTGCCTGTTTTGCTATGCTTGATGGATTTTTCGATTCCATTAACTTTTAGTAGCTTTGTGCAATGTCCAGAAGTGTTAATAATGATTATGTCACCTCTGAACATGTAAGTTTTGATTGTGCACTAACCCTCTAATGAGTTGTTTTGAGTTTGGTGTGGAGGAAGTTTTCAAGGATCAAGAGAGGGAGATGATACAATATGATCAAGGAGAATGAAAGCTCTAAGCTTGGGGATGCCCCGGTGGTTCACCCCTGCATATTTCAAGAAGACTCAAGCGTCTAAGCTTGGGGATGCCCAAGGCTCTTCATCGACAACATTATCAGGTTCCTCTAGTGAAACTATATTTTTATTCCATCACATCTTATGTACTTTGCTTGGAGCGTCGGTTTGTTTTTGTTTTTGTTTTTGTTTGAATAAAATGGATCCTAGCATTCATTGTGTGGGAGAGAGACACGCTCCGCTGTTGCATATGGACAAATATGTCCTTAGGCTTTACTCATAATATTCATGGCGAAAGTTTCTTCTTCATTAAATTGTTATATGGTTGGAATCGGAAAATGATACATGTATTAATTGCTAAAATGTCTTGGATAATTTGATACTTGGCAATTGTTGTGCTCATGTTTAAGCTCTTGCATCATATACTTTGCACCCATTAATGAAGAAATACATAGAGCTTGCTAAAATTTGGTTTGCATAATTGGTCTCTCTAAGGTCTAGATAATTTCTAGTATTGAGTTTGAACAACAAGGAAGACGGTGTAGAGTCTTATAATGTTTACAATATGTCTTTTATGTGAGTTTTGCTGCACCGCTTCATCCTTGTGTTTGTTTCAAATAGCCTTGCTAGCCTAAGCCTTGTATCGAGAGGGAATACTTCTCATGCATCCAAAATCATTGAGCCAACCACTATGCCATTTGTGTCCACCATACCTACCTACTACATGGTATTTCTCCGCCATTCCAAAGTAAATTGCTTGAGTGCTACCTTTAAAATTTCTATCCTCTACCTTTGCAATATATAGCTCATGTGACAAATAGCCTAAAAACTATTGTGGTATTGAATATGTACTTATGCACTTTATCTCTTATTAAGTTGCTTGTTGTGCGATAACCATGTTCCTGGGGACGCCATCGACTACTCTTTGTTGAATATCATGTGAGTTGCTATGCATGTCCGTCTTGTCTGAAGTAAGGGAGATTTACCGCTAGAATGGTTAGAGCATGCATAATGTTAGAGAAGAACATTGGGCCGCTAACTAAAGCCATGATCCATGGTGGAAGTTTCAGTTTTGGACAAATATCCTCAATCTCATATGAGAAAATTAATTGTTGTTGAATGCTTATGCATAAAAGAGGAGTCCATTATCTGTTGTCTATGTTGTCCCGGTATGGATGTCTAAGTTGAGAATAATCAATAGCGAGAAATCCGATGCGAGCTTTCTCCTTAGACCTTTGTACAGGCGGCATAGAGGTACCCCTTTGTGACACTTGGTTAAAACATATGCATTGCGATGATAATCCAGGTAATCCGAGCTAATTAGGACAAGGTGCGGGCACTATTAGTATACTATGCATGAGGCTTGCAACTTGTAAGATATAATTTACATAACACATATGCTTTATTACTACCGTTGACAAAATTGTTTCTTGTTTTCAAAACCAAAGCTCTAGCACAAATATAGCAATCAATGCTTCCCTCTGCGAAGGGCCATTCTTCTACTTTTATTGTTGAGTCAGTTCACCTATCTCTCTCCACCTCAAGAAGCAAACACTTGTGTGAACTGTGCATTGATTCTTACATACTTGCATATTGCACTTGTTATATTACTCTACATTGACAACTATCCATGAGATATACATGTTACAAGTTGAAAGCAACCGCTGAAACTTAATCTTCCTTTGTGTTGCTTCAATACCTTTACTTTGAATTATTGCTTTATGAGTTAACTCTTATGCAAGACTTATTGATGCTTGTCTTGAAGTACTATTCATGAAAAGTCTTTGCTATATGATTCATTTGTTTACTCATGTCATTTACATTGTTTTGATCGCTGCATTCATTACATATGCTTACAATAGTATGATCAAGGTTATGATGGCATGTCACTCCAGAAATTATCTTTGTTATCGTTTACCTTCTCGGGACGAGCAGAAACTAAGCTTGGGGATGCTGATACGTCTCCGACGTATCGATAATTTCTTATGTTCCATGCCACATTATTGATGATATCTACATGTTTTATGCATATTTTATGTCATATTTATGCATTTTCCGGCACTAACCTATTAACGAGATGCCGAAGAGCCGATTCTTTGTTTTCTGCTGTTTTTGGTTTCAGAAATCCTAGTAAGGAAATATTCTCGGAATTGGACGAAATCAACGCCCAGGGACCTATTTTCACACGAAGCTTCCAGAAGACCGAAGGGAAGACGAAGTGGGGCCACGGGGCGCCGCCACACTAGGGCGGCGCGGCCTAGGGGGGCTCGCGTGGCCCTAGCATGTGGGGCCCCCGTGACGCCTCCTGACCTGCCCTTCCGCCTACATATAGTCTTCGTCGCGAAACCCCCAGTACCGAGAGCCACGATACGGAAAACCTTCCAGAGACGCCGCCGCCGCCAATCCCATCTCGGGGGATTCAGGAGATCGCCTCCGGCACCCTGCCGGAGAGGGGAATCATCTCCCGGAGGACTCTTCACCGCCATGGTCGCCTCCAGAGTGATGAGTGAGTAGTTCACCCCTGGACTATGGGTCCATAGCAGTAGCTAGATGGTTGTCTTCTCCTCATTATGCTTAATTGTCGGGTCTTGTGAGCTGCCTAACATGATCAAGATTATCTATCTGTAATGCTATATGTTGTGTTTGTTGGGATCCGATGGATAGAGAATACTATGTTATGTTGATTATCAATCTATTACCTATGTGTTGTTTATGATCTTGCATGCTCTCCGTTATTAGTAGAGGCTCTGGCCAAGTTTTTACTCTTAACTCCAAGAGGGGGTATTTATGCTCGATAGTGGGTTCATGCCTCCATTAAATGCAGGACAAGTGATGAAAGTTCTAAGGTTGTGGATGTGCTGTTGCCACTAGGGATAAAACATTGATGCTATGTCCGAGGATGTAGTTATTGATTACATTACGCACCATACTTAATGCAATTGTCTATTGTTTTCAACTTAATATTGGAAGGGGTTCAGATGATAACCTGAAGGTGGACTTTTTAGGCATAGATGCATGCTGGATAGTGGTCTATGTACTTTGTCGTAATGCCCAATTAAATCTCACTATACTCATCATATCATGTATGTGCATTGTCATGCCCTCTCTATTTGTCAATTGCCCAACTGTAATTTGTTCACCCAACATGCTATTTATCTTATGGGAGAAACACCTCTAGTGAACTGTGGACCCCGGTCCATTCTTTTACATCGAATACAATCTACTACAATACTTGTTCTACTGTTCTCTGCAAACAATCATCATCCACACTATACATCTAATCCTTTGTTACAGCAAGCCGGTGAGATTGACAACCTCACTGTTTCGTTGGGGCAAAGTACTTTGGTTGTGTTGTGCAGGTTCCACGTTGGCGCCGGAATCCCTGGTGTTGCGCCGCACTACATCCCGCCGCCATCAACCTTCAACATGCTTCTTGGCTCCTACTGGTTCGATAAACCTTGGTTTCTTACTGAGGGAAAACTTGCCGCTGTACGCATCACACCTTCCTCTTGGGGTTCCCAACGGACGCGTGCTGTACGCGTATCATGGGGCCCACTTTTCTGTTACTGGGCCGGCCCAGTAGTGGGTGGGGTCCACCTTAAAGCAAGTGGGCTGGCCCATTAAGTAAGTGGGCTAGCACGTTTAGTTTAGGGTTTATATGCCGGCATAATAGGCGCTTTAGGATTTTGCGGGCCGGCACATATGTGATTTCGCTTAATTGGGCCGTTTAAGTGATGGGAATTTGTGATTTAGATACTAAGAATATTTACGCAGCACATGATTTCTGTCGGATAGCCTCACTTACCACAAGCACCAAAGAAAAAATGCGCGAAAGAACTATAAAAACTAACTAAATATTACATCAGCTGCAAGGCTTGGAAAAAATATTATAAAAACCAGAGAAATTGAATGGTAATTAAACCTAGCAATACAATGAAGCGATCCGGCAATCTTTTAAGTTGTCCATGCAGCACCTATATCTGAAACAAATACATTACAAGTTAAGACAGCAACAATGGAAAGGCAAAGACACTACAATATTGTTTGCCAAAGAATTTGGAACTAATCATTTCGTCGTTATAACAAGATCATTGTAATGTGCACAATAAGCAAACAAAGAGTGCATGCCGCATACCAATAGCCAATATAACAGAGCATGTTAGAATGAAACAGCAGACTTACTACTGTCGAGTCCCATGCAAACCAACATGTTCAGGGAGTACAAGATTGGCATGAACAACATAGTAGCAGGCTATAAATTTTGTAACAGCGACTGAGCAAGATGAAGTTATGATGGCTACATCTACAGAGCAGGGAATGTAAACCAAAAATAGAAGTTACGATGGCAAAAGCTAAAGAGGAGGGAATGTGAACCAACATGTGCCAAGTGCAATTACTTCATTTTGGCCGTGAACTAAATAATACTCCTGAACTTATAGTGAAGGGGATGCAAATCAAGATGTTTCGGGATATAAACTTGTAATGAGCAACACATAGAGGATAGTTAATGCTGGAGCTTAGGATGGACCAGATACAGAATATAGTGGGATCACCTGTGAACTTGTATAAGAGGGAATGCAAACCAATATGTTCAGCATTCCATATGTGAGCGTCATGCCAAGTTAGAGAAACAAGTCAATAATGCAGCTTTTGAAGAACAAGATGGCACGCAAAATTATTATCTAGTAGTATGACAAGTTTATTTGTACTACAGGCTAGATAGCAGAGTGATAGCATGCCAAACTAAGTCCTTACTTTGTTAGCTTACAATGAACTAGATACAAAACAATGGCATCACCTGTAGTACAGGGAATGCAAGCCAACATGTTCATGAAGTAAAAAATTGGCACAAACAACATAGTAGCAGGCCATAATTTTTGTAACAACGACTGAGCAAGATAAAGTTATGATGGCTAGATCTACAGATCAGGGAATGTAAACCAAATATAGAAGTTACGATTCCAAAAGCTATAGAGCAGGGAATGCGAACCAACATGTGCAATTACTTAAAATTGGCCATGAACTAAATAATAGAAGGATGTTACTATAATAGCTAGGTATAAAACAGATGGGAGTTATAATGGCATCACTCATAAACTTGTAGATGAGGGAAACAAATTAGTTTGTTTCGGGATATAAAGTTGTAATGAGCAACACATATAGAATAGTTAACGCTACGGCTTAGGATGGACCAGAAACGGAATATAGTGGGATCACCTGTGAACTTGTAGAAGAGGGAATGCACACCAATATGTTCACCATTCTATATGTGAGCGCCATGCCAATTAAGAGAAACAAGTTAATATTGCAGCTTTTGAAGAATCAGATGGCAGACAAAATTATGATGGAAGTAGCTGCTGTGACGAGTTCAAATAAATTTGTACTGCAGGATGGCAGAGCGATAACATGCAGGAACTAATAGCAGGCATTTACTTTGTTAGATTATGACGAAGTAGATAGAAATAACAATGGCATCACCTGTAGTACAGGGAATGCAAACCAACATGTTCAGGGAGAACAAGATTGGCATGAACAAAATAGTAGCAGCCTATAATTTTTGTAACAACGACTGAGCAAGATAGAAGTTATGATGGCTACATCTACAGAGCAGGGAATGCAAACCAAAATGTTCAATCGCTTAAAGTTAGCAATGAACTAGAAAATAGCAAGGTGTTACGGTCATATCTAGGAATGAACTAAAAGAGCTTCAGACAAACAAGCATCTGAACCCAGAACATGGCGCTAAAACAAGGGACTTACATTAGGAGAAGCACTCTGTGGGAGTCATAGCAGATCTTCCTGGGGTTGATAGATCCGGTGATGAAGTACGCTACATGTGCTACTTGGGGTTGGAGAGACGGCCATTACAATTCATGGTTACTCATCTCATCTGCAAAAAATGTAACGGCGCGTCGTTAGCACAAACAGGTTCCCCCAAGATTAAACAAGAACTTGCAGGCAAGCAATAGAAAAGCGATAGTAGAAGAGTTTAGATCATGCACGGCGCCGGTGAAGCAGATCCGGTTCATGCACAGCGGTGTCGGTGAGCAAGATCCGATGCGGTGGACGATGGCTCCGGTGGGGTGGATGATACCGCAGCTGAAGCGACTGCGGTAGACTGCTGGATGAGCATATGGTTTCGAGGTTCGGCGGGGATGATCCGGTCCGGTTGATGACGGCGTCGATGAAGCGGCTCCGGCAGGCAGCCGGATGACGAGGATCGCGAGGCCTCGGGTAGGCCAGGGACGTCCGGCGGGGATGTTCCGGTGCGGTGGTCGTGGAGGTGGGAGAGAGGGACTTGGAAGTTCCGGTGGGTGGTCTGAGGGAAATGAATTTTTTTTGGGAGGGTTTCCGGGCTAGGGAGGTGGTGATCCAAAAAAATGACGGGCATACCCCCCACCAACCGACTTTGCTGTCATCTCCACAGGGGTAGAATGGGAATTTGGAAGTGTGTGAAATTTTTGTATTTTGTGGGCGGGAAGTTTTGCCGCTATGAGATTTTGAATTTGGCTAAGGTCCAACTATAATGATAAAAAATTGTGAGACCGTACTAGTACCTCTGTTCAAGGCCGAGTGCAAAATCAAATCATCATCACATTAAATACCGTTCACTACCATGATCATGATCTATAGTCCCTATCTTCTTAATCCCATTCAAAAATGCGTTTGAAATATTTCAGGATTGGTGGGAGATTTTGCCGCCCGACTGAGATTAAATTAAACCACACGTTCGACAATTCAAACTTGAGACCTTGGCTATGATACCATTTAAGTTCAAACTGATTGAAAAAGGCTATGCAATTAATTTATATAACATCCACAGGAACAACTACCAAGTTTATCCCAACCGTAGATAAATGCATCCACCAACAAAAGTAGGAACGGTGCCATAATCTAAGGAAACATTTCACAAGACCAATGTACTCACTATGTAGTGTTCATCTCCAATTATTTATGGAATTTTCTTAGTCTTTGGGAGATTATAACGAACTTGATTGGCCTCGTGCAATAGGGCATCACATGCTTCTAATCTCGATCTCAACCTTTCAACTTTTGTTCTTAGCATAGCTGTTGCAACTCGTTCTACTTGGAGTTGTTCCTCCAAAACTTGAGCAGAGAAAGACTTGGACTTGGGCTTCAAAACCCAGCATTTCGCAGGAAAGAGTTTTTGGTGATATCTTTATCTTTCCCAGGTTTTTCCATCTCGAATTTCATATTAGCATGACAAGTTTTGAGTTGTGTAAAAAGAAAAGTTATTACAGAGAAAAATGCACATGGTAGATTTAATGTGTACGAACTACTTTTAATCATACAAGTTGGCATGCCTGACTATAATAAGGACCATCTATCTTGCTAGCAGGCATAATTATTAAGGTATTATTAATGGGCTACCATGTTCGTAGTCTTCGAAGAAATAGCCTTTATTGAATTACGAGCAGAAAACAGTTCACACGTGCGTTCAGATTCAAATTTTCAGCATGCAACCAATTTATGGTTTAATTGAAGTACACATCAGGATATTATTTCACACAACATACAGGAGCCACATGGAACATATCTAATTTTAGTACAACAACAAAATTTGCAATTATTACAGACCACGAAATTTTGAACGAAATTTTGAGCAGTAATTAATTACAAAGATTGGCATCAAGATCCACTTGACTGAACAACAGAATCGAAGTTTATTTAGACACCTTCAATTCCCAGACACATCACAACTGGCTTACCATGACAAGTGCATAGGAGATTCTTTAGAACATTTTCTGTCAAAGTTTGCCTATTTTTCAATTCATGTATCTCTTGGCGTGTGTTGGCAATTATTTCATCAGCATCTTTGTTTTCCCGCCCAAATATATCAACTGCCTCTTGGAGTGCATCCCCCAAATCTCTTTGTGCCGGATTAAGTTGAGCAATAGATACCATGGGCCTATGCGAGCAATATGCACTCTCACTGCTGCTTTGTGAAACATCAATACTTGAGGCATTGGCCCTTGCTTCTGGCTTTGTAGCTTTATTTGAAGCCTGAAATTTAGATAAAACAAGTTACAACATCATATGATGCAATAAAAGACCTCCAATTTCAAGAGCATCATTGAGCTGATATAACATAGCAAGCAATCAAAAATAGAGCCTCGTACATCTATTTCTTCTGGAACGGTTGGTGTACTGGACTCAGTGGACCAATGAGAGCACGTGCCATCGCCATCATGTTGCTCGTGAAATGACCGCAACACTTGATAAATGGGTTGTCCCTATCGACATTACAGCTTTGTTTGCAGGCTGAAACTAAGACAAAACAAGTTAAAATGCAATACAATACACGGCAAACAAACAACAACTTTGACATAATTTTGAAAGAACCATGGGCAGATATAACAAAGAAACCAGTTAAGCCACATGCCTCTTAGAACAAACCAAACTAGATCATGGCGATGATGTATACAATGAACCAAGCAACTAGACATCATGTGCCCAATAACGAAGCCAGGTCACTGCATAGAAGAAATCTAGCAAATAGCCAAATACAGTCAAAACATTTGCATGTTGGATTGGATACAATTAGAAAAATAATGTATGATTGATTTAAGCATGACTCAGATAGTGCCTTCGACAACGTAGAAGGTCAATGCAACAATTAATTGTATGGCTTGTATGAAGTGCCATAACATTTAAATTAAGCATAACGAGGCATTGCTTAATCTGAGAACTGAGTGCTAGCTCAGTGGCAAGGCTTGCGAGTGCGCAACCAGCCCACCCGGGTTCGAGTACCAATGGGACCGAATTAAACACGAATGAAGCGAGATGTCAGTACAAGTAGTGGCAATGAAATGCAAAATCCATAACAGGGCCAATGACAACATTCACTTGCCAACAAAATCTAAGGCTTTAGCTTTCATATACCCTCAAAATTTAAAATAGTGTAATCCCCCGAAAGGGTATCATGGTATCATTTAATCTCAGCCATCTCACCCCTAATACCAAACATGTATCATTTAATCTCAGCCGTTCTTTTGTTTTACTCAAGAAAACATTTTTGTTTTGGGAGTTTATAGAAGCACAAGCCATCGTCTACATTGGCACTGTGTTATGAAAAATATCATCTTCATCGTACATGGTTATGTGAAGATATTGATATATAATTTTGTGCTAGGAAAACAAATAGCAATTACTATGTTACAAGAACCATCTTCAAGCTCGAAGATACGAAGTTCATTGGTCCACCAACCAAGGCTGATAAAATATTATATATTAATTTAGTACTAATATTTCGTATTTACTCATATTAAGGTCTAACTTTTTCCCCATGACAACCAGCTTTTGATATAAAATCTAACGGTGGCCATGTGTGGGTCACATAAAAAGTATTGAGGTAGTAAATTTATACATAGATATTGGATAATGTATTTTAAATTTCAAAAAATATGGTAGAAATATATAAATTAGATAGTCTTGCCGTGCAATATGCATGCCGCAAAAGGTAAGATAGATCCTTAAAAATTCTCGACTCTAATAACAAAAATATACATAATCCTAATGGGGTGTCCATGAAAAAGTTGTGTCACTTTCGTATTAGGGTATACTTCCATTTCATACTGACTAAAAAACTTAATTGTAGTGAACTCACATATTACTCCTTCCATTACTTCTTTTAGGGTGTATTAGTTTTTCAAAAGCCAAACTTTAGGCTTTGTGACTAATTTTAGCAAAAAATAATAAATATCAACATCAAATAAAATATGGAAATATATTTTAAAATTATATATGTCGTGACGTGCAAAGCACGTGCTACTTACTAGTAGATTACTAGAAAATGAATGAAGCAATTGAACATGGAGCGTATTATATAAACAGCCAGATCATTTGAATATGGATATACCACATCATGTCAATGGGACTCAGAAAAACAAAGCTAGACATTTAAACAAGTAATATAACTATTTTTTTCACAATGTTTCAAGTAGAATAAGAAGCTAGGTTAGGAATAAAGCAATCATGTTTCAAGTAGAATAGGAAGCTAGGTTAGGAATAAAGCAATCATGTTTCAAGTAGAATAGGAAGCTAGGTTAGGAATAAAGCAATCATGTTTCAAGTAGAATAGGAAGCTAGGTAAGGAATAAAGCAATAAAAAAACATGAAGTGCATCATTTCAGCTAGGATCATTTCTATCAAACTTCATGCACTAGCCATGGAACAACAGGCAAACTCAATGAAGCAACAGGCAAAAAATTAACATAATAGAATTTCAGGACTTGTTTAAGATAGCCAAATCATGTAACTTATACCCAGGCATGCCGGATGCCAGATGGGTCAAAGGCAGTGTGCAATGTTCCATATGGTCATTGTTTATATTTTATTAGATTCCATTAGGAACCTTAGGTAGTGCAACATACAGAAAATGATGCAATTGAACTACGCACAAGAGGTAAATTAACATTCCAAAAAAAACAGGGAACTTACGTGAGCTTTTTTTTGAGTCACACGGACCTCATCAGGTACTTGGACAGAAGAACCTGGTGCCTCACTGTTTCTCCTCTACATGAAGGAGAGGCCAATTGTAAACAGAAACAGGATCCAAGATATAGAAGTTTGCATTAAGCAATATACAAAAAACAGCAGGTACTTACATGATCATAGGCGAGCTTTACTCTACGTTTCTGAGTGTAAGATGTGCCTGCTGCACGTGTAATAACAACAAACAGTTACGAGTCAAGGATTTGCTATAATTAAATTGACACCAAACAGTAGTAGAAGCATTATGACGTGCATAAACATGTAATACATGATCGCAGAAAGATATCAAACATGATGTAACTAGAGCAGTAGCCTACGGCCAAATAGTGAGAAATTGTAATCATGTCAATGGTGGACTTGTATAGCCTACCCCCAACTTGTTTGGGAATAAAGGCTTTGTTGTTGTTGTTGTTGTTGTTGTTGTTGTTGTTGTTGTCAATCGTGGACATGTAGAGCATTCAACGGCTCGTGATTGGTGGCTCATATTTTGTGGAGTTTCAGCGAATGGGTGGGTTAGGTCACTCAGACCACCACACTCTTTATTTATATCATCTGAGTTAGGGTTACAATACCACTGGACATGGGCCTCTATGGGCCTCACACTGGATACAATATTACTACAGCGCTACTACTAAACTCACTCATGGTCCAACACACCCCCTCAAGATGATCATGGGTAAACAACCATGGCCATCTTGCAACAACAACATGACACATATGACAACTACGAGTAATGAACTTTCAACATAACTCCTAGGATACATGACATCATTGCACTTTCCATCATCTTGTCATCTCGATTCATCTCTTCATCAGCAGCGAAGACATCCAACTTCAACCATCTGGGATACGCACAACTCCTAACCATACACGTCCTCAACAACCCCGGCTGCCTCACCACACAAGTTCCGCAGAACCATCCACACTCGCCTCAATGTCCTCAGCCTCTCTTCTCCACTCTGCCCGGCCACTGACCTCTTCCGTCTCTCCCACAAACCCCCATCCAACTCCTGCCTCAACCATCCACTCCTCAAGCACCCATGCCTATCCCCCGGTTAGGCCTCAACCAGTCTCACCTCAGGCACGCATGCCTTTCCCCTGGACAAATCCACAACCATCACCATCACCACTAAACCGTAGCCTCATCAACTCCATCACGACTCAACCGCAGCCTCATCAACTCCATCACAACATATCCTCACAGCCTCACATCTCCATTTTCTCCTCACTTCCACTCGGATGGCGCCTCGTCTGCGCGCCCTGGCCAACCTGGCAGACCGCACCTGGCCACATCGACCGGCTCGCGCTGGTCAACGTCCAGCACCAACCTCCGGCTCCGCCCTACGCTCAAAGGCTCGGCCCACTCCGCACGCCTCCAACATCTCCACCTCGCACGGATCCAGATCTCTCTGTCACAGATTAACTTCCTCTTCTCTCCTTTCTAAACCAAAACGATCTTCACCCTCTTCTTTGTCCCCGCGCGAGCAGCCGCCGATCTCACACAACTCTCATCGCTGTGTGTGATAGCCTCAACCCACACAGAGCACCTGATGCGGCCTCCCGCCGCCTGGATTTCTACATCTCAACGGTGGTTTTTGTGGTCAAAGGAAGAACTTGTATGGTACTGTTTGGGGCGGCTAGCACTAGCAGGAAGGAAACCTAGGCTCTGATACCATGTAGAGTTTCAGCAAATGGGTGGGTTAGGTCAGGGAAAAAAATACTTATGCGTCGTGTTTAAATCTAAAGGATGAGGTGGTTACCAACGAAAGCACTTGTAAGTTAAAAATATAGCACGAATTCAGAAATACAGTCAGCTGCAATACTCCTAACAGAACAAAACGCGCAGGGATGTCTGGTTACCTATTTCTGGGCGGCGTTTAGACGTGTTCCGCGTTCTTACGGGTGACGTGGAGGTCGGCGAGGGGGCTGCTGTTGCGGTGGGTGCCGGGGAAGCAGATCTTGGGGGGTCGGAGAAGGACATGTTGGGCGGTCGATGAAGTGTTCAGCACGCCGGCCGAACTAGAAGATCGGTGAAGCAGATGATGTGCAGTGCACGGGGGCATCGGTGTCGGCGAAGCTGGTCAGGTGCGGTGGTCGATAGAGTCGGCGAACGAGATACGGTACGGTGGACGCCGGAGTAGGTGCGGATCAAGCGGATAGGGCAGCCTCGGGGTTTGAAGCCGTGGCAGCTTGAACGGCGTGCGGCGGTGATTTTCCGGTGCAGCGGCCGTGAAGGTCTGGAGGTAGGTAAGAGGGGCGGTTTCTCTGAGGGCTTGCGGGCGAAACTAGGGCAAAGCTGGGCGATAGAGGAGTCGAAGGGAATTTCGCAGTCCTTCTTTTGAGTGAAAAAATATTCGCAGATCTGAAACTTTGCGGCGCGAGATATTTGGGCGTTGGCGGGGAATTTTACCGCTCGATGATATTAAATTTTGGCTGCAGTAGGTAATAATAATAATAAATAGTAGGCCCTACTAGTACTGTACGTCTGTTCAAGAATCCAAGGGGGGTAGAGGTAGAGGTATAGATATAGATATATAGACAATATAGAGATATAAGGATGCTTTATTACTTTTAGAAGCAATTACATCCAGCCTCTGCATAACCAGGATGCACACAGCCGTTTTGTTGTCTCAAGTCCAAAAGGAGCATATGCTCCCATTATGTAAATCCATATTTCAAAGTGTCAAAAAATTCTAAACTAAAATTTTACATGTATATCTAGACATTTTATGTTGGTACACAAGTTTTCTCAAAAAAAAAAAATGGTGGCTCCTGTAAAAAAGACAAATTTTGATGTTGTAACACGACTACGTACAGTACATTTTTTGCCTTTTTTGTACACGCCACACAATATGTCGTTTTTCCACGAAAACTTATGAACGAACATAGGATGTCACAACGTATACCAAAAAAAAATTAACATTTATATAATTGTTTTTTTATTATTTTATATAATGGATGCATATGCACGCGTGTGCCAAAATGACACCTCCAGGGGCTAGGAGTTTCTAAACTTCTTATGGCACATCAAATAAAATGTTGTTCAATCAATAATAATAATGTGCTTATGATTGTTACTCCCTTCCACCATGAATAAAGTCCACATCGGTTTCGTGTCAAACTTTGACTCGAGATTTAGGTACCCACATGATAGTGCTAGTATCATACACATTGGTCCCAAAAAATGTTGATGTGGCAGCTAATTAAGTAGGAGAGAGGAGATTAGTGTAACATAGGTAGATACTGTATCACAGCGCAAACAACGAGAAAAGTTAATGCTAAACAAATTTTGTACACAAATTTGCATTGAGATTCTAAAAAATAATAAATGTAGCATGACTATGATACTACTCCATGATACTACCCACTATAGAAATAGTATGACCAGCCTAATTTTATGACATCCGCAAAATATACCATTAGAAAGTTCACCGAAACAAGCACCCGATGATATAGTTCTGAATGACATGCAACTCATAATTGGCGGGCCCAAGTATTAGTCTAAGTTTGCCTCTGAAAACAAATTGGCATTGTACTCTAGGACAAAGGGAGACTACTCACAATGGCAATATCATAAGTAGTATCATTAACTACATGCATGCAAAATGTTGATGTGTCATATCAATTAATGATGAAAGAGACGATAGTGGTATCATAGGTAGATATCGTATCATATCATGTAGAACTAGAAAAATTACTGCCAAACAAATCTTGTACACACTTTTGTATTGAGATTCTACAAATCACTAAATACATGTAACATATTATACTACTACATGATGATACTATGGATTGTGAAAATAATAACGTACACTAGTATCATATGCATGATACTATTATATGATACTCCCCATTGTGACTAGTCTAATAATAAAAATAGTACTCAACTTTGTCTTGTTCCTCAGGTGTTTAGAAGTCTATGTTCGGTCCCTCAAGTATTTAAGAATTATGTTTGGCCCCTCAACTCTAATGTGGTCAAAATCGAACACTTGAACACTTAGTTAGGTCTAGCAATGATTAAAACTTGATTGGTCTGTTTATTACTTGTTCTGTGGCACGACGGCAAAGCATTTTGCCAAATCTCAAGCACACATAGTTGGGGTCCATTAGAGGGACTAATTAAATCAAAGTACAATGGATGTATAAAAGAAGGTTTTATCATTGATTAGCTTTTCAACGGCCTATCAACTGTAAGTGTTGCATGTGTTCTAAAGAACTATGTTCATCGTCAGAGATCAAGATGAGTACGCGGTGGAGGATGCACAAAACAACCGTAGGCCGGGTGGGCACACCTTACTATTTTTTTGCACTTTTATATGTGATGATTTTTTACATAAATAACTAACTAAAACATTTTTAAATAGGGTGGGTCATCCAACCCAAAGACCATGTTGCGTACGTCGCTGAGGGTAAGGGATTTCATCTTCGTTCTATGGTATGAGTATGTAATGAGTGTGCTACTCATCGAAGACAATATATATAGCAGACATCACATCAGATGAGCCTATGGATAAAAATGGGCCAAATCATATCTACTAGTGCACAAATGAAGTTAAAAATAGGTCAACCATCATTAAACTGATACTACTTAAAAGACCATTGTTTGACCTAAGGATGCTTCATTACTTCTCTTCGTGCTTGACGTCATAAGACAGAGTTTAAGGTTAGGGGGTAGATACAAGATTTTTCTGGTTTGAATATGTCTAGACCTTGTTTATCAACTTGAATGCTTGCTACATGACATCAGAAGACTATGTGTTTGGTTTTTATTTTTTTTGAATTTGTTATGCCCATTTGAATCTTGGTAAAATCCTAGGTTTGACCAAGATTTAAACCAATTTAAAACATGAAAATGAAAAGGTAAGCCTGGATCCTTCTTAGTCACTCCAAAATGAAGCTTTTGGGAGGTTTTTGAAATTTCCATGTTTGAAACCCAAAACCCTTGATGCTTGACTTCATAAGACAGAGTTTAGGGTTATGGGGTATATACATGATTTTTCTGGTTTGAATATGTCTAGACTTCGTTGATCAACTTGAATGCTTACTATAAGACATAAGAAGCTTATGTGCTTTGGTTTTTGATTTTTTGATTTCTTTTTTGAATTTTTATGCCCATTTGAATCCTGGTCAAATCCTTTGTTTGACCAAGATTTAAACAAGTTTAAAACATGAAAATGAAAAAGTAAGCCTGGATCCTTCTTAGTCATTAAAATGAGTTAACTTGGCTTTTCTACCCTTGAATCCATAGGAAACTTTGTACTAATGCAGTATAATAATCACCCGAGTTTTTACACCAACAGGTCTGTCACTTACGTGTGGTGCCCATGCGTGAGGTCCCACACTTCAGTGAGCATAAGTCACCTGCGGCAGGTACGCAAACTCCCAGCCATCTTCTTTGTCAAGAGAAGACGCATCAGCATGCGTATCGGAAAGTCTCTGGGTCCTTCAGGATCCTTCGCTTGATTAGGGTTAGGGGGTAGATACATGATTTTCCTGGTTTGAATATGTCTAGACCTTGTTTATCAACTTAATTGAATGCTTACTATATGACATAAGAAGACCTTGGTTTTTCAATTTTTCATTTTTTTTAATTTGTATGCCCATTTGAATCTTGGCCAAATCCTATGTTTGACCAAGATTTGAACAAGTTTAAATCATGAATATGAAAAATTAAGCATCTATCCTTCTTAGTCACTCCAAAATGTAGCTCTTGGGAGGGTTTTTGAAATTTCCATGTTTGAAACCCAAAACAACTTCTCTTCATGCTTGACTTCATAAGACAGAGTTTAGGGTTAGGGGTAGATACATGATTTGTCTGGTTTGAATACGTCTAGACCTTGTTTATCAACTTTAATGCTTACTATATGACATAAGAAGACTATGTGCTTTGGTTTTTCATTTTTCTGATTTTTTTATTTTTGATGCCCATTTGAATCTTGGTCAAATCCTAGGTTTGACCAAGATTTAAACAAGTTTAAAACATGAAAATGAAATGGGAAGCATTTATCCTTCTTAGTCACTCTAAATGAAGTTTTTGGGAGGTTTTTTTGAAATTTCCATGTTTGAAACCCAAAACCACTTCTCTTCATGCTTGACTTCATAAGACATAGTTTAGGGTTAGGGGTAGATACATGATTTGTATGGTTTGAATATGTCTAGACCTTGTTTATCAACTTGAATGCTTACTATATGACGTAAGAAAACTACGTATGTGCTTTGGTTTTTCATTTTTCTGTTTTTTTGTTTAATTTTCCGCCCATTTGAATCTCTGTCAAATCCTAGGTTTGACCAAGATTTAAACAAGTTTAACACGTGAAAACGAAAAGGTAAGCATGGATCCTTCTTAGTCACTCCAAAATGTACCAATTGATAGATGTGTTAACTTTGCTTCATGGAAAAAATAATGTTATCCAAATGAGTTAACTTGGATTTCCTACCCTTGAATCCATAGGAAACTTTGTTCTAATGCACTATAATAATCAACCGAGTTTTTACACCAACAGGTCTACGTGTGGTGCCCATGCGTGAGGTCCCACACTTCAGTGAGCACAAGTCACGTGCAATAGGTACGCAAACTCCCAGCCATTTTCTTTGTCAAGATAAGACGCATCAGGATGCGTATTGGAAGTCTCTGGGTACTTCAGGATCCTTCGTTTGTCCCTCTCACAAAAAAAAAACAAATCTCTCTCATTCTCGGCCTCGCTCAACTCGCTCGCTCGCTCGCACCTCCTGCTCACTGACAAACCCTGCACAATAGTCAACATCATCACCCGAAAAAGGGGAGGCACCATAATGCTCTCCCTCCTTCTTCTCTCCTTCCGAGTGATCCCTCTTCCTCCGAGTTTCACTCGACGGGCAAACACATATGTGCTGCATAGTAGAGTAATAATAAAAAGGTACGTAGAAAAATCGACCTACGAATCTATAATTAAATAGGTTAAACTAGGGTTTTGCCCAGTACTACAGATCAAGGTTCAAAAAAATCCAACTACGGGGTTCGAACAACCCCATTTCTAATCAAAGAATTTTTTCGACGTCATCCAAATGGCCTCAAACTATAGCATGGGCGGATCCAGACTATAGCCAAGGGGGGCAGCCGCCCCCACTCAATTTTCTGAAACCTTGTAGTATGTTAAGCTAAAGGCTGGTTTGCCCGCACTTAGAAATGATATTTGCATCACTTATCATATGTTTGCCCATTTGAATCTTGTCAAATCCTAGGTTTGACCATGATTTAAACAAGTTTAAAACATGAATATGAAAAATTAAGGATGTATCCTTTGTAGTCACTCCAAAATGAAGCTCGATCTTGAGAGGGTTTTTGAAATTTCCATGTTTGAAACCAAAAAACCACGTACTTCTCTTCATGCTTGACTTCATAAGACAGAGTTTGGGGTTAGGGGTAGCTTGATACATAAATTTTCTTGTTTGAATATGTCTAGACATTGTTTATCAACTTAATTGAATGCTTACTAGATGACATAAGATGACTATGTGCATTGGTTTTTCATTTATTTTTTGAATTTTTATGCCCATTTGAATCTTGGTCAAATCCTAGGTTTGACCATGATTTAATCAAGTTTAAAACATGAATATGAAAAATTTAGCATCTATCCTTCTTAGTCACTCCAATATGTAGCTCTTGGGAGGGTTTTTGAAATTTCCATGCTTGAAACCAAAAACCACTTCTCTTCATGCATGCTTGACTTCATAAGACAGAGTTTAGGGTTAGGGGGTAGATACATGATTTTCCTGCTAGTTTGAATATGTCTAGACCTTGTTTATGAATTTAAATGAATGCTTACTATATGACATGAGCAGACCTTGGTTTTAATTTATTATACCCATTTGAATCTTCGTCAAATCCTAGGTTTGTTGACCAAGATTTGAACAAGTTTAAAACATGAATATGAAAAAGTAAGCATGTATGCTTCTTAAGTCACTCCAAAATGAAGCTCTTGGGAGGGTTTTTGAAATTTCCATGTTTGAAACTAAAAACCACTTCTCTTCATGCTTGACTTCATAAGTCAGGGTTTAGGGATATATAGGGGGTAGATACATGATTTTTCTGGTTTGAATTTTTCTAGATCTTGTTTATCAACTTAATTGAATGTTTACTATATAACATAAGAAGACTATGTGCCTTGATTTTTCATTTTTTTTAAATTATGCCCATTTGAATCTTGGTCAAATCCTAGGTTTGACCATGATTTAAACAAGTTTAAAACATGAATATGAAAATTAAGCATGTATCCTTCATAGTCACTCCAAAATGAAGCTCTTGAGAGGGTTTTTGAAATTTCCATGTTTGAAACCAAAAAACCACGTACTTCTCTTCATGCTTGACTTCATAAGACAGAGTTTGGGGTTAGGGGTAGCTTGATACATGATTTTTCTCGTTTGAATATGTCTAGACCTTGTTTATCAACTTAATTGAATGCTTACTATATATATGACATAAGAAGACTATGTGCATTGGTTTTTCATTTTGTTGTTTTATTTTATTTTATGCCCATTTGAATCTTGGTCAAATCCTAGGTTTGACCATGATTTAAACAAGTTGAAAATATGAATATGAAAAATTATGCATATATCCTTCTTAGTCACTCCAAAATGAAGCTCTTGGGAGGGTTTTTGAAATTTCCTTGTTTGAAACCAAAAACCACATATCTTCATGCTTGACTTCATGAGACAACGTTTATGGTTAGGGGGTAGATACATGATTTCTCTGGTTTGAATATATCTAGACCTTGTTTATCAACTTAATTGAATGCTTACTATGTGACATAAGATGACTATGTGCATTGGTTTTTCATTTTATTGTTTTTTTTGAATTTTTATGCCCATTTGAATCTTGGTCGAATCCTAGGTTTGACCATGATTTAAACAAGTTTAAAACATGAATATGAAAAATTAAGGATGTAACCTTCGTAGTCACTCCAAAATGAAGCTCGATCTTGAGAGGGTTTTTGTAATTTCAATGTTTTAAACCAAAAAACCACGTACTTTTCTTCATGCTTGACTTCATAAGACAGAGTTTGGGGTTAGGAGTAGCTTGATACATAAATTTTCTGGTTTGAATATGTCTAGACATTGTTTATCAACTTAATTGAATGCTTACTAGATGACATAAGATGACTATGTGCATTGGTTTTTCATTTTTTTTTCATTTTTATGCCCATTTGAATCTTGGTCAAATCCTAGGTTAATTTGACTATGATTTAATCAAGTTTAAAACATGAATATGAAAAATTTAGCATCTATCCTTCTTAGTCACTCCAATATGTAGCTCTTGGGAGGGTTTTTGAAATTTCCATGCTTGAAACCAAAAACCACTTCTCTTCATGCATGCTTGACTTCATAAGACAGAGTTTAGGGTTAGGGGGTAGATACATGATTTTCCTGCTAGTTTGAATATGTCTAGACCTTGTTTATCAATTTAAATGAATGCTTACTATATGACATGAGCAGACCTTGGTTTTAATTTTTTTATACCCATTTGAATCTTCCTCAAATCCTAGGTTTGTTGACCAAGATTTGAACAAGTTTAAAACATGAATATGAAAAATTAAGCATGTATGCTTCTTAAGTCACTCCAAAATGAAGCTCTTGGGAGGGTTTTTGAAAATTCCATGTTTGAAACTAAAAAACCACTTCTCTTCATGCTTGACTTCATAATTAAGTCAGGGTTTAGGGATATATAGGGGGTAGATACATGTTTTTTCTGGTTTGAATATGTCTAGACCTTGTTTATCAACTTAATTGAATGCTTACTATATGACATAAGAAGACTATGTGCCTTGATTTTTCATTTTTTAAAAAATTATGCCCATTTGAATCTTGGTCAAATCCTAGGTTTGACCATGATTTAAACAAGTTTAAAACATGAATATGAAAATTAAGCATGTATCCTTCATAGTCACTCCAAAATGAAGCTCTTGAGAGGGTTTTTGAAATTTCCATGTTTGAAACCAAAAAACCACGTACTTCTCTTCATGCTTGATTTCATAAGACAGAGTTTGGGGTTAGGGGTAGCTTGATACATGATTTTTCTCGTTTGAATATGTCTAGACCTTGTTTATCAACTTAATTGAATGCTTACTATATATATGACATAAGAAGACTATGTGCATTGGTTTTTCATTTTATTGTTTTTTTTTTAATTTTATGCCCATTTGAATCTTGGTCAAATCCTAGGTTTGACCATGATTTAATCAAGTTGAAAACATGAATATGAAAAATTAAGCATATATCCTTCTTAGTCACTCCAAAATGAAGCTCTTGGGAGGGTTTTTGAAATTTCCATGTTTGAAACAAAAAACCACATATCTTCATGCTTGACTTCATGAGACAGAGTTTAGGGTTAGGGGGCAGATACATGATTTCTCTGGTTTGAATATATCTAGACCTTGTTTATTAACTTAATTGAATGCTTACTATGTGAGATAAGAAGACTATGTGCCTTGATTTTCCATTGTTTGTTTTTTCTGAATTTTTATGCCCATTTGAATCTTGGTCAAATCCTAGGTTTGACCATGATTTAAACAAGTTTAAAACATGAATATGAAAAATTAAGCATATATCCTTCTTAGTCACTCCAAAATGTAGATCTTGGTAGGGTTTTTGAAATTTCCATGTTTGAAACCAAAAACCACTTCTCTTCATGCATGCTTGACTTCATAAGACAGAGTTTAGGGTTAGGGGTAGCTAGATACATGATTTTTCTGGTTTGAATATGTCTAGACCTTGTTTATCAACTTAATTGAATGCTTACTATATGACATAAGAAGACTATGTGCCTTGGTTTTTCATTTATTTTGATTTATTTTGATTTTTATGCCCATTTGAATCTTGGTCAAGTCCTAGGTTTGACCATGATTTAAACAAGTTTAAAACATAAATATGAAAAATTAAGCTTATATCCTTCTTAGTCACTCCAAAATGTAGCTCTTGGGAGGGTTTTTGAAATTTCCATGTTTGAAACCAAAAACCACATCTCTTCATGCTTGACTTCATAAGTCAGAGTTTAGGGATAGGGGGTAGATACATGATTTTTCTGGTTGAATATGTCTAAACCTTGTTTATCAACTTGAATGCATACTATATGACATACAAATACTATTTGCTAACGGAGGGAGTAAGCACTCTAGCTATGAAAAGTACCAAACGATGCATACCAAAATGATTTTTTAGAGGAATACTAGTTCGGATTATATAATTTTATATTAGCAGGCCAAAATCGAACCCCATAGTTGGATTTTCAGAAATTGATCCGTAGTACTGGGCAAAACCCTAGTTTAGCTTATTTAATAATAGATTCGTAGGTCAATTTTTTTACGTTATTATTATTATTACTAGGAGACGAAGGGAGAGCAGTCATGGGGCCCCACTTATTTATGGTGTCTATCCTTTTTCTGGTGATGTTGACTGTTGTGCAGGGTTGTCAGTGCGCAGGGGGTGCGAGCGAGCGAGAAAGGCCCAAATGAGAGAGATGTTTTTTTTAGAGGGACAACCGAACGATCCTGAAGGACCCAGATTTCCAATACGCATCAGAGCGCAGTTTACAGCAGGATACAAAATAAACAGGAAATTACGTCTAAATCCCTAAGATTTACATGGTAGACCCTAGGCTGAAAGCAAGAAATGCGATCGGGTCCTTAACAGCCACCGTCCGGATTGATCCTCGTCGCAGCCGGGGACGAACCATGATACGTCTCCAACGTATCTATAATTTCTGTGTTCCATGCTTGTTTTATGACAATACCTACATGTTTTGTTCACACTTAATGATGATTTTATGCGTTTTCCAGAACTAACCTATTGACAAGATGCCGAAGTGCCAGTTCCTGTTTTCTGCTGTTTTTGGTTTCAGAAATACTAGTAAGGAAATATTCTCGGAATTGGACGAAATCAACGCCCAGTATCTTATATTTCAAGGAAGCTTCCAGAGCACCGAAGAGGGGCCAGAGGAGAGGCCCAGGGCCACCACACGTGGTGGCGACGCGGCCAAGAGGGGGGCCGCGCCCCCCCTGGTGTGTGGCTCCCCCGTAGCCCTTCCGACTCCGACTCTTCGCCTATAAAAGCCTCCCTGACCTAAATCTTTGATACGAATAAGCCACGGTACGAGAAACCTTCCAGAGCCGCCGCCATCGCGAAGCCAAGATCTGGGGGACAGGAGTCTCTGTTCCGGCACCCTGCCGGGACGGGGAAGTGCCCCCGGAAGGCATCTCCATCGACATCACCGCCATCTTCATCACCGCTGCTGTCTCCCATGAGGAGGGAGTAGTTCTCCATCGAGGCTAAGGGCTGTACCGGTAGCTATGTGGTTAATCTCTCTCCCATGTACTTCAATACAATGATCTCATGAGCTGCCTTACATGATTGAGATTCATATGAGTTTTGTATCACTATTAATCTATGTGCTACTCTAGTGATGTTATTAAAGTACTCTATTCCTCCTCCATGATGTAATGGTGACAGTGTGTGCATCATGTAGTACTTGGCGTAGTTTATGATTGTAATCTCTTGTAGATTATGGAGTTAACTATTACTATGATAGTATTGATGTGATCTATTCCTCCTTTCATAGTCTGTCGGTGACGGTGTGCATGCTATGTTAGTACTTCGTATAATTGCGTTGGTCTATCATGCACTCTAAGGTTATTTAAATATGAACATCGAATGTAGCGGAGCTTGTTAACTCCGGCATTGAGGTGCTCTTGTAGCCCTACACAATTAATGGTGTTCATCATCCAACAAGAGAGTGTAGAGTGGTTTTATTATGTGATCAATGTTGAGAGTGTCCACTAGTGAAAGTATGATCCCTAGGCCTTGTTTCCAAATACTGCAATCATCGCTTATTTACTATTCTACTGCATCTTTACTTCCTGCAATATTACTACCATCAACTGCACGCCAGCAAGCTATTTTCTGGCGCCGTTACTACTGCTCATGTTCATTCATACCACTTGTATTTCACTATCTCTTCGCCGAACTAGTGCACCTATACATCTGACAAGTGTATTGGGTGTGTTGGGGACACAAGAGACTTCTTGTATCGTGATTGCAGGGTTGCTTGAGAGGGATATCTTTGACCTCTTCCTCCCTGAGTTCGATAAACCTTGGGTGATTCACTTAAGGGAAACTTGCTGCTGTTCTACAAACCTCTGCTCTTGGAGGCCCAACACTGTCTACAGAAATAGAAGCGTGCGTAGACATCAAGCTATTTTCTGGCGCTGTTGCCGGGGAGGAAAGGTAAAAGGCACTCACGCTCCGGTCCCAGGCAACTAAGTTATTTTCTGGCGCCGTTGTAAGTGCTCGAAGCTATTTCCTTTAGATCCTGCAATTGCATCTTTTTATTTCTTGTTTTACACTAGTTAGGCATAATGGAAAGTAACAGTGAGCTTTTGAAGCTATTTCCTGAGTTAAGACATGGATTGTTTGATGCGAAAATTAAAAAACCTATTGAACCTTATTTGCATGCTAGCGGCAATGTTATTAGTATGAACACTATTATTTCTAATGCTATGGAAAATTCTAAGCTTGGGGAAGCTAGTTTTGATGAGCATGATATTTTTAGTCCCCCAAGCATGGAGGAGAAAATTTTCTTTGATGATACTTTGCCTCCCATTTATGATGATTATAATGATAGTAGTCTTTTGGTGCCACCTACTATGGAGAGTAAATTTTATTATGATTATACTATGCCTCCTACACTTGATGAGAATAGTAATGATAGATACTTTGTTGAATTTGCTCCCACTACAATTAATAAAATTGATTATGCTTATGTTGGGAGTAGTAATAATTTTATGCATGAAGCTCATGATAAGAATGTTTCATTTGATAGTTATATTGTTGAGTTTGTTCATGATGCTACTGAAAATCTTTATGAGAGAGGAAAATATGGTTGTAGAAATTTTCATGTTGCTAAAACACCTCTCTTTTTGCTGAAAATCTTGAAGCTGCACTTGTTTTATCTTTCTATGCTTGTTGCATTATGCTTCATGAATTTGTTTATTTACAAGATTCCTTTTCATAGGAAGTGGGTTAGGCTTAAATTTGTTTTTAATTTGCTTTTTGATGCTCTCTTTTGCTTCAACTCTTATTTCTTGCGAGTGCATCATTAAAATTGTTGAGCCCATCTTAATGGCTATAAAGAAAGCACTTCTTGGGAGATAACCCATGTGTTTATTTTACTACAGCAACTTTTGTTTTATATTTGAGTCTTGGAAGTTGTTAATACTGTATCAACCTTTCCTTATCTTTATTTTATTGCATTTTTGTGCCAAGTAAAGTCTTTGATAGTAGGGTTGATACTAGATTTGGATTACTGCGCAGAAATAGATTTCTGTCTGTCACGAATTTGGGCAGGGTTCTCTGTAGCTAACTCATAAAAATCTGCCAATTTACGTGAGTGATCCTCAGATATGTACGCAACTTTCATTCAATTTGAGCATTTTCATCTGAGAAGTTCAGTGCCTCTAAAAAATTCGTCTTTACGGACTGTTCTGTTTTGACAGATTCTGCCTTTTATTTCGCATTGCCTCTTTTGCCGTGTTGGATGGATTTCTTTATTCCATTAACTTTCAGTAGCTTTGTGCAATGTCCAGAAGTGTTAAGAATGATTGTGTCACATCTGAACATGTGAATTTTTGTTTATGCACTAACCCTCTAATGAGTTTGTTTTGAGTTTGGTGTGGAGGAAGTTTTCAAGGGTCAAGAGAAGCGGATGATATATGATTAAGAAGAGTGAAAGCTCTAAGCTTGGGGATGCCCCCGTGGTTCATCCCTGCATATTTCAAGAAGACTCAAGCGTCTAAGCTTGGGGATGCCCAAGGCATCCCCTTCTTCATCAACAATTTATCAGGTTTCTTCTATTGAAACTATATTTTTATTCCATCACATCTTATGTACTTTACTTGGAGCGTCTGTTTGTTTTTTTTTGTTTGAATAAATTCATTCTTGTGTGGGAGAGAGACACGCTCCGCTTGTTCATATGAACACTAGTGTTCTTAGCTTTACTTTTAATGTTCATGGCGAAGGTTGGAAACAGAAAATGTTGCATGTGGTAGTGATATAATGAAATACTTGCATAATCTTGTAGATCATTGAGCTTTGATAACTTGATTCTTTGCAAACGTTTTGAGGTATTTAGATGGTAAGGCTTGCTGGATAAATAAGTTAAATTAGTAGTGGATTGTTGTCTTTAAGCTTGTGCCGTACTACAAACTCTATTTAAATAGTTGAAGGTGTAGTCGGACTTGATAGCGTTCCATGTCTGAGAGTTCATCGTAATAACTAAGTTATGCTGAAGGTCGAGGGAGCTAGCGGGGTACTTGTGCCACCGTGAATGGCCCTCCTTGGAGTAAATTTTAATCATGCTCTTAATGTTGAACCTGCTAGTTGTTTGCAATAAGCTTGTGAGTTCTTTTTGACTAATGTTAAGCTACGGTTTTTGGCACTTCCACCATCCAAATTTGCTAGCCTCTTCAGTACTGTGCATTGCCTTTTGCTCACATTGAGAATTGTGCATACTTCGCCGGTACATCCAAACCCGTGGGAGGACTTTCTCTTGTTCTCCTACACATAAGCCCATACATCTCCTCAAAACAGCCACCATACCTACCTACCACAGCATTTCCATAGCTGTTCCGAGATATATTGCCATGCAACTTCCATTTTACATTACATGTTGTCATTTATTATTTATACATTGCTTTGCATGATTCTATACAGCTGATGTGAGGTTTACCCATGTTACGCTAGATCATTGCACATCCTGCTACACTGGCAGAGGCATACAGTTTTATACATCATGTTTTATTCATTATGAGTTATTTGTACCAAAAAGTGTGTTGTCATATTAGGATGTTGCCCCTAAAAGTGAAAAGAGCCATGGAGGACACCAAAAAGAGAAAAAGAAAAGAAAGAAAAAATAGAAAAAAAAAGAAAAAGAAAAAAAAGAGAAAGAAAAAGGGGGCATCATTACTATCTTTTATCCACACTTGTGCTCATGTTTTAGCACCTGCATTATTCATAGTCATCATTTGTGCTCATGTTTAGCACCTACACTCCATATGAGAGAGTTTTCATGTTTTACTACTATAACTATGTGGGAAATTTACACTATAGAACTTGGGTTGTATATTCCAATGACGAGCTTCCTCAAAAGTGCTCTAGGTCTTCATGAGCAACCAAGTTGGATGCACCCCCACTAGTTCCATTGGAGAGCTTTCATACACATATAGCTCTATGTGCATCCGTTGCATGGAAATCACTACTCCTTGCATAGCTTCGATCATAAGGCTTCCTCTTGTCTAATGATCACTTATAGCTTTGTAAGACTTTCTTCCATTTGGCCTTCCAAACCCCCATTAACGTTCTTTATGCCATAACATCCTGGTGCTAATACCAAATGCTTGCGCTCACCGGTTGAGTAGACTTCGAAACAGTTGATTCATGATGTTCATGTTTATGTTTACTTGACTGAATCCTTCTTATGTTGTGAAAATTTACTTGATGCTTGGAATATAGGATAGAACTTCTATGCTGGATACTTAACACATCTTTAATGAACTTTGTACGGTTTCATGTCTTTGAAGCAATAGTTCATGAAAACTTCTAGCTTGTTTAACTCTTGCATTATCATCTCTTATATCAATATAGACATTTGCTTTGAGTGATTTGATCTCAGTTCATATGCTTTACATTATTATTGGATCGAGATTATGTTGGTAGCATGTCACTTCAGAAATTATTCTTTTATCGTTTACCTACTCGAGGACGAGTAGGAACTAAGCTTGGGGATGCTGATACGTCTCCAACGTATCTATAATTTCTGATGTTCCATGCTTGTTTTATGACAATACCTACATGTTTTGTTCACACTTTATGATGATTTTATGCGTTTTCCGGAACTAACCTATTGACAAGATGTCGAAGTGCCAGTTCCTGTTTTCTGCTGTTTTTGGTTTCGGAAATCCTAGTAAGGAAATATTCTCGGAATTGGACGAAATCAACGCCCAGTATCTTATATTTCAAGGAAGCTTCCAGAGCACCGAAGAGGGGCCAGAGGAGAGGCCCAGGGCCACCACACGTGGTGGCGGCACAGCCAAGAGGGGGGCCGTGCCCCCCTGGTGTGTGGCTCCCCCGTAGCCCTTCCGACTCTGACTCTTCGCCTATAAAAGCCTCCCTGACCTAAATCTTCGATACGAATAAGCCACGGTACGAGAAACCTTCCAGAGCCGCCGCCATCGTGAAGCCAAGATCCGGGGGACAGGAGTCTCTGTTCCGGCACCCTGCCGGGATGGGGAAGTGCCCCCGGAAGGCATCTCCATTGACATCACCGCCATCTTCATCATCGCTGCTGTCTCCCATGAGGAGGGAGTAGTTCTCCATCGAGGCTAAGGGATGTACCGGTAGCTATGTGGTTAATCTCTCTCCCATGTACTTCAATACAATGATCTCATGAGCTGCCTTACATGATTGAGATTCATATGAGTTTTGTATCACTATTAATCTATGTGCTACTCTAGTGATGTTATTAAAGTACTATATTCCTCCTCCATGATGTAATGGTGACAGTGTGTGCATCATGTAGTACTTGGCGTAGTTTATGATTGTAATCTCTTGTAGATTATGGAGTTAACTATTACTATGATAGTATTGATGTGATCTATTCCTCCTTTCATAGTCTGTCGGTGACGGTGTGCATGCTATGTTAGTACTTGGTATAATTGCGTTGGTCTATCATGCACTCTAAGGTTATTTAAATATGAACATCGAATGTTGTGGAGCTTGTTAACTCCGGCATTGAGGTGCTCTTGTAGCCCTACACAATTAATGGTGTTCATCATCCAACAAGAGAGTGTAGAGTGGTTTTATTATGTGATCAATGTTGAGAGTGTCCACTAGTGAAAGTATGATCCCTAGGCTTTGTTTCCAAATACTGCAATCATCGCTTATTTACTGTTCTACTGCATCTTTACTTCCTGCAATATTACTACCATCAACTGCACGCCAGCAAGCTATTTTCTGGCGCCGTTACTACTGCTCATATTCATTCATACCACTTGTATTTCACTATCTCTTCGCTGAACTAGTGCACCTATACATCTGACAAGTGTATTGGGTGTGTTGGGGACACAAGAGACAGACTTCTTGTATCGTGATTGCAGGGTTGCTTGAGAGGGATATCTTTGACCTCTTCCTCCCTGAGTTCGATAAACCTTGGGTGATTCACTTAAGGGAAACTTGCTGCTGTTCTACAAACCTCTGCTCTTGGAGGCCCAACACTGTCTACAGGAATAGAAGCGTGCGTAGACATCAAACCACTTGGCGCGACCAAATCGCCATGGCTACAGAGCCTGCACACCATGTCCTACGAGCTGAGCTAGAAACGACCTGCCAAAACCGGCAGCCAACGGAGGTGGATAATTGGAGAGATGGAGAGAGAGTGTGTGTTGATGCCTCTCTCTTGACAAAGAAGATGGCTGGGAGTTTGCCTACCTAGCGTACGTGACTTGTGCTCACTGAAGTGTGGGACCTCACGCATGGGAACCACACGTAAGTGACAGACTTGTTGCTCTAATAACTCGGGTGATTATTGTACTCTATTAGTAGATAGTTTCCTATGGATCCTTCTTAGTCACTCCAAAATGAAGCTCTTTGGGAGGGTTTTTGAAATTTCCATGTTTGAAACAAAAAACCACATATCTTCATGCACTTGACTTCATGAGACAGAGTTTAGGGTTACGGGGTAGATACATGATTTCTCTGGTTTGAATATGTCTAGACCTTGTTTATCAACTTAATTGAATGCTTACTATATGACATAAGAATACTATGTGCCTTGATTTTACATTTTCTAAATTATGCCCATTTGAATCTTGGTCAATTCCAAGGTTTGACCATGATTTAAACAAGTTTAAAACATGAATATAAAAAATTAAGCATGTATCCTTCGTAGTCACTCCAAAATGAAGCTCTTGAGAGGTTTTTTGAAATTACCATGTTTGAAACCGAAAAACCACGTACTTCACTTCATGCTTGTCTTCATAAGACAGAGTTTGGGGTTAGGGGTAGCTTGTTGATACATGATTTTTCTGGTTTGAATATGTCTAGACCTTGTTTATCAACTTAATTGAATGCTTACTAGATGACATAAGATGACTATGTGCATTGGTTTTTCATTTTATTGTTTTTTTAATTTTTATGCCCATTTGAATCTTGGTCAAATTTTTATGCCCATGATTTAAACAAGTTTAAAACATGAATATGAAAAATTAAGCATCTATCCTTCTTAGCCACTCCAAAATGTAGCTCTTGGGAGGGTTTTTGAAATTTCCATGCTTTAAACCAAAAACCACTACTCTTCATGCATGCTTGACTTCATAAGACAGAGTTTAGGGTTAGGGGGTAGATACATGATTTTCCTGGTTTAAATATGTCTAGACCTTGTTTATCAACTTAATTGAATGCTTACTATATGACATAAGAAGACCTTGGTTTTTCAATTTTTCATTTTTTTTAAATTTGTATGCCCATTTGAATCTTGGTCAAATCCTATGTTTGACCAAGATTTGAACAAGTTTAAATCACGAATATGAAAAATTAAGTATCTATCCTTCTTAGTCACTCCAAAATGTAGCTGTTGGGAGGGTTTTTGAAATTTCCATGTTTGAAACCCAAAACAACTTCTCTTCATGCTTGACTTCATAAGACAGAGTTTAGGGTTAGGGGTAGATACATGATTTGTCTGGTTTGAATACGTCTAGACCTTGTTTATCAACTTTAACGCTTACTATATGACATAAGAAGACTATGTGCTTTGGTTTTTCATTTTTTTGATTTTATTTATTTTTGATGCCCATTTGAATCTTGGTCAAATCCTAGGTTTGACCAAGAGTTAAACAAGTTTAAAACATGAAAATGAAAAGGGAAGCATTTATCCTTCTTAGTCACTCTAAATGAAGTTTTTGGGAGGTTTTTTGAAATTTCCATGTTTGAAACCCAAAACCACTTCTCTTCATGCTTGACTTCATAAGACATAGTTTAGGGTTAGGGGTAGATACATGATTTGTATGGTTTGAATATATCTAGACCTTGTTTATCAACTTGAATGCTTACTATATGACGTAAGAAAACTACATATGTGCTTTGGTTTTTCATTTTTCTATTTTTTTGTTTAATTTTCCGCCCATTTGAATCTCTGTCAAATCCTAGGTTTGACCAAGATTTAAACAAGTTTAACACGTGAAAACGAAAAGGTAAGCATGGATCCTTCTTAGTCACTCCAAAATGTACCAATTGATAGATGTGTTAACTTTGCTTCATGGAAAAAATAATGTCATGCAAATGAGTTAACTTGGATTTCCTACCCTTGAATCCATAGGAAACTTTGTTCTAATGCACTATAATAATCAACCGAGTTTTTACACCAACAGGTCTACGTGCGGTGCCCATGCGTGAGGTCCCACACTTCAGTGAGCACAAGTCACGTGCAATAGGTACGCAAACTCCCAACCATTTTCTTTGTCAAGAGAAGACGCATCAGGATGCGTATTGGAAGTCTCTGGGTCCTTCAGGATCCTTCGTTTGTCCCTCTCACAAAAAAAACAAATCTCTCTCATTCTCGGCCTCGCTCGACTCGCTCGCTCGCTCGCACCTCCTGCTCACTGACAAACCCTGCACAATAGTCAACATCATCACCCGAAAAAGGGGAGACACCATAATGCTTGACGTCAACTCACGCTTCTTTTCCTGTAGACAGTGTTGGGCCTCCAAGAGCAGAGGTTTGTAGAACAGCAGCAAGTTTTCCCTTAAGTGGATCACCCAAGGTTTATCGAACTCAGGGAGGAAGAGGTCAAAGATATCCCTCTCGAGCAACCCTGCGATCACAATGCAAGAAGTCTCTTGTGTCCCCAACACACCTAATACACTTGTCAGATGTATAGGTGCACTAGTTCGGCGAAGAGATAGTGAAATACAAGTGGTATGAATGAATATGAGCAGTAGTAACGGCACCAAAAAATAGCTTGCTGCTACAACTGGCGTGTGGTTGATGGTGGGAATATTGCAGGCAGTACAGATGCAGTAGAACAGTAAACAAGAGATGATTGCAGTATTTGGGAACAAGGCCTAGGGATTATACTTTCACTAGTGGACACTCTCAACATTGATCACATAATAAAACCACTCTACACTCTCTTGTTGGATGATGAACACCACTAATTGTGTAGGGCTACAAGAGCACCTCAATGCCGGAGTTAACAAGCTCCACAACATTCAATGTTCATATTTAAGTAACCTTAGAGTGCATGATAGACCAACGCAATTATACAAGGTACTAACATAGCATGCACACTGTCACCATCATACTATGAAAGGAGGAATAGATCACATCAATACTATCATAGTAATAGTTAACTCCATAATCTACAAGAGATTACAATCATAAACTACGCCAAGTACTACATGATGCACACACTATCACCATTACATCATGGAGGAGGAATAGAGTACTTTAATAACATCACTAGAGTAGCACATAGATGAATAGTGATACAAAACTCATATGAATCTCAATCATGTAAGGCAGCTCATGAGATCATTGTATTGAAGTACATAGGAGAGAAATTAACCACATAGCTACCGGTACAGCCCTTAGCCTCGAGGGAGAACTACTCCCTCCTCATGGGAGACAGCAGCGTTGATAAAGATGGCGGTGATGTCGATGGAGATGCCTTCCGGGGGCACTTCCCCGTCCCGGCGGCGTGCCGGAACAGAGACTTCTATCCCCCAGATCTTGGCTTCGCGATGGTGGCGGCTCTGGAAGGTTTCTCGTACCGTGGCTTTTCCGTATCGAAGATTTAGGTCAGGGGGCTTCTTATAGGCGAAGAGGCGGAGTCGGAAGGCTGACGGGGCCACCACACAGTAGGGCGGCGCGCCTGGCTCCTTGGCCGCGCCGCCCACACGTGTGGGCCCCCTGTGGCCCTCCTCTGGTCCCTCTCGGGTGTTCTGGAAGCTTCGTGGAATTATAAGATGTTGGGCGTTGATTTCTTCCAATTCCGAGAATATTTCCTTACTAGGATTTCTGAAACCAAAAACAGCAGAAAACAGGAACTGGCACTTCGGCATCTCATCAATAGGTTAGTTCCGGAAAATGCATAAAATCATCATAAAGTGTGAACAAAACATGTAGGTATTGTCATAAAACAAGCATGGAACATCAGAAATTATAGATACGTTGGAGATGTATCAATGCTCTCCCTCCTTCTTCTCTCCTTCCGAGTGATCCCTCTTCCTCCG
Source organism: Lolium perenne (assembly GCF_019359855.2). Classification (NCBI taxonomy): domain Eukaryota; kingdom Viridiplantae; phylum Streptophyta; class Magnoliopsida; order Poales; family Poaceae; genus Lolium; species Lolium perenne. The sequence goes on along the minus strand of NC_067249.2, from coordinate 128,687,134 downwards.
AGTTTCACTCGACGGGCAAACACATATGTGCTGCATAGTAGAGTAATAATAAAAAGGTACGTAGAAAAATCGACCTACGAATCTATAATTAAATAGGTTAAACTAGGGTTTTGCCCAGTACTACAGATCAAGGTTCAAAAAAATCCAACTACGGGGTTCGAACAACCCCATTTCTAATCAAAGAATTTTTTCGACGTCATCCAAATGGCCTCAAACTATAGCATGGGCGGATCCAGACTATAGCCAAGGGGGGCAGCCACGACCACTCAATTTTCTGAAACCTTGTAATATGTTAAGCTAAAGGCTGGTTTGCCCGCACTTAGAAATGATATTTGCATCACTTATCATATGTTTTCCCATTTGAATCTTGTCAAATCCTAGGTTTGACCATGATTTAAACAAGTTTAAAACATGAATATGAAAAATTAAGGATGTATCCTTCGTAGTCACTCCAAAATGAAGCTCGATCTTGAGAGGGTTTTTGAAATTTCCATGTTTGAAACCAAAAAACCACGCACTTCTCTTCATGCTTGACTTCATAAGACAGAGTTTGGGGTTAGGGGTAGCTTGATACATAAATTTTCTGGTTTGAATATGTCTAGACATTGTTTATCAACTTAATTGAATGCTTACTAGATGACATAAGATGACTATGTGCATTGGTTTTTCATTTATTTTTTGAATTTTTATGCCCATTTGAATCTTGGTCAAATCCTAGGTTTGACCATGATTTAATCAAGTTTAAAACATGAATATGAAAAATTAAGCATCTATCCTTCTTAGTCACTCCAATATGTAGCTCTTGGGAGGGTTTTTGAAATTTCCATGCTTGAAACCAAAAACCACTTCTCTTCATGCATGCTTGACTTCATAAGACAGAGTTTAGGGTTAGGGGGTAGATACATGATTTTCCTGCTAGTTTGAATATGTCTAGACCTTGTTTATCAATTTAAATGAATGCTTACTATATGACATGAGCAGACCTTGGTTTTAATTTTTTATACCCATTTGAATCTTCGTCAAATCCTAGGTTTGTTGACCAAGATTTGAACAAGTTTAAAACATGAATATGAAAAAGTAAGCATGTATGCTTCTTAAGTCACTCCAAAATGAAGCTCTTGGGAGGGTTTTTGAAATTTCCATGTTTGAAACTAAAAACCACTTCTCTTCATGCTTTACTTCATAAGTCAGGGTTTAGGGATATATAGGGGGTAGATACATGATTTTTCTGGTTTGAATATGTCTAGACCTTGTTTATCAAATTAATTGAATGCTTACTATATGACATAAGAAGACTATGTGCCTTGATTTTTCATTTTTTTTTAAATTATGCCCATTTGAATCTTGGTCAAATCCTAGGTTTGACCATGATTTAAACAAGTTTAAAACATGAATATGAAAATTAAGCATGTATCCTTCATAGTCACTCCAAAATGAAGCTCTTGAGAGGGTTTTTGAAATTTCCATGTTTGAAACCAAAAAAACCACGTACTTCTCTTCATGCTTGGCTTCAGAAGACAGAGTTTGGGGTTAGGGGTAGCTTGATACATGTTTTTTCTCGTTTGAATATGTCTAGACCTTGTTTATCAATGATGACCCACAAGTATAGGGGATCGCAGCAGTCTTCGAGGGAAGTAAAACCCAAATTTATTGATTCGACACAAGGGGAGGTAAAGAATACTTATAAGCCTTAACAACTGAGTTGTCAATTCAGCTGCACCTGGAAAAGCACTAGTAACAGGGGTGATGTGAAAGTAGCAGTAATATGAGAGCAATAGTAACAGTAACACAGCAGAAGTAACACAGAGGCAATGGCACCGGAAAATAGTTGATACTACTTCCAATGACATGTAGAACAAGTATATGATGATGAGAGATGGACCGGGGTTCCCAGCGATCTACACTAGTGGTAACTCTCCAATAACAAGTAACAAGTGTTGGGTGAACAAATTACAGTTGGGCAATTGATAGGAATCAAAGCATTAAGATAGAACATCCAGATTATTAATTATGTAGGCATGTTTTCCATATATAGTCGTACGTGCTCGCAATGAGAAACTTGCACAACATCTTTTGTCCTACCAGCCGGTGGCAGCCGGGCCTCAAGGGAATCTACTGGATATTAAGGTACTCCTTTTAATAGAGCACCGGAGCAAAGCATTAACACTTGGTGAAAACATGTGATCCTCACATCACCGCCATCCCCTCCGGTTGTCCCGATTCTTGTCACTTCGGGGCCTTTGGTTCCGGACAGTGACATGTGCATACAACTTGTAGATACAATCTAAGCAATAATTATAAAGCTCAAATCTAAGATCATGCCACTCGGGCCCTAGTGACAAGCATTAAGCATAACAAGATTGCAGCAACAATAACTTCACAAACTTTATAGATAGACTAATCATAATGTATCATCCATCGGATCCCAACAAACACAACACCGATTACATCAGATGAATCTCAATCATGTAAGGCAGCTCATGAGATCATTGTATTGAAGTACATGGAGGAGAGTATACCAACTAGCTACTGCTAGAACCCGTAGTCCATGGGGGAACTACTCACGGAGCATGATGGAGGCGGTGGCGTCGATGGAGATGGCTTCCGGGGGCACTTCCCCGTCCCGGCAGGGTGCCGGAACAGAGACTTCTGTCCCCCGAATTGGAGTTTCGCGATGGCGGCGGCGCCCCTGGAGTCTTTCTGGAGTTTCGTCAATTGGTACTGCGTTTTTAGGTCGAAAGGGGTTATATAGGCGAAGAGGCGGCGTAGGAGGGTCGACTGGGTGGCCTCCCCATAGGGGGGCGTGGCCTGGGTCTGGCCCGCGCGGCCCACCCTCCTGGTGGCCCCCTGGCTCTCCTCCGACTCTTCTTCGGTGTTCTGGATGCTTCCGGGAAAAATAGGATGTTTGGCGTTGATTTCGTCCAATTCCGAGAATATTGCCCGAACAGCCTTTCTGGAACCAAAAACAGCAGAAAACAGGAACTGGCACTGTGGCATCTTGTTAATAGGTTAGTTCCGGAAAATGCATGAAATCATCATAAAGTGCAAGCAAAACATGTAAGTATTGTCATAAAACAAGCATGGAACATCAGAAATTATGGATACGTTGGAGACGTATTAGCATCCCCAAGCTTAGTTACTGCTCGTCCCGAGCAGGTAAACGATAAAAAGAATAATTTCTGTAGTGACATGCTACTTACATAACCTTGATCATACTATTACAAAGCATATGAAATGAATGAAGTGACTCGAGGCAATAATCTATAGTGGCTAACAAATAGATAACATATAGCAAAACTTTTCATGAAGAGTACTTTCAAGACAAGCATCAAAAGTCTTGCACAAGAGTTAACTCATAAAGCAATAGATTCAAAGTAAAGGCATCGAAGCAACACAAAGGAAGATATAAGTTTCAGCGGTTGCTTTCAACTTCCAACATGCATATCTCATGGATAATTTTCAACATAAAGTAATATGATGAATGCAAATAAGCAAGTATGTAAGAATCAATGCACAGTTGACACAAGTGTTTGCTTCTAAGGTGGGAGGAAATGGGTAAACTGACTCAACATAAAAGTAGAAGAATAGCCCTTCTACGAGGGAAGCATCGATTGCTATATTTGTGCTAGAGCTTTGGTTTTGAAAACAAAAAGAGAGCATAAAAGTAAAGTTTTGAGAGGTGTTTGTTGTTGTCAACGAATGGTAGTGGGCACTCTAACCCCCTTGCCAGACAAACCTTCAAAGAGCGGCTCCCATTTTATTTTATTTTTGGGTGGCACTCCTTCCAACCTTTCTTTCATAAACCACGGCTAACCGAATCCTCGGGTGCCTGCCAACAATCTCATACCATGAAGGAGTGCCTTTTTATTTTAGTTTTATTATGATGACACTCCTCCCCACCTTTGCTTTCTCAAGCCATGGCTAACCGAATCCTCAGGTGCCGTCCAACAATCACATACCAAGGAGGAGTGTCTATTTAGGTTAATTAATTTGGGACTGGGAATCCCATTGCCAGCTCTTTTTGCAAAATTATTGGATAAGCGGGTGAAGCCACTAGTCCATTGGTGAAAGTTTCCCAACAAGATTGAAAGATAAACACCACATACTTCCTCATGAGCTATAAAACATTGACACAAATCAGAGGTGATAAATTTTGAATTGTTTAAAGGTAGCACTCAAGCAATTTACTTTGGAATGGCAGGAAATACCACATAGTAGGTAGATATGGTGGACACACATGGCATAGGTTTTGGCTCAAGGATTTGGATGCAGAGAAGCATTCCCTCTCAGTACAAGGCTTTGGGCTAGCAAGGTTGTTTGAAGCAAACACAAGTATGAACCGGTACAGCAAAACTTACATAAGAACATATTGCAAGCATTATAATACTCTACACTGTCTTCCTTGTTGCTCAAACACTTTTACCAGAAAATATCTAGACCTTAAGAGAGATCAATCATGCAAACCAATTTTAACAAGCTTTACAGTAGTTCTCCACTAATAGGTTTAAACTACATGAAAAAACTTAATCATGATCTACTTGAGAGCTCAAAACAATTGCCAAGTGTCAAATTATCCAAGACATTATGAGGCATTTTCTGTTTCCAACCAAATAACCATAAGTATTGTAGCTTCCAACTTTTATCATTGAACATTAAAAGTAAAACGAAGAACAAGTGTTCATATGAAAAAGCGGAGCGTGTCTCTCTCCCAAACAAGGATTGCTAGGATCCGAATTTATTCAAATACAAACAAAATGAAAATAAACACACAGACGCTCCAAGTAAAGCACATATGATGTGACCGAATAAAAATATAGTTTCAATAGAAGAAACCTGATAAGCTGATGAAGAAGGGGATGCCCAAGGCATCCCCAAGCTTAGACGCTTGAGTCTTCTTGAAATATGCAGGGATGAACCACGGGGGCATCTCCAAGCTTAGACTTTTCACTCTTCTTGATCATATATCATCCTCCTCTCTTGACCCTTGAAAACTTCCTTCACACCAAACTTCTCATAAACTTCATTAGAGGGGTTAGTACTCAAAAAACTTGAATCCACTTTTAGTCCTGTAGTGACACATTGCAAGAACTCAATAAAACATTAGCTACAGCTCTCCACGTCTAGAAAGCTTCACTTAAAGTCCACAAGAGACAATGCAAAAAACAGAGACAGAATCTGCCAAAACAGAACAGCTAGTAAAGACGAAATTTAAAGAAATATTTCCGTTGCTCAAATCAGAAAACTCAAAACTAATGAAAGTTGCGTACATATCTGAGGAACACGCACGTAAATTGGCATATTTTTCTGAGTTACCTACAGAGAAAACAGCCCAGATTCGTGACAGATAGAAATCTGTTTCTGCGCAGAAATGCAAATCTAGTATCAACCTTCGATTAGAGGCTTCACTTGGCACAACATTGCAATAAAACTAAGATAAGGAGAGGTTGCTACAGTAGTAACAACTTCCAAAACACAACAAAACAGTAGCAAAATAAACACATGGGTTATCTCCCAAGAAGTTCTTTCTTTATAGCCATTAAGATGGGCTCAGCAGTTTTAATGATGCACTCGCAAGAAATAGTATTTGAAGCAAAAGAGAGCATCAAAAAGCAAATTAAAAACACATTTAAGCCTAACATGCTTCCTATGCAAAGGAATCTTGTAAATAAACAAGTTCATGAAAAGCAAAGTAACAAGCATAGGAAGATAGAACAAGCGTAACTTCAAAATTTTAAGCATATAGAGAGGTGTTTTAGTACCATGCAAATTTTTACAACCATATTTTCCTCTCTCATAATAATTTTCAGTAGCTTCATGAATAAACTCAACAATATAACTATCACATGCAGCATACTTTTCATGATCCACAAACATATAATTTTTATCAAGTTCAAGAATAGTGGAATTAAAACTTTCAAACTTTCTTTTATTAATAATATAACAAGGTAGTTGATCAATCTCAAGAGATATGGGACTCATAGATAAAGTCAAGTTCTCTCCAATCCCATTTTCATTAGTAGTACAATTAATATTATCAAGTAACATAGGACCATCATCTAAAGATTTATCATAAACATTTGCTAAGCAAAATTCTTTAGTACCATGCATTTCAACATGAGGCACAAACAAAGCATTATCATAAGATTTATCAAAGTAGCATGGATTATCATAGATAACAGTAGCATAATTATTCTCACAAGTTTTACTTATAGGTAATATTTCAAGAGAATCCACAGGAACATAACATTCAACCTCTTTCGGTAAGCATGGAGGACAATCAAATAGTGCAAGAGATAAAGAGTTACTCTCATTAGAAGGTTGGCATGGGTAGCTAATCCATTCTTCCTCCTTTTGTTCATTACTCTCCTCTTCTTTTTCATCCAATGAGCCTTCAGGTTCATCAATTTCCTCCTCTTTTTCATCCAATGAGCTTTCAGGTTCATCAGTTTCTTCTTCCACAGGTTCCTGCAAATTGTGAGTGCATTCTTGTGCATTAATGAGTCTCTCTTTATAATCAATGATATAAGGATTATCACTGTAACTTTCATTGAAAAAATTAAGGATAGAAGAGACATAATCTTTAAGGTCCTTACAAACAACACAAGTTTCATAATTTTTAGCCATGAAGGATTCTATCTCGGAAGCTCCCATAAATACGACAAATTGTTCTACCTCTTCGAACCCATAATGAATATAGCAATTCCGATTATAGTTCTTAATTAAAAATTCCTCACTAAAGCCACATTGAAATTTAAGATGTTTAGTGTCCTGTTGAGAGCAACAGTTTATATCATGGCGTTTAAGCAAGATTTTAGCCATTGTATTCAATTTTTCTATCACAGCACTCATTACTTTACCAGTTCTTGATTCTCTATAGTTATTATAACATTCTATAAGCTCCAAGTAGGTTGTAGGTTCTCCCATAACAGCAGTTTTTAATTTTTAGGTTTTTCAAATTTTTATGGATTTTTGGGTATATGGGAAAAATAAAACAAGACAAAAAGAAACTTGACAAAATAATACTAGACAGAAATAAACTAAGCACAAATAAACTAGACAAAAGTAAACTAAACAAAGCAAAACAAAATAAAATAAAAACAGAGAGAGAGGTAGAGTGTACTCCCCAGGTGAACTTATGAGTAGAGCTATGCCTCCCCGGCAACGGCGCCAGAAAACAGTCTTGATGACCCACAAGTATAGGGGATCGCAGCAGTCTTCGAGGGAAGTAAAACCCAAATTTATTGATTCGTCACAAGGGGAGGTAAAGAATACTTATAAGCCTTAACAACTGAGTTGTCAATTCAGCTGCACCTGGAAAAGCACTAGTAACAGGGGTGATGTGAAAGTAGCAGTAATATGAGAGCAATAGTAACAGTAACACAGCAGAAGTAACACAGAGGCAATGGCACCGGAAAATAGTTGATACTACTTCCAATGACATGTAGAACAAGTATATGATGATGAGAGATGGACCGGGGTTCCCAGCGATCTACACTAGTGGTAACTCTCCAATAACAAGTAACAAGTGTTGGGTGAACAAATTACAGTTGGGCAATTGATAGGAATCAAAGCATTAAGACAGAACATCCAGATTATTAATTATGTAGGCATGTTTTCCATATATAGTCGTACGTGCTCGCAATGAGAAACTTGCACAGCATCTTTTGTCCTACCAGCCGGTGGCAGCCGGGCCTCAAGGGAATCTACTGGATATTAAGGTACTCCTTTTAATAGAGCACCGGAGCAAAGCATTAACACTTGGTGAAAACATGTGATCCTCACATCACCGCCATCCCCTCCGGTTGTCCCGATTCTTGTCACTTCGGGGCCTTTGGTTCCGGACAGTGACATGTGCATACAACTTGTAGATACAATCTAAGCAATAATTATAAAGCTCAAATCTAAGATCATGCCACTCGGGCCCTAGTGACAAGCATTAAGCATAACAAGATTGCAGCAACAATAACTTCACAAACTTTATAGATAGACTAATCATAATGTATCATCCATCGGATCCCAACAAACACAACACCGATTACATCAGATGAATCTCAATCATGTAAGGCAGCTCATGAGATCATTGTATTGAAGTACATGGAGGAGAGTATACCAACTAGCTACTGCTAGAACCCGTAGTCCATGGGGGAACTACTCACGGAGCATGATGGAGGCGGTGGCGTCGATGGAGATGGCTTCCGGGGGCACTTCCCCGTCCCGGCAGGGTGCCGGAACAGAGACTTCTGTCCCCCGAATTGGAGTTTCGCGATGGCGGCGGCGCCCCTGGAGTCTTTCTGGAGTTTCGTCAATTGGTACTGCGTTTTTAGGTCGAAAGGGGTTATATAGGCGAAGAGGCGGCGTAGGAGGGTCGACAGGGTGGCCTCCCCATAGGGGGGCGCGGCCTGGGTCTGGCCCGCGCGGCCCACCCTCCTGGTGGCCCCCTGGCTCTCCTCCGACTCTTCTTCGGTGTTCTGGATGCTTCCGGGAAAAATAGGATGTTTGGCGTTGATTTCGTCCAATTCCGAGAATATTGCCCGAACAGCCTTTCTGGAACCAAAAACAGCAGAAAACAGGAACTGGCACTGTGGCATCTTGTTAATAGGTTAGTTCCGGAAAACGCATGAAATCATCTTAAAGTGCAAGCAAAACATGTAAGTATTGTCATAAAACAAGCATGGAACATCAGAAATTATGGATACGTTGGAGATGTATCAATCAACTTAATTGAATGCTTACTATATATATGACATAAGAAGACTATGTGCATTGGTTTTTCATTTTATGTTTTTTTAATTTTATGCCCATTTGAATCTTGGTCAAATCCTAGGTTTGACCATGATTTAAACAAGTTGAAAACATGAATATGAAAAATTATGCATATATCCTTCTTAGTCACTCCAAAATGAAGCTCTTGGGAGGGTTTTTGAAATTTCCATGTTTGAAACCAAGAACCACATATCTTCATGCTTGACTTCATAAGACAGAGTTTATGGTTAGGAGGTAGATACATGATTTCTCTGGTTTGAATATATCTAGACCTTGTTTATCAACTTAATTGAATGCTTACTATGTGACATAAGATGACTATGTGCATTGGTTTTTCATTTTATTGTTTTTTTTTTGAATTTTTATGCCCATTTGAATCTTGGTCGAATCCTAGGTTTGACCAAGATTTGAACAAGTTTAAAACATGAATATGAAAACGTAAGCATGTATGCTTCTTAAGTCACTCCAAAATGAAGCTCTTGGGAGGGTTTTTGAAATTTCCATGTTTAAAACTAAAAACCACTTCTCTTCATGCTTGACTTCATAATTAAGTCAGGGTTTAGGGATATATAGGGGGTAGATACATGATTTTTCCGGTTTGAATATGTCTAGACCTTGTTTATCAACTTAATTGAATGCTTACTATATGACATAAGAAGACTATATATGTGCCTTGATTTTTCATTTTTTGTTGTTTCTAAATTTTTATGCCCATTTGAATCTGGATCAAATCCTAGGTTTGACCATGATTTAAACAAGTTTAAAACATGAATATGAAAAATTAAGCATATATCCTTCTTAGTCACTCCAAAATGTAAATCTTGGTAGGGTTTTTGAAATTTCCATGTTTGAAACCAAAAACCACTTCTCTTCATGCATGCTTGACTTCAGAAGACAGAGTTTAGGGTTAGGGGGTAGATACATGATTTTCCTGGTTTGAATATGTCTAGACCTTGTTTATCAACTTAATTGAATACTTACTATATAACATAAGAAGACCTTGTTTTTTTTGTATTTTTATACCCATTTGAATCTTAGTCAAATCCTTGGTTCCACCAAGATTTGAAAAAGTTAAAAACATGAATATGAAAAAGTAAGCATGTATGCTTCTTAGTCACTTCAAAATGAAGCTCTTGGGAGGGTTTTTGAAATTTCCATGTTTGAAACCAAAAATCACTTCTCTTCATGCTTGATTTATAAGACAGAGTTTAGGGTTAGGGGGTAGATACATGATTTTTCTGGTTTGAATATGTCTAGACCTTGTTTATCAACTTAATTGAATGCTTACTATATGACATAAGAAGACTATGTGCCTTGGTTTTTCATTTATTTTGATTTATTTTGAATTTTTATGCCCATTTGAATCTTGGTCAAATCCTAGGCTTGACCAAGATTTAAACAAGATTAAAACATGAAAATGAAAAATTAAGCCTTGAACCTTCTTATTCACTCCAAAACGAAGATTTTGGGAGGGTTTTTGAAATATCCAGGTTTGAAACCCAAAACCACTTCTCTTCGTGCATAGTTTAGGGTTAGGGGTAGATACATGAATTTTTGGTTTATAGTAAGCATTCAAGTTGATAAACAAGGTCTAGACATATTCAAACCAGAAAAATCATGTATCTACCCCCTAACGCTAAACTCTGTCATATGAAGTCAAGCATATAAGAGGAATGGTTTTGGGTTTCAAACATGGAAAATTCAAAAACCCTACCAAAAGCTTCATTTTTGGAGTGAATAGGAAGGATCCAGGCTTACTTTTTCATTTTCATGTTACTAACTTGTTTAATTATTGGTCAAACCTAGGATTTGACCAAGATTCAAATGGACATAAAAATTCAATAAAGAATTCAAAAAATGAAAAACCAAAGCACATAAGCTTCTTAAGTTATAGTAAGCATTCATGTTGATCAACGGAGTCTAGACATATTTAAACAATAAAAATCATGTATACACCCCAAACCCTAAACTCTGTCTAATAAAGTCAAGCACGAAGAGAAGTGGTTTTCGGTTTAATTTTTATTTCTTTTTTTTGAATTTTTATGCCCATTTGAATCTTGGTCAAATCCTAGCAGGTTTGACCAATATTTAAACAAGTTTAAAACATGAAAATGAAAAGTAAGTATGGATCCTTCTTATTCACTCCAAAATGAAGCTTTTGGGAGGGTTTTTTAAATTTCCATGTTCGAAACCCAAAATGACATCTCTTCGTGCTTGACTTCATAAGACAAAGTTTAGGGGTAGGGGTAGATACATGATTTTTCTGGTTTGAATATGTCTAGACCTTGTTTATCAACTTGAATGCTTACTATATGACATCAGAAGACACTATGTGTTTGTTTTTTTGAATTTGTTATGCCCATTTGAATCTTGGTCAAATCCTAGGTTTGACCAAGATTTAAACCAGTTTAAAACATGAAAATGAAAAGTAAGCCTAGATTCTTCTTAGTCACTCCAAAATGAAGCTTTTGGGAGGTTTTTTAAATTTCCATGTTTGAAACCCAAAATCACTTCTCTTAATGCTTGACTTCATAAGACAGAGTTTAGGGTTAGGGGCCAAGTATATACATGATTTTTCTTGTTTTAATATGTCTAGACTTTGTTTATCAACTTGAATGCTTACTATATGACATCAAAAGACTATGTGTTTGGTTTTGATTTTTTTAAATTTGTTATGTCCATTTGAATCTTGGTCAAATCCTAGGTTTGACCAAGATTTAAACCAGTTTAAAACATGAAAATGAAAAGGTAAGCCCGGATTCTTCTTAGTCACTCCAAAATGAGCTTTTGGGAGTTTTTTTAATTTCCATGTTTGAAACCCATAACCACTTTTCTTCATGCTTGACTTCATAAGACAGAGTTTAGGGTTAGGGGGTATATACATGATTTTTCTGGTTTGAATATGTCTATACTTCGTTGATCAACTTTAATGCTTACTATATGACATAAGAAGCTTATGTGCTTTGGTTTTTGATTTTTTGATTTCTTTTTTGAATTTTTATGCCCATTTGAATCCTGGTTAATTCTTTTGTTTGACCAAGATTTAAACAAGTTTAAAACATGAAAATGAAAAAGTAAGCCTGGCTCCTTCTTAGTCATGAAAATGAGTTAACTTGGCTTTCCAACCCTTGAATCCATAGGAAACTTTGTACTAATGCAGTATAATAATCACCCGAGTTTTTACACCAACAGGTCTGTCACTTACGTGTGGTGCCCATGCGTGAGGTCCCACACTTCAGTGAGCACAAGTCACCTGCGGTAGGCAGGCAAAATCCCAGCCATCTTCTTTGTCAAGAGAAGACGCATCAGCATGCGTATCGGAAAGTCTCTCGGTCCTTCAGGATCCTTCGGTTGTCCCTCTCACACAAAAAAAATCTCTCTCATTCTCGGCCTCGCTCGACTCGCTCGCTCGCACCTCCTGCGCACTAACAAACCCTGCACTACTGTCAACATCACCAGAAAAAGAATATACACCATAAATAAGAGGGGCCCCATGACTGCTGTCCCTTCTTCTCCTTCCGTGTGATTCCTCTTCCTCCGAGTTTCACTCGACGGGCAAACACACATGTGCTGCATAGTAATAATAAAAAAGTAAAAGAATCGACTACAAATCTATTATTAAATAGGTTAAACTAGGGTTTTGCCCAGTACTGCAGATCTAGTTGAAAAAAAATATCCAACTACGGGTTCGATTTTGGCCTACAAATAAAAAACTAAATAAGTTGAACTAGAATTCCTCTAAAAAATCGTCTTGGTTTGCATTGTTTGATACTTTTCATAGCTAGAGTGCATCACAATTTTTTGATTTAATGCATTGCTTTGCCAATTTTGATTTTTTATGACCACCTTCTCTTTGAATTTCCATGTTCGAAACCAAAAACCACATATCTTCATGCTTGACTTCATGAGACAGAGTTTATGGTTAGGGGGTAGATACATGATTTCTCTGGTTTGAATATATCTAGACCTTGTTTATCAACTTAATTGAATGCTTACTATGTGACATAAGATGACTATGTGCATTGGTTTTTCATTTTATTGTTTTTTTTTGAATTTTTATGCCCATTTGAATCTTGGTCAAATCCTAGGTTTGACCATGATTTAAACAAGTTTAAAACATGAATATGAAAAATTAAGCATCTATCCTTCTTAGTCACTCCAAAATGTAGCTCTTGGGAGGGTTTTTGAAATTTCCATGCTTGAAACCAAAAACCACTTCTCTTCATGCATGCTTGACTTCATAAGACAGAATTTAGGGTTAGGGGGTAGATACATGATTTTCCTGGTTTGAATATGTCTAGACCTTGTTTATCAACTTAATTGAATGCTTACTATATAACATAAGAAGACCTTGTTTTTTTTGAATTTTTATATACCCATTTGAATCTTTGTCAAATCCTTGGTTCCACCAAGATTTGAATAAGTTAAAAACATGAATATGAAAAAGTAAGCATGTATGCTTCTTAGTCACTTCAAAATGAAGCTCTTGGGAGGGTTTTTGAATTTCCATGTTCGAAACCAAAAACCACATATCTTCATGCTTGACTTCATGAAACAGAGTTTAGGGTTAGGGGGTAGATACATGAATTTTCTTGTTTGAATATGTCTAGACCTTGTTTATCATCTTAATTGAATGCTTACTATATGACATAAGAAGACCTTGGTTTTTCAATTTTTCATTTTTTTAAATTTATAGGCCCATTTGAATCTTGGTCAAATCCTATGTTTGACCAAGATTTGAACAAGTTTAAAACATGAATATGAAAAAGCAAGCATGTATGCTTCTTAAGTCACTCCAAAATGAAGCTCTTGGGTGGGTTTTTGAAATTTCCATGTTTGAAACTAAAAACCACTTCTCTTCATGCTTGACTTCATAAGTCAGGGTTTAGGGATATATATAGGGGGTAGATACATGATTTTTCTGGTTTGAATATGTCTAGACCTTGTTTATCAACTTAATTGAATGCTTACTATATGACATAAGAAGACTATGTGCCTTGATTTTTCATTTTTTTTAAATTATGCCCATTTGAATCTTGGTCAAATCCTAGGTTTGACCATGATTTAAACAATTTTAAAACATGAATATGAAAATTAAGCATGTATCCTTCTTAATCACTCCAAAATGAAGCTCTTTGGGAGGGTTTTTGAAATTTCCATGTTTGAAACCAAAAACCACATATCTTCATGCGCTTGACTTCATGAGACAGAGTTTAGGGTTAGGGGGTAGATACATGATTTCTCTGGTTTGAATATGTCTAGACCTTGTTTATCAACTTAATTGAATGCTTACTATATGACATAAGAAGACTATGTGCCTTGATTTTTCATTTTTTTTAAATTTTGCCCATTTGAATCTTGGTCAAATCCTAGGTTTGACCATGATTTAAACAAGTTTAAAACATGAATATGAAATATTAAGCATGTATCCTTCGTAGTCACTCCAAATTGAAGCTCTTGAGAGGGTTTTTGAAATTTCCATGTTTGAAACCAAAAAACCGTGTACTTCTCTTAATGCTTGACTTCATAAGACAGAGTTTGGGGATAGGGGTAGCTTGATACATGAATTTTCTGGTTTGAATATCTCTAGACATTGTTTATCAACTTAATTGAATGCTTACTAGATGACATAAGATGACTATGTGCATTGGTTTTTCATTTTTTTTGAATTTTTATGCCCATTTGAATCTTGGTCAAATCCCAGGATAATTTGACCATGATTTAATCAAGTTGAAAACATGAATATGAAAAATTAAGCATCTATCCTTCTTAGTCACTCCAATATGTAGCTCTTGGGAGGGTTTTTGAAATTTCCATGCTTGAAACCAAAAACCACTTCTCTTCATGCATGCTTGACTTCATAAGACAGAATTTAGGGTTAGGGGGTAGATACATGATTTTCCTGCTAGTTTGAATATGTCTAGACCTTGTTTATCAATTTAAATGAATGCTTACTGTGAGAACCGGAACTTAACATTCCGACCCCCCTGTGTTACTCGTCAATCCCAAGATCAAGTTGACGACACAGCGAAATGAATATCATTGCAGAACGTGCAAAGAGTAATAATTATTACAAAGTTTGAGCCACATAGTGAAATGTCTTGTGACATTTATTACAACCAGAAAGCACAGCGGATAATAAAAATGCGAAGTAACTCCATCTCAGCCACAGGCAGTCGATGTAGTCCACGAGGCCTCACTCCTCAGCGTCGTCATAGTCGCCATAGTCTTCACCATCTTCATAGTACTCTGAATATCAACAAAAGTTTTGCCATGAGTACATTTCGTACTCAACATGCCCCCTCGATGCAAGACCTAATATATCTACATGAGGCTTCAAAGGAAGGCTGTAGGTTCTTTTGCATAAAAGCCAATTTTATTTGCAATATATTTGATAAAAGTAGTTTTAGACGAAAACATGTTTTATAATGAGTGTAATATTTCTCATCAATGTGGTTGTCCTCGACAACTCACGTATCTCATAGGATTCAGATTCTAAGGGAAGGAGAAGGAAAGGAAAGAGAGGGGAAGAGGGAAATAGCAAAACAGGTTCCTATATGTCAAGAAGGATTCATGTGTCGTCCATGACCGTGGACACGGCTATTCGAATAGTTTTAACTCTGCAGAGGTTGTACACTTTGCCCACACGACACAACCCCGTCTTGTTGCCACCAGTGGCCTCTGGTTTAGTACACACCATTTGGTGTACCGGCAGAGGGATTGTGACAAGGTCTTTTAGCTAGATCCCCCAAAGATGTGACATGCCCACCGGGTCTGGCGCACGGTACTGAGAGTACGTCCTCAAACCGGTCCCCCCATCTGTGCCGAAGGTTCTCCCGTAGGCAGCCACCTCATCTGCGGTACGGCGACATCAACACCTAAGGCTGACTAACTTACTTAACCAGGCCAGTGCCCATATAGCATGTGGTTGTACGGTTGTCACAATCTTCAAATCCAAGACTTATTAGGACCCTTATGCGGCACGAACGACGGATTGCTCCCTCCAACTTGTGAAGGGCAGCCAATCGCTCCTTCAACATTTGATTCAGCTGTCGCCCGCGCCATGTTTAGATGGTAAGTTTCACCCAGAGTAGAAGAGAGAGTAGAGGAAGCAACAACGGGTAATCAGCCTAGCTCAATGAGCTCAACAACTTTCAAAAGGGTATGTTTGACCCGAAGGTCGATCAATTCCTCCAAAGAGGCAATAGTCCTAATGATTATTTAGCACGCTAAGCATCTCTACTCTATCAGGATAATTATATAATCTCTACTCAGGGTATCAAGTAAAAGGCGACAAGCAGATCAAGGTTGGTGTGTCAATCGACACGCTAGCTACTGGAATAAAATAGCATATATATTTGTAAAATATAAAATATCATGCAATTTGTAAAACTGGGATAAATATGATGAGAGGGCATGCCTTCGTTGTCAAACTCCTGCTCTCCACTTCCTTGGTTGTGATTGTACCACTCTCCGTTCCCTCCTAATCGTCGTATCGAAGCAATATCAATACAAATGAATACAAGCAATACAACGAATAAGATGCGAATAAAAAGTGAATAAGATCGAAAAGAAAAGATCCAAATAAGAGGTATGCGCCGGTCGTTCGGCTTACATAGAGTATACGAAAAAGACTGGAATGGCACGCATGGGATTTGGGTTATCTAAGGCATAAGATATGGCGGCCGTTCGATATCGGATAACAAAATAATTTAGAAAACATATTGAGAGGACATGTATAGATGGCACAGAATTAAAATGTAATATGCAACCAGACTATACATGCTACTAGTCATACACAAGCATAGGTAAATAATCCAGGATTATAGCAATATGCACATGCAATGGTAAGTAACATAGTAAGTTAAGACTAGCCTGGCAATAATGCAACATCCAATCAGATCATGCTAACAAAGAGAATACACGTTAAATTCTGGCAAGGTGGCCAGCATGCAATAAAATAGATCCTATGAACTACTCAGTTCTATAACATGATGATGAGCAGCAGCACTATGTCATGGGCCCATCTTCCTCGACAACACCAGGGCCCAAGATAGGCCCAGCTGGACCAAGACAGGAGGCAGCCCATCGTCCTCGCCGAGCACCCAAGCCCAACCCGCGGTTCGTCTCAGACGACTGGGTCCGCTGACGATAAAGAAAACGGATGGACGAGAGGATGGTATCGAAGAACAGAGAAGTGTGTTGGCTTCCTTCCCTGAGTTGTTGTCTGTCTCTTCCCATCTGGCTCCGATTCCTCTCTCTCCTTCATGCTGATCTAGATCCACAAACTCCTGTATCAAACTATCTCTGTTGAGTGAATCAAACGAGAGTGAAGTCGTGACATTCTGGTATCAGAGCGCTCGATCTGGCACCTCGTACGCGTTCCGTTAAGCAAATCATGGCGGAATTGGAACTCAAGGACCAAATCGCTGCCCTGGTCGCCTCGGTGCGCGAGCAGAACACCAAGCTCGATGGGATCTCGGGCGAGATGTCGTCCGTGAAGACCACAGTGACATCCTTGGAGGAGATCAAGCCGGCCCTGGTCGATTTGGCGTTGTGGAAGCCCAAAATCGATCAGGTCATGGGTGCGCTGCAAGCTGAGCTCGGAGATCTGCGCCTCGCCTTCGACCACTTCGCCACCACGACGACGTCGGCTGCCCCAAGCTCAACACCATCGGCCCCTCCAAGCGCGCCTCCTCTGCTGCCCGCCCCCGAGCGGCGTCCGGAGTTGCGGGGGGATGTGGGACGTGCTCCATCTGGTGACGGCGGGCGTCACGGGCCAGTTGGCCACCGCGTCGAATTCACGAACCGGGGCTCAGTGATGGGGCCTCTCCCTCACTCGACCCCGGCCAAGGGTACGTACGGTTTCCCCCATCCCGAGTCATCACAGCCTTTCCCTAGGGAAAATTGGAGCAAAACTCCACGGATGGATTGTCCTGGTTTCGATGGTGAAGGTCCTTTAGAGTGGAAATTAAAGTGTGAGTCATACTTTCGTGTGTGTCGAGTTGATAGGGAGATTTGGGTGGACACTGCAGTAGTCTACTTCACAGGTGAGGCCGCGTTGTGGCTCCAATGGACTAATACGCACCTCACTGTTGCTTCATGGGAAAAGTTTGTTGTTAAGGTCTGTGAGAAATTTGGGAGGCGTGAGTTCGAGCAACTGCTTCGCCAGTTCTCTCGCCTCCGTCAGACCGGAACAGTGGCTGAATATGCAGCCCAGTTCACAGTGGCGATGAATGGTCTTTTAGCTCATCACCAGTCGTGGGATCCGCTCTATTTTGTTACTAAATTTGTAGATGGTTTACGATCGGATATTCGAGTTGTAGTCATGGTTCAACAACCTAGAGATCTCGATTCTGCTGTGGCTCTCGCTGCCTTGCAGGAAGAGGCGATGGAACTGACGCGGGAACCTATGCGCTCGGCGTATGGTGGCCACAACTCCTTCTCCAGGACGCCGCCGCGATCGGCGCTGCCCTTGCCACCTCCCCCAACTGGGCGCCCTCCGGGAATGACACCGGGCTCGCGCACTGAAGATCGCCGAGGTGCTGCGAGCGCGCAGGCACCGTCCACTGACGACAAGGTGCAGGCGTTGCGTGCCTACCGGCGCGCACGAGGCGAATGCTACACATGCGGCGAGCGGTATTCTCGTGGCCATGTGTGTGCCCCGACAGTGCAGCTTCACGTGGTGGAGGAGCTTTGGGGACTGTTTGGTTGCGAGATGGACTCGAATTCCTCGCATGAAGATAAGGGCATTCAAGCTGACCTCTGTGTGGTGTCAGCGGCAGCACAACAAGGTGTGGAACCACCACTCACTATCAGAATTAAGGGTGTGGTGAATTCTCAGGAGGTCTTGATGCTGATAGACTCGGGTAGCTCCCACAGCTTTATTAGTGAAGCTACGGCAGCAAAATGGGCAACAGTGCGTCGTTGTCGACCAATGCATGTCAAGGTGGCTGATGGAGGAATATTGCAATGTGACCTAGAGGTACCAGACTGTGTATGGAAGGCTCAAGGAGCAGAGTTTGCAACCACTCTCCGGTTGTTTCCACTAGGCTGCTATGACATTATCTTGGGTATGGACTGGCTGGAAGGTATTGGGTTGATGAATGTACATTGGGGATTGAAGCGGTTGTCGTTCCAGCATCGTGGTCGACAAGTGCTGTTACAGGGCATTACAGCCAACACCAGTGTATGTCAGGAGATATCCATCAGTCAGTTAGAGGTACTGGATCATAAGCATGCCATTTGCCATCTAGTTCAGTTAAGGGAGGTGAAAGAAGTGGACCAACCAGAACAGTGCCCACCTGCTATTCAGGCTCTCTTGTCAGAATTCAAAGACTTGTTTGCAGAACCTCAGGGTTTACCTCCTCAACGAGACTTTGACCATAAAATCACATTGCTGCCCGGCTCTCGTCCGGTGAATTTACGACCCTATCGATACAATCCGGAGCAGAAGAATGAGATTGAGAAGCAGATTGCAGAGATGTTAAAGCAATGACTCATCCAATTCAGTTCCAGTCCGTTTGCCTCTCCCGTCCTCTTGGTGCAGAAAAAGGATGGTACGTGGCGATTCTGCATCGACTACCGCTATCTTAATGCCATGACCTTGAAGAATCGTTACCCACTTCCGATTATAGATGAGCTTCTTGATGAACTGTCCGGTGCTGCTTGGTTTACAAGTCTGGATTTACGGTCAGGATACCATCAAATCCGTATGGCTGTGGGTGAAGAGTTTAAAACAGCTTTCCAGACTCACCAGGGACACTATGAGTTTCGCGTGATGCCGTATGGACTGACGGGAGCCCCAGCCACATTTCAGAATGCCATGAACACTATTTTCCAGCATCTGTTGCGTCGTTGTGTTCTGGTCTTTATAGATGATATCTTGATCTACAGTAACACACTGGAAGAGCACCAGAAGCACCTGGAGGAGGTATTCCAGTTGTTGGCCAAGCATCAGTTAAAGGTGAAGCAATCGAAGTGTGCGTTTGCCCAACAGAAGCTCAAGTATCTAGGTCACATCATCTCTGTCGATGGAGTTGCCACAGATCCCAAGAGCATTGAAGCGGTGCGTAACTGGCCAACTCCAGCAAATGCCCAAGATGTCCGCAAGTTTCTGGGGTTAGCCGGATACTATCGAAAATTTGTGCAGAATTTTGGGCTCATCAGTCGTGTCCTCAATGACCTGTTGAAGAAGAATGAGATCTTTGTTTGGACTCAAGCGCATCAGATGGCGTTTGAATCCTTGAAGCATGCCTTATTGACAACACCTGTCCTGGCGCTTCCTAACTTCGAGAAGACATTCGTGGTGGAGACTGATGCTAGTGACAGAGGTCTCGGAGCTGTTCTTATGCAAGAACAACACCCCATTGCATATTTGAGTCGTGCCTTAGGCCCCCGTTTACGAGGACTGTCCACCTATGAGAAGGAAAGCCTAGCTATTTTACTGGCAGTGGATCGCTGGAGACCCTATCTGCGACAATCCCCTTTTGTGATTCGCACTGACCAGCGAGCCTTGTCCCATCTTGATGAGCAACGGCTGACAACGCCTTGGCAACAAAAGGCTCTCACCAAACTGCTTGGACTGCAATACAGTATTGAGTATAAGAAGGGGTGTAATAATCAAGTGGCTGATGCTCTGTCTCGCCATCCTTCTCTTTCAATGGGAGAGTTGTTAGCTGTGACAGTTGGCACACCAGATTGGCTTCAAGAGATCACTGAAGGGTACTTGGTAGATCCACTCACTCAACAGCTAATCTCCAAAATGAAAGAACCTGCTCACAACATCAAACACTTGGTGTGGGATGATGGCTTGCTGCGATACAAGCGGAAAATCTGGGTAGGTGGTAATCAGATTATGCAACAGAAAATTCTCCAAACATTGCATTCTGGTGCTATTGGAGGGCACTCCGGTATTCATGCTACCTTGCAGCGTGTACGACAGTTGTTCGCCTGGCCTCGGATGAAGCTTACTGTACAACAATTCATTGAAGGGTGTGCTGTCTGTACTCAAGCAAAGCCGGAGCATGTCAAATATCCAGGTTTGTTGAAACCCTTAGATGTACCAGACGCTGCGTGGCAAGTGGTGACCCTAGATTTCGTGGAAGGGTTACCCAAGTCTGATGGTTACAATTCTGTGCTAGTAGTGGTAGATAAATTGACTAAGTATGCCCACTTTTTGCCATTATCCCACCCATATACTGCAGCCCAAGTGGCTCAGACATACTTTGACAATATCTTCAAACTGCACAGTATGCCTGTTGCCTTGGTGTCAGATCGGGACAAGGTGTTCACCAGCAAGTTTTGGCAACAATTGTTCCGTTTGACAAAGACGGAATTGCGCATGAGTACTGCGTATCACCCACAGACAGATGGGCAAACAGAACGGGTGAATCAGTGTATGGAGACATATCTTCGATGCTTCATCAGCTCGAGTCCAACCAAATGGATCAAATGGCTGCCCTTAGCCGAATTCTGGTACAACACGGCTTACCATTCAGCTATTCGCACTTCTCCATTCCAGGCGCTGTATGGGCATGCTCCTCGTTACCTAGGCATCACACCAGATTCTGTTCCAGTTCACGATCTCCAAGAATGGTTGCAAGAACGTCAACTGATGACAGCAGTCCTGAAGCAGCATCTTCATCGTGCAAATAATCGCATGAAGCACTTCGCCGATGGTAAGCGTACTGACCGTGCTTTTCAGGTTGGAGATTGGGTGTATCTTCGCCTACAGCCTTATATTCAAACTTCATTGGCAATGCGAGCCAATTCCAAGCTGGCATTTCGCTACTTCGGGCCTTTCCAAGTGGACCAGAAGATTGGGGATCGTTCCTATCGTCTTCAACTGCCCCCGAAGTCAAGGCTGCATCCCGTCTTCCATGTGTCCCTGCTGCGAAAAGGGGCACCACCAGGGCCAGTGCATCAAGAACTACCAGCGATCGACGACGCTTCGCCTCATCTCCAGGTGCCGGAACAAGTTCTTCAGACTCGCCAAGTGCAGCGTCGCCGCAAGACTCTGGAGCAGGTCTTGATCAAGTGGACTACTCTGCCAGCATCGCTGGCGACCTGGGAGAATGTCGAGGAGCTGAAGACGAGGTTCCCTCGAGCACCGGCTTGGGGGCAAGCCGCTGGCAAAGGAGGGGGAAATGTCATGGGCCCATCTTCCTCGACAACACCAGGGCCCAAGATAGGCCCAGCTGGACCAAGACAGGAGGCAACCCATCGTCCTCGCCGAGCACCCAAGCCCAACCCGCGGTTCGTCTCAGACGACTGGGTCCGCTGACGATAAAGAAAACGGATGGACGAGAGGATGGTATCGAAGAACAGAGAAGTGTGTTGGCTTCCTTCCCTGAGTTGTTGTCTGTCTCTTCCCATCTGGCTCCGATTCCTCTCTCTCCTTCATGCTGATCTAGATCCACAAACTCCTGTATCAAACTATCTCTGTTGAGTGAATCAAACGAGAGTGAAGTCGTGACACACTACTTAAGGCTTGCCTCGTGGCTGACATGCTCTACAGACAATCAAAGCAATTAACACGGTAGAAACCAATACAAGTAGGAAACTAAGTAAGTTCAGTAATTGCATCTATCGGTAAGCACATGTACTCAGTCGAAACGCTAAGATTAAATTAGCCAGCAATCATACAAAGACAACTAGAAGCAGTACACTAGGCACAAGCAATTACACTACATGTTCATGGTGATGCTCTGAATCCAACTGAACATCATGGATACGTAAAAGCAGCGAGCTAGCAGTAAGGTATATGCTTCTAGTGACGCGACGAGTTCAACACAAACATAAAAGAAATAGTTTGATAAACATCTAGCTATTTCACAAACTAACATCACTGCTACCTTGCAATGGTTAATTGAACCGTTTTGTATGTTGGGCTCAACTGAAACCGCGGTGGGGAAGGTCATCTATCTCGCTGATGCCATCGGTGGCATTCGGTTCACCGGTAGAGCGACGAACTACCGAACTAAGGCTGAGGATCATGTCTAGGAGGTAGCTCTATGGATGGGGATCGCGTTCCGAGCAAAAGAAACGACTGGTTCTCACCGAGTTCGTCGCAGTTTGAGGTAGACGTCGGCGGCCGGAGTCGATTCCGTTGCCAGAGGTGTCGTGGATGATCAACGATTTCCCTTCTCCTTCCGTGGGTTGGCTTCCTTGCTCCTGGTGACCTCCCTGGCGCAGCAGCTCCCCCTCTCGCGGCCTGGGTCGTCGGGAACGACAGCGGCGTTCGGCGGCGTTCTCGCAAGTTTGGCTTACTATGTGAGCCTATGGCTCCAGCGATTGTGTGGGATGAAAGAGGAGAGTGGGGGCGTCGGTCTGAGGCTCTGTAGGAGGAGAAAGGGCGCTCTAATGGATGCGATTAAAGGAGAGGTTAAAGGCTGGGGTAAATGCGGCAGTTTCTGGTGGAAGCGTTTTCGCTGATGTTTTCCTTCATGCTTGACTGCGAGAAGATGAGGAGACATCGTCTCTTCGTGTGCTGAATTGCTGGGCGCCTCGTTTGGTGGAACTCGTGGGACTGTGTCCTGTGCGTGCGTGGTACGCGCTGCTAACTGATGTCTCGCTGGAACGAAAAGAAAAGGATCGGTACGTGCAGGCCACATAGTACATGTCAAGGGAAGCAAAAGAAACACAACGTGCTGGTGCAGTTGCAGCCTCGTAAAAAGAAATAAAGAATTATCAGCAGAGTTACTCGATGAATGTCCAAGCACAAAAATAGAAAGAAAGGAATGAGATTAGAGAGTCGAGTGCGACGTGCAAGGAAAGGTAGAGAATAGACAAATAAAATGTTCTAAACAAGGCAGTGTATGTGCATGTACGTGCATCCAAAACAAAAGAAGAGATCAGCAATTTGAAAATAGATTCAAATAAAAATACAAGAAGTAATCTGAGAAATTATTCTCCTTCTTTACATGTAAAATTAATTCTAAAATATTTAGAATTAATTTTAACAACTCCAAATGAAAAATTTATTTTTATTCGACCGCGTTGCAACATCCTTTGTAGAAGAAAAAAAATCATGTCCTAAAAAAATTAGGATGTTACAATTCTACCCCCTTAAAAGGAATCTCGACCCCGAGATTCGGCCTAAGAGAAAAGATTTGGAAACTCCTCCCGGAGGGCATCCTCCCGCTCCCATGTCGCTTCTTCTTCACTATGGTTGCTCCATTGAACTTTACAGACTTTGATCACATTTCTTCTAGTTGTCCTCAACTGTTCATCGAGAATTTTAACGGGGTACTCTTCGTAAGTCAAATCCTCTTGTACTTCTATGTCATCCAAAGATGTTTTCCGAGCCTCTTCCTCCGGCTTATTAAAACATTTCTTCAGCTGAGACATGTGAAACACATTATGCACTTTCGATAGCTTCTCGGGTAGTGCTAACTCATAAGCTTCCTCGCCACGTCGGGCGGTGATCGTAAACGGTCCAATGTATCGAGGTGCCAACTTTCCCTTGAGTCCAAAACGTCGCATCCCGCGAAGTGGGGATACCTTCAAGTACACCTCATCACCTTTCTCAAAAGATAACTCATGTCGACGTCTATCAGCATAGACCTTTTGTCTAGACTGGGCAGCCCGTAGCCTTTCCTGGATCATCTTCACTTGCTTGTCCGCCTCCTCTAGAGTATTGGGTCCAAACACTTGGTTCTCTCCCCACTTCATGCCAATTGAGTGGGGTACGACACTTCCGTCCATATAAGGCTTCAAATGGAGACATCTGCAAGCTTGCTTGAAAGCTATTGTTGTAAGAGAATTCTGCATATGGCAAACTCTTGTCCCAAGTGCGCTGGCAAGTTAAAGCACATGCCCGAAGCATGTCTTCAAAGATTTGGTTCACTCGCTCGGTTTGTCCATCAGTCTGCGGATGGTAAGCGGTACTAAAATTTAACTGTGTGCCTAGAACTTCATGTATCTTCTTCCAAAACCTCGAGGTGAACTGAGTACCTCGATCAGATACAATCTTTTTAGGAACTCCATGTAGGCAAACAATTCTAGCCATGTATAATTCGGCCAATTTCTCACCCTTAAAAGTAGTCTTCACTGGAATAAAATGAGCCGACTTGGTCAATCTATCCACGATGACCCAAATAGAATCATATCCGGAAGATATCCTTGGAAGGCCTGTAATGAAGTCCATCCTAATTTCCTCCCATTTCCACTCAGGGATCTTGAGTGGTTGAAGCAATCCAGCAGGTTTCTGATGCTCAGCCTTGACCCTTCGGCATACATCACACCTAGATACATACTCTGCAATCTCTCGCTGGAACGAAAAGAAAAGGATCGGTACGTGCAGGCCACATAGTACATGTCAAGGGAAGCAAAAGAAACACAACGTGCTGGTGCAGTTGCAGCCTCGTAAAAAGAAATAAAGAATTATCAGCAGAGTTACTCGATGAATGTCCAAGCACAAAAATAGAAAGAAAGGAATGAGATTAGAGAGTCGAGTGCGACGTGCAAGGAAAGGTAGAGAATAGACAAATAAAATGTTCTAAACAAGGCAGTGTATGTGCATGTACGTGCATCCAAAACAAAAGAAGAGATCAGCAATTTGAAAATAGATTCAAATAAAAATACAAGAAGTAATCTGAGAAATTATTCTCCTTCTTTACATGTAAAATTAATTCTAAAATATTTAGAATTAATTTTAACAACTCCAAATGAAAAATTCATTTTTATTTGACCGCGTTGCAACATCCTTTGTAGAAGAAAAAAATCATGTCCGTAAAAAAATTAGGATGTTACACTTACTATATGACATGAGCAGACCTTGGTTTTAATTTTTTATACCCATTTGAATCTTCGTCAAATCCTAGGTTTGTTGACCAAGATTTGAACAAGTTTAAAACTAAAAACCACTTCTCTTTATGCTTGACTTCATAATTAAGTCAGGGTTTAGGGATATATAGGGGGTAGATACATGATTTTTCCGGTTTGAATATGTCTAGACCTTATTTATCAACTTAATTGAATGCTTACTACATGACATAAGAAGACTATGTGCCTTGATTTTTGATTTTTTGTTTTTTCTGAATTTTTATGCCCATTTGAATCTTGGTCAAATCCTAGGTTTGACCATGATTTAAACAAGTTTAAAACATGAATATGAAAGATCTTGGTATGGTTTTTGAAATTTCCATGTTTGAAACCAAAAACCACTTCTCTTCATGCATGCTTGACTTCATAAGACAGAGTTTAGGGTTAGGGGGTAGATACATGATTTTCCTGGTTTGAATATGTCTAGACCTTGTTTATCAACTTAATTGAATGCTTACTATATAACATAAGAAGACCTTGTTTTTTTTTTGAATTTTTATACCCATTTAAATCTTGGTCAAATCCTTGGTTCCACCAAGATTTGAAAAAGATAAAAACATGAATATGAAAAAGTAAGCATGTATGCTTCTTAGTCACTTCAAAATGAAGCTCTTGGGAGGGTTTTTGAAATTTCCATGTTTGAAACCAAAAATCACTTCTCTTCATGCTTGACTTCATAAGATAGAGTTTAGGGTTAGGGGGTAGATACATGATTTTTCTGGTTTGAATATGTCTACACCTTGTTTATCAACTTAATTGAATGCTTACTATATGACATAAGAAGACTATGTGCCTTGGTTTTTCATTTATTTTGATTTATTTTGAATTTTTATGCCCATTTGAATCTTGGTCAAATCCTAGGCTTGACCAAGATTTAAACAAGATTAAAACATGAAAATGAAAAATTAAGCCTTGATCCTTCTTATTCACTCCAAAATGAAGATTTTGGGAGGGTTTTTGAAATATCCAGGTTTGAAACCCAAAACCACTTCTCTTCGTGCATAGTTTAGGGTTAGAGGTTGATACATGAATTTTTGGTTTATAGTAAGCATTCAAGTTGATAAACAAGGTCTAGACATATTCAAACCAGAAAAATCATGTATCTACCCCCTAACGCTAAACTCTGTCATATGAAGTCAAGCATATAAGAGGAATGGTTTTGGGTTTCAAACATGGAAAATTCAAAAACCCTACCAAAAGCTTCATTTTTGGAGTGAATAAGAAGGATCCAGGCTTACATTTTCATTTTCATGTTACTAACTTGTTTAATTATTGGTCAAACCTAGGATTTGACCAAGATTCAAATGGGCATAAAAATTCAATAAAGAATTCAAAAAATGAAAAACCAAAGCACATAAGCTTCTTAAGTTATAGTAAGCATTCATGTTGATCAACGGAGTCTAGACATATTTAAACAATAAAAATCATGTATATACCCCAAACCCTAAACTCTATCTAATGAAGTCAAGCACGAAGAGAAGTGGTTTTTGGTTTAATTTTTTATTTCTTTTTTTTGAATTTTTAGGCCCATTTGAATCTTGGTCAAATCCTAGCAGGTTTGACCAATATTTAAACAAGTTTAAAACATGAAAATGAAAAGTAAGTATGGATCCTTCTTATTCACTCCAAAATGAAGCTTTTGGGAGGGTTTTTTAAATTTCCATGTTCGAAACCCAAAATGACATCTCTTCGTGCTTGACTTCATAAGACAAAGTTTAGGGGTAGGGGTAGATACATGAATTTTCTGGTTTGAATATGTCTAGACCTTGTTTATCAACTTGAATGCTTACTATATGACATCAGAAGACACTATGTGTTTGGTTTTTTTTTTTGAATTTGTTATGCCCATTTGAATCTTGGTCAAATCCTAGGTTTGACCAAGATTTAAACCAGTTTAAAACATGAAAATGAAAAGTAAGCCTGGATTCTTCTTAGTCACTCCAAAATGAAACTTTTGGGAGGTTTTTAAAATTTCCATGTTTGAAACCCAAAACCACTTCTCTTAATGCTTGACTACTCACGAGATATCATATGGAACATGATCAGAGGTGATATGATGATGAATAACAATCTGAACATAAACCTTGGTTCAATGGTTTCACTCAATAGCATCAATAACAAGTAGAAATCAATACCGGGAGAGTTTCCCCAATCAAACAATCAAGATCCAACCCAAATTGTTACAGCGGTGACGAGGTGCAGCGGTGGAGACGGCGGTGATGATGATGGAGATGATGGTGATGATGATGGAGATGATGTCCAGCTCGATGACGGTGACGATGGCGTCGATTTCCCCCTCCGGGAGGGAATTTCCGCGGCAGATTTCAGCCTGCCAGAGAGCTCTTTTCTCTCTGGTGTTTTCCGCCCCGTAGAGGCGGCTGTGACTCTTCGCGACTATCCTCCGGAGCTTAGGTTTTCGGGACGAAGAAGTACGCGAAGGAGAGGAGGCCAGAGGGGGCTGTGGGCCCCCTCCCCACATGGCAAAAGAGTGATGCAAAATGGACGTATCAACTCCCCCCAAGCTTAGACTTCGCTTGTCCCCAAGCGAAACTGAACTCGGTAAACAGGACCACATGTTTATGGAGTGAAGAGTCGATAAATAAAATACGGACAAGAAGCATCATATTAATTCACACAAGACATTCTAGTGAACAACTTCCTCATATAATTCAACTTAAAACAAGTAGAAGGTAATCACAAATAAAGGTGCATAAGAAATCATGATTGGTGATGGCAAACTTCGTTCTTGGTCAGAGAAAAATTAACATATTATGTTAAAGCTTATATGGCACAACTTGAATACTCAATCATAATAGTCTCCTCATAATCATTGATAACTTTCAAAGCTATATTCATTCAGATAAAACTTGTACTAAACAAGGAAGAGTAAAAGGCATGATGAAATAGATCACAATATAAATGGTTTGATCACAACAACTCAAATACTTGCTTAAGATGGAGGGAAATAGGTTTACTGACTCAACATAAAGTAAAAGATAGGCCCTTCGCAGAGGGAAGCAGGGATTAAATCATGTGCTAGAGCTTTTTCAGTTTTGAAATCATATAAAGAGCATAAAAGTAATATTTTGAGAGGTGTTTGTTGTTGTCAACGAATGGTAGCGGGTTCTCTAACCCCCTTGCCAAACAAACTCTCGAAGAGCAGCTCCCATAAAGTTTTATTTTTGGTTGACACTCCTTCCAACCTTTGCTTTCACAAACCATGGCTAACCGAATCCTCGGGTGCCTTCCAATCATTCTCATACCATGAAGGAGTGTCTTTTTATTTTAGTTTTATTTAGATGACACTCCTCCCCACCTTTGCTTTCTCAAGCCATGGCTAACCGAATCCTCGGGTGCCTTCCAACAATCACATACCATGGAGGAGTGTCTATTTGTAAAATTATGAAAATTAATTAATTTGGGGCTGGGAACCCCATTGCCAGCTCTTTTTGCAAAATTATTGGATAAGTGGATGAAGCCACTAGTCCATTGGTGAAAGTTGCCCAACAAGATTGAAAGATAAAACACCACATACTTCCTCATGAGCTATAAAACATTGACACAAATAAGGGATGATAAATTTTGAATTGTTTAAAGGTAGCGCACGAAGTATTTACTTGGAATGGCAGGAAATACCATGTAGTAGGTAGGTATGGTGGACACAAATGGCATAAGTTTGGGTTAAAGTTTGGATGCACGAGAAGCATTCCCTCTCAGTACAGGTTTTTGGCTAGCAAGGTTAATTAGCAAGCATAAGAGTTGAGGGAAACAAACAAATATACATGTTATAGAAACAATCATGCATCTTCCTTGTAAGCACAAACAATTTTAACTTCAGAATAATAAGCTTAAGAGCTAACAAGAAAGAAAGACAATGAAACAACTACATGTATTTCTCTTTTCTACTTAAACCTCAAAGTGTTGTTGCTATTGACCAATGCTAAGTTTGCCAAAACCAAATAGATTTACTCAATGCTCCCAAAGTGACACCAATACTAATAACAAGATCAATCATATAATAGAGATTGCAAACTAAAATAAGATGTGCAATATGTAAATGATAAGACTTCTCATTAATATTCCATAACGATAACTCACACCAAGGGATACATAGACTACCAACTAAAGAGAGATACATTTGACTATTGTAAATTAGATTGCGGAAGGGGTTATAAGTGCCTGGAGAAGATGTCTTTGGAGCTAGGTAGTGATGTGGAACCCTTCCTCCGGTGCGAATTCTTGCGTTCTTCTTGGTATTGAAAGGGTTTTCCACCACCTCGATGCTTGCGATGGCAGCACGCGGGTATGCACGCGAGTCTTCCTCCACTTCTTCTCCATCTTCTTCCTTGACGCTCTCGTCCACCTCTTTCCACTCGGGATCTTGACTATCTTCATCCGAAAGCCCCTTGCCCTTGTTGTTGGAGACCATGGTGCTTCTAGATCAAAGACAGATCCTGGCAGAAATAGCTCGAAACAAAACACATCGAGAAAACGATATACGAACCTCCAGGGGTCCGGGGGATTATATAGAATAAATTTTTGTGACAAAAGGAAAGTACCAGGTCGAACCAGAGTCGGAGAGGGGCAACGAGGGAGCCACCTCATAGGGCGGCGCGGCCAGGCTGGGGCCCGCGCCGGCCTATGAGGGCACGCCCTCGTGCGTCTCCTCCACTCCGTTTCGATCTCGTAATTTTACATATTTTCCAAAAACAACAAAAACATTGTTCGGAAAGTAAAACGCGAAATTTTTATTACCAGTACTGTTACCTATTCAAAGTCGAATTCTGCCGGACTGTCAATTTGGCCTTTGATGAAAGCTTCCGGAGTTTCCACTCGAATAACATCAACATCTTCATTATAAGAATCACCTGAGATATAATGCTTGAGTCTTTGTCCATTCACCACTTGTGTGGCATCGCCTTGGAGAGAATTAATTTTAATTGCTCCTGAACGATACACCTCCTCAACGACATATGGTCCTTCCCATTTGAGAGTAATTTCCCTGCAAAGAATCTGAGACGAGACCGATACAATAGGACTTTATCCCCAACATTAAATTCTCTTTTGATTATTCTTCTATCATGCCATTTCTTAACTTTCTCTTTAAAGAGTTTAGCATTTTCATAAGCTTCACTTCTCCATTCATCTAGAGAACTCAATTGTAGCAATCTCTTCTTACCGGTAAGTTTAGGATCTTTATTTAGTTCTCTTACAGCCCAATAAGCTTTGTGCTCTAGTTCTAAAGGTAAATGACAAGCTTTTCCATAAATCATTTTATACGGTGACATACCCATGGGATTTTTATAAGAAGTTCTATAAGCCCATAGTGCTTCCTTCAATTTACTAGCCCAATTCTTTCTAGATTTATTAACAGTCTTTTGCAAGATAGATTTAATCTCTCTATTTGATAGTTCTACTTGCCCACTAGTTTGAGGATGATAAGCAGAAGCAATTCTATGATTAATACCATATTTAGCAAGAGTTTTTCTAAAACCACCATGAATAAAATGAGAACCTCCATCAGTCATAATATATCTAGGAACTCCAAATCTAGGAAAAATAATATCTAAAAGCATTCTTAAAGAGGTCTCACCATCATCACTTTTTGTGGGTATGGCTTCCACCCATTTAGTAACATAATCAACAGCAACAAGTATATGAGTGTTACCTTCTGAAGAAGGGAAAGGTCCCATGAAGTCAAATCCCCAACAATCGAACGGTTCAATAACAAGAGTATAATTCATAGGCATTTCATTGCGTCTGGAGATATTACCAACCCTTTGACATTCATCACAAGATAAAATAAACTTCCTTGCATCTTTGAAGAGAGTTGGCCAATAAAAACCTGATTGCAGAACCTTTTGCGCGGTTCTATCTCCGGCGTGATGTCCTCCATAAGCACTACCATGACATTTACTCAATATCTCTTGTTGTTCATATTCGGGAAGACATCTTCGCAGAATACCATCCACTCCTTCTTTATATAGGTGTGGGTCATTGATGTCTACGGGAGCTTCTATTCTTGTAGACAGTGTTGGGCCTCCAAGAGCAGAGGTTTGTAGAACAGCAGCAAGTTTCCCTTAAGTGGATCACCCAAGGTTTATCGAACTCAGGGAGGAAGAGGTCAAAGATATCCCTCTCATGCAACCCTGCAACCACAAAGCAAGAAGTCTCTTGTGTCCCAGTAACACACCTAATAGGTGCACTAGTTCGGCGAAGAGATAGTGAAATACAGGTGGTATGAATAAGTATGAGCAGTAGTAACGGCGCCAGAAAAGTGCTTTGCTGCCCAGGACTGGCGTGCGGTTGATGGTGGTAATATTGCAGACAGTACAGATGCAGTAGAACAGTAAACAAGCAGCGATGATTGCAGTATTTAGGAACAAGGCCTAGGGATCATACTTTCACTAGTGGACACTCTCAACATTGATCACATAACAGAATAAATAAATAGATGCTAGACTCTACACTCTGTTGTTGGATGATGAACACCACTAATTGCGTAGGATTACACGAACCCTCAATGCCGGAGTTAACAAGCTCCACAATATTCGATATTCATGTTTAAATAACCTTTGAGTGCATGATAGATCAACACAACTAAACCAAGTACTAACATAGCATGCACACTGTCACCTTCACGCTACGAAAGGAGGAATAGATCACATCAATACTATCATAGCAATAGTTAACTTCATAATCTACAAGAGATCACAATCATAATCTACGCCAAGTACTACACGATGCACACACTGTCACCATTACATCGTGCAGGAGGAATAGACTACTTTAATAACATCACTAGA
Source organism: Lolium perenne (assembly GCF_019359855.2). Classification (NCBI taxonomy): domain Eukaryota; kingdom Viridiplantae; phylum Streptophyta; class Magnoliopsida; order Poales; family Poaceae; genus Lolium; species Lolium perenne. Next base: position 128,654,738 of record NC_067249.2, on the reverse strand, counting down.
GTAGCACATAGATGAATTGTGATACAAAACACATTTCAATCATAAAGGGATATAAATAAGCACTTCACTATGCTATTCATAACAGTGAATAAGTATTCTGTGAAATATAGCCTAAGAGACCCACACGGTGCACACACTGTCACCTTTACACACGTGGGACAAGGAGTCTCCGGAGATCACATAAGTAAAATCCACTTGACTAGCATAATGACATCTAGATTACAAGCATCATCATATGAATCTCAATCATGTAAGGCAGCTCATGAGATTACTGTATTGAAGTACATAGGAGAGAGATGAACCACATAGCTACCGGTACAGCCCCGAGCCTCGATGGAGAACTACTCCCTCCTCATGGGAGACAGCAGCGGTGATGAAGATGGTGGTGGTGTCGATGGAGAAGCCTTCCGGGGGCACTTCCCCGTCCTGGCGGCGTGCCGGAACAGAGACTCATGTCCCCCAGATCTTGGCTTCGCGATGGCGGCGGCTCTGGATGGTTTCTCGTACCGTGGCTTTTCCGTATCGAAGACTTAGGTCAGGGACCTTTATATAGGCGAAGAGGCGGCGTCAGAAGGTCAACGAGGCGACGACACAATAGGGGGGCACGGGCCCCCCCTTGGCCGCGCCAGGGTAGTGTCTGGTGGGCCTGTGGGCCCCCTCTGGCCTCTCTCGGGAGTTCTGGAAGCTTCGTGCAATCCTAAGATGCTGGGCGTTGATTTCGTCCGATTCCGAGAATATTTCCTTACTAGGATTTCTGAAACCAAAAACAGCAGAAAACAACAACTCGCCCTTCGGCATCTCGTCAATAGGTTAGTTCCGGAAAACGCAGAAATATGACATAAAGTATGCATAAAACATGTAGATATCATCAATAATGTGGCATGGAACATAAGAAATTATCGATACGTCGGAGACGTATCAGCATCCCCAAGCTTAGTTTCTGCTCGTCCCGAGCTGGTAAACGATAACAAAGATAATTTCTGGAGTGACATGCCATCATAATCTTGATCATACTATTGTAAGCATATGTAATGAATGCAGCGATCCAAACAATGTAAATGACATGAGTAAACAAATGAATCATAAAGCAAAGACTTTTCATGAATAGTACTTCAAGACAAGCATCAATAAGTCTTGCATAAAAGTTAACTCATAAAGCAATAATTCAAAGTAAAGGTAATGAAGCAACACAAAGGAAGATTAAGTTTCAGTGGTTGCTTTCAACTTATAACATGTATATCTCATGGATAGTTGTCAATGTAAAGTAATATAACAAGTGCAATATGCAAGTATGTAGGAATCAATGCACAGTTCACACAAGTGTTTGCTTTTTGAGATGGAGAGAAATAGGTGAACTGACTCAACATAAAAGTAAAATAATGGCCCTTCGCAGAGGGAAGCATTGATTGCTATATTTGTGCTAGAGCTTTGATTTTGAAAACAAGAAACAATTTTGTCAACGGTAGTAATAAAGCATATGCATCATGTAAATTATATCCTACAAGTTGCAAGCCTCATGCATAGTATACTAATAGTGCCCGCACCTTGTCCTAATTAGTTCGGATTACCTGGATTATCATCGCAATGCATATGTTTTAACCAAGTGTCACAAAGGGGTACCTCTATGCCGCCTGTACAAAGGTCTAAGGAAAAAGCTCGCATCGGATTTCTCGCTATTGATTATTTTCAACTTAGACATCCATACCGGGACAACATAGACAACAGATAATGGACTCCTCTTTTATGCATAAGCATTCAACAACTATTAATTTTCTCATATGAGATTGAGGATATTTGTCCAAAACTGAAACTTCCACCATGGATCATGGCTTTAGTTAGCGGCCCAATGTTCTTCTCTAACATTATGCATGCTCAAACCATTCAACTCATGGTAAATCGCCCTTACTTCAGACAAGACGAACATGCATAGCAACTCACATGATATTCAACAAAGGGTAGTTGATGGCGTCCCCAGGAACATGGTTATCGCACAACAAACAACTTATAAGAGATAAAATGCATAAGTACATATTCAAATCCTAGTTGACTAGCATAATGACATCTAGATTACAAGCATCATCATATGAATCTCAATCATGTAAGGCAGCTCATGAGATTATTGTATTGAAGTACATAGGAGAGAGATGAACCACATAGCTACCGGTACAACCCCGAGCCTCGATGGAGAACTACTCCCTCCTCATGGGAGATAGCAGCGGTGATGAAGATGGCGGTGGTGTCGATGGAGAAGCCTTCCGGGGGCACTTCCCCGTCCCGGCGGCGTGCCGGAACAGAGACTCCTGTCCCCCAGATCTTGGCTTCGCGATGGCGGCGGCTCTGGATGGTTTCTCGTACCATGGCTTTTCCGTATCGAAGACTTAGGTCAGGGACCTTTATATAGGCGAAGAGGCGGCGTCAGAAGGTCAACGAGGCGACGACACAACAGGGGGGCGCGACCCCCCCTTGGCCGCGCCAGGGTAGTGTCTGGTGGGCCTGTGGCCCCCCTCTGGCCTCTCTCGGGTGTTTTGGAAGCTTCGTGCAATCCTAAGATGCTGGGCGTTGATTTCGTTCGATTCCGAGAATATTTCCTTACTAGGATTTTTGAAACCAAAAACAGCAGAAAACAGCAACTGGCCCTTCGGCATCTCGTCAATAGGTTAGTTCCGGAAAACACAGAAATATGACATAAAGTATGCATAAAACATGTAGATATCATCAATAATGTGGCATGGAACATAAGAAATTTTCGATACGTCGGAGACGTATCAGTCATCCCAAAAATAATGCCTCAAATCATAAAAGAATTTCCTTCTTTGCTGAGCTGAAAAGGTTGGAGGCAAGTACTTGGAAACAATAAAGTTAGCATAATCAGCATACCAAGGGCTATCTCGCGAGCTCACCTTTATTACAGCCAATTGTTCATTTGGAAAACTATCATTAACAGGAACATGATCATAAGCAATATTTTCCAATCTAGACAAATTATCAGCAACAGGGTTATCAGCACCTTTCCTATCTACAATATGCAAATCAAATTCTTGCAACAGAAGCACCCATCTAATAAGCCTTGGCTTAGCATCTTTCTTTTGCATTAGGTATCTAATTGCAGCATGATCAGTATGAATTGTAACTTTTGAATCAACAATATAAGATCTAAACTAGTCACAAGCAAAGACTACAGCTAACAATTCTTTTTCAGTAGTAGCATAATTTCTTTGAGTAGCATCAAGAGTTTTACTAGCATAATGAATAACATCAATTTTTTATCTACTCGCTGTCCAAGAACAGCGCCTACAGCAAAATCACTAGCATCACACATAATTTCAAAAGGCAAGTTCCAATCAGGAGGTTCAACTATAGGAGCAGTTGTTAAGGGTTTCTTTAGAGTTTCGAAAGCTTCCTTACAATCATCATCAAAAACAAAAGGTACATCTTTTTGAAGAAGATTAGTAAGAGGTTTTGATATCTTGGAGAAATCTTTAATGAATCTCCTATAAAACCCAGCATGACCAAGAACACTACGAATACCTTTAACATCCCTAGGATAGGGCATCTTCTCAATTGCTTCAACTTTAGCTCGATCAACTTCAATACCTCTCTCAGAAATTTTATGTCCCAATACAATTCCTTCATTAACCATAAAGTGGCATTTCTCCCAATTAAGAACAAGGTTAGTTTCTTCACATCTCTGCAAAACTTTATCAAGGTTCCGCAAGCAATTATCAAAAGAATTCCCATAGACAGAAAAATCATCCATGAATACCTCTACAATATTCTCACAAAAGCCATGAAAATAGCAGACATGCATCTTTGAAAAGTAGCAGGAGCATTACATAAACCAAAAGGCATACGTCTATAAGCATAAGTTCCATAGGGACAAGTGAAAGTGGTTTTCTCTTGATCCTTAGTTTTAACAACAATTTGTGAAAACCAGAATAACCATCAAGAAAGCAAAAATGAGTATTTTTAGACAACCTTTCTAACATTTGGTCAATAAAAGGCAAAGGGTAATGATCTTTCTTAGTAACTTTATTAACTTTTCGATAATCAATGCACATTCTATACCCTACAACTACTCTTTGAGGGATGAGCTCATCATTATCATTAGGTACAACAGTCATTCCTCCTTTCTTAGGAACACAATGCACAGGACTAACCCATCTACTATCAGCAATAGGATATATAATACCAGCTTCAAGAAGTTTTAATACCTCATTCCTTACCACATCCTTCATCTTAGGAATTAGACGACGCTGATGTTCAACAACAGGCACTGCAAGAGAATTGGCATGTGGAGACACTATTTTGGTCCAGTAGAGACACTTAAATTGCTCCTATGTAGTTATAGAGGCACTTTCCATATTGTCTCGAAACTGTCACTATGGGCGGTGTCTCTATGTGGTAAAGACAATAGTAATGATGTCTTTACATTTTGGAAGACAAAAAAGAGGCATTATATTGTGTCTCTGGAGTAAATAAATGTAAAGAAACCATGTGAAAAGCAATACTCGAACTCATGACCTTAGCGATTAAGACTTATTCCATTAACCATCTCACCCTTTCACAAGTACATGTTGATACTTTGAACAAATTTCTAACTAGTATTGTCCACCATGACCCAAATAAAGAACAAATGTCTCTAGAGAACAAGCAAAATGCCTCAAACATTGCCTCTAGATGAAAATTAAAGTCATACAACAAAGTGTCTCACAGATTGCCTCTTGGTAACTTATTTGTGACAATTTGGAGTGTCTCATAAGTTGTCTATAGAATCAAAATTGCAACCCTTACAAAAATGTCTCAACTAACGTCCCTACATATGAGACTATTTCTGAAGTGTCTCAAAAGGTGCCACTACAACATGCAAAGTGTCTCAATGTGATTTTTAAAGAGGCAAAGTACTAAATGCCTCTAGTAAAATGTCTCTATGGAAGGTTTTTCTTGTAGTGAGGCTTTGCATCATCTACCATATTAATGGCATGTTGGCAAATAGAGGGAGAAATCCACTTCAAGTCATCAAGAGTGTAGCCAATAGCTCCTCGGTGTTTCTTCAATATTTCCAATAACCTTTCTTCCTCAATCTCTGAAAGCTTAGAACTAATAATAACAGGATATATTTTCTTATCATCAATATGAGCATATTTAAGATTATCAGGTAATGGTTTTAAATCAAAAACATGATCTTCTTTTGGTGGCAGTGTTGTACCTAGATCCTCTACCGGTAAATCATGCTTAAGAATAGGTTGACGAAGGAAAATTTCATCAAGCTCATTTATTTCTTCCCTAAAGACTTCACTCTCACTATTCTCCAAATGTTGTTGCAAAGGATTATTAGGAGCAAGAGCAATAGATGCACACTGTTCAATTCTAAAATCATTATTAGGCAAATCAGCTTTATAAGGAGTTTTGGCAAATTTAGAGAAATTAAACTCATAAGATTCACCAGCAAATTTAGTCAAAATTTTCTCTTTCTTGCAATCTATAACAGCTCCACAAGTATTTAGAAAAGGTCTACCAAAAATGATAGGACAATGTTTACTAGCAGCAAAACCAAGTACTAAAAAGTCAGCAGGATATTTAATCTTACCACATAGAACTTCCACATCTCGAACAATACCAATTGGAGAGATAGTTTCTCTATTAGCTAACCACATCAATATCTTCAAGTTCACAAGAACCAATTTCATGCATAATCTCTGTGTAAAGCTCATAAGGAATAGCACTAATACTTGCACCAATATCGCATAAACCATAATAGCAATGATCACCAATTCTAACAGATAGCATAGGAACACTAGTTTTCCTAGACTTATTAGGATGTGAAACAATATTAGAAGCATCTTCACAGAAAATAATATGACCATCTTCCACATTTTCAGTCACAAGATCTTTAACTATTGCAATAGCAGGTTCAACTTTTATTTGCTCTTCAGGTTCTATAGGTTTCTTTTCACTTTTATTAACCGCACTATTTATAACAGAATACTCCTTCATTTTAGCAGGGAAAGGAGTTTTTTCAATATAAGCTTCAGGAATAACATGATCAGCAGTTTCAATTACAACACATTTATTTATAGATGAATCAATTTTATCTTTATACGGTTCATGATACTTATCAAAATTCTTCTTAGGAAATTCATAATGAGAGGCAAAAGCTTTATAAAGATTTGCAACGACTTGAGAATCAAGACCATAAGTAGCACTCATATTACGAAATTTATCAGTATCCATAAAAGCTTCAATGCATTTATAATCATAGTTTATACGTGACTCTCTATCTTTGTCGTTCTCCCATCCTTCAGTATTCTCCTGGATCCGATCAAGAAGGTCCCTCTTAAACTCTTCTTTGTTGCGTGTAAATGATCCAGAACAAGAAGTATCCAGCAAGGTCTTATCTTGAAAAGAAAGTCTTGCATAGAAATTATCAATGATAACATTACCAGGAAGCTCATGAATGGGGCATTTGAGCATTAAAGACTTCAATCTCCCCCACGCTTGGGCAATACTCTCTCCATCATGAGGCCAAAAGTTGTATATGCGGTTCCGGTCCTTGTGAATCTCACTTGGAGGATAGAATTTAGAATAAAATAGAGGCACAATATCATTCCATTCAAGAGAATCCCCATTATTCAGTAATTTGAAACAATGCGCCGCTTTACCAGACAGCGATAGAGAATAGCTTCTTCCTCACTTCATCCATAGCAATACCTGCACACTTGAATAAACCGTATAATTCATGTAAGAACAGTAAATGATCTCCAGGATGGACAGTTCCATCCCCTGCATAATGGTTATCCACAACACGTTCAATAATTTTCATAGGTATTTTGTATGGAACATCTTCCTCACCTGGAGCCTCATCCACTACCTTTGCAGTAGTAGTAGATTTTCCAAATAAAAATTTAGGAGAAGATCTCTCCATAATGAATTATAGCAGCAGGCAGGAATAAAATCAGCACTAACAATAAAAGTTCCCTTACCAATTCCACTTACCAATAGCGCTTCACTCCCCGGCAACGGCGCCAGAAAATAGTCTTGATGACCCACAAGTATAGGGGGTGTATCGTAGTATTTTCGATAAGTAAGAATGTCGATCCCAACGAGGAGCAGAAGGTGTTGACAAGCAGTTTCGATGAAGGATTCACTGTAAATGCTCACAGACAAGTATTCAGGGGGTTTTGATGTAGCAGATGAATAAAGTACGAGTAAGTAAAGTGCGAGAGAAATAATTGCAGCGAGTGGCCCAATCCTTTTTAGCACAAAGGACAAGCCGGTTTGTTTACTTATAATGACCAAACGTTCTTGAGGACACACGGGAATTTAGTCTAGTGCTTTCGCTTCATATAGTTGATTAATCTTCATTGTTTTGATAAGTGTTGTGTGGGTGAACCTATGCTAATGCACCGCCCTTCCTAGGACTAATACATACTTGTGATTACACCACTTGCAAGCATCCGCAACTACAAGAAAGTAATTAAGATAAATCTAACCACAGCCTTAAACTCTGAGATCCTGCTATCCCTCCTGCATCGATATACCAATGGGGGTTCAGGTTTCTGTCACTCCGGCAACCCCGCAATTGGCAAACGAGTACAAGATGTATTCCCCTAGGCCCATAAAGGTGAAGAATCATGTAGTCGACGTTCACATGACACCACTAGAAGAATAACACCACAACTTAAATATCATAACATTGAATTACTCAACCATAATTCACTACTAACATTTAGACTTCACCCATGTCCTCAGGAACTAAACAAACTACTCACGAGACATCATATGGAACATGATCAGAGGTGATATGATGATGAATAACAATCTGAACATAAACCTTGGTTCAATGGTTTCACTCAATAGCATCAATAACAAGTAGAAATCAATACCGGGAGAGTTTCCCCTATCAAACAATCAAGATCCAACCCAAATTGTTACAGCGGTGACGAGGTGCAGCGGTGGAGAAGGCGGTGATGATGATGGAGATGATGGTGATGATGATGGAGATGATGTCCAGCTCGATGACGGTGACGATGGCGTCGATTTCCCCCTCCGGGAGGGAATTTCCCCGGCATATTTCAGCCTGCCGGAGAGCTCTTTTCTCTCTAGTGTTTTCCGCCCCGCAGAGGCGGCTGTGACTCTTCGCGGCTATCCTCCGGAGCTTAGGTTTTCGGGACGAAGAAGTACGCGAAGGAGAGGAGGCCAGAGGGGGCTGTGGGCCCCCTCCCCACATGGCGGCGCGGCCAAGGCAGGGCCCGCGCTAGCCTATGAGGGGGGCCCATGGCGGCCCTCCTCGGCTCCTCCTTTTGGCTCTCGTCGTCTTCTGGAAAAATAGGATTTTTCATATAATTTCCGTCAATTGTTGACCTTCCGAAATATTGCATTCTGACGACGCTTTTTCCAGCAGAATCCTGACTCCGGTGCGCGATCCTCCAATAATCATGAAACATGCAAAATAGATGAAATAACATAAGTATCACCTCTAAATATGAAATATATCAATGAAAAACAGTAAATTATGATATAAAATAGTGATGCAAAATGGACGTATCAGTTAACTTGGCTTTCCAACCCTTGAATCCATAGGAAACTTTGTACTAATGCAGTATAATAATCACCCGAGTTTTTACACCAACAGGTCTGTCACTTACGTGTGGTGCCCATGCGTGAGGTCCCAAACTTCAGTGAGCACAAATCACATGCGGTAGGCAGGCAAAATCCCCGATCAATCCGGGCGGTGGCTGATAAGGACCCGATTGCATTTCTTGCTTTCAGACTAGGGTCTACCATGTAAAAGTTTGTTCCTTTTGGATGCATCACTCGTATTTGCAAGTTTTTTGGGGGTCCCGCAAATTCAGGGTAGCATCATGCCCCCTTCCCACGCCAACACAAACAGAGTTCAACACAACCTAATTAAGAAAGGTTCAACACATACATAGTTCAACAACCCCTAATTAAGCTAATAGGTTCACTACAAACGCTGCTGAGCAGCAAACATAAACAGAGTTCAACAAAAGATGCTGCTTTTGAAGCAGTAGGAGAGACAAACATGCACAACAGTTACGGAGTATATTTACCATCTTCTTCCTGTCGCCTCCTCCCGGTCCCACTTCTTCTGCTTCTTGCTGCCCATACCTTTAATCTTTGGTGGCTTGGGCTTGGGAGGAGGCACACGACCGGTCTCGATAGCTTGGTTCAATTTCTTCCTTAGGAATAGCCCATAGGCCATGTGGTTGGCTATGAAGCCGGATCGGTTAACAATTTCCCCAACTTTGACACAGCCGGACCCACCGGCTTCGGCATGCTGTAGGACGCTTTGAAAGTCAACCTTTATGCTCTTTGTGCAGAAGGGGCAGCTGTTCCTGGCACCAGTCCAGGATTCACTCCAATACTTGTCGAACTTCCCCGCCTTAAGCTTGTTGAGAGTGGCCCTGGCCTTCCTATGACGCGACTCGACATCGCTGTCAACCTCATCAGTAGCAACCTGATACATGCCAAATAAACAGGTGAAGCAAATATGTAGCAGTTGCAACTAATAATGAATATGAATCTAAAAAGATTCTGACGCTGATTCAAAACCCTATAGCGCAAAAAAAGAGGGAGAGACCATAGAGCAAATCGATACAGGGCTATGTTGAATAAGGGAGAGAGGTGAATCAGATGTGAAGCAAATATGTAGCAGTTGCAACTAATACTGAATATGAATCTAAAAATATTCTGCCACTAATTCAAAATGCTATAGCGCAAAAAAAAGAGGGAGAGACCGTAGCGCAAATCAATACATGGCTATGTTGAATAAGGGAGAGAGGTGAATCGGAACATACTTCCTCCCCCTCGTCGACGATATTCTCGTCGAAGGTCGGCAGCGGCGGTTCAAAGATGAGTTCAACCTCGTCCTCGTCATCTAGGGGATGCTTCCCAAGAGAGTGGACCCATCTACCAATAGCATCAGATGCCGATGAGCGACCAATGGCCCGACCTTCGTCAATGGCCTCCGCTGCGGCGATGATCGCCGCCGTTGCGGCCATGCGTGCTGCGGTCGCGGCTCTGGACGCCTCCTCTTCGGCTAAGGCCAGCCGCGCGGCTTTCGCTTTCGCTGCGTTGACGGCGTCGGTTGGGCTCTCCATCGGTGGAATGGGAAGGGGAAGTGAAGAGAGGGTTTTTTCCTAGTCCGTGGAGAGAGGGAGAAGTGTGGACGTGAAATGGATAACTGACGATATTTCAAGATTTGGGAGACATAGCACGAACGGGCAGATGACAACGCGTGGGTGCATTACCTCATACTGCCTTTGTCATAGAAAGAGCGTACGTGTGGGTTTTCAAGGCATATTAAGGATTTTATTATTACATTGGGAAACTGTCATCGACCATCACTTTCCTCTTCAACTTTTCCACCTCCAATGAGCTAAATGCATGTAGTAAATAAGAAAACCATATTATGCTAAATACTACTACCTCCATCCCAAAGCGTAAGGCTTATATTATGTTTAGAAACTCAAACTATGTCAAGGTAAACTAAGATTTTACCAAAAATCATTATCATGCAAAATACAAAATTAATATCAATACATAGACAATGAATTTTTTTGGTATGGTATCTACAAAATATTATATTAGTTGATAGATTGTTCTAAATTTTTGTCAACCTTTACTTGGTTTGACTCTTAAAAAAAGACTTAAGCTTTGTGATGGAGGTAGTACTAGTAGTGAAGAAACTATATCCCTCGTGACGAGAAAGAAATATTTTTTACTACCACTCTTTTGTGGACAAATTTTGAAGTGCATTGCAAAACGAGAAGTACATTGTTTTATGGACAAATTTTAACTCTAAACACCCATTATTTCAGGATGGAGGGAGTATAGCCCAACTTGATTTTTTTCTTCTGGGCACTACACTGCTTTTTCCCTGTGCAATGCTTGGTTCTACCCTTTTTCTCATTGTAATGGTCACTTTAAGTCAAATTTTCCCACACACATTTATTTTGTACTTTTCTACAGTGTTGACCGTGCTACTACTATTTGTGTTAGTGCGCCAAAAACAAAATGTTATTTTCTAAGTGCCAAATTAATCTAGGGCGTTGGTTGTGAACCGGTGAACAAAAATGATAGCCCAAAAGAGGAACACACCAAGGTACAAAAACTAGCATATATGCATGTTTCTATGTACATATATATGACCCTGGGTTTGTAGATAAAAAACATTCCTATATGCCGCTTACTATTAATATACATAAGTTTATGCTGATTCTCTTGGTTTAGGTATATATATGGTTAGGCATCACTAATAATTCAGAAAAAATAAAAAATATAACCCTTCAAGTGAAGTCATTTTAAGTGACCTAACAACTAAAATTCATATATATGATTTGTATAGGAATTATGTAGGATTTATATCACATGTGAATTTTCCCCACACTAGTTGTTTGATTCATAGGAACATATCCTATAGGAATCTTGCAGTGCAAATCCTATAAGAATAAAACATTAGGTCATACCTCATGGAAATTTTCCTTTGGCACAATCAAACACAACTCATATTCCTATATGATTCAACTAGCCATTAAATCTCAATCCTATGTTTTTCATATTTCTATGGTTTTCCCATCCTATGAATCAAAGGAGCCTTAGGGCTTATATTTATTTTTAGAAAGGCAAACTATGTTAAGATTGGCCAAGTTTTACGAAAAACCTTTAACATGCAAAATACAAAGTTGAGTCATTTTGTTTGAATCGGAGGGAGTACATTTGACGTTATGGTACTATTTGACAGCTGCTTGGCACTGTATTTTTTTTCAAACCAAAACTTCCCCCTTCATGAAGGTTTTATTTTGGGATAGAGCTTCAGTGACTTGATACATCCATATATCTAGACAAAGTTGAGTCAATTCTTTTGAATCAGAGGGAGTACATTTGACTATATGGGTACTGTTTGATAACTGCTTGGCACTGTCTTCTTTTTTGAACCAAACTGCCCCCTTCACGAAGCTTTTATTTTGGGATAGAGCTTCACTGACTTGATACTTCCAAGTCTCACAGTGACTTGGTGCCACCATCCAGCATCCATCTCAGATCCAATGTATGCGATCAACTTAGAATTTAAAGTAAATAATTATTATAATTGCTCAGAAATATTTCAAGAACTTCCAGTTAATCGTGCATATTTCGATTTATATTTTGGTGAAGTTTCATTCGATTTGAATCAAAGGTTTGTGAGAAAATATATGGAGTATTTAGTTTAAACTAGTGCTCCTATACGTAAAAAGTTCTTTAATCACAAGCTAGTCATCCGAGTGGGATGAAATATTCACAGATTTTAGAACAATGCATCTACATTTTACTGGATTTTTTTCATAATTTTCTGAATAATTTTTGTTTTTAGGTTCGAAATAAGAGATAGTTTGGAACGTTGGATCTCAAATGGATGGTAGATGGTGGCACCAAGTCACAATGAGATTTGGAGGCTTCAAGTCACTGCAGCTCTGTCCTTTTATTTTGACAAACTGCAGAGCCGCTGGTGCATCTATGGTTGCGTACGGCCGACACCGATTCTTAGCAAGGAAGTTCTTCCTATAAGTAGTAGTATCCATACTCCACTCCAAGGCATGTATAAAAAAAAGAACCCATCCTTTTCTCGTGTTCCAGATCACTCTTCTCCGAAGATGGAGGAGGCCATCTTCTTGTGCCCCCTCTGCCTGCTGCCCTTCAAACCCCCCATATCCAAGGTCGCTCCCTTCCGATTTCATTCTTAGGTTCACCTGTGAAAAATGTCAATGACAACTGATGCCACGTACGTTGTTCCGTGCAGTGCAAGGGCGGTCATATGGGCTATCGGCGCTGCGTCGGCGAGCTTGCGCCGAACCCGTGCAAGAAGTGCGAGCAGCCGGCAAGGTTGCCACCATCAAATCGATCTGGGGCAAGATTGCCACCGTCGAATCGATCTGTGGCAATGGTCAAGTGCGTCGGCTGCCAGAGCTTGGTCGCCTCCACGGAGTCCTACAAGCACTATATCGCGTGCCCGCATGGTCCGTGCGGCTGCACAGAGGCCATCAATACCAGCTGCAGCTTCATCGGCCCGCCGCGGGAGCTCCTGGTACATCTCCAAGCATCCCACTCCATCCCAGTGTCTACGTTCCAGTATGGCATACCCGCCTGGTGCATAGTTCGTGTTCCGGTACAACCGCAGGGACACCTGTTCATCGGCAGTGGGGAAGAAGACGGTAGCGTGTTCGCCATCACCGTTGGCGCGCTCGGCCCGACCACCATTGTGTCCTGTGTGTGCATCAGGTCGGCCGCGTGCTTGTTTCCGATGTACAAGGCGCAGCTGCTGGTGATTGGTCCGCCGGCGCCGGAGCCGGCTGGGACCAGTGACCTCTCGACGGACACCTTGATGGCGGTAATCGAGCCAACGAGCTCCCCGACGCCTAGCTCGATCATGTTGCAGCAGCTCACTTCTTTCCTGGCGGTGCTGCCCCGTTACGCGAAGCAGATTGGAGGGCAGCGTGTGTTGCCTATCTGCGTTTGCATCAACAAGAAGGTTATACAATAATCTTCGTTTAGTTACTCGAAGATCGGAGGGACTAGTTTAGTTCGAAATAGGGTTCGTTCGGATGTATTTTGGACTTGTATAGTAGTACTACTACTCCAGAACTATTAGCTAGCTAGTTGGAGTGCTAGAATGCAGCTCGGAGTATTAGTATTTTGGTAGTACTATATATATGTGACTGCAAGTTCAAACTAAAATGGAGTATTTCTTGCTAATGTTGTTCTCTTGGAGTCATCATTTTTTTCTGAACGTGTTAACTATGCTATTGTCTAAGGATTCGTTTAGATTTCTTTGGTTGAATTCATATTTCGTCTCTTCCTAATTTGGCAAAACTGCACTGTCATGGGCATTCTTACAAGGTCGCTGAAGTTTCGAAGTTTCTTAATGTATATTGCGTAGGGTGTACCCCCTTAACATGGATCTGTTGCATTTTTTGGTTGTATTTTTTTTGGCAATTTTCAGGACCATAAAATAGCACGCCTTCAGTTGAAATTTGAATTACTTTTCGAAAAGTGGCCGATACTAGCATGGAGTAGTAAAGTTTTTTTGTACTCCCTCGGTCCCACCAAAAGTGTCTCACCTTTGTTAAAATTTAGATGGATAGATGTATTTTTTTTTACAAAGTTGAGACAACTTTGGTGGGACGGAGCCACGGAGTCCTAGTTGATGGCGAGAAGGTTGATGCCCTGCTAGGTTGGTGTACGTTGCAAAAAGAACAAGGTTGGTGTGTATTTGTTTTATTTGTTCACCATAATACTGACATGGCCATCGATTTGATTAGACAACACAAGCCTGGGACGTTTCAATTATTTATTGTAGGAAGCACGATTAATGGATTGTAATGATGGGGCTACTCCTATAGTCCGTCTGCTCCTACTCGGGTGTCGGGTCACAGTCAAACTCTCCTCTTTTTTTGAACATATTCACACTCTCCTCTTTTTTGAACACATTCACACTCTCCTCGAAACTGCAGTAGGCAGTATATGCATAAGAGGAGGAGCGTCTCGGTTCACCTCCGTCGTCTATCCCCACTCCGCCCAGCTTCCATAGCACGCGCCTGCGTCTCCGCCATGGCGCTTTCGCATCCTATCCAGCAGTGCCCAGTTTGAGAGCCTCTGTTCTCCAACTCAAACCCCCACCTACCGCCATTGATCACCATCTCTCTCCCAAAGTTCGAATCAGTAAATCTCCCCAGAAAATACCAACCCCATTGTACCACCTGCCTCATTGCGATGGCGAAATCGAGCAGGGTCTGTGGATCTGGGCTGTTTCACAAGGTGTTTACGGAACGCCCCCTTGAAGTGCTCATCAGCCAGTCCGACGCCATCACCGCCGCGTCCCTAGTCGGTTCCTCCAAAAGTATTCTTCAGTCAGCCAAATACAGTGCCACGCTGCTTGCTTCTCAGCCGTTTGGCCTTCCGTGTGTTCTCTGTTGTGACCCGGTGGATAAACCATGGGTGTTCAAGGAGGATTTGCCGGTGCACAGCAAGTGCAAACTAGTGCCGCTGGACAGGTTCTCCTATGATGGCCTAATGCCACACGGTAAGGATGAGGAGCGGGCAGGCGCCAATGGAGATTGGATCGCCATGGTTGGCCCCGATGGCAAGTGGAACCTCCTCAATGTCTACACTCATCGCAAGATTAAGCTTCCATCTTTGAGGAAGAAGTTTGAAACCACACGCAATCCACTTATATTCGAGTATCAGGGTTCTGCTATTCAACTGCAGAAGATAGCTATTTTCCAAGTTCCTACAGCTGCTAGGGGGTATAAAGATTTCTCCCTTGTCGCAATCTTCGACTTTGCAATTGCCTACCTCCATGGCGAATATCCTCGTACATGGATATTTCTTGAAAACCAGTTTCAGTACGGCGCCATATACTGCGATGCAATTATACATAACCGACTTGTGTTCGCCGTTACTGAGCTTGGAAATGTTTATGCATGGGATCCTAATCAATTTGGTAACATTTCCTCCCTATCTTTTTTATATACGTAACTTATATAGTATTTCACCTCTTATTTGTAGAATTGTCTTGGCATCTTTTGGCTTAAAGGAATTCTATAGGCGCACACCATAACCCTCTTGTGGTATGGACATATATAGAATTTAACATCTATAGGAATTTTAGTATGGTCTAATGTGCATGTTGTTCCGTAGGAAAAAGGCCCCCTAGTAATTAAGTTTCTTTATTATTACTCCCTGGAAAATTTAAGGTAGAATAGAAATAGAATCAATAAAGGTGCCACGCAATATTGATAAAGACTTTCATTTGTTTATATTCCCCCGGTTCTAGAGAATAAGGAGTACTATATTCAAACCATCTAAAATTTGGACCAATATTTTGGGGAACATGTTTTAAATCCATATGAAGTTTTACCAAGATGTTCGAAATATATTTCAAACCATCTTATGTTCGACCATGATTTTATAAAGTACTAGTATTGGCATCTACAATATCAAATCAATATCACTAGTAGATAAATCATGAAATATATTTTCATGTGACGTGTTCTTTCCTTTTTCAAGGTCCTATAGTGCTCCCTGCTCCATTCATTCCGTGGACGGCTGGATTTGATGGCGATGATGATTTTGACTCTAATAGTCGTACGTGGTGGCTGGCAAGATCTCAAGATCGTTCTAGACTTCTCCTGGTCTATGCACGTGGCGTAATGGATTTTGACGCTGACGGTGCTCCAACTTATTATGATAGTACCCCTTCTGTCCATTGCGGTCGCGCTATTCACAGCTATTCGAGGTGTACCTGCATTGTATTCTCGAATGACACTAGTCGGTTACTTCCAGCCAACCCGTGGGAAAGGGTTACTAATCTTGGAGACTATTCTATGTTCCTTGGGTTGAACTATCCGATTTTCATGCCAGTGGGTGGTGCAACATTTCCCCCAAGATATTTGACAAGAAGAAACTGCATCTACACCACGCCTCAGGCCATTGGCTCTCAGTTTGACACATCACATCAAGAAATTTTCCGCTTCAGTCTAAATGGCGAAGACCACCAAAGCATCTCTTTCTCAAGTAGCGGTCCAGGGGCCAACTGGCAGACGGGTTTTGGTTCATCCCAAGCTACACCAACGCGCTGGACTGGAACAAAGACAATCAGAGTTAGGGATATTTATGTAATAGTAGGATCATACTACTAGCTAGCTCAGCTGGTCTTGACTCCTATTTAACTATTTATAGCTAATGTACTTAGGTGATAAATTGATGCTATTTGCATGAACCCAGGTGCTTCTTGTAATTTGATCAAATACGGTCTATACACATGCATGGTTGTTTGGCTTTTTCACTGTCCCTAGAGGCATACATATATACTGTTATTTAGCAATCTTTATTACAGTACAAAGTTCTTAACCTCATGGTTCACAGAAAGTATAAACGTAGATCAGCCATCTAAACATAGAAAACATTCTAGTGTATGATTCTTACATATACACATCAACATCCTATCAGAAAATCTTAATGTGAATTGTACTGGCTGTACAAACCCGTGCATCATTCTCTAGCCGGTTGCACCCAAAAACCAAATCGTGGTACTTCATAGTTGACTGTATGTAGGACAACATACGGATCCAATGCGAAGCCATGGGTATCACCTGCATGACAGAACCATATTTCACATGGTTGGAGGTACTCCATATGGCATTTAAAATCATTCCTTGTCTTTCATATGGCCCTAAAAATAGTACAGTTGGATTTGTGGGTTTTAATTTTTTATTAACACACTCAATTAATTGCCCAAACATTGATTAATAATATTATTAAGGGGTATGATGTTGAAATCCATAAGAACAATGTGACAAACAATCTTTGCTAGCAGACGGTAAATGTATACCCATCAGAAATATTAGTACTACTAGTAGTACTATCAAAATAATCAGCAGACGTGCATGTTTCTTTGGTCAGAATAACTGTTGCACCATCTTAAAAGTAAATGGCATGACCATTTATTTGATTTGATAGCGTGCAGCTAGATGGCGTACATAACTATCTCTACTTCCTTGGGTCGCCCAAATCTGGAGTACTAAAAGCAAATCCTGGTGATTCATTTGACCAGACAACACAGATGCGTCCAAATTTCTCCGCCCATATTATTATAGTAATATACGAAATCTGGAGTGCGTTGCCTCGTTGCCTTCCAAGAGAAGCTGAATTCCTTGCCAAAAAAGAGAGAGAGGCTGTATTTATAACTACCTCACCGGCCGCCACTAGTACAAACCATCACTCCCTCTCCACCTCCACCTCCACCTCTTCCCTAGTAGCTCCACCTCCATATCGGCGACGGACCACAATCGCGCGGCTTCGACTTCCTCTTCGACGGCGGCGGCGACAGAGGCGTGAGGCACCTTCTCCGCGGCGCATCACTCATCCTCGTCCCGCGGCAACAATGGCTGTATGTGAAATCACCATACCCTTGTGTATGGTAGAGATGATGATGTGCGGATAAAATTTTATTGGCGGTTGCTCATCCTTGTTTGAATATTTGGTGTAGATTCACATCTAGGGCAGGGTGTCAAGCACGGTGGGTAGCGGGCTAGCTAGTTTCGGTGCGAGTGCTTTAAATCTGCTCTAATCTCAACCACTATTTGCTCTAATTTTTTGCTTTGCGGGACGATTCGCGAACGCCGCTTGCAACCCTAATCTAGGGTACTGATCCTAGTTTAGTAGACTACTAGGATTTACATGCCAATTTGTTTTTAGACTAGATCCGGATATTTGTCAATACTACTACGTACTTCTTCCGTTCGTATTTAATTGATTCTAGTTGAAAGCATCGACAATTCATTTTCTTTTCTCCCTCGCGTTGACTAATTAAAACCGAACAGAGGGAGTATTAGGAATCCATGTGCATTCGTACTACCAGTAAGGTATTGCGTTGTTGCAGAGGCTCAGTGTAATCAATATCTTTCGATATTAATATACTCACTTTATCAGAAAATAAATTATTAATCCATGTTCAAACTTGCTAGTTTGATCGACGTTTGATGATGATTTGTGAGGCCATGTATGGGCCTAGTTTGTTTTGCCTGGTGGTCAGTAGGCTGATGATTTTTTTTTGCTTGGTCGATCTGTGGTCGTTCCATGGCCACTGCTGATTAAGCATTACTAGAATCAACAATTTTTTGCTTGTCTGGTGATTGGAAGTGTATGCGCTCTTCTGAAGAGCACCATCGCACGATGATTAGTCTTAATGGAGATGCAGATGTCGATCAAGAGGGAGAAACATATCTTGATCATGCATTTCTCACGAGATTACTTGGTGATTGGAAGTAGAATCCACAATTTGTTGTGCAAACTTCTCAACATATGCATATATTCAATGAATTGGCTTTATGTGATCAATAGTACTTCTTATTGCAGATGGATGGAGGGGAAAGAGTGAAAAAACCGATACTTAGTGAGATGACTTCTCATTCTGTGACTTCTCATATCCCAGATGATAAGGTAAATATATAGAACGAAGATTCGTGGGTGATAAAAGCAGAATCCACAATTTGCCGTGCAAACTTCTCAACATATGCATATATTTGATTAATTAGTTTTATGTGATCAATAGTATTACTTATTCCAGATGGACGTAGGGGAAGGAACGAATATGGGGATGCTGTGTAATGACTTCTAAATCTGTGTGTTCTGATATCCCAGATGACAAGGTAAACATATGGACCGACGCTTGTTTTGCCGCTGCCCCTGTTAGATGGATAGATGCTCTGGTCTAATTTCTGTTCATGTGCTTATTATTGCAGAAACATAGAGTTGAAGAAAACTCTATATTGTCTGATGACAAAGGTGAAATGGCATGCTAGTCTTTTAAACCTCCAACGCCACCTTGTTTACTGTCTATGGAGACTGATGCAGCTGGACCTGGTACTGATGAGCCTATACCTGGCATCATCGTGCCACATGAAGAAGGTTGTGGATTGGGTTTACCCCCTGCTGTAGAAACTGGTGGTGCAGCTGGAGCTGCTAGTGTAGAGCCTCTAGTGAACGGTGTCGTGCCACGGGAATTCTCTAAACTGGAGCAAAACGGTTTACCTATTGTCAAGACCGATATAACTGGTGCTGATGCTGGAGTTGCTACTGATGATCCTGCACCTGAAGGAGGTTTTGTATTGGTAGAACCCGTCATGACTATGCCCACAGTACTGACTGGTGGTGGACCTGGAGCTGGTAGGGTAGAGCCTCTAGCGAAAGGTGTCGTGCCACGAGAATCCTTTGAAGTGGATATTGGTGGTTTACCCTCTGTAGAGACTGGTGGTCTACCTGGAGCTGGTATTGTAGAGATTTCAGCAAACGGTGCTGTCCCACCCGACTCCTATGAACTGGAGCATGTACCTGATGTGCCTTCTGTAGAACCTGACGCACCTGTAAGTAGTGGTGATGATTCCGCTGAATCTGATCAAGAAGGATCTGCATCTCTAGGACAAGATGTCACCGTCATTCACCTCGAACTCGAGCTGAAGTCAGCAACGGTAGCTTATATAGCACGAACTGTCCTTCAAGCTCTAAAGATCCAGCTTGGGTGGTTCACAGACCAGCTACTCCAAGCCATTGTCACTACAAAGACCAGCCAGCATGCTTCGTCATCTCCTGCATATCGTTTGACAAGCTGAAGCACCGCAATCGGCGCATTGTTCAATCCCATCAGCATGGAGAGAGGAGCTATGTTTATGTCAAGATGATTCATGCTGATTTGGTAAGGTTCCATGATAAGATGTATGGGTGGGGTGAGGCAAGAGCCACATTTTGCAGCATTCACACAGTCTTCGCTCTTGAGCTGCACCCCATGGATGCTTACCCGGTGGTGCAGCTGTCCCGACTTGATATATGTTTTATGATCGGTATCTTTGCTGTCGTGGAACTGTGATGTGGAGCTACCTTTCTTATGGTTTCTAGGCTTTTGGTTTCAACATGTATTATGGAGCTTACCTTAGGACTTTCGCATGCGTTTGGCTGTTGACCTGTAATGTTTGTGGTTGGTTGTCTAATCTACTTGGCACAATCACATTGCAAAGGCAAATGTTCCTTTTCTCTTTAATTGTTATTATGACTTATGTGTTATAACCAGGCAAGAATATGCAATCTTGGTTCTCTGACCGATATATATGTACACACAACTTTTGTTCACATAATAACACTTACACGGGAAAAGAGTAGCTTTCTCTGTTGGACAAACACCAAACCACAAAAGGGTAACAACACAATATCCAAACTAGGTACGGCACCTGTTGAGCATACATGAATTTTGGCGTAAAATCACGTTAACCAACACTAGCAGCATCTTGTTCTTTGCAAGGTGCTATGCTTATCAGTCTAATCCCAATACACCACCTACTTCAGGTGGCACGATGATGTCAAGTGCAGGCTCACCACACTACTAGAAAAAGGGCAATCAGTGGCGCACCACTTTTACCCATCAGTGGCGCACTAGTGGTGCGCCACTGTTACCACGCCACTGCTAACTCATAGTAGTGGCGCACTAGGGGTGCGCCACTACTAGCCTGGATACCTGTGGCGCACTGACTGGTGCGCCATTGACATGTCCTCCAGTGCGCCACTACTACTCCAAAGTGGTGCGCCATCGTTGGTCGAGAGGCGATGCGCCACCACCGTGTAGAAGAGGTGCGCCATCGCTACCGTCTTGCGTGCGCTTTCGGGTCCAGCGAGGAGGTGCGCCATCGCTGCGTGAGTACGTGCGCCATCGCCCTCTCCAGACGTGCGCCATCGCTACTTATCCCGGTGCGCCATCGCTAGTCTCGGAGAGGATCACAGGCGGTGCGCCATCGATCCGAGCAGGCGCCACTGCTACTTAGTGGTAGTGCGCCACAGATGGTCCACTAGTGCGCCACTGCTAAGATTTCGATTTTTTTTTTGTATCTTGGCAGGTATTTATACAGGTTGTATATGACAGTACAATAGCACAATACAGGATATATAACAGCATATAAACAACAGCACAGCTTATCCATACATAGTTCTTCACATTAGCCCCACATGATTCACAAGCATTCGCATTAGAGAAGAGGTTACAATGCAAGTTACAGTGTTACAAGTCACAAATGAGCTAGTGGTTACACAAGGTCGATCATCTAAACTAGCATCACATAGAAGAGAGCTAGAGTCACTACTAGCACCGTCCCGATGAAAGTGGTCTTCATCCGGTTCCTCCTCCGCTCCGTCCTCTCTCCCACCAGATAGCGTGCGTATCTGTCTTCGGCCTCCGCTCTAGTGGTGTACCCTTTGTAGCTGTTACCGCTAAAACGGTGAACTGTCAACGACACTCCTCCCAGTCGTTGTAGACTCCGGGAACCTTGCCCTTGTACACGACATACCACGTCATATCTGCACATATATGAACAAGCCAAAGAAACATTAGTGCACGCTCATAGATGTTTGCAACGAATAAGAGCAAACTCAAAAACGATCTAAGTAGTATGAACTAAATGGAATGCCTCATACATTGTTGGTCGAAACAAATATGAACATCCCGGGATGGCGTTAGTGAGGCCAGGTAGGATGCACAAGAGATTGATATTTGTGCCATCACACCAGGCTCACTAGCGTCACCCCGGAGTGTAGTGACCACAAAATTTAATCATCGGCTAATGCAATTAAGAAGTGCAAACTCAAATAAGAGACAAGTAGCTAGTATGAACTAAATGGAATGCCTCATACATTGTTGGTCGAAACAAATATGAACATCCCGGGATGGCGTTAGTGAGGCCAGGTAGGATGCACAAGAGATTGATATTTGTGCCATCACACCAGGCTCACTAGCGTCACCCCGGAGTGTAGTGACCACAAAATTTAATCATCGGCCAATGCAATTAAGAAGTGCAAACTCAAATAAGAGACAAGTAGCTAGTATGAACTAAATGGAATGCCTCATACATTGTTGGTCCAAACAAATATGAACATCCCGGGATGGTGTCAGCGAGGCCAGGTAGGATGCACAAGAGATTGATATTTGTGTCATCGCACCAGGCTCGCTGGCGTCACCCCAGAGTGTACAGTTGACCAAACATTTCGTACACACATCATGGAAAACAGCCAATTCGTACACACATCATGGACATAACATCATCATACCTAACATCGTAGCTTCATACAATTTAAGATATATAGAATTCAAACAACACGAAGCAACGAAGATAGAGTTGACAACACTCTAAGTTCTAACTATCGGTGTCCGAGCCGGATTCGCCGGTGTGGGGGTAGTGCACACGGCAGGCGGTGTCGTCGAACACCTTGACGATCATCACGCCGTCCCCCTCATACAGGAAGGTGAGCTGGAAGCCGGGCTCGAGGTGAAGGTCACGGGCGAACTTGTCCCACCCCGTGTGCAGGTACATCTTGCCCTGCCCGTCGAACAGGACCTCCACGGACCAGCGGCAGAAGTTGCAGCTAGCCTCCCGTAGCTGCAAGTGCGCCGGCTCGACGCCATCGACGAACTCGGCGAACTTGTCCGGTAGCCTCTTGATGCCGAGTGGGTCATCGTCGATGCGGAGGAGGAACTCGAAGCAGCGTTCCTCATGCGAAGACGAGGAGGTTGCAGGTGACGGTGACCGTGGCGCCCTTGCTGCTCCACCGCGGCGGCCCCTTCCCCGGCCCCGGGGGCGCCCAGGACCGCGGCCTCGACCGCCTCGCCGGCCACCGGGACCGGCCATCCTACATGTTTACATTTTTGAACCATATTACGATCCATTCCACTAACAAATATGAGTTACTCCATCACAGACGTAAGCTCTGCTCATTTTTGCCTCACCTAGTCACCTCATGCTAATTGTAGTCACCTTTTGTTCTTCTGGAGTTGACATGCATTTGGCACACATTTGACAACCAACATAGCTAATCTACAGATATAATAAAGGAACAAAAAGATGCACTTTAATGCTTTCTCAAGCACTGCATTAACCATTTGATAGTGAGGCTGTGCAAGAATACAAGGTAACCTATTACTATGTTTGTTTCTTCAGGCACCAGAACCTAATCTGTTTCGGCACAATGTAGCATGCACTGCTGAGCGAGACGGTATTGTTTCTTTTTCACAGTTTTTTTTCTTCCGAGACATTTCAGTCCCTTATATCTAATGGATGGCTTTGTTCACTGCCTTTTTTACTA
Source organism: Lolium perenne (assembly GCF_019359855.2). Classification (NCBI taxonomy): domain Eukaryota; kingdom Viridiplantae; phylum Streptophyta; class Magnoliopsida; order Poales; family Poaceae; genus Lolium; species Lolium perenne. The sequence goes on along the minus strand of NC_067249.2, from coordinate 128,631,062 downwards.
GGTTATCTGTACACATTGAATGCTTCTACTCTCAGCAAGCAGTGGGAATCTGTAAGTTTTAAATTATTGCACTAATGTTGATAGTTAGTTATATTATCACAAGGAAAAATAGTATGAGTGTGAAAAAACAGTAGCACTAGGTTATCACTAATGTAATAGAAGTTCCAGTAGCACTTTCAGTTCTACAATGTCTGGAGACTTAGAATTGGCTGTTTTGAGTACATGAGATGCCAAATGTGTCAACTGTCAAGTGTACCCCGCAGCAATAAACAGTATTCTCATTGGCCACAAATTGACATGTATTATGTATCATTTTCAACTTTCCAGGGGTGCTAAGTTAGTGTTTACACCTAGGGCTGAAAATTAGCTAACAATTGATGGTTTTTGTTCAAGAAGGAGATTTAACATCCTAACCTATATATTTTACTAGCCATCTATATTTACTAGTAGACACATTTACTTGCAAGATCTTGGAGAGAAAGAGCTTGTATTAGTCTGCAGAATCCTCAACGTTTCAAAGGCGGTAGTGGATCAAAAGAAAAAAGGAAGTAGCCAGAAATTAGGGGTCAAAAATAACTCGAAGAAAGAAAACTTTTATTGTTCGTAGAGGATGACATGCGGGACCCATGAGCCAGCAGCTTACTCAACGTTTCAAAGGCGGCATGAGATCGAAAGAAAAAGGCAAGTGACCAAATATCAGGAGCCAAAAATAATCCAAGAAATGAAACTTATTGTACATAGAGGATGACATGCGGGTCCCATTTTGCAGCAGCGGTTTCAACGTTTCAAATGCGGTTTGAGATCAAAAGAAAAAGAAAGTAGCCAGAAATTAGGGGGTAAAAAATCCAAAAAAAAGTTGATTGTACATAGAGGATGACATGCGGGTCCCATGAGTCAGCAGCTTACTCAACGATTCCAAGGCGGCAGGGGATCAAAAGAAAAAAATCCAAGAAGAAACTTTTATAGTACATAGAGGATGACATGCGGGTCCCATGAGCCAGCAGGTTCCTCAATGTTTTCAAAGGCGGCATGAGATCGAAAGGAAAAGGCAAGTGACCAAAAATCAGGGGTAAAAAAATCCAAGAAAAAAAACTTTATTGTACATAGAGGATGACATGCGGGTCCCATGAGCCAGCAACTTACTCAACGTTTCATAGGTCGCTTGAGATCGAAACAAGAAGGAAAGTGACCAAATATCAGGAGCTAAAAATAATCGAAGAAAGGAAAGTTTTATTGTACATAGAGGTTGACATATGGGTCCCACTAATACAAGCTCTTTCGCTCCAAGATCTTGCAAGTTGATTGTACATAGAGGATGATATGCGGGCCCCATGTGTCAGCAGCTTACTCAACGTTTCCAAGGCGGCAGTGGATCAAAAGAAAAAGGAAATAGCCAAAATCAGAGGGTGAAAACTAAATCCAACAAAGGAAAGGTTTATTGTTCATGGAGGCTGACATCTTGGACCCACGAGCCAGCAGCGTCCTCTACGTTTCGAAGGAGACTGGGGATCAAAAGAAAAAAGACAAATAGCCAGAAATTAGGGGTACAAAATAACTCCAAGAAAGGAAATGTTTATTGTTCTTAGAGGCTGACATGTGGGACCCATGATTCAGCAAAGTCTTCAACGTTTCAAAGGCGACAGGGGATCAAAAGGAAAAGGAAGTAGCCAGAAATTCGGGGTAAAAAATAACTCCAAGAAAGGAAAATTTTATTGTTCATAGAGGATGACATGCGGGACCCATTTAGCAGCAGCGGTCTCTACGTTTCCAAGGCGGAACGTGATCAAAAGAAAAAGGAAGTAGCCAGAAATCAGGGGGTCAAAAAAATCCAAGAAAAGATATATTTCAATTGGGATGCATCTTGCCATCTGGGCCTTCGAACTATCGTGCTGGACTCCTTTTGACTTGTGCAATTTCAGCCCACTCCAAAACATGAAAGTCCTATGTTTCGCAAAAACAAAAAACAAGGAGATTCAACATATAAGTTTGTTTATGTAAAAATAAAGATTTAATCCGTTTGCAAAGCTCAGAGCGAAATACACTGTTTATTGTCTGCAAAATAATCAAGATATCACATGTTTCTTGTACGGGGAGGCTGACAGTGGGGACCCATGAGCCAGCAGCGTCGTCAATGTTTTAAAGGCGGCAGGGGATGGAAAGAAAAAATAAACCAAAAATCAGTTGGTAAAAAATCCAAGAAAATAAACATTTATCGTTCTGAGAGGATGACATGCAGGACCCATGAGGAAGCAGCATCCTCAGTGTTTATTGTTCATAGAGGCTGACATGTGGGACCCGTGAGCCAGCAGCGTCCTCAATGTTTTAAAGGCGGCAGGAGATCGAAAGAAAAAATAAGCCAAAAATCATTTGGTAAACAAAATCCAAGAAAAGAAACATTTACCGTTCTGAGAGGATGACTGATACGTCTCCGACGTATCGATAATTTCTTATGTTCCATGCCACATTATTGATGTTATCTACATGTTTTATGCACACTTTATGTCATATTCGTGCATTTTCTGGAACTAACCTATTAACAAGATGCCGAAGTGCCAGTTGCTGTGTTCTGCTGTTTTTGGTTTCAGAAATCCTAGTAACGAAATATTCTCGGAATTGGACGAAATCAACGCCCAGGGTCCTATTTTGCCACGAAGCTTCCAGAAGTCCGAAGAGGAGAAGAAGAGGGGCCACGAGGGGGCCACACCCTAGGGCGGCGCCCCCCCCCCCCCCTTGGCCGCGCGGCCCTGTGGTGTGGGGCCCTCGTGCCGCCTCCTGACCTGCCCTTCCGCCTACTTAAAGCCTCCGTCGCGAAACCCCCAGTACCGAGAGCCACGATACGGAAAACCTTCCAGAGACGCCGCCACCGCCGATCCCATCTCGGGGGATCCAGGAGATCGCCTCCGGCACCCTCCGGAGAGGGGATTCATCTCCCGGAGGACTCTACGCCGCCATGGTCGCCTCCGGAGTGATGTGTGAGTAGTCTACCCCTGGACTATGGGTCCATAGCAGTAGCTAGATGGTTGTCTTCTCCCCATTGTGCTATCATTGTCGGATCTTGTGAGCTGCCTAACATGATAAAGATCATCTATCTGTAATTCTATATGTTGCGTTTGTTGGGATCCGATGAATAGAGAATACTTGTTATGTTGATTATCAAAGTTATGTCTATGAGTTGTTTATGATCTTGCATGGTCTCCATTACTAGTAGATGCTCTGGCCAAGTAGATGCTTGTAACTCCAAGAGGGAGTATTTATGCTCGATAGTGGGTTCATGCCTGCATTGACACCGGGACGATGTGAGAAAGTTCTAAGGTTGTGTTGTGCTGTTGCCACTAGGGATAAAACATTGATGCTATGTCTAAGGATGTAGTTGTTGATTACATTACGCACCATACTTAATGCAATTGTCTGTTGCTTTGCAACTTAATACTGGAGGGGGTTCGGATGATAACCTGAAGGTGGACTTTTTAGGCATAGATGCAGTTGGATGGCGGTCTATGTACTTTGTCGTAATGCCCAATTAAATCTCACTATACTCATCATAATATGTATGTGCATGGTCATGCCCTCTTTATTTGTCAATTGCCCAACTGTAATTTGTTCACCCAACATGCTGTTTATCTTATGGGAGAGACACCTCTAGTGAACTGTGGACCCCGGTCCAATTCTCTATACTGAAATACAATCTACTGCAATACTGTTCTACTATTTTCTGCAAACAATCATCTTCCACAGAATACGGTTAATCCTTTGTTACAGCAAGCCGGTGAGATTGACAACCTCACTGTTTCGTTGGGGCAAAGTACTTTGGTTGTGTTGTGCAGGTTCCACGTTGGCGCCGGAATCTCTGGTGTTGCGCCGCACTACATCCCGCCGCCATCAACCTTCAACGTGCTTCTTGACTCCGACTGGTTCGATTAAACCTTGGTTTCTTACTGAGGGAAACTTGCCGCTGTGCGCATCACACCTTCCTCTTGGGGTTCCCAACGGACGTGTCAACCACACGCATCAAGCAAATTTCTGGCGCCGTTGCCGGGGAGATCAAGACACGCTGCAAGGGGAGTCTCCACTTCCCAACCTCTTTACTTTGTTTTTGTCTTGCTTAGTTTTATTTACTACTTTGTTTGCTGCACTAAATCAAAATACAAAAAAATTAGTTGCTAGTTTTACTTTATTTGCTATCTTGTTTACTATATCAAAAACACAAAAAAATTAGTTACTTGCATTTACTTTATCTAGTTTGCTTTATTTACTGTTGCTAAAATGGCCAACCCTGAAAATACTAAGTTGTGTGACTTCACAACCACAAATAATAATGATTTCTTATGCACACCTATTGCTCCACCTGCTACTACAGCAGAATTCTTTGAAATTAAACACCTTTTCTTGAATCTTGTTATGCGAGAGCAATTTTCTGGTGTTAGTTCTGATGAAGCTGCTGCCCATCTTAATAACTTTGTTGAACTATGTGAAATGCAAAAGTATAAAGATGTAGATGGTGACATTATAAAATTAAAATTGTTCCCTTTCTCATTAAGAGGAAGAGCTAAAGATTGGTTGCTATCTCTGCCTAAGAATAGTATTGATTCATGGACTAAATGCAAGGATGCCTTTATTGGTAGATATTATCCCCCTGCTAAAATTATATCTTTGAGGAGTAGCATAATGAATTTTAAACAATTGGATACTGAACATGTTGCACAAGCATGGGAAAGAATGAAATCTTTGGTTAAAAATTGCCCAACCCATGGACTGACTACTTGGATGATCATCCAAACCTTCTATGCAGGACTAAATTTTTCTTCGCAGAATTTATTGGATTCAGCTGCTGGAGGTACCTTTATGTCCATCACTCTTGGTGAAGCAACAAAGCTTCTTGATAATATGATGATCAACTACTCTGAATGGCACACGGAAAGAGCTCCACAAGGTAAGAAGGTAAATTCTGTCGAAGAAACCTCTTCCTTGAGTGATAAGATTGATGCTATTATGTCTATGCTTGTGAATGATAGGACTAATATTGATCCTAATAATGTTCCGTTAGCTTCATTGGTTGCACAAGAAGAACATGTTGATGTAAACTTCATTAAAAATAATAATTTCAACAACAATGCTTACCGGAACAATTCTAGTAACAACTATAGGCCATATCCTTATAATAATGGCAACGGCTATGGTAATTCTTATGGGAATCCTTACAACAATAATAGGAGTTCACCCCCTGGACTTGAAGCCATGCTTAAAGAATATATTAGTACACAAACTGCCTTTAACAAATCTGTTGAAGAAAAGCTTGGGAAAATTGATATACTTGCTTCTAAAGTTGATAGTCTTGCCGCTGATGTTGATCTTTTGAAATCGAAAGTTATGCCTAATGAGAATCATCATAATAAAATTGTTACTACAGCAAATGCCATCCAAGTTAGAATTAATGAGAATATAAGATTAATGGCTGAACTGCGTGCTAGGTGGGATAGAGAAGAAAATGAAAAACTAGATAAAGAGAAGAATGTAGCTAAAGTTTGGACTATTACCACCACTAGTAATGCTAATGCTACACATGTTGCTGCACCTCCTACTAATAATAATAAAAGAATTGGTGTTAGCAATGTTTCCACTTCTAATGCAAAGCGCGAGAAACCGCTCAAATGCTAAAATCATTGAATCGCTTGTGATAAAACTGCTGAAATTTTTTCCAACATTGGGGATGATGATTCCATTGCTTTAGATTATAATGGTTTGAATTTTGATGATTGCCACATCTCTGAAGTTATAAAGTTCTTGCAAAAACTTGCTAAAAGTCCTAATGCTAGTGCTATAAATTTGGCTTTCACGCAACATATTACAAATGCTCTCATAAAAGCTAGAGAAGAGAAACTAGAGCGCGAAGCCTCTATTCCTAGAAAGCTAGAGGATGGTTGGGAGCCCATCATTAAGATGAAGGTTAAAGATTTTGATTGTAATGCTTTATGTGATCTTGGTGCAAGTATTTCCGTTATGCCTAAGAAAATTTATAATATGCTTGACTTGCCACCGCTGAAAAATTGTTATTTGGATGTTAATCTTGCTGATCATTCTACAAAGAAACCTTTGGGGAAAGTTGATAATGTTCACATTACCGTTAACAATAACCTTGTCCCCGTTGATTTTGTTGTCGTGGATATTGAATGCAATGCATCTTGTCCCATTATATTGGGAAGACCTTTTCTTCGAACTGTTGGTGCTATCATTGATATGAAGGAAGGTAATATAAAATATCAATTTCCTCTCAAGAAAGGTATGGAACACTTCCCTAGAAAGAGAATGAAGTTACCTTTTGATTCTATTATTAGAACAAATTATGATGTTGACACTTCGTCTCTTGATAATACTTGATACACACTTTCTGCGCCTAGCTGAAAGGCGTTAAAGAAAAGCGCTTGTGGGAGACAACCCATATTTTTACCTACAGTACTTTGTTTTTATTTTGTGTCTTGGAAGTTGTTTACTACTGTAGCAACCTCTCCTTATCTTAGTTTAGTGTTTTGTTGTGCCAAGTAAAGCCGTTGATAGAAAAGTAAGTACTAGATTTGGATTACTGCGCAGTTCCAGATTTCTTTGCTGTAACGAATCTGGGTCTACCTCCCTGTAGGTAGCTCAGAAAATTAAGCCAATTTACTTGCATGATACTCAGATATGTACGCAACTTTCATTCAATTTGAGCATTTTCATTTGAGCAAGTCTGGTGGCCTAATAAAATTCGTCAATACGAACTGTTCTGTTTTGACAGATTCTGCCTTTTATTTCGCATTGCCTCTTTTGCTATGTTGGATGAATTTCTTTGATCCATTAATGTCCAGTAGCCTTATGCAATGTCGAGAAGTGTTAAGAATGATTGTGTCACCTCTGAACATGTTAATTTTTATTGTCACTAACCCTCTAATGAGTTGTTCTAAGTTTGGTGTGGAGGAAGTTTTCAAGGATCAAGAGAGGAGTATGATGCAACATGATCAAGGAGAGTGAAAGCTCTAAGCTTGGGGATGCCCCGGTGGTTCACCCCTGCATATATCAAGAAGACTCAAGCGTCTAAGCTTGGGGATGCCCAAGGCATCGCCTTCTTCATCGACAACATTATCAGGTTCCTCCCCTGAAACTATATTTTTATTCCATCACATCTTATGTGCTTTTCTTGGAGCGTCGGTTTGTTTTTGTTTTTTGTTTTGTTTGAATAAAATGGATCCTAGCATTCACTTTATGGGAGAGAGACACGCTCCGCTGTAGCATATGGACAAGTATGTCCTTAGTTTCTACTCATAGTATTCATGGCGAAGTTTCTCCTTCGTTAAATTGTTATATGGTTGGAATTGGAAAATGATACATGTAGTAATTGCTATAAATGTCTTGGGTAATGTGATACTTGGCAATTGTTGTGCTCATGTTTAAGCTCTTGCATCATATGCTTTGCACCTATTAATTAAGAAATACATAGAGCATGTTAAAATTTGGTTTGCATATTTGGTTTCTCTAAGGTCTAGATAATTTCTAGTATTGAGTTTGAACAACAAGGAAGACGGTGTAGAGTCTTATAATGTTTTCAATATGCCTTTTATGTGAGTTTTGCTGCACCGGTTCATCCTTGTGTTTGTTTCAAATAAGCCTTGCTAGCCTAAACCTTGTATCGAGAGGGAATACTTCTCATGCATCCAAAATACTTGAGCCAACCACTATGCCATTTGTGTCCACCATACCTACCTACTACATGGTATTTTCCGCCATTCCAAAGTAAATTGCTTGAGTGCTACCTTTAAAATTCCATCATTCACCTTTGCAATATATAGCTCATGGGACAAATAGCTTAAAAACTATTGTGGTATTGAATATGTAATTATGCACTTTATCTCTTATTAAGTTGCTTGTTGTGCGATAACCATGTTCACTGGGGACGCCATCAACTACTCTTTGTTGAATTTCATGTGAGTTGCTATGCATGTTCGTCTTGTCTGAAGTAAGAGAGATCTACCACCTTATGGTTAAGCATGCATATTGTTAGAGAAGAACATTGGGCCGCTAACTAAAGCCATGATCCATGGTGGAAGTTTCAGTTTTGGACATATATCCTCAATCTCATATGAGAAAATTATTAATTGTTGTTACATGCTTATGCATAAAAGAGGAGTCCATTATCTGTTGTCTATGTTGTCCCGGTATGGATGTCTAAGTTGAGAATAATCAATAGCGAGAAATCCAATGCGAGCTTTCTCCTTAGACCTTTGTACAGGCGGCATAGAGGTACCCCTTTGTGACACTTGGTTAAAACATGTGCATTGCGATGATCCGGTAGTCCAAGCTAATTAGGACAAGGTGCGGGCACTATTAGTACACTATGCATGAGGCTTGCAACTTGTAAGATATAATTTACATGATACATATGCTTTATTACTACCGTTGACAAAATTGTTTCATGTTTTCAAAATCAAAGCTCTAGCACAAATATAGCAATCGATGCTTTTCCTCTATGGAGGACCATTCTTTTACTTTCAATGTTGAGTCAGTTCACCTATTTCTCTCCACCTCAAGAAGCAAACACTTGTGTGAACTGTGCATTGATTCCTACATATTTGCTTATTGCACTTATTATATTACTCTATGTTGACAATATTCATGAGATATACATGTTACAAGTTGAAAGCAACCGCTGAAACTTAATCTTCCTTTGTGTTGCTTCAATACTTTTACTATGAATTATTGCTTTATGAGTTAACTCTTATGCAAGACTTATTGATGCTTGTCTTGAAGTGCTATTCATGAAAAGTCTTTGCTATATGATTCACTTGTTTACTCATGTCATATACATTGTTTTGATCGCTGCATTCACTACATATGCATTACAAATAGTATGATCAAGGTTATGATGGCATGTCACTCCAGAAATTATCTGTGTTATCGTTTTACCTGCTCGGGACGAGCAGAACTAAGCTTGGGGATGCTGATACGTCTCCGACGTATCGATAATTTCTTATGTTCCGTGCCACATTATTGATGTTATCTACATGTTTTATGCACACTTTATGTCATATTTGTGCATTTTCTGGAACTAACCTATTAACAAGATGCCGAAGTGCCAGTTGCTGTTTTCTGCTGTTTTGGGTTTCAGAAATCCTAGTAACGAAATATTCTCGGAATTGGACGAAATCAACGCCCAGGGTCCTATTTTGCCACGAAGCTTCCAGAAGTCCGAAGAGGAGACGAAGGGCCTCTTTGTTTGGGCTGGCTGCGGCTAGCTGTGGCTGGCTGTGCTCCTGTGCAGGAAAAGCTGCTGTGCAGGGAAAGCTGCTATTTTGAGTTTTACTCTTTGGCAACTTAGCTGGCTGTGTGGCTGTAAACCGATGAATTATCTAAAATACCCACATACTTATGCAAGAACATATAGTTTTGCAAACTTTTGTGTAAACAATATACATGTCCAATATATTGTCATGAATAGACATTAAAAAACACACGTATAATAACTCACGGTGTTTCTCCTCCAAATAAAGTTCTTGCTTATTTCAGCAAACTATGGTGAATCTTCATCAGGGGCGTACAAAAACTGATTAACATGGAGTGAGTGTACAACTCATAGAACACCAAAGTACAATCGTGCGACGGTGGAAACCAAAGCAACGAACATGCGCAGCAGGCGAACACTGGTCGGACGCATGGTGAAGCAATGCAGGCACGAAGCGGAGCTCACAGGCCGCGAACTGCGACCTCGAGCTGTTCCTTGTCGTCGTCGTCTCCGGCTGCATGACCGCGGGCAGATGAGGAACGGACGGCGCGGGATGACCGGACGAGCGCGGCCGGCGGTCAGGGACGAGCACAGGCGGCTGTCAGGGACGAGCACAGGTGGCGGTCGGGGACGAGCACGGGCGACGGTTCGGACGCGCACTGGCGGCGGTTGGGGACAAGCTCGGCGGCGCAGTCGATCTGCCGGTGAAGGGAGGAGACGAGGGACGCCGGAACGGGACCGGTAGGAGAAGGAGATGGAGGAGTGCGGCGGCGAAGGTGAGGGGCGGCGAAGGAGATGGGTGTGGGGGTCGAGCTCCGGCGGTGGAGATCCTAATGCGCCGCTCGCGCTGATCGCGTGACTCCTGTGGACAAAAAGGGCAGCAGTTATCTTGTCAACTTTTTTTTCTTCATCCGGTACAAGCGTACGTAGGAGCAACGTAGGGTGCGGTTCGGGCCTCCCGGTGGCAAGTTTCCAGTAAATACTACTAACGAAATGGGCAAAGTGACAAACCTTTTCGGTTTAAGCAGGAAAAGCTCGGGAAGCACCCCTAGTACGTGCTTTTTCTCGTGCGTGGGAGATGGAGGTGCTTCGGCTTAAGCCAACCGCGCAGCCTCACCCTTTGTTTGGTTCACCCTACTTATTTGTATGAAAAAGCACCTAAAAGCCCAAACAAAGAGGCCCGAAGAGGGGCCACGAGGGGGCCACACCCTAGGGCGGCGCGGCCCCCCCTTGGCCGCGCGGCCCTTGTGGTGTGGGGCCCTCGTGCCGCCTCCTGACCTGCCCTTCCGCCTACTTAAAGCCTCCGTCGCGAAACCCCCAGTACCGAGAGCCACGATACGGAAAACCTTCCAGAGACGCCGCCGCCGCCGATCCCATCTCGGGGGATCCAGGAGATCGCCTCCGGCACCCTGCCGGAGAGGGGATTCATCTCCCGGAGGACTCTACGCCGCCATGGTCGCCTCCGGAGTGATGTGTGAGTAGTCTACCCCTGGACTATGGGTCCATAGCAGTAGCTAGATGGTTGTCTTCTCCCCATTGTGCTATCATTGTCGGATCTTGTGAGCTGCCTAACATGATCAAGATCATCTATCTGTAATTCTATATGTTGCGTTTGTTGGGATCCGATGAATAGAGAATACTTGTTATGTTGATTATCAAAGTTATGTCTATGTGTTGTTTATGATCTTGCATGCTCTCCGTTACTAGTAGATGCTCTGGCCAAGTAGATGCTTGTAACTCCAAGAGGGAGTATTTATGCTCGATAGTGGGTTCATGCCTGCATTGACACCTGGGACAGTGACAGGAAGTTCTAAGGTTGTGTTGTGTTGTTGCCACTAGGGATAAAACATTGATGCTATGTCTAAGGATGTAGTTGTTGATTACATTACGCACCATACTTAATGCAATTGTCTGTTGCTTTGCAACTTAATACTGGAGGGGGTTCGGATGATAACCTGAAGGTGGACTTTTTAGGCATAGATGCAGTTGGATGGCGGTCTATGTACTTTGTCGTAATGCCCAATTAAATCTCACTATACTCATCATAATATGTATGTGCATGGTCATGCCCTCTTTATTTGTCAATTGCCCAACTGTAATTTGTTCACCCAACATGCTGTTTATCTTATGGGAGAGACACCTCTAGTGAACTGTGGACCCCGGTCCAATTCTCTATACTGAAATACAATCTACTGCACATCGTTTCTACTATTTTCTGCAAACAATCATCTTCCACACAATACGGTTAATCCTTTGTTACAAGCCGGTGAGATTGACAACCTCACTGTTTCGTTGGGCAAAGTACTTTGGTTGTGTTGTGCAGGTTCCACGTTGGCGCCGGAATCTCTGGTGTTGCGCCGCACTACATCCCGCCGCCATCAACCTTCAACGTGCTTCTTGACTCCTACTGGTTCGATTAAACCTTGGTTTCTTACTGAGGGAAACTTGCCGCTGTGCGCATCACACCTTCCTCTTGGGGTTCCCAACGGACGTGTCAACCACACGCATCAATGACATGCGGGACCCATGAGGCAGCAACATCCTCAACGATTCCAAGGCGGCAGGGGATCAAAAGAAAAAAGGAAATATCCAGAAATTAATTAGGGGTTCAAAATAAATCCATCAAAGGAAACTTTTATTGTTCATAGAGGATGACATGTGGAACCGACCTGCCAACATCGTCCTCATCGTTTCAAAGTGGGCAGGAGATCAAAAGAAAACGGAAAATAGCCAGAAATTAGGGGTGAAAAATAACTCCAAGAAAGGAAACTTTTATTGTTCGTAGAGGATGACATGCGGGACCCATGAGCCAGCAGCTTACTCAACGTTTCAAAGGCGGCATGAGATCGAAAGAAAAAGGCAAGTGACAAAATATCAGGAGACAAAGATAATCCAAGAAAGGAAACTTTATTGTACATAGAGAATGACATGTGGGTCCCATTTTGCAGCAGCGGTCCCAACGTTTCAAATGCGGCTTGAGATCAAAAGAAAAAAGAAAGTAGCCAGAAATTAGGGGGTAAAAAAAACTCCAAGAAAGGAAAGTTTTATCGTTCATACAGGCTGACATGTGGGACCTATGAGCCAGCAGAGTCCTCAACGTTTCAAAGGCGGCAGTGGATCAAAAGAAAAAGGAAATAGCCAAAAATCAGAGGGTGAAAAAAAACCAAGAAAATGAACTTTTATAGTACATAGAGGATGCCATGCGGGTCCCATGAGCCAGCAGGTTCCTCAACGTTTCAAACGTGGCGTGAGATCGAAAGAAAAAGGTAAGTAACCAAATATCAGGATCCAAAAATAATTCAAGAAAAGAAACTTAATTGTACATAGAGGATGACATGCGGGTCCCATTTAGCAGCAGCGGTATCACCGTTTGAGAGGCGGCAGGGGATCGAAAGAAAAATGCAAGTGACCAAATATGAGGTGCCAAAAAAATCCAAGAAAAGAAAGTTTTATACTCCGTAGTACATAGAGGATGACATGCGGGTCCCATGATACTGCAGGTTCCTCAACGTTTCAAACGTGGCATGAGATCGAAAGAAAAAGGCAAGTGACCAAATATCAGGAGCCAAAAATAATTCAAGAAAAGAAACTTGATTGTACATAGAGGATGACATGCATGTCCCATTTAGCAGTAGCGGTATCACCGTTTAAGAGGCTGCACGGGATCGAAAGAAAAAGGCGACCAAATATCAGGAGCCAAAAATAATCCAAGAAAAGAAATTTTATTGTACATAGAGGATGACATGCGGGTCCCATTTTGCAGCAGCGGTCTCAACGTTTCCAAGGCGGCACAGACCTAAAGAAAATGAAGTAGCCGTAAATCGGGGTGAAAAAATCCAAGAAAAGAAAGATTTCAATTGGGCTGCATCCGGACATCTGGGCCTTCGAACCCCCTCGGGCCTTTTGACTCGTACAATTTCAGCCCACTCCAAAACAGGAAAGTTCGGAATTTTCTAAAAAAAACAGGGAAGTCCTATGCTTCGCAAAAACAAAAAAACAAGGAGATTCAACATATAAGTTTGTTTATGTAAAAATAAAGATTTAATTTATCAGTTTGAAATAGCTCAGAGCGCAATGCACTGTTTATTGTCTGCAAAATAATCAAGATATCACATGTTTCTTGTACGGGGAGGCTGACATCGGGGACCCACGAGCCAGCAGCGTCGTCAACGTTTTAAAGGCGGCAGGGGATGGAAAGAAAAATAAACCAAAAATCTGTTGGTAAAAAACCAAGAAAAGAAACATTTTCGTTCTGAGAGGATGACATGCGGGACCCATGAGGTAGCAGCATCCTCAGCGTATATTGTTCATAGAGGCTGATATGTGGGACCCGTGAGCCAACAGCGTCCTCAACGTTTTAAAGGCAGCAGGAGATCGAAAGAAAAAATAAGCCAAAAATCATTTGGTAAACATAATCCAAGAAAAGAAACATTTACCGTTCTGAGGATGACATGCGGGACCCATGAGGCAGCATCATCCTCAACGATTCCAAGGCGGCAGGGGATCAAAGGAAAAAAAAGAAAATATCCAGGAATTAATTAGGGGTTCAAAATAAATCCATCAAAGGAAACTTTTATTGTTCATAGTGGATGACATGTGGGACCGACCTGCCAACAGCGTCCTCATCGTTTCAAAGGGGGCATGAGATCAAAAGAAAAAGGCAAATAGCCAGAAATTAGGGGTCAAAAATAACTCCAAGAAAGGAAACTTTTATTGTTCGTAGAGGATGACATGCGGGACCCATGAGCCAGCAGCTTACTCAACGTTTCAAAGGCGGCATGAGATCGAAAGAAAAAGGCAAGTGACAAAATATCAGGAGACAAAGATAATCCAAGAAAAGAAACTTTATTGTACATAGAGAATGACATGCGGGTCCCAATTAGCAGCAGCGGTCTCAACGTTTCAAATGCGGCTTGAGATCAAAAGAAAAAGAAAGTTGATTGTACATAGAGGATGACATGCGGGTCCCATGAGTCAGCAGCTTACACAACGTTTCCAAGGCGGCAGGGATCAAAAGAAAAAAATCCAAGAAGAAACTTTTATAGTATATAGAGGATGACATGCGGGTCCCATGAGCCAGCAGGTTCCTCAATGTTTTCAAAGGCGGCATGAGATCGAAAGGAAAAGGCAAGTGACCAAAAATTAGAGGGTGGAAAATAATCCAAGAAAAGAAACTTTTTATTGTACATACAGGATGACATGCGGGTCCCATTTTGCAGCAGCGGTCCCAACGTTTCAAATGCGACTTGAGATCAAAAGAAAAAGAAAGTAGCAAGAAATTAGGGGGTCAAAAAAATCCAAGAAAAGAAAGTTGATGGACATAGAGGATGACATGCGGGTCCCATGAGCCAGCAGGTTCCTCAACATTTCAAACGTGGCATGAGATCGAAAGAAAAAGGCAAGTGACCAAATATCAGGATCCAAAAATAATTCAAGAAAAGAAACTTGATTGTACATAGAGGCTGACATGTGGGACCTATGAGCCAGCAGAGTCCTCAACGTTTCAAAGGCGGCAGGGGATCAAAAGAAAAAGGAAATAGCCAAAAATCAGAGGGTGAAAAAAACCAAGAAAATGAACTTTTATAGTACATAGAGGATGACATGCGGGTCCCATGAGCCTGCAGGTTCCTCAACGTTTCAAACGTGGCATGAGATCGAAAGAAAAAGGCAAGTGACCAAATATCAGGAGCCAAAAATAATTCAAGAAAAGAAAGTTTTATAGTACAAAGAGGATGACATGTGGGTCCCATTTAGCAGCAGCGGTCTCACCGTTTGAGAGGCGGCAGGGGATCGAAAGAAAAAGGTAAGTGACCAAATATGAGGTGCCAAAAAAAATCCAAGAAAAGAAAGTTTTATAGTACATAGAGGATGACATGCGGGTCCCATTTAGCAGCAGCGGTATCACCGTTTGAGAGGCGGCAGGGGATCGAAAGAAAAAGGTAAGTGACCAAATATGAGGTGCCAAAAAAATCCAAGGAAAGAAAGTTTTATAGTACATAGAGGATGACATGCGGGTCCCATTTAGCAGTAGCGGTATCACCGTTTGAGAGGCGGCAGGATCGAAAGAAAAGGTAAGTGACCAAATATGAGGTGCCAAAAAAAATCCAAGAAAAGAAAGTTTTATAGTACATAGAGGATGACATGCGGGTCCCATTTAGCAGCAGCGGTATCACCGTTTGAGAGGCGCCAGGGGATCGAAAGAAAAAGGCAAGTGACCAAATTTGAGGTGCCAAAAAAAAACTCCAAGAAAAGAAAGTTGATTGCTCATAGAGGATGACATGCGGGTCCCAATTAGCAGCAGCGGTCTCAACGTTTCCAAGGCGGCAAGGGATCAAAAGAAAAAGGAAGTAGCCAGAAATCAAGGGGTCAAAAAAATCCAAGAATATAAAGAATTTTGGTTCATAGAGGATGACATGCGGGACCCATGATCTTGCATCGTAAATGGCTCGATCGGAGAGCGTTGAACGAGATGGCGCGATCGAGAAAAAAAACAATGCCAGAGAGGCTGCCATCTGGGCCCTACAACCCTCGGCGGTGCGGATTTGCGTTGACTCGGCCGGCGAACCCGAGAATTCGAGATGCACCACATCCCGGGCTACCATACGCAACGTTTTGGCCGTTTTCGTCGGGCTAGGTGGCCTCATAAACAAGAAAAAAACGTTTTGACATGCACAACGGACAGACCCAAAATCGTCGGCCATGGTACACCAGCAACCACGGCGCGACTTCAACTTCGTCGGCCATGGCAGCTTTTCTTGTAGTGCATCTATGTGTTGTTTATGATCTTGCATGCTCTCCGTTGCTAGTAGAGGCTCTGTCCAAGTCGTTACTTGTAACTCCAAGAGGGAGTATTTATGCTCGATAGTGGGTTCATGCCTCCATGAAATCTGGGACAGTGACAGAAAGTTCTAAGGTTGTGGATGTGCTGTTGCCACTAGGGATAAAACATCAATGCTTTGTCTAAGGATATTTGTGTTGATTACATTACGCACCATACTTAATGCAATTGTCTGTTGTTTGCAACTTAATACTGGAAGGGGTGCGGATGCTAACCTGAAGGTGGACTTTTTAGGCATAGATGCATGCTGGATAGCGGTTTATGTACTTTGTCGTAATGCCCAATTAAATCTCACACTACTCATCATAATATGTATGTGCATTGTCATGCCATCTTTATTTTTCAATTGCCCAACTGTAATTTGTTCACCCAACATGCTATTTCTTATTGGAGAGACACCACTAGTGAACTGTGGACCCGGTCCATTCTTTACATCGAATACAATCTCGCAAACATTGTTTTTACTGTTCTCTGCAAACATCATCATCCACACTATACATCTAATCCTTTGTTACAGCAAGCCGGTGAGATTGACAACCTCACTGTCACATTGGGGCAAAGTATTTTGGTTGTGTTGTGCAGGTTCCACGTTGGCGCCGGAATCCCTGGTGTTGTGCCGCACTACACTCCGCCACCATCAACCTTCAACGTGCTTCTTGACTCCTACTGGTTCGATAAACCTTGGTTTCTTACTGAGGGAAAACTTGCTGCTGTACGCATCACACCTTCCTCTTGGGGTTTCCAACGGACGCGTGTTGTACGCGTATCAAGCCTCTTTTTCTGGCACCGTTGCTGGGGAGATCAAGACACGCTGCAAGGGGAGTCTCCACTTCCAATCTCTTTACTTTGTTTTTGTCTTGCTTTACTTTTATTTACTACTTTGTTTGCTGCATTATATCAAAACACAAAAAAATTAGTTACTTGTTTTACTTTATTTACTATCTTGTTTGCGTTCCCTATATTAAAAACACAAAAAAAATTAGTTACTTGCATTTAGTTTATCTAGTTTGCTTTATTTACTATTGCTAAAATGGGTACTCCTGAAATTACTAAGTTGTGTGACTTCACAAACACAAATAATAATGATTTCTTATGCACACCTATTGCTCCACCTGCTACTACAGCAGAATTCTTTGAAATTAAACCTGCTTTACTAAATCTTGTTATGAGAGAGCAATTTTCTGGTGTTAGTTCTGATGATGCTGCTGCCCATCTTAATAATTTTGTTGAACTTTGTGAGATGCAAAAGTATAAGGATGTAGATGGTGACATTATAAAATTAAAATTGTTTCCTTTCTCATTAAGAGGAAGAGCTAAAGATTGGTTGCTATCTTTGCCTAAGAATAGTATCTATTCATGGACTAAATGTAAGGATGCTTTCATTGGTAGATATTATCCTCCTGCTAAAATTATATCTTTAAGAAGTAGCATAATGAATTTTAAGCAATTAGATAATGAGCATGTTGCTCAAGCATGGGAAAGAATGAAATCTTTGGTCAAGAATAACCCAACCCATGGACTGACTACTTGGATGATCATCCAAACCTTTTAAGTAGGATTGAATTTTTCTTCACGGAACTTATTGGATTCAGCTGCTGGAGGCACTTTTATGTCCATCTAGGCCTGGGCATTCGGTTTTAACCGAAAATTCGGTTCGGATTTTCAGTTTTTTTAATAATTCGGGTAATAAGAAAATGATAACCGAAATTATATCGGTTTCCTCATGAATTTGTAATTCGGTTACCCGACAATTCGGTTCGGTGTTCGGTTTTTAACTGATTTAACCTAATTTTGACAAAAAAAAAGTCAAGTACGTATGATGGCACGCAGTAGCTTGGTTGTTTCCGAGTTGTCGTGACTAGAAGCTAGAGTCCTCAACGTTTCAAAGGCGGCAGGGGATCAAAAGAAAAAGGAAATAGCCAAAAATCAGAGGGTGAAAAAAACCCAAGAAAATGAACTTTTATAGTACATAGAGGATGCCATGCGGGTCCCATGAGCCAGCAGGTTCCTCAACGTTTCAAACGTGGCGTGAGATCGAAAGAAAAAGGCAAGTGACCAAATATCAGGATCCAAAAATAATTCAAGAAAAGAAACTTGATTGTACATAGAGGATGACATGCGGGTCCCATTTAGCAGCAGCGGTATCACCGTTTGAGAGGCGGCAGGGGATCGAAAGAAAAATGCAAGTGACCAAATATGAGGTGCCAAAAAAATCCAAGAAAAGAAAGTTTTATACTCCGTAGTACATAGAGGATGACATGCGGGTCCCATGATACTGCAGGTTCCTCAACGTTTCAAACGTGGCATGAGATCGAAAGAAAAAGGCAAGTGACCAAATATCAGGAACCAAAAATAATTCAAGAAAAGAAACTTGATTGTACATAGAGGATGACATGCATGTCCCATTTAGCAGCAGCGGTATCACCGTTTAAGAGGCTGCACGGGATCGAAAGAAAAAGGCGACCAAATATCAGGAGCCAAAAATAATCCAAGAAAAGAAATTTTATTGTACATAGAGGATGACATGCGGGTCCCATTTTGCAGCAGCGGTCTCAACGTTTCCAAGGCGGCACATGACCTAAAGAAAAATGAAGTAGCCAGAAATCAGGGGGTGAAAAAAATCCAAGAAAAGAAAGATTTCAATTGGGCTGCATCTGGACATCTGGGCCTTCGAACTGTCCTGCTGGGCCTTTTGACTCGTACAATTTCAGCCCACTCCAAAACAGGAAAGTTCGGAATTTTCTAAAAAAAACAGGGAAGTCCTATGCTTCGCAAAAACAAAAAAACAAGGAGATTCAACATATAAGTTTGTTTATGTAAAAATAAATATTTAATTTATCAGTTTGAAATAGCTCAGAGCGCAATGCACTGTTTATTGTCTGCAAAATAATCAAGATATCACATGTTTCTTGTACGGGGAGGCTGACATCGGGGACCCATGAGCCAGCAGCGTCGTCAACGTTTTAAAGGCGGCAGGGGATGGAAAGAAAAATAAACCAAAAATCTGTTGGTAAAAAA
Source organism: Lolium perenne (assembly GCF_019359855.2). Lineage (NCBI taxonomy): Eukaryota > Viridiplantae > Streptophyta > Magnoliopsida > Poales > Poaceae > Lolium > Lolium perenne. The sequence goes on along the minus strand of NC_067249.2, from coordinate 128,611,959 downwards.
CCAAGAAAAGAAACATTTTCATTCTGAGAGGATGACATGCGGGACCCATGAGGTAGCAGCATCCTCAGCGTATATTGTTCATAGAGGCTGATATGTGGGACCCGTGAGCCAACAGCGTCCTCAACGTTTTAAAGGCGGCAGGAGATCGAAAGAAAAAATAAGCCAAAAATCATTTGGTAAACAAAATCCAAGAAAAGAAACATTTACCGTTCTGAGGATGACATGCGGGACCCATGAGGCAGCATCATCCTCAACGATTCCAAGGCGGCAGGGGATCAAAAGAAAAAAAAGAAAATATCCAGGAATTAATTAGGGGTTCAAAATAAATCCATCAAAGGAAACTTTTATTGTTCATAGTGGATGACATGTGGGACCGACCTGCCAACATCGTCCTCATCGTTTCAAAGGGGGCCTGAGATCAAAAGAAAAAGGCAAATAGCCAGAAATTAGGGGTCAAAAATAACTCCAAGAAAGGAAACTTTTATTGTTCGTAGAGGATGACATGCGGGACCCATGAGCCAGCAGCTTACTCAATGTTTCAAAGGCGGCATGAGATCAAAAGAAAAAGGCAAGTGACAAAATATCAGAAGACAAAGATAATCCAAGAAAAGAAACTTTATTGTACATAGAGAATGACATGCGGGTCCCAATTAGCAGCAGCGGTCTCAACGTTTCAAATGCGGCTTGAGATCAAAAGAAAAAGAAAGTTGATTGTACATAGAGGATGACATGCGGGTCCCATGAGTCAGCAGCTTACTCAACGTTTCCAAGGCGGCAGGGGATCAAAAGAAAAAAATCCAAGAAGAAACTTTTATAGTACATAGAGGATGACATGCGGGTCCCATGAGCCAGCAGGTTCCTCAATGTTTTCAAAGGCGGCATGAGATCGAAAGGAAAAGGCAAGTGACCAAAAATTAGAGGGTGGAAAATAATCCAAGAAAAGAAACTTTTTATTGTACATACAGGATGACATGCGGGTCCCATTTTGCAGCAGCGGTCCCAACGTTTCAAATGCGACTTGAGATCAAAAGAAAAAGAAAGTAGCAAGAAATTAGGGGGTCAAAAAAATCCAAGAAAAGAAAGTTGATGGACATAGAGGATGACATGCGGGTCCCATGAGCCAGCAGGTTCCTCAACATTTCAAACGTGGCATGAGATCGAAAGAAAAAGGCAAGTGACCAAATATCAGGATCCAAAAATAATTCAAGAAAAGAAACTTGATTGTACATAGAGGCTGACATGTGGGACCTATGAGCCAGCAGAGTCCTCAACGTTTCAAAGGCGGCAGGGGATCAAAAGAAAAAGGAAATAGCCAAAAATCAGAGGGTGAAAAAAAACCAAGAAAATGAACTTTTATAGTACATAGAGGATGACATGCGGGTCCCATGAGCCTGCAGGTTCCTCAACGTTTCAAACGTGGCATGAGATCGAAAGAAAAAGGCAAGTGACCAAATATCAGGAGCCAAAAATAATTCAAGAAAAGAAAGTTTTATAGTACAAAGAGGATGACATGTGGGTCCCATTTAGCAGCAGCGGTCTCACCGTTTGAGAGGCGGCATTGGATAGAAATAAAAATGTAAGTTACCAAATATGAGGTGCCAAAAAAAATCCAAGAAAAGAAAGTTTTATAGTACATAGAGGATGACATGCGGGTCCCATTTAGCAGCAGCGGTATCACCGTTTGAGAGGCGGCAGGGGATCGAAAGAAAAAGGTAAGTGACCAAATATGAGGTGCCAAAAAAATCCAAGGAAAGAAAGTTTTATAGTACATAGAGGATGACATGCGGGTCCCATTTAGCAGTAGCGGTATCACCGTTTGAGAGGCGGCAGGGGATCGAAAGAAAAAGGTAAGTGACCAAATATGAGGTGCCAAAAAAAATCCAAGAAAAGAAAGTTTTATAGTACATAGAGGATGACATGCGGGTCCCATTTAGCAGCAGCGGTATCACCGTTTGAGAAGCGCCAGGGGATCGAAAGAAAAAGGCAAGTGACCAAATTTGAGGTGCCAAAAAAAACTCCAAGAAAAGAAAGTTGATTGCTCATAGAGGATGACATGCGGGTCCCAATTAGCAGCAGCGGTCTCAACGTTTCCAAGGCGGCAAGGGATCAAAAGAAAAAGGAAGTAGCCAGAAATCAAGGGGTCAAAAAAATCCAAGAATATAAAGAATTTTGGTTCATAGAGGATGACATGCGGGACCCATGATCTTGCATCGTAAATGGCTCGATCGGAGAGCGTTGAACGAGATGGCGCGATCGAGAAAAAAAACAATGCCAGAGAGGCTGCCATCTGGGCCCTACAACCCTCGGCGGTGCGGATTTGCGTTGACTCGGCCGGCGAACCCGAGAATTCGAGATGCACCACATCCCGGGCTACCATACGCAACGTTTTGGCCGTTTTCGTCGGGCTAGGTGGCCTCATAAACAAGAAAAAAACGTTTTGACATGCACAACGGACAGACCCAAAATCGTCGGCCATGGTACACCAGCAACCACGGCGCGACTTCAACTTCGTCGGCCATGGCAACTTTTCTTGTAGTGCATCTATGTGTTGTTTATGATCTTGCATGCTCTCCGTTGCTAGTAGAGGCTCTGTCCAAGTCGTTACTTGTAACTCCAAGAGGGAGTATTTATGCTCGATAGTGGGTTCATGCCTCCATGAAATCTGGGACAGTGACAGAAAGTTCTAAGGTTGTGGATGTGCTGTTGCCACTAGGGATAAAACATCAATGCTTTGTCTAAGGATATTTGTGTTGATTACATTACGCACCATACTTAATGCAATTGTCTGTTGTTTGCAACTTAATACTGGAAGGGGTGCGGATGCTAACCTGAAGGTGGACTTTTTAGGCATAGATGCATGCTGGATAGCGGTTTATGTACTTTGTCGTAATGCCCAATTAAATCTCACACTACTCATCATAATATGTATGTGCATTGTCATGCCATCTTTATTTTTCAATTGCCCAACTGTAATTTGTTCACCCAACATGCTATTTCTTATTGGAGAGACACCACTAGTGAACTGTGGACCCGGTCCATTCTTTACATCGAATACAATCTACTGCAAACATTGTTTTTACTGTTCTCTGCAAACATCATCATCCACACTATACATCTAATCCTTTGTTACAGCAAGCCGGTGAGATTGACAACCTCACTGTCACATTGGGGCAAAGTATTTTGGTTGTGTTGTGCAGGTTCCACGTTGGCGCCGGAATCCCTGGTGTTGTGCCGCACTACACTCCGCCACCATCAACCTTCAACGTGCTTCTTGACTCCTACTGGTTCGATAAACCTTGGTTTCTTACTGAGGGAAAACTTGCTGCTGTACGCATCACACCTTCCTCTTGGGGTTTCCAACGGACGCGTGTTGTACGCGTATCAAGCCTCTTTTTCTGGCGCCGTTGCTGGAGAGATCAAGACACGCTGCAAGGGGAGTCTCCACTTCCAATCTCTTTACTTTGTTTTTGTCTTGCTTTACTTTTATTTACTACTTTGTTTGCTGCATTATATCAAAACACAAAAAAAATTAGTTACTTGTTTTACTTTATTTACTATCTTGTTTGCGTTCCCTATATTAAAAACACAAAAAAAATTAGTTACTTGCATTTAGTTTATCTAGTTTGCTTTATTTACTATTGCTAAAATGGGTACTCCTGAAATTACTAAGTTGTGTGACTTCACAAACACAAATAATAATGATTTCTTATGCACACCTATTGCTCCACCTGCTACTACAGCAGAATTCTTTGAAATTAAACCTGCTTTACTAAATCTTGTTATGAGAGAGCAATTTTCTAGTGTTAGTTCTGATGATGCTGCTGCCCATCTTAATAATTTTGTTGAACTTTGTGAGATGCAAAAGTATAAGGATGTAGATGGTGACATTATAAAATTAAAATTGTTTCCTTTCTCATTAAGAGGAAGAGCTAAAGATTGGTTGCTATCTTTGCCTAAGAATAGTATCTATTCATGGACTAAATGTAAGGATGCTTTCATTGGTAGATATTATCCTCCTGCTAAAATTATATCTTTGAGAAGTAGCATAATGAATTTTAAGCAATTGGATAATGAGCATGTTGCTCAAGCATGGGAAAGAATGAAATCTTTGGTCAAGAATAGCCCAACCCATGGACTGACTACTTGGATGATCATCCAAACCTTTTAAGCAGGATTGAATTTTTCTTCACGGAACTTATTGGATTCAGCTGCTGGAGGCACTTTTATGTCCATCTAGGCCTGGGCATTCGGTTTTAACCGAAAATTCGGTTCGGATTTTCGGTTTTTTTAATAATTCGGGTAATAAGAAAATGATAACCGAAATTATATCGGTTTCCTCATGAATTTGTAATTCGGTTACCCGACAATTCGGTTCGGTGTTCGGTTTTTAACTGATTTAACCTAATTTTGACAAAAAAAAAGTCAAGTACGTATGATGGCACGCAGTAGCTTGGTTGTTGCCGAGTTGCCGTGACTAGAAGCTAGGTCCACGTACGACAAGAACTGTCGAGCACATATATACTATCAGTGCTCCTCCTAACTCCAAGAACCATACTACCATGTAGTAGCAAACCACGCGTACATAGCTAGATGAAGCAAAATGAAATTAGACATATGCTTGTATATACGTACTATTTTTTGGAGGGAACTTGTATACACATATTACGTGCATGAGGCGCCCTTTAACTTTTTTTAGGTACGTGGAGTTTGGGACTTTGGCCTGCTTGGAGTATGCTTGTTGGGCAGAGAAATTAGTTCAAACGATTGACAGTGGATCTCTGTATGAGATGATTATGCTATCTGTTAACGGTATCTCAGTTTTTAAGGTCATTTCGGTTAACAGATGGTCAAAACTGAATTTGTCAATATAAATTCGGTTTTTCATATTTAAGCACCGAAATTGTTTCCGGTTAATTCGGTTTCGGTGTATTTGGTTTCGGTTCCAGTTAGTTTGGTTCGGTGTTCGGTGCTCGGTTTTTTATGCCCACCCCTATGTCCATCACTCTAGGCGCCGCAACAAAGCTTCTTGATAATATGATGATTAATTACTCTGAATGGCACACGGAAAGAGCTCCACAAGGTAAGAAGGTAAATTCTGTTGAAGAAAGCTCCTCCTTGAGTGATAAGATTGATGCTATCATGTCTATGCTTGTGAATGGCAGACCTAATGTTGATCCTAATAATGTTCCTTTAGCTTCATTGGTTGCCCAAGAAGAACATGTTGATGTGAACTACATTAAAAATAATAATTTCAACAACAATGCTTATCGGAACAATTCTAGTAATAACTATAGGCCATATCCTTCTAATAATGGTAATGGTTATGGTAATTCTTATGGGAATTCTGACAACAATAATAGAAATACACCCTCTGGTCTTGAAGCCATGCTTAAAGAATTTATTAGTACACAAACCGCTTTTAACAAATCTGTTGAAGAAAAGCTTGGCGAAATTGATATACTTGCTTCTAAAGTTGATAGTCTTGCTGCTGATGTTTATCTTTTGAAATCAAAAGTTATGCCTAATGAAAATAAAGATATTAAGTCATTTGCTACAGCAAACGCCATCCAAGTTAGAATTAATGAGAATATTAGATTGATGGCTGAATTGCGTGCTAGGTGGGAAAAAGAAGAAAATGCTAAAGAGAATAATGTAGCTAAAGTTTGGACTATTACCACCACTAGTAATGCTAATGCTTCACATGTTGCTACACCTCCTACTATCAATGGTAAAATAATTGGTGTAGGCAATGTTTCCACTCCTAATGCAAAGCATGCAAAACTGCCTGAAACTGCTAAAACTGCTGAAACTTCTTATGATAAAACTGCTAATTTTTTTTCACATATTGGGGACAATGATCCCATTGCTTTAGATCATAATGGTTTAGATTTTGATGATTGTCACATCTCTGAAGTTATAAAGTTCTTACAAAAACTTGCTAAGAGTCCTAATGCTAGTGCTATAAATTTGGCCTTTACAAAACATATTACAAATGCTCTCATTAAAACTAGAGAAGAGAAACTAAATCGTGAAACTTATATTCCTAGGAAGTTAGAATATGGTTGGGAGCCCATAATTAAGATGAAGGTCAATGATTTTTATTGTAATGCTTTATGTGATCTTGGTGCAAGTATTTCCGTTATGCCTAGGAAAATCTATAATATGCTTGACTTGCCACCATTGAAAAATTGTTATTTGGATGTTAATCTTGCTGATAATTCTACAAAGAAACCTTTGGGGAGGATTGATAATGTTCGCATTACGGTTAACAATAACCTTGTCCCCGTTGATTTTATTATCTTGGATATTTAATGCAATGCATCTTGTCCCATTATATTGGGAAGACCTTTTCTTCGAACTGTTGGTGCTATTATTGATATGAAGGAAGGTAATATTAAATATCAATTTCCTCTCAAGAAAGGTATGGAACACTTCCCTAGAAAGAAAATGAAGTTACCTTTTGATTCTATTATTAGAACAAATTATGATGTTGATGCTTCGTCTCTTGATGTTACTTGATTCACACTTTCTGCGCCTAGCTGAAAGGCGTTAAAGAAAAGCGCTTATGGGAGACAACCCATGATTTTACTACTGCACTTTTATTTTATATTTGAGTCTTGGAAGTTGTTACTACTGTAGCAACCTCTCCTTATCTTTATTTTATTGCATTGTTGTGCCAAGTAAAGTCTTTGATGGTAAGGTTCATACTAGATTTGGATTACTGCGCTGAAACAGATTTCTTGCTGTCATGAATTTGAGTAGTATTCTCTGTAGATAACTCAGAAAAATATGCCAATTTACGTGAGTAATCCTCAGATATGTACGCAACTTTCATTCAATTTGAGCATTTTCATTTGAGCAAGTTTAGTGCCCCTGAAAAATTCGTCTTTACGGACTGTTCTGTTTTGACAGATTCTGCCTTTTATTTTGCATTGCCTGTTTTGCTATGTTTGATGGATTTCTTTGTTCCATTAACTTTCAGTAGCTTTGTGCAATGTCCAGAAGTTTTAAGAATGATTATGTCACCTCTGAACATGTGAATTTTTGATTATGCATTAACCCTCTAATGAGTTTGTCTTGAGTTTGGTGTGGATGAAGTTTTCAAGGATCAAGAGAGGAGGATGATACAATAAGATCAAGGAGAGTGAAAGCTCTAAGCTTGGGGATGCCCCCGTGGTTCATCCCTGCATATTTCAAGAAGACTCAAGCATCTAAGCTTGGGGATGCCCAAGGCATCCCCTTCTTCATCGATAACATTATCAGGTTCCTCTAATGAAACTATATTTTTATTCCATCACATCTTATGTGCTTTACTTGGAGCGTCTGTATGTTTTTGTTTTTTGTTTTGTTTGAATAAATTGGATCCTAGCATTCATTGTGTGGGAGAGAGACACGCTCCGCTGTTGCTTATGAACACATATGTTCTTAGCTTTATTCTTAATGTTCATGGCGAAGGTTAAAACTGTTTCGTTAATTGTTATATGGTTGGAAACCAAAAATGCTACATGTGGTAATTGGTATAATGTCTTGAATAATTTGATACTTGGCAATTGTTATAGATCATGTTTAAGCTCTTGCATCATATACTTTGCACCTATTAGTGAAGAAATACATAGAGCTTGCTAAAATTTGGTTTGCATGATTGGTCTCTCTAGAGTCTAGATATTTTCCGGTAAGGGTTTGAGCAACAAGGAGGACAGTGTAAAGTCTTATAATGCTTGCAATATGTTCTTATGTGAGTTTTGCTGTACCGGTTCATACTTATGTTTGCTTCAAACAACCTTGCTATCCTAAGCCTTGTATTGAGAGGGAATACTTCTCGTGCATCCAAATCCTTGAGCCAAAAACTATGCCATTTGTGTCCACCATACCTACCTACTACATGGTATTTTCTGCCATTCCAAAGTAAATTGCTTGAGTGCTACCTTTAAACAATTCAAAATTTATTACCTCTGATTTGTGTCAATGTTTTATAGCTCATGAGGAAGTATGTGGTATTTATCTTTGAATCTTGTTGGGCAACTTTCACCAATGGACTAGTGGCTTCATCCGCTTATCCAATAATTTTGCAAAAAGAGCTGGCAATGGGGTTCCCAGCCCCAATTAAATAACCTTCATAATTTTACAAAAAAAATAGACACTCCTCCATGGTATGTGATTGTTGGACGGCACCCGAGGATTCGGTTAACCATGGCTTGAGAAAGCAAAGGTGGGGAGGAGTGTCATCTAAATAAAACTAAAATAAAAGACACTCCTTCATGGTATGAGATTGTTGGCAGGCACCCGAGGATTCGGTTAGCCATGGTTTGTGAAAGCAAAGGTTGCAAGGAGTGTCACCCAAAAATAAAAAATTTCATGGGAGCCGCTCTTTGAAAGTCTGCCTGGCAAGGGGGTTAGAGTGCCCACTACCATTCGTTGACAACAACAAACACCTCTCAAAACTTTACTTTTATGCTCTCTTTATGTTTTCAAAATAAAAGCTCTAGCACAAATATAGCAATCCATGCTTCCCTCTGCGAAGGGCCATTCTTTTACTTTTATGTTGAGTCAGTTTACCTATTTCCTTTCTATCTTAGAAGCAACCACTTGTGTTAACTGTGCATTGATTCTTACATGCTTGCATTGCATTCATCATATTACTTTGCTTTGACAACTATCCATGAGATATACATGTTGAAAGTTGAAAGCAACCGCTGAAACTTAATCTTCCTTTGTGTTGCTTCAATGCCTTTACTTTGAATTTAATGCTTTATGAGTTAACTCTTATGCAAGACTTATTGATGCTTGTCTTGAAAGTACTATTCATGAAAAGTCTTTGCTATATGATTCAGTTGTTTAACCATTGTCTTTACCATTGCTTTGGATCGTTGCATTCATTACATATGCTTACAATAGTATTGATCAAGATTATGATAGCTTGTCACTTCAGAAATTATCTTTGTTATCGTTTACCTACTCGAGGACGAGTAGGAACTAAGCTTGGGGATGCTGATACGTCTACAACGTATCTATAATTTCTTATGTTCCATGCTACTTTTATGATGATACTCACATGTTTTATACATACTTTATGTCATATTTATGCATTTTCCGGCACTAATCTACTAACAAGATGCCGAAGAGCCAGTTGCTGTTTTCTGCTGTTTTTTGTTTCAGAAATCCTAGTTTGGAAATATTCTTGGAATTGGACGAAATCAACGCCCAGGGTCTTATTTTTCCACGAAGCTTCCAGAAGACCGAGAGGGATACGAAGTGAGGCGATGAGGCGCCGCCACACTAGGGCCGCGCGGCCCAAGGGGTGCCCGCGCCGCCCTAGCATGTGGGGCCCCCGTCAGCGCCCCGACTCTGCCCTTCCGCCTATAAAAAGCCTTCATCGAGAAAACCCCAGTACCGAGAGCCACGATACGGAAAACCTTCCAGAGACGCCGCCGCCGCCAATCCCATCTCGGGGGATTCAGGAGATCGCCTCCGGCACCCTGCCGGAGAGGGGAATCATCTCCCGGAGGACTCTTCATCGCCATGATCGCCTCCGGAGTGATGTGTGAGTAGTTCACCCCTGGACTATGGGTCCATAGCAGTAGCTAGATGGTTGTCTTCTCCTCATTGTGCTATCATTGTTCGATCTTGTGAGCTGCCTAACATGATCAAGATCATCTATTTGTAATGCTACATGTTGCGTTTGTTGGGATCCGATGAATATGGAATACTATGTTATGTTGATTATCAATCTATCATCTATGTGTTGTTTATGATCTTGCATGCTCTCCATTGCTAGTAGAGGCTCTGGCCAAGTCGTTACTTGTAACTCCAAGAGGGAGTATTTATGCTCGATAGTGGGTTCATGCCTCCATTAAATGCAGGACAAGGATGAAAGTTCTAAGGTTGTGGATGTGCTGTTGCCACTAGGGATAAAACATCAATGCTTTGTCTAAGGATATTTGTGTTGATTACATTACGCACCATACTTAATGCAATTGTCTGTTGTTTGCAACTTAATACTGGAAGGGGTGCGGATGCTAACCTGAAGGTGGACTTTTTAGGCATAGATGCATGCTGGATAGCGGTCTATGTACTTTGTCGTAATGCCCAATTAAATCTCACACTACTCATCATAATATGTATGTGCATTGTCATGCCATCTTTATTTGTCAATTGCCCAACTGTAATTTGTTCACCCAACATGCTATTTCTTATTGGAGAGACACCACTAGTGAACTGTGGACCCCGGTCCATTCTTTACATCGAGTACAATCTACTGCAAACATTGTTCTTACTGTTCTCTACAAACATCATCATCCACACTATACATCTAATCCTTTGTTACAGCAAGCCGGTGAGATTGACAACCTCACTGTCACGTTGGGGCAAAGTATTTTGGTTGTGTTGTGCAGGTTCCACGTTGGCGCCGGAATCCCCGGTGTTGCGCCGCACTACACTCTGCCACCATCAACCTTCAACGTGCTTCTTGACTCCTACTGGTTCGATAAACCTTGGTTTCTTACTGAGGGAAAACTTGCTGTTGTACGCATCACACCTTCCTCTTGGGGTTCCCAACGGACGCGTGCTGTACGCGTATCAGTGCCCTTCTGTTTGACAGCAATCATGGCAATGACCTTGGACTTCATGAACTCTTCATTCATTTCAAAGCCATCATTGTAGCTCTCACATCCAAGGCCCTTGACCTTTACTCGAAGAGCTCCAAGTCTTCCATAAGCCTCAGTTATGGTCTCCCCTTCCTTGATCATGAACAAGGTCGCCTCAATCTTGGCTGACTCATAAAGAGACTTTTGGATATGATTGGTTCCCTCTTGGAGTACTACAATCCTATCCCAAAGCTCTTTAGCTGAGTCAATGCCATTGACTTGATCAAGGAGATTGCGGTTGATGCCACTTCTAATTTTGTCACATGCGGATGCATTGAGTTGACGGTTGTCGAATTCGGTGGAGGTCAACCTAATGGGATATTTTGGCTTTCGGTATCCATCAACAATGATTTCCCACATCTCCACACTGCATCTGCGAATATGAGACTCCATGGAAGATTTTCAACAGGAAAAGTCAGTTCCATCAAAATGGGGAACATTCCCACTATAGTTTATATGAGGCATGGGTGAAGTGTTTTTAGGATAGTCATGATTGACCTGATTGTAGGACTCCCCAGGAACAACAGCCCCACTAGAAGTCCCACCACTCAGGCTCTTAAGCATGGCACTCATTTGTGCCATTTGTCTCCTGAGATCATCATCGTTTTTCTTTTTCTCAGCTTCATATGCTAAGAATCTGGACTTCATCTCCTTAACTGAAAGGTTAGAATCTTCATCCAAACCCTTGAATAGTTTATCCATCTCACTCTTAAGGCTGTGAGGCCCTTCAAAAAAGTCCAGACTCTGATACCAATTGAAAGATCAGAGATGGTAAACCTAGAGGGGGGGGGGGGCGAATAGGTTTCTACAAATTTTAATTCTTTCTTTGCAATATTAGGATTTGCGGAATATAGATGTGAGCCTAATGCAAACTAGGTGAGGCAACCTAGATGATAATACAAGTATCTCAAGCACGAAGGCTCTCACATGATATATAACACAAGTAAAGAGTTCGGTTAGAAATAACCGAAAGCACGCAGAGACGAAGATGTATTCCTGTGTTCCCTTCCTTTGCAAGAAGGTACGTCACGTTTGGAGAGGTGGGGATCCCACGAAGGATTTCCCAACGCCACGAAGGCTCTCCGAGCCTATCCCACGAAGGAATAGCTCTTTCACTTGTGGTAGACTTTGAGGCAGCCTCTAAACCTTCACAATCTTGTCAGGAGCAAATTCATAGCCCGGATGCTTCCGAAACCCTAGAGAGCAGGTATCTTCAAGAATACAAGGGGGAACAAAATTTGGCTCGATGGAACTATAGATCAAGACCTCATCTAGATTTCCCCCGGGGGGGGGGGGGGTTTGAGTTTGGGTGGAGGAGGAGGGAGATCTGAGGCTTTTGGTGTTTCCAACAATGGAGTATGAGAGAGAGATCTCAAGAACAAAGTGTAGTGTAGTGCCTAATGTTGGAGATATGCCCAAGAGGCAATAATAAAGTGGTTATCATATATCTTTGTGTTTATGATAAATGTTTATATACCATGCTATAATTGTATTAACCGAAACATTGATACATGTGTGTTATGTAAACAACAACGAGTCCCTAGTAAGCCTCTTTATAAACTAGCTTGTTGATTAATATATGATCATAGTTTCATGATCATGAACATTGGATGTTATTAATAACAAGGTTATGTCATTATGTGAATGATGTAATGGACACACCCAATTAAGCGTAGCATAAGATCACATCATTAAGTTATTTGCTACAAGCTTTCGATACATAGTTACCTAGTCCTTTCGGCCATGAGATCATGTAAATCACTTATACCGGAAAGGTACTTTGATTACATCAAACGCCACTGCGTAAATGGGTGGTTATAAAGGTGGGATTAAGTATCCGGAAAGTATGAGTTGAGGCATATGGATCAACAGTGGGATTTGTCCATCCCGATGCCGGATAGATATACTCTGGGCCCTCTCGGTGGAATGTCGTCTAAATAGCTTGCAAGCATATGAATGGTTCATGAGAGACCACATACCACGGTACGAGTAAAGAGTACTTGTCAGGAGACGAGGTTTAACAAGGTATAGATATACCGATGATCAAACCTCGGACAAGTAAAATATCGCGTGACAAAGGGAATCGGTATTGTATGTGAATGGTTCATTCGATCACTAAGTCATCGCTGAATATGTGGGATCCATTATGGATCTCCATATCCCGCTATTGGTTATTGGTCGGAGAGAGGTCTCAACCATGTCTACATAGTTCGCGAACCGTAGGGTGACACACTTAAGGTTTGATGTCGTATTAGTAGATATTGAATATGGAATGGAGTTCGAAGTTTTGTTCGGAGTCTCGGATGGGATCCAGGACATCACGAGGAGTTCCAGAATGGTCCGGAGAATAAGATTCATATATAGGAAGTCATTTTGTAAGTTTGAAAATGATCCGGTGCATTTATGGAAGGTTCTAGAAGGTTCTAGAAAAATCCGGAAGAAATCACTATGGAAGGCGGAGTCCCGGAGGGACTTCACCAAGCTTGGCCGGCCAACCCTAAGGGGGTGGAGTCCCAGGTGGACTCCACCAAGGTGGCCGGCCACCCCCCTCCAAGGAAAGGTGGGAATCCCACCTTGAGTGGGAAACCCACCTTGGGTAGGTTTCCCTACACATGGAAGGTTTTTGTTTGGGGTCTTATTCGAAGACTTGTAGACCAACTCTTGGGGGTTCCACCTATAAAAAGAGGGACAAGGGGAGGGGGCCGGCCACACAAAAGCCACCTTGGCCGCACCCCTATAGTGGCCGGCGCCCCTCTCTCCCAAACCCTAGCCGCCCCTCCTCCGCCACCTCTCCCGCATACGCTTAGCGAAGCTCCATCGACACCGCCACCACGCCGTCGTGCTGCCGGGATTCCAAGGAGGATCTACTACTTCCGCTGCCCGCTGGAACGGGGAGAAGGACGTCATCTTCATCAACACCGAACGTGTGACCGAGTACGGAGGTGCTGCCCGATTGTGGCACCGTCAAGATCTTCTACGCGCTTTTGAAAGCGGCAAGTGATCATCTTCTGCAACAACGAGATCTAATCTCGTAGGCTTTGGAAATCTTCAAGGGTTAGTCTCGTTCATCCCCTCGTTGCTACCGTCTTCTAGATTGCATCTTGGCTTGGATTGCGTTCTCGCGATAGGAAATTTTTTGTTTTCTATGCTACGAATCCCTACACCTAAACGTTCTGAGCTAGGAGAAGGGGTATATATAGCTTCACTTGAAATCCAACCGTTGGGGACTTGTCTAGCTCAGCAATAAGTCGAGGAGGCCGATCTGCCGGGCCAGGCGCCGGACTAGCTGGTGGCACGCCCGGTGCCACTGGGCCAGAGACTGGGCCAGCGGCAGCCGTCGGGCCTGGCACCGGGCCTGTACCGGAGAAGCTTCCCAGCTTACTGGAAGTGCCCCGGTGTGCATTGGTCCAGGGGTCGGCATATGCCGGGCGGTCCGGTGCAGAGGCCGGTGTTTCCGATCCAGGCGCCGGGCCAGTCGGCAGAAACCGGACGAGTGACCGGGCGACGGCCGGGCGAGAGGTGTGGAGTTCCTGGAGTGCGCCCAGTGTGCACCGGCGCCACAACCGGTTTGCGTCGGACTGGCCGGTGCTGCACCCGGTGTCGCCGAACCTGGCGCCGGCCAGAGGGAAAACTGGTGTTGCCCTTTTTCATCGAAGTGGGGGGTCTCCCTTCACCTTTTTGTTCCATTGATACACCATTATGCCCGATTGACTAATACCTGAGAATAATCTTATAGGCATGTATTAGTCCGATTACTCTAGCTACACTGTCATTGTTACCAAAATAATGGGTAAGGGTAAAATACCCTTACAACAACTTATGAAAAAAGTTTGCAGACTTCAAACACCGCTCATGTAAGGGAAAACAGTATGCAACTAAACCCCAATTGTTCGCAATAAAACGTAAAAAACATGTTGCCATCTGAAACAATAAAGTTGAGCAAAACCAACGTTATACAAACTTGTTTACAACATTGAAGAAACTCTTTTTTAGTATACACTTGGAATAACATTGCAGCATTTTAACATTGGTGCACAAAAAAATTCTCTTGCAACAAATTGCAACTCGTTTCGCAACATCTAACCCCCCCCCCCCCCCAAAAAAAACTTCATGGCATCCTCCATGGCGGCCCAAATCTCACGGATTCGGCATCGCGACCCCGAATCTAACTCATCGGAGCCCCGGCGGCACTAGATCATGCAACCTCGCTCCCATTCCCACTAGTCCATCGTCTCCTCTAGCTCAACACAATTTGAAAGTTTGCTTTCAAACTCCACAATGTTCATTGCCATGGTGTGCTTGAGCTATGGGGGCTTCTATGGAGAAGGGTAGTGAGAAGGGGGCGGTGGAGGAAAGACATGGGGTCAGCATGGTGGTGTAAGTGGAAAACGATGCTAGCCCTAGAGGAACCATGCGGGAGCATGGCGACAGGGACAACAACGAGTGGTGAGGAAGATGATGCACGAGAGGTAGCTAACGATCGTTGCTTGCGCTGTTCTGGAGTGTTTTACATGACAAATACCCTACCGAGAACATCCCTTGGTGAAGTTTGCGTCGAGCACATCTAAAAAACACATCGAGCATGTCCTCCCCCACGTCTCCCCATCTTCTGCCTCCGTACAACCTGTCTCCTCGGAAAAGTCCATTGCCACAGAGGGAAATCCAAACCAAAACACTCAACCTAGCCACCAAAAATATTGATCCGGTAGGTCAGATGAAGAACTTTTCTTTAGCTATACATCCTCCGGATTTTCAATTTTTCAATTTGTCTTATCTAATTATCTCCACACGCTAATACAATCGCATCATGCACTGTACTACCTAACATTTCAATTGGCTCAAACCGCACCACTACATAAACATAATGAAAATATGATTGAAGTCTGCGTATGTTCATTGCATTTGACAACATCAGGACTACCCCCTCTACTTTTTTTGGTGAATTGCTACCCCATCTAGCTACTAGGCAACAAATTAAAACATCTCTCAACAGATGGGTGGGTTTTATCCACACATGTGCAGGCCGATTCAACCGGATCTTTGAGAGGGGAGGTGCCACTGATGCTTGGCATACTATGGTTTGGATTTTCTGAACACCGATTTCCCGCGGTTGCATGGTCTGTAAAAATAGCCTATAACTGTTAAAATGAGAGCATACAAAACGATTTTGAAGGCCCAAATTGTTTGGCATTTGTTAGGGCAGCTAAAAGAGAACTATATTCTCTTTCTTCATTCTCAATCTTTCCACTAAACAAAAACCCAACGCGTCAAATACTATGTGAGAAGGCTCATATAACCCCATTAGATAGTTTCCTTCTTTTGACCGAACAATCACATAGCTTTCTACTGAACACTAAAGTCGCGGAGATTTAGAGCTGACTAAGACTTGTAATCTCTTAGCTGGATGTGAAATGTATGGTTTGATTATGGAGGAAAAATGATTTAGAAGTAAAAGCAGAAAGCAGGCGCACTGGCCGCGTGATTGCATTGCATGTGGTCGGCGACCTGCCTCGCAACACCGGTTTGATCTGTGCGCTTTGCCTCTCTACTCCTTCCCTTTGTTAGGTGCTCGGCAGCTGGTTCCTTTCTCCTGTTTTTCTTAAGATCAATCATGGCTACGACTTGATAAGTCAAAAGGCACTTGTAATGGGAAAAGTACCTCTTATGGAGTAGCAAGTTGTGCTATGTTTAATACGTTTACTGTTTAGGCTAGGAAGGAGGATGGTGTTGTTTTCTTGCATGGACATGGCAACACCAGAGTAAAGGAGTTGCCCTTGATTGGATTTTGCAAAGGGCCATTGCGAGTGAGATATGATGCCATCTCCATCTTATAGCATGTGCCATCTTGATTGATGGACAGTCTTGGTTATCTTATCGAAATGAATATGCAGGACGTGGCCCTGATGCATTGTTTTTCTTGTTTGACCAGCATTCATCTTTTCTTGCTTTCGAACAATTGATATGTGACGTGATTGATGCAGTACACAGGTCATGCCATCCTTGCCAATACCTACCGGCAATGTTGGTATCATGGGAAAGCAATGCGAGTACTATGGCCAAGAAAGCAACAATTGTGTAGGAATTAGGATCATCAGCTCAAATTAGTCAGCATTTTGTTCTATCAAAAATTTCTGACAATGTACATGTTTTTTTCTCTCCCAATTCCATCGAACGAATCAACAATTGAAGTTTTTCGCCGAAAGGAAAGCAAAACCTCCCGCTCCATGAATCCATGATCCACCCATCATTTGCAGGCTTCTCCATTAGAACGGCATGATGTGGGTGGTCTTGGAGTCGTAGCCGGCGAGGCAGCTCTTGGCGTTCACCTTGAACATCTTGAGAAGCTCCGACGCCATCTGCCTCGTCGCCGGCGAGCACCCGCTCTGCATCAGCAGCAGCAGCCTCGTCAGCCCGCCCTTGGACGCTGCCGCCGCGTCCACGGCGCGTCTGTCCCTGTACTTGTGGCAGACCGCCCAGAGCACGGACACCCCGGCCTCCGCGCCGCCCATTCCGCCCTTCATCATCTTGGACAGCACGGCCGGGATCGCCGCATCCGCCCTCTCGCAAATCGCGGCGCGCCCTTCGGCGCAGCCTACGGCGGCCTCCAGGAGGCGGAGGGCCTGGGAAGGGGAGCCGGCGTCCGTGGCCAGCACGCGCACGGCCGCCGGGACCGCGCCTAGACGGACCATCTCGGAGCGCGCGCGCCGCGTGCCGGCGATGGTCGCGAGGCAGGACAGGCCGACCTCCACGGCTTGCTTGTCCAGACCGCCCTTCTCGTCGACGGGGCCGATGAGCCGGATTAGCTCGGAGACCATCTCCTCTGACTCAGCCACCGTCGCCTTGACGTCTGGCCTCGCATTACGGAGCAATGACTCGACAAGCCTGGCCGCGTCGATCCGTGCCTCCAGCGAGCTCCCTTTTCTCAGCACGCGCGCCAGGGACGCGACCGAGGACGCGGCGTCCGCGGCAAGAGCGGTGGCGACACGCTTCCTGTTCTCCTCTTCGATGCAGTCGGACGCGGCGATCACTGCGAGCACCCGCACGGCTGCCTCGGCGCTCGCACCCGCCCGTCTTCGTCGGAGCACGGAGACCAAGGTCTCCGCGGCGCCGGTTGCCCTCGCAAGCGCGTTCTTGTCGAACTCGTCGACATCGTCGTCCGAGAGAAAAGCCGCGAGCTTGTGGAGCGCGGGGTAGGGATCCTCGCTATGGTCAGCGATCTGTCGGAGGAGCTCGGCAGCGGCAGCGGCCGGCGTGGGGCCGACGGCGGAGGGCGCAGGGGACGAGGAGGAGGAGGAGGTCGTAGCAGTGGATGCCCAGAGGGCAATGAGACGGCGCAGCGTGAGGTTTGGGACGAGGTCGGTGGACGGAAGCGGGAGCATGGTGGCCGGGCAGGTGTTGTTCCCGGAATCGATCCACCGCTGGATGGAGGCGCGGTCGTAGGTGACGCCGGTGCAGAGGCTCACCGGCGACCGCATGACGTCCAGCGAGATGGGGCATCGGAAGAAGATGGGAACTTTGACCTCCAGGCCCTGGTACTCCGCAGCGATGTCCTTCCTTCCCATTAATTAGTAGTGGATGCGTGAGAGCTTTGTTCGTGCTTTGGCTGGTGTTGTTTGCAAACTGCAATGGCGTTGGCCGTTGTTGGGGCAAGAAGTGAGAAGTGGAGGCGGGGGAACGGAGTGACTTGAAAAGGAAACGTTGGGATCAGACCTGTATATATAAGCCGTGGGAATGTGGAAATTTGGCTGGAGTCAAAGAAGACCAAGTGAGGTGACGTATGGACGCAGAGCGAGTTCCTTCTGGTTGCTGCTTTGGTAAACCGTGTTTTTTATACCGTCCGCCGACCCCGCGTGGTACAGGAATTATCTCCTTTTTTGCTAATCTATAGTAATAAGTTGACGTTTTTTAGTTTCCAGTCAATAGTCAACTGCACACTCCACTAATGATCTCTAATCTCCCTTTTCAATGTGACTTTTTATGGGCTTGGTTCCACTATCTTCTGTGTTCACGACGAACTCGAGGATTTGCTGCAATTAGCTGTGCATGCAACACATTCTCTCTCCTCTTTTTTTTTGACCTTTTGAAAAGTATGGGTTTTATGGATGTCAGTTGTGACCTAGACAAAAATTAAATGAATACTTAGATGGAGTTAAATAGCATGTACATAATATTATTTTTTCCTTTTTTGTATAGGTCACAATGACCATATTCTGTTATCTATATTTTGCCTATGTACATTACATAGCATGACTTACCTAAATTATTTCATAATTTTGTTGATCTCGAAAGATGAACAATTGATGAGAGAGAATATGAGTTGCACGGACAACTAGTTGCCAAAATGACTTTCCATGTTATTCCTTCTTGCTCATAGGTAGGTAACTAAACAAACGAATCAAACAAATAATTTCATTACAACTACGACTATAGCTAAGATAAATACACCAAACGAGGCAAAGGTCTCCCGATTTTACTTTCTCCTACCTATCCAATGGTGTGATGGCGGCCTACCATAAGAATGCATTCCCATGTAGCTCCTCCACCCCAACCCTATTCTCCGGTTTCCAACATCGTAGGCTTACCCTAAATCAATCGAAGACGACAATAGGTTCTAGAATCTCTTGGAATAGGTTTTGTAAGGCTTGATCCTGCCGTTCATTTTATGAAACACAAATATGAAATATACATTACACAGTAGCTACACAAGTTTTTTTCTTCATGAACATGCGTGAGAGAAGAAACAAAACGAACTAACCAACATTACATCTACCTAGGCTTTGTAGATGTAGCAAGTATAGCTCAATAGTACCCGAAGATGGTTATGTGAGCCCTATAGGACCAGGCTCGATCGAGAGGTTCAATGGTGTGCAACACTGAGCATGACACATTCTTAAATATGGGGATGCTATAATCAAACCATGAAAAGTCACAGTAACATTTTCCAAACAATGAATGGTACACCTATTGTGGCATGTATAATTGTTTCATATGTTGATTATTATTTATTATTATTTCCAACATACTATCATTCGCTGACATATTTTTGTCTTTGTATCCATGTTACTTGATATTTGGCGCATATTCTCACATATGAGGTTATTTTTTCACATTAGAAACTTAGCAAGGTCATCATCATTTTTATATTTTATTTGTTTATATACTATTATAATTGATGTAGTACATAATGAATCTGAATCGCATGGCACAATAATTACTTATTTCAAAGCCAATTCTGCTTAGTGTCCCAAACAAGTAGCTTAGTTATTTTGAGTCCATCCCCCATTGTTGTTCTAAACTTAATCCCCACCGGATAGGTTGGGGTCTGAGGATAACCGAACATAACATCTAGGCCTGGGAAGACTTTGTTAGAGTAAAGTTATTTTTGCTCGTGTAATATTTATGGTCACACATTGTATACTTTTCATTTCACACTATTACAGTTTCACAACCACAATATTTTCGGCCAGCTAGCTCAAAAATTACCATAATGCCCTTTAGCGAGTGATGACAATTTTCTAACTTCATTGCCCTAACCCCGGTCACGATATTGGAAGGCTGACACCCTCGTTGCCATCTTCTCTCGTGCCTAGCATCATGGAGTGCCTAGTTCTATTCTATACGATTTTGTGGTTCTATCACTTCACATGAGTATGATCTCCATAGTTCAAGGGTCTCCACTCATTTATGTGTGTGTGTGTCCATGGGGGGCTTATTTTTAATAAAAAAGGATATGTGTATCTTTATGAATATAACTTCATAAACTGATCAACTACAATTGTGTGAACTACAATGTTATTATACAGTTCAAATCTTGGTGGTGGTACCAAAATACCCTGTTTGATTACGCTAACATGGGAACACATTACTCACACAGTCATGAATGGCATGAAAAAATTGTTTGAATTTAAAGGGCCTCAACTCAGATCGTTTAGGCTAGATTGGATGTGGGTTTGGATCCAAAGATCGGGGAGAGGGGGAAGGTTGAGTATTCATGACCTTGTGGTTAAAAATACAACCTCGTTCTCAGTAAGTCACTTTTCAAGATACTCACCAATGATGGAGTGTGACAAACTCTACTAAAAAATACATTGGCTCAAAAGAATTGTCCTAGGTTCATTGGAAACTAGGTAACTCTCATTTTTTATGGTCTAATGAGGATAAAGAAACATTTTGTCTGCTTTAAATTATTTAGTATCAAGGATGGGTACACGAGGATTTCAATCCTCTGCTCTACCAAATGAGTTATCCTGACCATTTATCTGAAATTTCGAGGAGATTTAATCGGCCCTAGGCTAGCCAAGGAATGCTCTTAGAGAGCGATTGGCATTGGTCCAACTGTCGCTTGGAAATTATGAATTTTGGTGAAATATAAATGAGAGCGGTAAATTCTAAGTGAACTCCATGTATAGAGCGCTAGTCCG
Organism: Lolium perenne; assembly: GCF_019359855.2. Lineage (NCBI taxonomy): Eukaryota > Viridiplantae > Streptophyta > Magnoliopsida > Poales > Poaceae > Lolium > Lolium perenne. Next base: position 128,590,895 of record NC_067249.2, on the reverse strand, counting down.
GCCTGAATTACCAGTTGACAATAATAATAAAATATGCAAAAATAAAGATACCACCAAAACTAAATTTTGCCTAGTATCCGTGTGAAGGACAAACCCTTACAAAAGATAAAACTGTAAAAGGTAAGTAGCATGGGGATACACAGTGTGTGTTAAGTCATCATAACAAGACAATGAAACGCTTATCTTTTTAGTGCAAGTTGCTTGTTCTATATGATCTGGCATCCATGTAGCGTCTACCTTGTATTCTCAATGTAGTGTTGCAAATATATTTGATAACTGGTTATATGAAATTGATCACAAGTATAGAATTCTTATTAGCATTAGAGCCATTGCTATTATATAACCACTTTGGCTATGTAGAAATGACAAGATTTTCTAAAGTATGATTTTTTTCTCTTATGCAGGTTATCTACTTGTCTACAATTTTGTTTCGTTCATGATTGGATCTACAGTGTGTGGAGATCAAGATATATTTACGGAGATGCCTACACGGTAGAATAACACGATGCGAGATATTCCACATGGATGACCTCCGTCAATATAGGCGCTTTACGATAGCTAGCATTCTTATTCTTTTACGGCCAAATTCATCGTAACTATGCAAAGGCTAGGTGTAATGAGTGCAGAATTTTAGAGCTCGGGCTACATGGATCTTGTTTTTTAAACGGTTCAAAAATGGCATTTTGAAGTTTAAAAAAAAGTTGGAATAAAAATTCTAGATGTAGGGAAAAATGTAATCTACCAACACGAAAATACAAAATTTTGGGCTGCACAAAGATAACAAAATCTGACATGTAAAGTAGTGAACGGTGCAAATTTTTAAACCTTCCAAATATGTCAGATTTTCATATTTTTGCTAAGAATGGAAAATACGGTATTTAGGGTTGAAGTTTTGCACATTGGTAGAGTACAATATTACCTATGTCTAGAAAATTTTCTACGAACTTTTGGCAACTCTGAAATAATGTTTTCAATTTTTTTAAAATACCGAGCTCCATCCCACCCGAGCTCCAAAGCGAATTTCTGAGGTGTAATCTAGTTTACCAATTTCTCACAACGGCTTCACTAGCCACGACAAAACCAAATTGAATTGAAAAAAAAAAAGAGACGACAGATATCCCATAAACCAGAAATATTCACTGGTCCACGTTCTTCAATACAGCTCATTTTTGCCGTCCATGCAAATTAAATGGTCAGCTAGCTATGTGCCAAACTGGCAACACGCTCCTGCCGCGCAGGCAGCAGAGACACGGCCATCCCCACCGGCCGTTTACCGTGAGCCGTGAAGAAGGTTCGACGGTTTGTCAGTTTGACAACTCTTTCGATGCGCCAGCTGGGGGGGGCGGCGAGTACGAGTGTACAAGAGAGAGGCTTGGACTTCCAGGACGCGTAGGCTTGTGTTACACGTGTTTGCCGCCGTGGATGGACGCGTGCCCGACTGGACAGCCACGCCCGGCCGACGAGACCTGTGGGCGTAGCTGAACCAGGGAAGGCTACGCAACGAAACTGCTGCCTTGCGTGCTGGGGTTTCCGAGTAACTGGTAACACAGATTTGGATTACGCGAAGGTTCTAGACATTCAGACTCGGACGCACTACTAACACACACACACCCCTCTCTGTGTGATATTTTTCTGCTTGCACTGCCGATTTCCCAACAGCCTACCATCTCCACCGGCTTCCTCGTAAGGCCCCGTTCGGTCTGCGGGTTTGAAAAACAAAGGAACCCAAACCTGTACAGGAATTGGGTTAGCTGTACAAAGCAAAACTGCGGATTATCAAAACTACAGGAATAAACAAAGAAGAGACGTGCGGTCCACAGGAAACTTTGCTGCTGCTGTTTCCTTTGGTCTGAGTGGATGTTTCTTTTCCTCTGAAAAATACGGGAGAGAAAAACTTTCCTATGAACAGCTCGACCGCATTCCCTCGAATCGAATAGTCCTACAGGAATTTTTTTGAAAGGAAACTACGCCAGTGAAATTCCTTCAGAATTCCTGTGGATCGAACAGGCCCTAAGTCGTAAGAGCATCTCCACTCGTCTCCCCACAGAGCCCCCCACGGCCACTTTTTTTCATCCTGACGGCGAAAAACGGCCCAGTCAGGCCCCCAGTTTCTCGTTTTGATCCGGATTTGAGCCTATTTTCGTCCAGACTTCCCATGCCATCCTCGGTTTCCCGGGGGTCTCCCGGGGACTCCGGATGAAGCTAAACCAACCGCCCACGCCCACGTGTCTCCTCTTTCGTCCGGATTCCCCGAGCCGTCCTCTTTTTCCCCGAGAAACGCCGCTTGGGGAGCACACGACTGGAAATATATTGCCCCCCACGCCAAATCTTCCTCCAATCCGGACGAAAATTTCGCCGGATTTGGGCGTGGGGAGCGCCAACGAGTGGGGATGCTCTAACTCTATCCAGCAATAGTGTTGGCATTTTGGGGGGCGCCGGCAGAACCGCACAAGAGGCTGTCTTTTGGGACCGGCTGCCCACCAAATGTCCGGCCCAAATGCGAAATATTTGCTATTTACAATTTTTCAATTCGTATAAATCTTAAAGCCCATATATGTGACAACCCTTGTGAGTTCGAGCCTAAGTTGATCGCAACTCAGGGAATGGCAAAGAGGTGGAAGTTTAGTCCCACATGGAAAGTTGGGAGAAAATTAAACAATTTTTATAAGAGCATCTCTAACAAAGCCCGCAAACATGCGATCCGTAAAACGTGAGTTCAGGCTACTGAACTCGTGTTTACGGGATGAAAAAGTGCCGGCGCATATCAGAATCCGTAAACTAAAACCGCATATTCTTTAAATATGTCACTGGATCCACATGTTAGCTCTTTTTTTTTCTTTTTTCCTTGCCTCCTCCTTCTTCATCATCTAGCCACCCTCTTGCAAGCACCGCGCCATCCCGCCTCGGCGCCGCCTCGGCCTGCTTCGCACCGCGCCACCCTACCACGGCCGCGCCCCGCCCCACCCGGCCCCGCGCCGGCCCGGCCACGCCCCGCCCTGCTCCACCTTGGCCCGCCCCGGCCTAGCCTCACCCCGCCCTGCGCCGACCCACGCCGTCGCGAGCTCGTCGGAATTTGGTTGAATTCTGGCGACTGTACCGGCGGAAGCAGTTAGCTCGAACTAAAATTTCAGCGCCCCATGAGTAGAGGTTCGTGTTCAGTCCGCTCCTTTTAGCCCCTACAAATACAGACCGAGTTGGGTTTTCGGGTGCGACCTGTAATTTTTTTTGGGCCGGACGTGTTTACGGTTACTGATATGCGCCATTTTCTGAACTGAACCCGTAAATCGGCAGTTATTATTCGGTTTTGGCCAGGCTCTGCTAGAGATGCTCTAAGGTGGGTTGTTCTACCACTAGTACATGAGTGAGAAGATGACTTGTACACGCTCCTCCTCCCTCTCGCTCGTCTCGACACGCCGCACCGCGCCGCACCCGTGTTAACTGAACTGAGAGCATCTCCAGTTGCGTCACCCAAAGCGTTCCCCAAAGCTTTTTAGGGCGCGCCAGACATTTAACTGGCCCAAGTCGCGTAATCCGAAGGCTATTTTCGCCCGGTGTGGCCCAATACGGTGTATGACGTCCTGAGGCCGTCCCCGCTCCACAGGGGACGCTTCGGGCACGCCGAGAAGAGCGAGAAGCGAGGCGGGGAGCGGCAGGCCCATCGCGTCATTGTGATTCGAACGATGCGCAACAGTAGCTGCCTCGCAACAGAAGTTAGTGTGGCGCAACGACGACGTAGTTTCCACATACGCGCAACGACACGTCTCGTCGCGTCTACCTCTCCGTGACCGCTTCCTCGCCTTCCTCTGGTGTATAAAAAGTGGTGCTCGTGCATCGCCCCTCACACAAACCCTAGCGCCGTAATCCCCAACCCTAGCCGCCACCATCTCAGGAGTCGAGGGCCATTCCATGGTTGGCCGAGGTCGCGGCCGCGACAGCTATGCTGGAGCAGCAACGCCTACATGGTCGCTGTCGCCTGCGTCGTCGTCTTCCGAGGGGGAGTAGGAGTTCGAGTTCATCGTCGTCCTCAATGGCGACCCACTCGACATTCAGAGTCTGCCGAACAAGTTCTTCGAGTTCGTCGCCAGCAACGAGCCAGCCCCATTATCGATGTGGAAGGCTAGCTGCGCCTTTTGCCGGTGCCTGGTGGACGTGCCCTTGGACGGGCGTGGCAAGCTGTGTTGGAGATATGCCCAAGAGGCAATAATAAAATGGTTATTATAATATATCTTTGTGTTTATGATAATGTTTATATATCATGCTATAATTGTATTAACCGAAACATTGATACATGTGTGTTATGTGAACAACAAAGAGTCCCTAGTATGCCTCTCAACTAGCTTGTTGATTAATGGATGATTAGTTTCATAATCATAAACATTGGATGTTATTAATAACAAGGTTATATCATTGTATGAATGATGTAATGGACACACCCAATTAAGCGTAGCATAAGATCACGTCATTAAGTTATTTGCTATAAGCTTTCGATACATAGTTACCTAGTCCTTATGACCATGAGATCATGTAAATCACTTATACCGGAAAGGTACTTTGATTACATCAAACGCCACTGCGTAAATGGGTGGTTATAAAGGTGGGATTAAGTATCCGGAAAGTATGAGTTGAGGCATATGGATCAACAGTGGGATTTGTCCATCCCGATGACGGATAGATATACTCTGGGCCCTCTCGTTGGAATGTCGTCTAATGTCTTGCAAGCATATGAATAAGTTCATAAGAGACCACATACCACAGTACGAGTAAAGAGTACTTGTCAGGAGACGAGGTTGAACAAGGTATAGAGTGATACCGATGATCAAACCTCGGACAAGTAAAATATCGCGTGACAAAGGGAATTGGTATCGTATGTGAATGGTTCATTCGATCACTAAGTCATTGTTGAATATGTGGGAGCCATTATGGATCTCCAGATCCCGCTATTGGTTATTGGTCAGAGAGAAGTCTCAACCATGTCTACATAGTTCACGAACCGTAGGGTGACACACTTAAGGTTTGATGTTGAAATGGTAGAACTTGAATATGGAATGGAGTTCGAAGTTTTGTTTGAAGTCCCGGATGAGATCCCGGACATCACGAGGAGTTCCGGAATGGTCCGGAGAATAAGATTCATATATAGGAAGTCATATTCCAAGTTTGGAAATGATCCGGTGCATTTATGGCAGGTTCTAGAAGGTTCTAGAAAAGTCCGGAAGAATAGCACTATGGAAGGTGGAGTCCCGGAGGTACTCCACTAGCATGGCTGGCCAGCCCTAAGGGGAAGGAATCCCAGGTTGATTCCACCTGAGGTGGCCGGCCACCCCACCTAAGGAAAAGGTGGGAGTCCCACCTTGGGTAGGACTCCCTCCTTGAGTAGGTTTCCCACCTTTGGGAAGTTTTGGTGTTGGGGTCTTATTCGAAGACTTGGACTACAAATCTTGGGGCTTCCACCTATATAATGAGGGGCATAGGAGAGGGGGCTGACCACCACAAGCCCATAGCTTGGCCGCACCGCTAGGTGGCCGGCCACCCCCTCTCCCAAACCCTAGCCGCCCCCTCTCTCCTCCTCTTCTCCCGCACGCTTAGCGAAGCTCCACCGGAGATCTCCACCGCCACCGCCACCACGCCGTTGACATAGGCATCCCAAATGGGCCTGCCGAAGATAGTACCCGGGGTTTACTGAAGGCCCACTACCCGAAGAATAAGAAGATTCGGAAGCCCAAGATATTATTAAGGAAAGCTAGAGTTGTAATAGAAAGTCTTATTTGTAATCTTGCGGGATGAGTTAGAAACCTTCCCGGACTTTGTAACTTGTACAGCACGAATCCCTCGGCTCCGCCTCCTATATAAGGGGGAGTCGAGGGACGCAGAGATCATCGAATCATTGTTTACAAACCCTAGTTTCATAATCGTCGAGTACTTTTCGGCTGAGACCTTCGAGATCTACTTGCCCTCTACTTCCAACTAAACCCTAGTCTACAATCCGTAGGCATTGACAAGTTAATACCTTGTCAATTGGCGCCGTCTGTGGGAACTAGAGGCGTAAGGATCTGGTCTCGATGGCACGTTCAAGATCATCGACTTCATCAACCGTGAAATCATCGACTTCATCAATCGCAAGCAACGCAATGGATCGAGGTAAACAGATCGCTACTGGTTCTGTTGATTTTGTTCCTCACCCACCCTCCCGTTTGGATGCATATGCGTATCTGGCGGAGCCTATGGAGATGACGTTCGGAAGATTTCACTTTCGCGTCGAGAAGGAAGGATCGTATCGTGTCGAAATTCCGATTTCATCGGGATCGTCGGCGGTCGATTCCGATTTTTCAAGCTATACATCGTCAACAGAATCAGGAGAAGAAGAAACTTCGTCATCACGCTACATCAGCACCAGGGCAAGAGAAAAACTCGCCAAGATCTTCAGCGACATGTCGTTTGAGTCATCTGCGGACTCACATATAAGCGATGGCTCAATCAGTGTCAACAGTTATGACTTCATCGACAAATCTACTACAGTGGGCAAGGTTTTCACCAATCTCAACGATGGTGTCACCAAACCCAACATAGATCTGAATACAAAATATCATCAGATTTATGTCATTGGAGAGCCAAGCCAGGACCAAGAAGAAACATCTGAGGCTTTCGACGATCTGGGAAATCCATACGTCGATCCCTCTGATCTGCGGCGAGGCCTGGGCAATAAATACGTCGGGCCACAGCCGCGACACAGAGTTCGACTCCCACAAGCAGCATGGGATAGAGCCGCGAGAGCTATGGACGGCTCAGAACCAATGGCCACCACAGCCACGCCAGAGGAATTACAAGCATATCAATATAGGCTCGCACGAGCTGCAAGGGAATTGGAAAAACAGACAGCTGAGTTAAACAGAAGAAAGGAGGCAGCTTCTGCATCCAGCAGGAGAAGGGCAGAGCTGAGTCAACAATCTAGAACTTCGGGTGATAGCCACAGAGAGGCTCGGAACAGAGCAAGATCAAGGTTACAACACATACCCGAAGCAGAAAGAGAGCATCTGGTCCAAAACCTCGACATGTCCTTTATGTCGATTGACACAAGAGGAAACATCATCCCTAAGACACCAGAGGCTGGGTATATGGCGACACATGCTTTTATCCTCGCATCTAAACCACCTCCAGGAGATCCAAGGGAAACACTGTACAACATGGCGATAGCAGGAGTTGGAGCCATGGGGACGACGTTTGTATCAACACCTCCCGAAGGAACAGCAAGGCAAAATAGTCCACGACCCGCGGCAGCAGCAGCAGCAGCTCCTGAAGGACCAAGTGGAGCAAGAGATACGGCAGCACAAGCAAGGGTCGACAGAGCGCGACAAAGCAGAAGAGAACATCGGCAGTCCCCAGAGTTAAACAACGAGGATATGTGTGGTTTGCCGTGCTTCACGAGGAGAGTGCGGAAAACTCGAGTACCTTCGGGGTTCAAGTTGCGTGATAATTTCAAAAAATTCGACGGCCTTCAAGATCCAGAAGATTGGCTAGTTGATTATCTCGAGATGGTGAAACTCACAGGAGGAACCAGAGCAACAGCTATGCAAAGCATCCAGGTGCATTTAAGTGGAGCCGCACGGTCTTGGATAAAGAAACTCCCTCCAGGGTCTATCGACAGTTGGGAAAGCTTCGAGGACGTATTCGTCAAGAACTTCAGGTCCACATGCAAAAAACCTGAGTTGTTAGAGGAGTTGAGAGCATGTCGACAAAAGCCAGACGAGCCAATGAGAAAATATATCCAAAGGTGGAATATCATCAAAAACTCGGCAGAAAATATATCTGACGAGAGAGCGATAGATGCGTTTGTTGCAGGAATCAGGCGTGGAGATTTTGTCGAGGACTTGGGGAGGACCAACCCAAAGACAGTATCCGCGTTAATGGAAATAGCAAACAGATGGGCAGATGGAGAAGATGCTGTTCACAATAAACGGCACAGGTCACCAGAGGAGGACCGTGGTTGAAATTATCAACCGAGGCGACGATTTCCTCGGCAGTACCCGAACTATGTTGCCCCAGGACAAATATCGGCAGGCTTTCGGGCAAACACAGGAGGAAACAACAGAGATGATTATCAGAGAAGCAATGAGCAGCGAGGCGATAATAGAGATGATTCTCGAAACAACAGGCAAAATAGCGGGCCTAGGTTCCCGAGGCCTTTCGTGTCTCCTGAATAGATGATGAATGGGCCGTGTCAGATGCACTTTTTCCTCGACAGCAATGGAAAAAGACAGTCAGGACATCTGCAGAAAGACTGTCGCAATTTCCAGGCAATGTTAAGGTGGGCAGAGCATGCTAATGCGCGGGCAGCACAGAGAAATCCTCGAGAACCCAGGAGTGAGATTCACTTGCCACCTCCTCCCGTGATTACGGAAGACAATCGACATCAGCTCAGAATAGCGGCAGCACCTCCACCACCACCTTACGTTGATCCTAACTCCAACGGAGCGGTGTCGATGATTCAGAAGGGAAGGCCGTCCAATAGGGCTCAGAAAGTAATCTCGCGACAGGTGTTCATGGCAGAAAAAATGCCCCCACCAACAGTCGAGTATCTCAATTGGTCCGGGCAAGATATTGGTTTCACCATAGCAGATCATCCGCAGCAAGTTCCTCGACCAGGGCAGTCAGCACTTATCTTGCCAGCAGTTATTGCGGGATTCGATGTTTCTCGAGTGTTCATAGACGGCGGCAGCAGCTTAAACCTTATGTATGCAGATACATTGAGGAAGATGAACATATCCTTAGCAAACTTGAAGCCAACGGACACAAGGTTCCATGGTATCACACCGGAGAAACCAAGTTATCCACTGGGGAAGATTAATCTCGACGTTCAGTTTGGAACCCGAGAGAATTATAGGATTGAGAAGCTGGAGTTTGAAGTTGTGGATTTTCCGTCGCAGTATCACGCTTTGTTGGGGCGACCAGCATATGCTAGATTTATGGCGGTACCACATTATACATACCTGTTGTGGAGGATGCCTGGACCTAAGGGACCAATCACAGTCAAAGGAAGCTTCGCCTTAGCCGATAAGTGCGATAAGGATTTTCATCGGATATCAGAAACTTTCGGGATGCCAGCTGAGTATTTGGCGTCAAGGAGTATGACTGACTACGACGTGCTGCCAGACATCGGAAGACCAAATAAAGAATCAACTTTCAATACTGAGAAAAATTCTAAGGAGGTGCAGATTCACCCGACAGACCCGAAAAAGACGACATCCATCGCAAACGACATGGACCTCGCATAGGAAAGCGCGCTCGTCGAGTTCCTCCGTGAGAACTGGAAAATCTTCGCATGGTGTCCAGCTGACATGCCAGGAGTACCCATGGAACTTGCCGAGCACCACCTAAACTTGGATCCACTAGCGAGACCAATTAAACAACCTTTGCGGCGTTTTTCGGAACCAAACTGCAAGGCTATGCTGTCAGAAATAGATCGACTACGAGAAGCTGGTTTTATAAAGGAGCTGCATACAGAGGCCACATGGGTAGCAAATCCTGTGTTGGTGCCGAAGAAAAACACTAAGGTCCTTCGCATGTGCGTCGACTTTACGTGCCTCAATAAACATTGTCCAAAGGATCACTTTCCCCTCCCGAGGATCGATCAAATTATCGACTCCACAGCTGGATGTGAACGTCTTTCCTTCCTGGACGCATACTCTGGTTATAACCAGATCAGATTGAAAGAAGAAGATGAAGTAAAGACAGCGTTCATCACACCTTATGGCGTGTTTTGCTACAGAACAATGCCTTTTGGTCTGAAAAACGCGGGAGCAACATATCAGAGGATGATGCAGAAGTGTTTGGCGACACAGATTGGGAAAAACGTGCAAGTATACATCGACGATGTCGTCATAACGTCAAAAAAGGGGGCGACGCTGATTGAGGATCTCAAGGAAACCTTTGATAACCTCGACAAATTCTGCCTCAAGCTGAACCCGATGAAGTGCTCTTTTGGCGTCCCAGCAGGAGAACTTCTGGGGTTCCTAGTTTCAGCAAGAGGGATTGAAGAAAATCCCAACAAAATACAAGCTATCGTAACAATGAGGAAGCCAACGAAGTTGAAAGAAATACAGCAGCTAACTGGGCGAGTCGCAGCTTTGAGCAGATTCGTTGCCAGGCTGGGAGAAAAAGCGTTACCATTTTACGCTCTGATAAAACAAGGGGAGAAATTCCAGTGGAATGAAGAGGCCGACAGAGCTTTCGAGGATCTGAAGCGCACAATCTCGACACCACCAATTTTGGTGGCGCCGAAGGAAAAAGAACCTCTCCTGCTGTACATTGCAGCCACGCCCCAAGTGGTTAGCACGGTGCTAGTTGTTGAAAGAGAAGAAGAAGGAAAACTCCATGGAGTGCAAAGGCCAGTATATTTCATCAGTGAAGTTTTATCGCCTTCCAAACAGCGGTACCCGCAGTACCAGAAACTAGCATATAGAGTAATTGCAACGGCAAGGAAGTTGCGCCACTATTTTTTGGCACACCCGATAATAGTAGTCAACGAAGCACCACTTTCAAATATACTGAACAATCCAGAAGCTACAGGGCGTGTCTCCCTTTGGGGAATAGAACTTTCCCCTCGGGACATCACGTATGAAAAAAGAAAGGCAATCAAGTCGCAAGTTCTGCCAGATTTCATCGCAGAGTGGATGGAGCTACAAAACACGGGACCCCCAGATTTGTCGAGAACTTGGACCATGAACTTCGATGGATCCAAGAGAGTAGAAGGAGCTGGTGCAGGAGTGGTACTTATATCACCTGAAGGCGACAAGGAGTATTTTGGGAAGAAATAGCGGAGAGATCCACGAAGCCGAAAAAGGTGCAGAAAAAAGCAAAGGAAGAAAAAACTTCGGCGCCCATCAAAGAAACCACGGAGGACGAAGAGGACCAAGAGCTTGTGATGATGGTAGAAGTTCCTTGGATGCAAGCATATATATCATATATCCTCAGGAAAGAAATACCCGACGATCCAGTTGAGGCAAGGCGAGTTATTCGACGATCCAAAGCTTTCACAGTGATCAAAGGGGAGTTATACAAGCGAAGTATTTCAGGCGTCCTGCAAAGGTGTGTCACACCCGAAGAAGGAAGAATAATTCTGAAGGATGTACACGAAGGAATATGTGGCCACCATGCAAGTAGTCGAGCTATTGCAGCCAAGGTTTATCGAGCAGGATTCTATTGGTTGACAACAATCGAGGATGCCAAGGAAATAGTACGAACCTGCGGCGCGTGTCAAAGATTTGCCGCAAAACCTCACTCTCCAGTGGCAGAATTAACACCAATACCATTGTCGTGGCCCTTTGCCCAATGGGGACTTGATATGGTGGGCAAGTTGCACAAAGCTTCGCCAGGAGGATATGAGTACTTGCTGGTCGCTGTCGACAAATTCACCAAGTGGGTAGAAGCGAAGCCAATAAATTCACCAGATGCAGCGTCGGCAATAAAGTTTGTGAAAGGCCTCGTTTTTCGGTTTGAAGTGCCTCATAGCATTGTTACAGATAATGGTTCAAACTTTACATCCAAGGAATTCAAGGAATACTGCACAGAAGTAGGCATTAAATTGCACTTTGCGTCAGTTGGGCACCCGCAAACTAACGGACAAGTCGAGAAAGCCAATGGTATCATCTGCAACGGCCTCAAGAAGCGCCTGCTAGGACCACTTGAAAAAGCTCGACATACTTGGCCAGAGGAATTGCCAAGTGTTTTGTGGAGCACTCGAACAACACCAAATAAGGCGACACAAGAAACTCCGTTTTTTCTCGTCCACGGAGCCGAAGCAGTACTACCAATTGAAATAGAGCATGATTCTCCAAGAGTAACAGAGTATGACGAAAAAACATCACAAAAAGCTCGGGAGGATGATATGGACGCACTCGACGAAGCTCGAGATGAAGTACTTTCACGAGTCACCAAATACCAGCAAGACCTCAAAAACTACCACAGTCAACGGTTAAGGCCAAGATCTTTTCAGGTCGGGGATTTGGTCCTGCGGTTAAATCAAAAAAGTACTGAGAAGCTCGAATCACCATGGTTGGGGCCTTACGTTGTCACGGAAGTCATCGACGGAGGTGCATACAGGATCAAGGACAAGAAGACAGGGGCTCCCAAGAAAAACCCCTGGAACGTGGCGCAGCTCAGGCGGTTCTACGCCTAGAGTTGAAATATAGCCCTCCTCTGTAAAAATACAATGTACTGAAACGCCCGCGAGTTTTCAGACGCACTCTTTTCCTTTTTGGGGCACCGAGTGGGGCCAGAAAGGTTTTAATGAGGCGGGCTCGCGGTGCTGCAATATAATAAAGATAGTGGAGATATACTTCTTATTCTTCGACACGCTCGGGGGCTCAACGCCTTCAAGTATCAAAATACGTATAATATAGACAAACTAGACTTACCGAAATATTTCGCCTTGGTACACTAACACCTCGCCAAATATAAACATCGGAAGCTAACAATTATAAAGATAGTGTACGCGTCAGAATCTTATTGCTTTGGTCCAAGAACCTCGCAACAAAAAATATAGAACTTCGATACTAAGATATTCGGGGGCTTGCAACTCATCAATGGAAAAAATAAAGACATTTTCTTATGACAAGAGGAAAAATCTTCGAGATGGCAAAAACAGTACAAATTCTAGCCAGAAGGCTCGGGGGCTCCAACAATATAGAGCACTTTGCAATATACAACAAATCTCTTTCGAAATAAAAAAGAAATCAAAAAAGATACAGACACAATGTTTTGCAATATAGTACAAGTCAGTCAAAGCCTAAAATACTATCTATGGACAAGCCTCTGGTTGTCTTGTGTTCAGCATAGGACCCCTTGACGAAGAATTCTGAGTCCATCCGAAGAAGCTCATCTATCATCGACTCGGCCACAGGAGTTACCATCTCATTGATTGTGTCAATATCATTTTTTCGCCGCGATTTCTTGGCCAGGCAATCAGCAACAATCTTCGTCAGGTCTAATTTTGGATGGCAAATATTTATCATAATCATGGCGAACCTTGCTCCAGCAGTCAATTGAGCTCGCACAAAATTATGAATGCGGGGAGCATCTCTGAATATCTCCAGCAATTCAGGAAGAGTTTTGGGAACCTCATTTCGAGGAAACAAAGTCTTGTAAACAAGGGTTAACGTTGTCGTGCAAAAACTGAGAAATTCGCGCACCTGGCAAGCACGATCTTGGAACCTGACAATTTGTTGGGTCCGTTCAGGAGTGGCCCGAGCAGACAGCCATGGTTAAGGGAAAGATTGACGAGAAGATTCGTTCTCTCGTTCACTCTTTGGTCTTCGGCGGCAGCGTCAAGAACGGAGCCTATTAAGCGACAAGGCAGGAAATTTAAGGGGAGGCGCAGTAAAGCAAAAAAAAGAGGCAGAATGAGGTTGGAAAAACATACCTAGCATATCTGTGCTAGCTTCAGACATTAGCTCGAGCATGCTATTTTCTCGAGTAGTGGCTGCCTTAGCTTCCAACACAGCAGCATCCTTGGCAGCCATAGCTTCTTTGGCTTGTTGGAGAGCAAGTTTCTCTTTTTCAGATGCTTTTCGAGATTGTTCCATCATTGCCAGAGTTTGTTTTTTCATGGATTGAAGTTGTTGTCGAAATTCTTGCAAATCTTACGACAAATGTTTGCTTGAAGAACCTTCGAGGGGATTATCATCGACTAGCATTTTCTTCGAGAAGGAAGAAGCAGGTGAAGCATCGGCAGAGCAAGGGTTGGTTGAATAGTTATCAAATATTAACTGGAAAAGAAAATCCCAGGATCAATGATAGTGCCAAGAGGAATTTCATTGATTTTTTAGAAAATTTACATAGACATTACAAAAGAAGTTCTCCAAAGGGACTAACAGGATAATTGTCGCCAAGGCTAAAATGGCGACCACAGCAAAAGAAATAGAGGAAGCCAAGGAAAGAAAAAGCAAAGGCATTCAACTAGACCTCCGGCCTTGATGAGCTAGGAGTTGAAGATGGCTTGATCCCGAGATAGGCCAAGATTTTCTTCGTGTTGGGTTTGGCTGCCTTGATCAATGACCGCCATTTTGTTTGCTCTATCTGCTCGGTGTCACCAACCTTCATCCAGTCAACAGTTTGTTGGCTGTCAGCAACCAAGGCAACAGTGTTCTCAACGGCAACCTTCATGTTCTCCTGGCGCATCTTCAGTCCAAGATCCTCCGGTGGATTGAAGTCCTTGGCAAGGGCAAGGAAAGTCTTAGGCTCCTCCTTCTTCGGGAAGAAGTAGGGGAACAACTTCGACAATCCTGCGTTAGCATTCACCACGCCTTCGCGAATTTCTTGGCCATGAACCTCCAGATAAGAAAGTGCGTCAAGCAGAGGATCATTGGTGGGATTCTCAAGATCAAACTCTTGGCTTGTTTGACCTGCCATAAAAAGTACATGTTAGTCGACAGCAAGTAAAAACAAAAGAAAGCAAGTCCTAAGAAAAATAGAAGGGATCAACAAAGTTACCGAGGAAGCGTCGATTTTGCGTGTTCAAGCGCTTGAGGATTCCCTTTTCACGAGTAACTTGGGCGGCCTTGTGCTCGTTGAAAGCAGTTTCGACATCCTCAAGTCTCTTTTGCAGTTCTTCGACACTAGCAGCTTTTGCCTTGGCCTCATCAGCCTCTGCTTTGGCTTGGCTAGCATCAAGTTCGTCTTTCTTGCGAGCCGTTTCACTTTGCTTCAGTTTCTAAGCAAGAGTGTTGGCAAGCTTGTTGGCCTCTGCAAGTTTCTCTGACAAAATAGAAAAGAACAGTCAAGATTGCGACAAAAATAGGAACAAGAAGTTAGAAACAATGGCAGCAAAAAAAGTTGTTACCTTCAGTCCTGCTGGCATATTCACGGTACCCAATGAATTGGGATCCGATGCGAACAAGCTCTTTGATCATGGGCTGTCAAAGAAAAACAAAGGTAGAAAACATCGGTATGGGAAAAATATGAAGGCGTAAAGAAGCAAACAGACGAAATAAAGATACTGGCAAGAAAATTAGAAACTTACATCATCTAAGAGAGGATTAGAAGAGCCACCCAATTGAGGGGTAGGCTCCACGATCATTTCAACCCTTGTACTTTTCGGTGAAGGAGCAAGAGGGCTTGAAGGAGGAGTGGTGGTGGCGACGTTTTGTCGAGGAGGCGAGGATTCTTCTCCCTCAACTGGCGTCTCCGAAACAACCAAAGTATGTGACGTGCTCGTCCGAGGAGCCACGTCAACAGTTGGTACTTCTTCCTCATCATCACTGTGATTAAAGATTGACATCATAAAAAGCAAGATAAGGCAAAAAACTTCGAGTACAGAAATAAGGGGAAATCAAAGTAACTTACGAGCTAACGAGGGATTCGAGATATGGATCATAAGTTGCCTTCTGGCATGAAGGATCAACCTCTTCGGCTTTGGAGGTGCCGAAATCTTCGACATCATTCCTTTTCCTTTTGTTCTTTAGAGAAACAGCAGGAGGAGGAGAGAGTGCCGACGCAGTACCTTCGGAGGCAGCATCTTTTTCAGAAGATCCCGCAGATTTTAGAGAATTGTGATGACCCGGCATACCACTGCATAGTGTAGTATGCAAGTCTGATATAACACCAATGAAACACCGTTCCACTAGTATTATATCGCTCAGAGTGGTACAACAGAAACATATGCGGGTCCAAGGCATGTCTATAGAATTACAACATTTACTCTATTACATAAGATCAGCACAGCCTCCTACTTTACAATGAGGTAAATCTGCAAATAAACTCCAGAAGAACGACTCGTAGTCTAATTCTATCACGAACTCTATTTGTAGAGTATTTGACTAGCTATAGAGGCTAAGAATAGATTCTAGCTAAGTAGGAGCTAGGTTGAGGAAGCTAGTTCCTTTCTACTGCTAATCAAGGTTTTCTCCTTGTTGGATGACATATCTGACTCCGCTGACAGGGTCTTGTCTCGTGAAGTAGTTGTTGGCTCCTTGGCCTTCGAGTTGCACTGTAGATCCTCCTTCGATGCTTCCATATCTAAGCAGGGGATTTAAGAGTGGGATGAGTACGAGCGTACTCAACAAGTTCATTATAGGAAAGAGGTGTTTAATGCACTAGCTACAGCATTAGACCAGAAAGTCTAATACCAATGCAAGTTTTCATAACCATTTCTTCAAAAGGTTGCTTTTGTTCAGAAGAACTATGTCCGTCAGCCTTCACCGGTTTACTAGAACTTCATGGAGCTCCTTTCCGGCCGCGTTCGCAGTTCCATATCCCGGAACAGGGAGTGACAGGTCACGATTCATTACACTCTGCAGAGGTGTGTTACTTTACCCATAAGAGATCTTAACCTTGGTGCCAACCGGGGGCGACCCGTCCACACTTCCTTTGGTGTGAGGCCCGGTATAAGGTCATAGCCAATCATATTCCTCCGCTACCTCATACACCCACCCGTTGTTGCAAACCCCGACCTTGGGTCCTCGCCGGTCCTCTTACTCCAATTAAGGATGGACCCCGACCACGACAACAGTTCAGGTCTCTACCATGAACTCCTTCGCCGGCAGCTGCAACCCATCATAGACCGCAATAACCGTGGGGACTTTATCGGGACCCCCACCCTACCACTTGTCCTCTCTTGGATCAAGGGTACCACTTGTCCTCTCTTGGATCAAGGGTCTACGGTAAAGCGCATCCGTTGATGTACAAGAGGTGGAAATACAATTGACTATTCCGTCCCACTCCAGATCTTATGGTTAACACGGGTATTATGGCACAAGAATCACTGGACGACATTTGTTGTTTAATCCTAGATGGATATAAACCCTTGCAATGGAACCTCCACCATATCAACACAATCCATGGTTCCATTGCCCACCACATAGTCATATTCATAGTTATGAAAATAGTGGTTTTGGTTTTTATGCAATAGTGATAAACATAGTACTTTGCAAATAATTTGATAAAAATACTCAAATGGCATGAGCAAGCGATGAACTTGCCTTTCTTGACTGCCAGATTATGCAGGCAAGGTCTTCGATACGCAATAACTCCAAATTCTGAAATAGTATCATCGTCCGGTAAGGACGATGTTTAAAAGGTTGGCAAGGATGCAATAATGCATAAGTATGAGATGCAATCGTTCTAAGCGTGACCTAACCCCGATGATTTAGGATTAGTGAGTGATAATGATTAGTTCAAGGTGTGTTGCACTTTTAGAGTGATTCACAAACAAGGTTCTTATTAAGGTTTGGGTACTTGATATCATAAACAAGTAATGCAATATATCATAACAATAATATTACTAGCACCCAACGATAAGATTTGGTACAATCCTAACATGTAATGCATAGTAGTTGGTCTTAGTACTATATGGCATGGTTAATGGTTACTTGTTATATTCTTCAAAAGAATAACTTTTGAAGAACATACTTCTTAAGTAATAAGAAGTATATCAATTAGGGTTGAGGTTGTCTAGGTTTTGCTTATTGGATCATTAAGTAATGAATAGCTGGCTCCTAGATATGATGGCTCATAATTATCTAACACTAGAAAGGTTTAGTGGAGTATGGTATGTAAGGGCAAACATCAATCATGGTTACTATTAGGATTGATCAAATTGGTTTAATACTAAAGGTGATCAATTAAGGATGATGACCTTGGGAATAGGAACTAGGGTCTAGATTTGGGTGATCCTATTTGATCATCTTAGTTTGATGGGTATGCATACATAGGATGCTAAATTATTAGTGATAGGATTCCTATATTCTATGTGAATATGAATAAGCATTGAGTTGCTCATTATGAACCTATGAATGAAAATAAAATATCATGATCATATGTTTAACCCAAGGTTTAGGTTTATAAGTACGTTAGGGTTCACATGGAATATTAGGGTTAGGGTTTTAGTTCATATATGAATTAGGGTTTTAGGGTTGGAAGAAATTTAGGGTTTCACATAAAATAATAGGGTTAGGGTTTGATTCCTAATGGAACTAGGGTTGTCTAATTGTGATGCAATTCTTAAGGTAATAACTTAGTTGAGTTGAACTAGGGAAGATGTCTAATGGTTAATTCTATTGTTACAATATTGGATGATACAACTACAAATTATGGCCAATTTTTAGTATAAGATTAAATTGGTAGTGTAGGACGAATGTTTACTTAAACTACATGATCTAGTGTCCACCTCCTACATAAGGTTCAATCATAAAGATCCTACTTGTAAGTATTAAAAATGGTCATACAAAATAATTCAAACATTTTCGGTTGGCTCAAAGATATGTAAGAGTTTGATCTAAGGTGTTATTAAATCTTAGGTGTATTAATTAAGGTGCGAGTGCAAACTCCTATTATTGATTTTCAAAAATAGAGTTATAGCACTTTATATCATATTTAGGTTCAAGGTATTATTTTTTTTAAAGAATTTCTTGAAGTACTAAATTGCTTTGGATTTAATTAACTAATTTAGCTTAAAGAAAATATTTTAATTAAAAATTTAACAAAGCACTCGAATATGATTTAGATATTTTTATACTTATCCTAAATTTTATGGAATTTACTTGATTTTTATTAATTAAAAATAACATATTAGTTTAATTATTAAATCATGTGTAAATAATCTGGACAATACTTATAACATGATTAAGTTGAATTAATATGTTAAGTATTTATAGAAATTCAACTAAGTAAGGAATATATTTTTAAAATTCAGACTACAATTTGTAATTTTAAAATGTTTTTGTTACATACCTTAGAGTAGTTTTATTTTCTCTAAATCATAATCAAATAATTACAAAAGTTATATATGCAAAATTAGATTTGTGGATAATTTTATATAATGTGTAAGTATTAAACCTATGCAAGTGTGTATGTATTAGACCTAAGCACAAACATTCATTAGTGCCATACATCTCACGCGAACACACTAATCAGCACTAATTAACTAGAGAGCTAATTGGGCTAACTAGGACATACGTTACTCGTATACACATTGTTAGGCCATATACGTAGACGTACAAGTCCAGGATGATAACGCGACCAGGCCCTCATCTCTCTCTCTCTCTCGTTATCTCACATGGCTCTCACGCACGATTCCCCTCTCTGCTCCCTGCTCGCCTCCACGTCGCCGTCTTGATTCCGGCCACAGCCGGCCACATCCCCGCCGATTCTTGCCGGCGTGGCTCCGCCTCGATCTCCTTCACCGAATCCCCGCCGCCTCGACGTTCGCCCGCACTCGTGCGTGCTTCTTCGGCTAACCCTAGCCTCTGGCTTGGCTCGGCCGCCGGCGTTGTTCCGGCGCCGCCGCGCCTCCTGCTGCTCCCTTTTTGGCGGCCTCGACTTGCACCTCGAGCCCCAGCTCGACCTTCCGTTTCGGCCTCCCCTATTTTGTGGTGGTCTGATGGTGTGGTGTAGTGCTGATGCTGCCCCTGGGACTGCCCGTGGTCTCCCGCGCTATGATGCGGTGGAAGGCTTGGCTAGCCCCTCCTACGTCTTCCTCGACGTCTCCCTCGACTATGTCCACGGTCACGCATCAGGGTAAGCTCTGGTTCTTCCTTGCCCTCTCCCGTGTAATGTGCATGATTTATGTTGGATGGGTACTAGTGGTTTGGTTGTGGTTCCCTGCTCACTACAATATGATGGGGAGGAGCGATGATCTGTTACAGGCTAGGTTCAGTGGTTTTCATCGGTCACATTTTTGGTGGTAATGGCGATCTCCTGAACGTATACTAGGTTGTGTGTTTGCAGGTGATGAACTGCTATTGTCTAGTAGTGCTGGTGGTGTTGTGCACATTCTTGGCCAGCACATGTGTGAGAACACGATGCTATGGTAAGGTGTGATCAGGCCCTGGGTGTGATCTGGTGCTAGATAGATGCGTCCTGGTTAAACTGTAATTGATGTTCTGGAGTAGGTCAAGGCTCTAATTGATACAGATGAGTATATCATGTATCACTAGGACGTGCACACACAATGTTTTCATCAAGCAATTGTGTATGTGGGGGTGCTGGAGTGTGCATTAGCTCGACTAGGCATATGGTAACAGATAAGCAACCATACGAATAATTGTTGTCGCTATGTAAATAAATAAATGGCTGTAAAGCTCAGGTTTTAATCATCTTATACAAGTGTAACTGTGTAGATATAATACTTGAGTTGATGTCGACTTTCTAGTACATATGCATGATATAAATAGTTAATTTGTATTTTCTTGGCGATTTACTTCCAGATTCACTTATTTGGTATTTTTGATGCTCACATGATCATCCAAACTTGTGTACAATATTCTTGGTCAAGTATATACTTTGCTAGATGATTTCTAGTGTTCTTGATGTGTTGAAGTGATCAGAAAGATGTATTTCTGGACATAATTTATTTACTGGCTTTCTCACAGGGATCTTGCTATTCTCTCTGTATGTGGTTAGGGTATGAGCTCCTGGTTTTACCAGGGATCACTAGCTGAGGCTAGGTGATCTAGCTCCCCTTTCTACTGACACCTCACTTTTTCTTTCTTTCTCTACATAGAACTGATAAGAACAGAACTATGCTTGATTTCTTGGCCCTGCCCATGATGCATAGGCTGAGGCATGATCTATGATATGAACAGATACTACTGGGTTGTTGCTTCTCTAAACCTCGGTGATGAACATGCATAGCACCTCTATGCAAGACTGAGAGGAAAATCCATCTCTCCATCCTCCTAGATGAAAATTTAGTTGAAGGGTGGTTTGATGGAGTGTTGTGGATTCTTCTCTTTATTTCCCCTGATCCTAGTTGTGCAAGCTAGTATGCTGAGATGCTTATATTAAATCAATGGATCAACCTGTTGTAGCAAAGTTGGATAGCGGGTGATGTTGATCTTGATCTACTGCTTGTTTGACTGCACCTCCTCCTAGCTCCGGCTTGATCCTGTTCTAGGATACCACCATACTGGTACTTGGTTGGATGAACTGGGATATCTTCTAAGATGGTTTGATGGCCTGGATGAAGAATAGCTATTGTTTCTTGTGTTCTTGATCTGGTCGATGAACCCTGTGCTAAGGAGTTGTGTGCTCCAAGGGATGCCTCTTTTATTGATGACCTGAGCTGTGTTTGGCCTTGTACTACTGCCTATGTGCTCTGTGCGTGAGACAACACATAGCATGCATGTGTGACAGTGCTACTTGCTTGTGTGGCGCAAGTCTCTGCCTGGTACATCCCCTCTTGTGGATGAGCATGGACTGAGAAAGATCTTATTTGCTTTCCATTTCTTTCTAACCTGGCCACCTGGCTTTCCTTTTCCTTTTGTTTTCTTCGTTTGTTTTGCAGGTGACCAAAGAAACAAAGAATAGAAGATATTTAAATAGGTTTAGCTTAGCTTTTCTTTTCTGTTTTAGATTCTTGTAATATTTGTAATTTGTAATATTATGGATATTGTAATGACTTTGTAAATGTGTATATAATTAATAAAATGTAATTTCCTTATTCTTAATACTTCTTATTTTGTCTTATTCATATTTCAAACATTGTTTGAATTGTAATTAAAAATTTATAATATGAATTCAAATACTTATTTGAGTTTCAGTCTTCCATATTCGATTGTGAATTCAATTTATTTCTCTCAGAACACATTAATTTAGAAAGGTCATGTTGAAATTTGTCGCACCCACATCGAAGACTAACTAAATTCCATCTATGTAAGAGAAACCTCGATCCCTTTGGAGGTTTTAAACAAAAGCGCGAAAATTCCCCGGATTTTCTATGCATGAATGCAATGCACACATCTGTTTCCTCTCTTTTTGTAACCTCCAATCCTGGGATATTACAGTCTCTCCCCCTTAAACTAAACTTCGTCCTCGAAGTTTGAACTCTCTCACGTTTCCGGAGTGTGGTTCCGACTTGTATAGTCTACAACTTTTCTCGAACTTCGTGGTGATCTCTCTGGATATAATTGAATATATCCCTTGTCCAGATTCTTCCTGGAATCCATTAGTGTCTGTCTCTGAGCAGTGGCTTCTTACTTCAGTTCCATGATTTCTTTCAATATTATAATCTTGTTTCCTTTCTCATTGAAGATTCAATGATTGGGACTTCTTCTGGTGCTCCTAGCCTTAACTGAAGATTAATTTGATAACATACTCCTAATTGGTAAATAGGTCTTTGTTTTCCCTTACTACCAGAACTGCAATAGTGGTACTTTGTAAGGTACTTACCATGGAAATGGTTGTGATGGTTGATTTCCCTAATAATGGATTAGACTCATTTAGTCCATCCAATCATGGTTTATAGTTGATACCTATAATGATTTTAGGTTCCTTTAGGTTCCATGAAAGAAATCTTTCTAATTGTATTTAGTTTTGGCAAGGTCTAACTCCTTCGGTCTTTGGCCTATTTGAGCTTTATTTGGTCTCTGATATTTCTTTCATCCAACTTCCTTAACCATGACTTACTTGAGCTTCCGTACTTTTGAGTAAGTATTCCTCACTTTCTCAAGTTATAGTCCAATTTTCACTTCCTCGAGGTATGAACCTCGGCTTCTGGTCTGACATTTTTCTGAAAGTGGTGTTCAACAATCTTATGAAAATAAGATTGAACTTCCTCCCAGTTCAGATCTTCTTCTTCTATCTCGCTCAAAGTATTGAGTCATTGTACATCCAACTCAATCTTTACTCTACCACTTGGAGTTTTCTTATGATCTTCAACTCCTTTTCTTCCAACCATTGGACTTATGGTTAGAATATTGGTCTAGGTCTAGTTTATGGTTTGTACTCTTCTAAGGTGCGGAGAATATCTGTGGTGTATCCACTCAATTGTGGACATCCAATGTGAATCCTTTGACTAAATGATTTTAGGTCATAGTTATTTGGCTGACCAAATTTTTATTGGTTCACAACTTCTTGGTACGAATAATCCATTTATGGACTACTTGATACCAATTGTGGCTATTCGTTATCTAAAAGTGAACTCTATTTAGGTTTTGATCAATTGGTCGGGACATCTTCTACTTTATCTCGTAGTATTTATCCTATACCACAACTGTGGTCTTCTGATATTAACTATGGTCTTTTTATCTCTGCTATGGTTTCATAGGTCATCTTCCTTCTGTCAGGGTTTATTTTGTAAGAGAACCACTAACTGACACTATGAATATAGTATCCGAAGTGATTTCCCATGCATTCCCTCTTCCATGATGACTAGGGATCTGCTTGAGCTTCACCATAATCATCATATTTCTCCTCTTCATGCTTCTTCTGTACTAAAGTACTCCTCTGTTGAGGTAAGCATGAGTTTCTGATTGTACTTCTTTCAGAGTATTGTGGTTACTTCCCACAACTTTACTTCATTTCTCCGATGAACCTTCATCTTGTCTTCGGAATCTTCCAGAATTCGTCGCTTCCTCACACGAATACTATTACCCTCTAGATCTATAGCATCAAGTCAGAACTTGATATTGCAACATGCATTTGCATATCAAAGTCGAACTTCATGTATGGATCTAGTCAATCAATGAAAATCCAATAAAAATCCAAGAAGATTCAGCTTTGTGCTTATAATACACATCATCATAAGCCTGAATTATAATAGTTGAGTAAGACATCTCTAAACATCAGGCTCTGATGTGTAGTATATAACACCACATAATATAGGTTTATATCGTGATACTTAGCACGAATATATGGCATTCTACTATTTGTCTCAACATTTACCTTAATTGCACATTTGCAATGAGATAAACTTGAAACAAAGTGGTCTAGGATAGTTAGGGTTAACCTAGTTTTGTTTGGAAGTACTACTTAACTTTCATTTTATTGAGGACTATCTCACATGATATGTCTAGGTTCTAACATTGCTACTCTAAACACATAACTATGGAAATATAGCTCCTATACTTCCAAGTGTTTCTATCATAAGACTATGGTCATGATGTGCTTGGCACACTTCTTATTGTTTTGGAACACAATTCTTGCACTGTTGTTGAACAACTGGCTTCTTATTGTACTTCTCCTAAATATTTATGAGGCTCTAGTACATCACATAATGATTCTCAGGTGAATCATATATGATTAGCAACTCTACCTTGTAAGTAGACATATATTATTCCTATCACTCTTCCTTATTTCCCATGATTGACTCATCATGGTCTATACTACTCATATCACTTGTTTGTATCACTTACTATCAGTTGTTTCACAAGTTTAGATAAATTTTATTTACCCTATTACTTGTCTGGGTCTACATCTTCTATTAGGATATCTTAATTATCTTCATCACTTGATATTACTTCTAGTGCAGGTCTGAGTAATTCTTATTTAACTATAACATGTGTTGGTACACATCTTCCAATAGGATATCTTCCTTATGGTTGTACCCTCTCTTTGGACTACCATGTATTGTATACCAACTGTGATCTACTCATCTATTGTTTTAAGGACTTAATGGTATACTACCTACTTGGGATTAACTAACTAACTTCTCGTAGTAAAGATAGATAAGAAAGGTTGACTTAAGTGTGTCAGGATTATTCTCAAGTGAATATCCATCTCAAGTCATAAGAAGTATTTGGTTTAACTAAGACAACTTCCTATAGACACTACCAATCCTATAGGTCTCCTTTAAAGGGTTTTAATCCTAGGGTCAAAGCATTTGCTCTGATACCAACTGTGATGACCCGGCATACCATTGCATGGTGTAGTATGCAAGTCTGATATAACACCAATGAAACACCGTTCCACTAGTATTATATCGCTCAGAGTGGTACAACAGAAACATATGCGGGTCCAAGGCATGTCTATAGAATTACAACATTTACTCTATTACATAAGATCAGCACAGCCTCCTACTTTACAATGAGGTAAATCTGCAAATAAACTCCAGAAGAACGACTCGTAGTCTAATTCTATCACGAACTCTATTTGTAGAGTATTTGACTAGCTATAGAGGCTAAGAATAGATTCTAGCTAAGTAGGAGCTAGGTTGAGGAAGCTAGTTCCTTTCTACTGCTAATCTAGGTTTTCTCCTTGTTGGATGACATATCTGACTCCGCTGACAGGGTCTTGTCTCGTGAAGTAGTTGTTGGCTCCTTGGCCTTCGAGTTGCACTGTAGATCCTCCTTCGATGCTTCCATATCTAAGCAGGGGATTTAAGAGTGGGATGAGTATGAGCGTACTCAACAAGTTCATTATAGGAAAGAGGTGTTTAATGCACTAGCTACAGCATTAGACCAGAAAGTCTAATACCAATGCAAGTTTTCATAACCATTTCTTCAAAAGGTTGCTTTTATTCAGAAGAACTATGACCGTCAGCCTTCACCGGTTTACTAGAACTTCATGGAGCTCCTTTCCGGCCGCGTTCGCAGTTCCATATCCCGGAACAGGGAGTGACAGGTCACGATTCATTACACTCTGCAGAGGTGTGTTGCTTTACCCATAAGAGATCTTAACCTTGGTGCCAACCGGGGGCGACCCGTCCACACTTCCTTTGGTGTGAGGCCCGGTATAAGGTCATAGCCAATCATATTCCTCCGCTACCTCATACACCCACCCGTTGTTGCAAACCCCGACCTTGGGTCCTCGCCGGTCCTCTTACTCCAATTAAGGATGGACCCCGACCACGACAACAGTTCAGGTCTCTACCATGAACTCCTTCGCCGGCAGCTGCAACCCATCATAGACCGCAATAACCGTGGGGACTTTATCGGGACCCCCACCCTACCACTTGTCCTCTCTTGGATCAAGGGTACCACTTGTCCTCTCTTGGATCAAGGGTCTACGGTAAAGCGCATCCGTTGATGTACAAGAGGTGGAAATACAATTGACTATTCCGTCCCACTCCAGATCTTATGGTTAACACGGGTATTACGGCACAAGAATCACTGGACGACATTTGTTGTTTAATCCTAGATGGATATAAACCCTTGCAATGGAACCTCCACCATATCAACACAATCCATGGTTCCATTGCCCACCACATAGTCATATTCATAGTTATGAAAATAGTGGTTTTGGTTTTTATGCAATAGTGATAAACATAGTACTTTGCAAATAATTTGATAAAAATACTCAAATGGCATGAGCAAGCGATGAACTTGCCTTTCTTGACTGCCAGATTATGCAGGCAAGGTCTTCGATACGCAATAACTCCAAATTCTGAAATAGTATCATCGTCCGGTAAGGACGATGTTTAAAAGGTTGGCAAGGATGCAATAATGCATAAGCATGAGATGCAATCGTTCTAAGCGTGACCTAACCCCGATGATTTAGGATTAGTGAGTGATAATGATTAGTTCAAGGTGTGTTGCACTTTTAGAGTGATTCACAAACAAGGTTCTTATTAAGGTTTGGGTACTTGATATCATAAACAAGTAATGCAATATATCATAACAATAATATTACTAGCACCCAACGATAAGATTTGGTACAATCCTAACATGTAATGCATAGTAGTTGGTCTTAGTACTATATGGCAT
This sequence comes from Lolium perenne, assembly GCF_019359855.2. Classification (NCBI taxonomy): domain Eukaryota; kingdom Viridiplantae; phylum Streptophyta; class Magnoliopsida; order Poales; family Poaceae; genus Lolium; species Lolium perenne. Next base: position 128,564,487 of record NC_067249.2, on the reverse strand, counting down.
GGTTAATGGTTACTTGTTATATTCTTCAAAAGAATAACTTTTGAAGAACATACTTCTTAAGTAATAAGAAGTATATCAATTAGGGTTGAGGTTGTCTAGGTTTTGCTTATTGGATCATTAAGTAATGAATAGCTGGCTCCTAGATATGATGGCTCATAATTATCTAACACTAGAAAGGTTTAGTGGAGTATGGTATGTAAGGGCAAACATCAATCATGGTTACTATTAGGATTGATCAAATTGGTTTAATACTAAAGGTGATCAATTAAGGATGATGACCTTGGGAATAGGAACTAGGGTCTAGATTTGGGTGATCCTATTTGATCATCTTAGTTTGATGGGTATGCATACATAGGATGCTAAATTATTAGTGATAGGATTCCTATATTCTATGTGAATATGAATAAGCATTGAGTTGCTCATTATGAACCTATGAATGAAAATAAAATATCATGATCATATGTTTAACCCAAGGTTTAGGTTTATAAGTACGTTAGGGTTCACATGGAATATTAGGGTTAGGGTTTTAGTTCATATATGAATTAGGGTTTTAGGGTTGGAAGAAATTTAGGGTTTCACATAAAATAATAGGGTTAGGGTTTGATTCCTAATGGAACTAGGGTTGTCTAATTGTGATGCAATTCTTAAGGTAATAACTTAGTTGAGTTGAACTAGGGAAGATGTCTAATGGTTAATTCTATTGTTACAATATTGGATGATACAACTACAAATTATGGCCAATTTTTAGTATAAGATTAAATTGGTAGTGTAGGACGAATGTTTACTTAAACTACATGATCTAGTGTCCACCTCCTACATAAGGTTCAATCATAAAGATCCTACTTGTAAGTATTAAAAATGGTCATACAAAATAATTCAAACATTTTCAGTTGGCTCAAAGATATGTAAGAGTTTGATCTAAGGTGTTATTAAATCTTAGGTGTATTAATTAAGGTGCGAGTGCAAACTCCTATTATTGATTTTCAAAAATAGAGTTATAGCACTTTATATCATATTTAGGTTCAAGGTATTATTTTTTTTAAAGAATTTCTTGAAGTACTAAATTGCTTTGGATTTAATTAACTAATTTAGCTTAAAGAAAATATTTTAATTAAAAATTTAACAAAGCACTCGAATATGATTTAGATATTTTTATACTTATCCTAAATTTTATGGAATTTACTTGATTTTTATTAATTAAAAATAACATATTAGTTTAATTATTAAATCATGTGTAAATAATCTGGACAATACTTATAACATGATTAAGTTGAATTAATATGTTAAGTATTTATAGAAATTCAACTAAGTAAGGAATATATTTTTAAAATTCAGACTACAATTTGTAATTTTAAAATGTTTTTGTTACATACCTTAGAGTAGTTTTATTTTCTCTAAATCATAATCAAATAATTACAAAAGTTATATATGCAAAATTAGATTTGTGGATAATTTTATATAATGTGTAAGTATTAAACCTATGCAAGTGTGTATGTATTAGACCTAAGCACAAACATTCATTAGTGCCATACATCTCACGCGAACACACTAATCAGCACTAATTAACTAGAGAGCTAATTGGGCTAACTAGGACATACGTTACTCGTATACACATTGTTAGGCCATATACGTAGACGTACAAGTCCAGGATGATAACGCGACCAGGCCCTCATCTCTCTCTCTCTCTCGTTATCTCACATGGCTCTCACGCACGATTCCCCTCTCTGCTCCCTGCTCGCCTCCACGTCGCCGTCTTGATTCCGGCCACAGCCGGCCACATCCCCGCCGATTCTTGCCGGCGTGGCTCCGCCTCGATCTCCTTCACCGAATCCCCGCCGCCTCGACGTTCGCCCGCACTCGTGCGTGCTTCTTCGGCTAACCCTAGCCTCTGGCTTGGCTCGGCCGCCGGCGTTGTTCCGGCGCCGCCGCGCCTCCTGCTGCTCCCTTTTTGGCGGCCTCGACTTGCACCTCGAGCCCCAGCTCGACCTTCCGTTTCGGCCTCCCCTATTTTGTGGTGGTCTGATGGTGTGGTGTAGTGCTGATGCTGCCCCTGGGACTGCCCGTGGTCTCCCGCGCTATGATGCGGTGGAAGGCTTGGCTAGCCCCTCCTACGTCTTCCTCGACGTCTCCCTCGACTATGTCCACGGTCACGCATCAGGGTAAGCTCTGGTTCTTCCTTGCCCTCTCCCGTGTAATGTGCATGATTTATGTTGGATGGGTACTAGTGGTTTGGTTGTGGTTCCCTGCTCACTACAATATGATGGGGAGGAGCGATGATCTGTTACAGGCTAGGTTCAGTGGTTTTCATCGGTCACATTTTTGGTGGTAATGGCGATCTCCTGAACGTATACTAGGTTGTGTGTTTGCAGGTGATGAACTGCTATTGTCTAGTAGTGCTGGTGGTGTTGTGCACATTCTTGGCCAGCACATGTGTGAGAACACGATGCTATGGTAAGGTGTGATCAGGCCCTGGGTGTGATCTGGTGCTAGATAGATGCGTCCTGGTTAAACTGTAATTGATGTTCTGGAGTAGGTCAAGGCTCTAATTGATACAGATGAGTATATCATGTATCACTAGGACGTGCACACACAATGTTTTCATCAAGCAATTGTGTATGTGGGGGTGCTGGAGTGTGCATTAGCTCGACTAGGCATATGGTAACAGATAAGCAACCATACGAATAATTGTTGTCGCTATGTAAATAAATAAATGGCTGTAAAGCTCAGGTTTTAATCATCTTATACAAGTGTAACTGTGTAGATATAATACTTGAGTTGATGTCGACTTTCTAGTACATATGCATGATATAAATAGTTAATTTGTATTTTCTTGGCGATTTACTTCCAGATTCACTTATTTGGTATTTTTGATGCTCACATGATCATCCAAACTTGTGTACAATATTCTTGGTCAAGTATATACTTTGCTAGATGATTTCTAGTGTTCTTGATGTGTTGAAGTGATCAGAAAGATGTATTTCTGGACATAATTTATTTACTGGCTTTCTCACAGGGATCTTGCTATTCTCTCTGTATGTGGTTAGGGTATGAGCTCCTGGTTTTACCAGGGATCACTAGCTGAGGCTAGGTGATCTAGCTCCCCTTTCTACTGACACCTCACTTTTTCTTTCTTTCTCTACATAGAACTGATAAGAACAGAACTATGCTTGATTTCTTGGCCCTGCCCATGATGCATAGGCTGAGGCATGATCTATGATATGAACAGATACTACTGGGTTGTTGCTTCTCTAAACCTCGGTGATGAACATGCATAGCACCTCTATGCAAGACTGAGAGGAAAATCCATCTCTCCATCCTCCTAGATGAAAATTTAGTTGAAGGGTGGTTTGATGGAGTGTTGTGGATTCTTCTCTTTATTTCCCCTGATCCTAGTTGTGCAAGCTAGTATGCTGAGATGCTTATATTAAATCAATGGATCAACCTGTTGTAGCAAAGTTGGATAGCGGGTGATGTTGATCTTGATCTACTGCTTGTTTGACTGCACCTCCTCCTAGCTCCGGCTTGATCCTGTTCTAGGATACCACCATACTGGTACTTGGTTGGATGAACTGGGATATCTTCTAAGATGGTTTGATGGCCTGGATGAAGAATAGCTATTGTTTCTTGTGTTCTTGATCTGGTCGATGAACCCTGTGCTAAGGAGTTGTGTGCTCCAAGGGATGCCTCTTTTATTGATGACCTGAGCTGTGTTTGGCCTTGTACTACTGCCTATGTGCTCTGTGCGTGAGACAACACATAGCATGCATGTGTGACAGTGCTACTTGCTTGTGTGGCGCAAGTCTCTGCCTGGTACATCCCCTCTTGTGGATGAGCATGGACTGAGAAAGATCTTCTTATTTGCTTTCCATTTCTTTCTAACCTGGCCACCTGGCTTTCCTTTTCCTTTTGTTTTCTTCGTTTGTTTTGCAGGTGACCAAAGAAACAAAGAATAGAAGATATTTAAATAGGTTTAGCTTAGCTTTTCTTTTCTGTTTTAGATTCTTGTAATATTTGTAATTTGTAATATTATGGATATTGTAATGACTTTGTAAATGTGTATATAATTAATAAAATGTAATTTCCTTATTCTTAATACTTCTTATTTTGTCTTATTCATATTTCAAACATTGTTTGAATTGTAATTAAAAATTTATAATATGAATTCAAATACTTATTTGAGTTTCAGTCTTCCATATTCGATTGTGAATTCAATTTATTTCTCTCAGAACACATTAATTTAGAAAGGTCATGTTGAAATTTGTCGCACCCACATCGAAGACTAACTAAATTCCATCTATGTAAGAGAAACCTCGATCCCTTTGGAGGTTTTAAACAAAAGCGCGAAAATTCCCCGGATTTTCTATGCATGAATGCAATGCACACATCTGTTTCCTCTCTTTTTGTAACCTCCAATCCTGGGATATTACAAGAATCCACGGGTTCGTTCACAAAAGAGGGGGCCTCCTGGTTGTCATCAGTGACAATAGCCCTTTCCTCGACTTCTCCACCTTCAGGAAGAGGAGGAAGCGAGACAAGGTCTGGATGGTTCTGTGCAAAGTAAAAATAAAGTAGGGGAAGATATCAGAAAAAGAGTTACAAAAAAGATAGCAACGCAATAACAAAACAATCGACAAAGATTACCTTGGGAAGTGGATTGGCGGCGCTAAATGGTTTTACACGACAAGAGGAAGGGACAGGATCTTTTTTGCTGAGAGACGAGATTTTTCGGACAAGTTTTTCTAAGTCCTTGACCTCCAAATCCACCGACAGCCGATCTGCGTCCTTGTCGCCAGCATATTTCCAGAGAGGATATTTGTGAGCCTGAAGCGGCTGCACTCTAGTCCTAAGAAAGTATGCAGTGATTTGGATACCCGATAACTCTTTGCCGCGAGTATTTTGCAACTCGTGGATGCGAGCCATCAAGGTTTCTGTCGACGCCTTTTCCTCTTCGGATACCACTTCTTGCGCCACTTCTTGCGCCACCCTTGAACTGAGTCAGGAAGCTTAACGTCGAAGTAGTCGACAGTGGGCCGAACAGAAATTACAACGCCGCCTATATTATAGGCAACATTGGGCGAGCCATTACGGCGGCAGAAGAAAATGCGCTTCCATAGCGCCCAGTTAGGCTGGACGCCAAGGAAGGCCTCGCAGAGAGTGATGAAAATGGAGATGTGGAGGATTGAATTTGGCATGAGGTGGTGGAGTTGCAGACCGTAGATAAAAAGCAGTCAGCGAAGAAAAGGATGAATGGGGGCGGAAAGACCGCAGATGAGGTGGTCGACAAAACTTACCCGGTACCCCATTGGAGGGGTTGGGTAGCTCTCCTCACTGGGGAAGCACAGTGCCTTGGGTTTCTTGCTGATCCCCAGCTTCTTCAGCATGTTGATGTCTTGAGTGGAAATCTTCGATCTTTCCCACTCCGCCGCCCCAAGATCCACGGCGGCCATGGAGGACTCCGGCGTGCTGTGCCTTGTCAATCGACGCGGTGGCATCAACAATGGCGCAGGGTTTGCAGCTTGGAGGCGAGGAGCTTAGGAGGCTGTGGGTCGCAGGAGGAAATTTGCAGATGAGAGCAGGAGGACGGCGCGAGTGGAAGTGCTCAAGGAGGAAGAAGACGATCTTATATAGGGGTGCGGTGAAACGATGAACCGTTGGATAAGGAAAATGTGTGGCAGATGATAGCCACATGGCAACAAGGGTAAAAAAGTAATTCAACGTTAGGGAAGTTACGGTGCGTGCGCCAGAAAAAGCGGAGGACGTGTGTCCCCCACTTGCACGACGTGTCAAGATAGTGGATCAATTGGGCCCGCATGGCAGCGGGAGAAGACTTGTCACAAATTTTTGACTGGCAATCGTGGCTATCGTTAGCAATAACGTCACCTTGGCAGAAGAAAAAATTTGACTCAACAGTTTCATAAAAGGCGACATGGGAAAATAATGCTGAGCCTTTGATCAAATACAAGTTTTTGATCAAATGCTCGGGGGCTACTTTGGAAAAAAGAAAAAAAAAGAGGATTCAGAAAGACAAGATAGAAATGGCGTGAGCCTATGATCAAATACAAATATTTGTTCATAGCCTCGGGGGCTACTCCCATCGGGAGCGCTGTTCGCGCACCCGAGAAATTATAAAACTTCGGGAGATAAAAGAAAATATAGCGGCATAAGGCGTGGAGCCTACACCCAAGTACAAGTCCTTGGCTGTAGCCTCGGGGGCTACTCCCATCGGGAACGCTGCTCGCGTGCCCGATGAAATTATAAAAAAAAAGAGAAGAGAGGGAGAAAAGAAAGAAAGAAAGAAAGAAAGAGAAAAAGAAAGATAGAGGAGCAAAAAAGTATATTTCGAGTTATAACTAACTCTACATATACTCCCATCGGGAGCGCAATATAAGTCATTTTTTACTCGATAAAATGTGCCATTCCAACAGCCGAAAAAGCACTCGACAATATATTCTCAGAACGCCAAAGTTGCGATCAATTTTTGAATGCCGCAAATTTGCGAAGGTAAGACCCCAGATCCGTTCTGCCGGGCGTGGCATCGCCGAAGACTGCGCTCTGCTACTTTTATCCGTATCAACATATACGAAGAAAAATCCTAACGGACGCGTTAGGTACTGATACGTCTCCGACGTATCGATAATTTCTTATGTTCCATGCCACATTATTGATGTTATTTACATGTTTTATGCACACTTTATGTCATATTCGTGCATTTTCTGGAACTAACCTATTAACAAGATGCCGAAGTGCCAGTTGCTATTTTCTGCTGTTTTTGGTTTCAGAAATCCTAGTAACGAAATATTCTCGGAATTGGACGAAATCAACGCCCAGGGTCCTATTTTGCCACGAAGCTTCCAGAAGTCCAAAGAGGAGACGAAGAGGGGCCACGAGGGGGCCACACCCTAGGGCGGCGCGGCCCCTCCTTGGCCGCGCGGCCCTGTGGTGTGGGGCCCTCGTGCCGCCTCCTGACCTGCCCTTCCGCCTACTTAAAGCCTCCGTTGCGAAAACCCCAGTACCGAGAGCCACGATACTGAAAACCTTCCAGAGACGCCGCCGCCGCCGATCCCATCTCGGGGGATCCAGGAGATCGCCTCCAGCACCCTGCCAGAGAGGGGAATCATCTCCCGGAGGACTCTACACCGCCATGGTCGCCTCCGGAGTGATGTGTGAGTAGTCTACCCCTGGACTATGGGTCCATAGCAGTAGCTAGATGGTTGTGTTCTCCCCATTGTGCTATCATTGTCGGATCTTGTGAGCTGCCTAACATGATCAAGATCATCTATCTGTAATTCTATATGTTGCATTTGTTGGGATCCGATGAATAGAGAATACTTGTTATGTTGATTATCAAAGTTATATCTATGTGTTGTTTATGATCTTGCATGCTCTCCGTTACTAGTAGATGCTCTGGCCAAGTAGATGCTTGTAACTCCAAGAGGGAGTATTTATGCTCGATAGTGGGTTCATGCTCGCATTGACACCGGGACGATGTGAGAAAGTTCTAAGGTTGTGTTGTGCTATTGCCACTAGGGATAAAACATTGATGCTATGTCTAAGGATGTAGTTGTTGATTACATTACGCACCATACTTAATGCAATTGTCTGTTGCTTTGCAACTTAATACTGGAGGGGGTTCGGATGATAACCTGAAGGTGGACTTTTTAGGCATAGATGCAGTTGGATGGCGGTCTATGTACTTTGTCGTAATGCCCAATTAAATCTCACTATACTCATCATGATATGTATGTGCATGGTCATGCCCTCTTTATTTGTCAATTGCCCAACTGTAATTTGTTCACCCAACATGCTGTTTATCTTATGGGAGAGACACCTCTAGTGAACTGTGGACCCCGGTCCAATTCTCTTTCTTGAAATACAATCTACTGCAATACTTGTTCTCGTTTTCTGCAAACAATCATCTTCCACACAATACGGTTAATCCTTTGTTACAGCAAGCCGGTGAGATTGACAACCTCACTGTTTCGTTGGGGCAAAGTACTTTGGTTGTGTTGTGCAGGTTCCACGTTGGCGCCGGAATCCCTGGTGTTGCGCCGCACTACATCCCGCCGCCATCAACCTTCAACGTGCTTCTTGGCTCCTCCTGGTTCGATAAACCTTGGTTTCTTTCTGAGGGAAAACTTGCTGCTGTGCGCATCATACCTTCCTCTTGGGGTTCCCAACGAACGTGTGAGTTACACGCCATCAAGCTCTTTTTCTGGCGCCGTTGCCGGGGAGATCAAGACACGCTGCAAGGGGAGTCTCCACTTCTCAATCTCTTTACTTTGTTTTCGTCTTGCTTAGTTTTATTTACTACTTTGTTTGCTGCACTATATCAAAATACAAAAAAATTAGTTGCTAGTTTTACTTTATTTGTTATCTTGTTTGCTATATCAAAAACACAAAAAAATTAGTTACTTGCATTTACCTTACTTGATTCATCATGTTTCCTTTTAATTTTACCACGAAAGACATACCGGTAGGACGTGGGTCTATAATTGGGAGAAATAATATAGAAGAATTCTTCAACCATGTTAGTACCGTTGACGATTTTGAGGATAGACACTTGGTAGACCTTGCCCCTACCTATGAAATTGCTGCTGCTGCTTTAGTTCGCATGTTGGAAACTAAATTTGTTAATCTCAATCCTATAATCCAACACATGTTTCTCACACTCAGTGATATGGAAGAGGGAGAAAAGAAAGATTTTGTTTTAGAAACCCTTCATAGAGAATTTGGTGGTATAGCGAGAGAGGCTAGAAAGGTCTTTGCTAAAATTAATATGCTTGGTTCTTACACCAATTTTGTTAGTCTCCTTGAAAAGATGGATATGGATAGAATAAAGTACACTAATAATATTAATGATGGAGGGGAGATCAAAGCACCAATACCATGTAAACTCCTAGCTATGAATGATGCACTAGAAAATAACTATGCTTGGCTTGTTCCTGAAAATTTGTTTGATGAGAGTAGCACGCCTAAGACTAATGAAAAGGGAGATGCTAAAACTTATGTATCTAATATACTATGCCTGGTTGAGAAAACTCCGCACCCCGCTGGGAATGCACCACCCTTTGATAATACTTGATACACACTTTCTGCGCCTAGCTGAAAGGCGTTAAAGAAAAGCGCTTATGGGAGACAACCCATGGTTTTTACCTACAGTACTTTGTTTTTATTTTGTGTCTTGGAAGTTGTTTACTACTGTAGCAACCTCTCCTTATCTTAGTTTAGTGTTTTATTGTGCCAAGTAAAGCCGTTGATAGAAAAGTTCATACTAGATTTGGATTACTGCGCAGAAACAGATTTCTTTGCTGTCACGAATCTGGGCTGTTTTCCCCTGTAGGTAACTCAGAAAATTATGCCAATTTACGTGAGTGATCCTCAGATATGTACGCAACTTTCATTCAATTTGAGCATTTTCATTTGAGCAATTCTGGTGCCTCGATAAAATTCGTCAATACGAACTGTTCTGTTTTGACAGATTCTGCCTTTTATTTCGCATTGCCTCTTTTGCTATGTTGGATGAATTTCTTTGATCCATTAATGTCCAGTAGCTTTATGCAATGTCCAGAAGTGTTAAGAATGATTGTGTCACCTCTGAATATGTTAATTTTTATTGTCCACTAACCCTCTAATGAGTTGTTCTAAGTTTGGTGTGGAGGAAGTTTTCAAGGATCAAGAGAGGAGTATGATGCAACATGATCAAAGAGAGTGAAAGCTCTAAGCTTGGGGATGCCCCGGTGGTTCACCCCTGCATATATCAAGAAGACTCAAGCATCTAAGCTTGGGGATGCCCAAGGCATCCCCTTCTTCATCGACAACATTATCAGGTTCCTCCCCTGAAACTATATTTTTATTCCATCACATCTTATGTGCTTTGCTTGGAGCGTCGGTTTGTTTTTGTTTTTTTGTTTTGTTTGAATAAAATGGATCCTAGCATTCACTTTATGGGAGAGAGACACGCTCCGCTGTAGCATATGGACAAGTATGTCCTTAGTTTCTACTCATAGTATTCATGGCGAAGTTTCTCCTTCGTTAAATTGTTATATGGTTGGAATTGGAAAATGATACATGTAGTAATTGCTATTAATGTCTTGGGTAATGTGATACTTGGAAATTGTTGTGCTCATGATTAAGCTCTTGCATCATATGCTTTGCACCCATTAATGAAGAAATACATAGAGCATGCTAAAATTTGGTTTGCATATTTGGTTTCTCTAAGGTCTAGATAATTTCTAGTATTGAGTTTGAACAACAAGGAAGACGGTGTATAGTCTTATAATGTTTTCAATATGTCTTTTATGTGAGTTTTGCTGCACCGGTTCATCCTTGTGTTTGTTTCAAATAAGCCTTGCTAGCCTAAACCTTGTATCGAGAGGGAATACTTCTCATGCATCCAAAATACTTGAGCCAACCACTATGCCATTTGTGTCCACCATACCTACCTACTACATGGTATTTTCCGCCATTCCAAAGTAAATTGCTTGAGTGCTACCTTTAAAATTCCATCATTCACCTTTGCAATATATAGCTCATGGGACAAATAGCTTAAAAACTATTGTGGTATTGAATATGTAATTATGCACTTTATCTCTTATTAAGTTGCTTGTTGTGCGATAACCATGTTTACTGGGGACGCCATCAACTACTCTTTGTTGAATTTCATGTGAGTTGCTATGCATGTCCATCTTGTCTGAAGTAAGAGAGATCTACCACCTTATGGTTAAGCATGCATATTGTTAGAGAAGAACATTGGGCCGCTAACTAAAGCCATGATCCATGGTGGAAGTTTCAGTTTTGGACATATATCCTCAATCTCAAATGAGAAAATTATTAATTGTTGTTACATGCTTATGCATAAAAGAGGAGTCCATTATCTGTTGTCTATGTTGTCCCGATATGGATGTCTAAGTTGAGAATAATCAATAGCGAGAAATCCAATGCGAGCTTTCTCCTTAGACCTTTGTACAGGCGGCATAGAGGTACCCCTTTGTGACACTTGGTTAAAACATGTGCATTGTGATGATCCGGTAGTCCAAGCTAATTAGGACAAGGTGCGGGCACTATTAGTATACTATGCATGAGGCTTGCAACTTGTAAGATATAATTTACATGATACATATGCTTTATTACTACCGTTGACAAAATTGTTTCATGTTTTCAAAATCAAAGCTCTAGCACAAATATAGCAATCGATGCTTTTCCTCTATGGAGGACAATTCTTTTACTTTCAATGTTGAGTCAGTTCACCTATTTCTCTCCACCTCAAGAAGCAAACACTTGTGTGAACTGTGCATTGATTCCTACATATTTGCTTATTGCACTCATTATATTACTCTATGTTGACAATATCCATGAGATATACATGTTACAAGTTGAAAGCAACCGCTGAAACTTAATCTTCCATTGTGTTGCTTCAATGTCTTTACTATGAATTATTGCTTTATGAGTTAACTCTTATGCAAGACTTATTGATGCTTGTCTTGAAGTGCTATTCATGAAAAGTCTTTGCTTTATGATTCACTTGTTTACTCATGTCATATACATTGTTTTGATCGCTGCATTCACTACATATGCTTTACAAATAGTATGATCAAGGTTATGATGGCATGTCACTCCAGAAATTATCTGTGTTATCGTTTTACCTGCTCGGGACGAGCAGAACTAAGCTTGGGGATGCTGATACGTCTCCGATGTATCGATAATTTCTTATGTTCCATGCCACATTATTGATGTTATTTACATGTTTTATGCACACTTTATGTCATATTCGTGCATTTTCTGGAACTAACCTATTAACAAGATGCCGAAGTGCCGATTCTTTGTTTCTGCTGTTTTTGGTTTCAGAAATCCTAGTAACAAAATATTCTCGGAATTGGACGAAATCAACGCCCAGGGTCCTATTTTGCCACGAAGCTTCCAGAAGTCCGAAGAGGAGACGAAGAGGGGCCACGAGGCGGCTCCCCCCCTTGGCCGCGCGGCCCTGTGGTGTGGGGCCCTCGTGCCGCCTCCTGACCTGCCCTTCCGCCTACTTAAAGCCTCCGTTGCGAAAACTCCAGTACCGAGAGCCACGATACGGAAAACCTTCCAGAGACGCCACCGCCGCCGATCCCATCTCGGGGGATCCAGGAGATCGCCTCCGGCACCCTGCCGGAGAGGGGAATCATCTCCCGGAGGACTCTACGCCGCCATGGTCGCCTCCGGAGTGATGTGTGAGTAGTCTACCTCTGGACTATGGGTCCATAGCAGTAGCTAGATGGTTGTCTTCTCCCCATTGTGCTATCATTGTCGGATCTTGTGAGCTGCCTAACATGATCAAGATCATCTATCTGTAATTCTATATGTTGCGTTTGTTGGGATCCGATGAATAGAGAATACTTGTTATGTTGATTATCAAAGTTATATCTATGTGTTGTTTATGATCTTGCATGCTCTCCGTTACTAGTAGATGCTCTGGCCAAGTAGATGCTTGTAACTCCAAGAGGGAGTATTTATGCTCGATAGTGGGTTCATGCCTCGCATTGACACCGGGACAAGGATGAAAGTTCTAAGGTTGTGTTGTGTTGTTGCCACTAGGGATAAAACATTGATGCTATGTCTAAGGATGTAGTTGTTGATTACATTACGCACCATACTTAATGCAATTGTCTGTTGCTTTGCAACTTAATACTGGAGGGGGTTCGGATGATAACCTGAAGGTGGAATTTTTAGGCATAGATGCAGTTGGATGGCGGTCTATGTACTTTGTCGTAATGCCCAATTAAATCTCACTATACTCATCATGAGATGTATGTGCATGGTCATGCCCTCTTTATTTGTCAATTGCCCAACTGTAATTTGTTCACCCAACATGCTGTTTATCTTATGGGAGAGACACCTCTAGTGAACTGTGGACCCCGGTCCAATTCTCTTTACTGAAATACAATCTACTGCAATACTTGTTCTACTGTTTTCTGCAAACAATCATCTTCCACACAATACGGTTAATCCTTTGTTACAGCAAGCCGGTGAGATTGACAACCTCACTGTTTCGTTGGGGCAAAGTACTTTGGTTGTGTTGTGCAGGTTCCACGTTGGCGCCGGAATCCCTGGTGTTGCGCCGCACTACATCCCGCCGCCATCAACCTTCAATGTGCTTCTTGGCTCCTCCTGGTTCGATAAACCTTGGTTTCTTTCTGAGGGAAAACTTGCTGCTGTGCGCATCATACCTTCCTCTTGGGGTTCCCAACGAACGTGTGAGTTACACGCCATCAGGTACCCGATAAATTTTACTGGGACTCGATAGAATGGTAAGACCTTAAGCGGCACCTGTCGAAGTTTACACCAGTATCCCGAGGTCATGTCCAGGGACGTGATCTTGAAGTAGGTTTTTGCGGATTGCCACTAGAGCAGTTAACTAGTACCTGATCCGTCAGATGAACTAGCCCCAACTACCATTATCCTTGTACAATATAGAAGTTTATGAGAAGAAATATAGAAAAGTTGAAGTTGTTGAATAAAAATAAACAGTGGAGATTTTCCTTGACCCTACGATTCAAGCAAAATCTCGGGGGCTACTGACATAGGCATCCCAAATGGGCCTGCCGAAGATAGTACCCGGGGTTTACTGAAGGCCCACTACCCGAAGAATAAGAAGATTCGGAAGCCCAAGATATTATTAAGGAAAGCTAGAGTTGTAATAGAAAGTCTTATTTGTAATCTTGCGGGATGAGTTAGAAACCTTCCCGGACTTTGTAACTTGTACAGCACGAATCCCTCGGCTCCGCCTCTGTTGTGGTATCGTCACGGCATATGCCATAGGGTGGCTAATCGAAGGTGGTTCCTGAGAGATCTCACGGCGGTATCCGGATGCGGGTATGGGGACGAGCGACACGGCGACGTACCCAGGTTCGAGGCCCTCCGATGGAGGTAAAACCTCTACTCCTGCTAGAGTGTATATGATGATCACACAATACAATGGTGCTCCTAGAGCTGTGTCCGGCTGCTCCTGAGAGGCTAAGGGAGACGATGGTCTCTCTCACAGGGCAGCGCTAAGGGTGGAATGAAGTGAGAATGATCGATCCCCTGCACGAGAGGGGGTAGTGCGGCTTATATAGGCGCCGGCACTTTACATATAAGACCCTATAGTCTACTGGCCGGCTTGGCCGGCTCCGGCTTCCGCTCCTTCCCGAGGCGGTGGCGTCAGGAGCCGTTGAGGCATCATGGCCTGTCCCATCCGGCTGCCAAGGTCAGCGGTATGGAGAGGAGGTGTCCCTGTCGCCGTCAGCCACTGTAGCCAGTACAGCTCGACGTAGACCATGATGGCCTGTCCGGCGCGTGGCACTATTGCTCCACAGTGCCCCGCGCTTTACGGAGGATGAAGTCAGCGTGGACTTTGGGAACCCGGATCACCAACCCGGTTCCTTCCAGTGCAAGACTCGCCAGCCTCGAGTCGGTCTGAGGTACAAACCCCCAGTCAGATATGGCTTGTAGAAGCCGGCCCAGCTACAGCATTGGTGGCCGTAGCCAGGCCGACTAGGACCTAGAGCCAGCCGGCTTCCGGACCAGCCGGCCACGGCGCCAGCCGGCTGCTCCTCAGCCGGCCTTTGCCGTGAGCCGGCCAGTGGCCAGCCGGCTGCTCCGCATCCATTGCCCTACCCGGGGTCTTCCCCCCGACATTAGCCCCCGAAGCTGGCAAGGTCCTGCGTTTAGAAGGACCTAGGCAGGTTTTCCTGACTTCTTGAATATACTTGACGGCACTTGGAGGGGCCAACTAAGAATTTCCATTCAGCCGGCTGCGCCCTCGTCCGGCTCGTTCCTGCCGGCTGCTTCTAGCCGGCCACTATTTACACTTATACAGCTTTTGCTTTCTCGCAAGTTTTGGTGGCGTCTCCGCCTTGCAGAATAGCTTCTGGTCCGAGTTGAACTTATTGTCCGGCTCCGGCTTGCGGCGCGCCGGAGTCTCCGCCGCCTCGGGTTCTGCACCCGACTTGACCGGTCTGACGCCTGGGCTCTGGCTGTCGTTTCGTCTGGTCACATCAATGTCTCCTCCGGATCCGGTGCGGTAGTGGGGGACGTGGTGTGGCCGTTTTCGGTAACCGCTGTGGTCGTGGGCGGAGTTACGGCGCAATGAATCCGGGGACGTGGCCCACGTTCGCCACTTGGAGGCCAACCGCCCGTGGCAGGAGGCTATTGATGCGTGTGGTTGGCACGTCCGTTGGGAACCCCAAGAGGAAGGTGTGATGCGCACAGCGGCAAGTTTCCCTCAGTAAGAAACCAAGGTTTAATCGGACCAGTAGGAGTCAAGAAGCACGTTGAAGGTTGATGGCGGCGAGATGTAGTGCGGCGCAACACCAGTGATTCTGGCGCCAACGTGGAACCTGCACAACACAACCAAAGTACTTTGCCCCAACGAAACAGTGAGGTTGTCAATCTCACCGGCTTGCTGTAACAAAGAGTTAACCGTATTGTGTGGAAGATGATTGTTTGCAGAAAACAGTAGAACAAGTATTGCAGTAGATTGTATTTCAGTAAAGAGAATTGGACCGGGGTCCACAGTTCACTAGAGGTGTCTCTCCCATAAGACGAACAGCATGTTGGGTGAACAAATTACAGTTGGGCAATTGACAAATAAAGAGAGCATGACCATGCACATACATATCATGATGAGTATAGTGAGATTTAATTGGGCATTACGACAAAGTACATAGACCGTCATCCAACTGCATCTATGCCTAAAAAGTCCACCTTCAGGTTATCATCCGAACCCCCTCCAGTATTAAGTTGCTAACAACAGACAATTGCATTAAGTATGGTGCGTAATGTAACTAGTGACTACATCCTTGAACATAGCACTAATGTTTTATCCCGAGTGGCAACAGCACAACACAACCTTAGAACTTTCTGTCACTGTCCCAGGTGTCAATGCAGGCATGAACCCACTATCGAGCATAAGTACTCCCTCTTGGAGTTACAAGCATCTACTTGGCCAGAGCATCTACTAGTAACGGAGAGCATGCAAGATCATAAACAACACATAGCATAACTTTGATAATCAACATAACAAGTATTCTCTATTCATCGGATCCCAACAAACGCAACATATAGAATTACAGATAGATGATCTTGATCATGTTAGGCAGCTCACAAGATCCGACAATGATAGCACAATGGGGAGAAGACAACCATCTAGCTACTGCTATGGACCCATAGTCCAGGGGTAGACTACTCACACATCACACCGGAGGCGACCATGGCGGCGTAGAGTCCTCCGGGAGATGATTCCCCTCTCCGGCAGGGTGCCGGAGGCGATCTCCTGGATCCCCCGAGATGGGATCGGCGTTGGCGGCGTCTCTGGAAGGTTTTCCGTATCGTGGCTCTCGGTCCTGGGGGTTTCGTCACGGAGACTTTTTATAGGCGGAAGGGCAGGTCAAGAGGCGGCACGGGGCCCCACACCACAGGCCGTGCGGCCAAGGGGGGCGCGCCACCCTAGGGTGTGGCCCCTCCGTGGCCCCTCTTCGTCTCTCCTTCGGACTTCGGAAGCTTCGTGAGAAAATAGGCCCCCGGGCTTTGATTTCGTCCACTCCCGAGAATATTCCCTTACTAGGATTTCTGAAACCAAAAACAGCAGAAAACAAAGAATCGCACTTCGGCATCTTGTTAATAGGTTAGTTCCAGAAAATGCACGAATATGACATAAAGTGTGCATAAAACATGTAGATAACATCAATAATGTGGCATGGAACATAAGAAATTATCGATACGTCGGAGACGTATCAGCATCCCCAAGCTTAGTTCTGCTCGTCCCGAGCAGGTAAAACGATAACACAGATAATTTCTGGAGTGACATGCCATCATAATCTTGATCATACTATTTGTAAAGCATATGTAGTGAATGCAGCGATCAAAACAATGTATATGACATGAGTAAACAAGTGAATCATATAGCAAAGACTTTTCATGAATAGCACTTCAAGACAAGCATCAATAAGTCTTGCATAAGAGTTAACTCATAAAGCAATAATTCAAAGTAAAGGCATTGAAGCAACACAAAAGAAGATTAAGTTTCAGCGGTTGCTTTCAACTTGTAACATGTATATCTCATGGATATTGTCAACATAGAGTAATATAATAAGTGCAATAAGCAAGTATGTAGGAATCAATGCACAGTTCACACAAGTGTTTGCTTCTTGAGGTGGAGAGAAATAGGTGAACTGACTCAACATTGAAAGTAAAAGAATGGTCCTCCATAGAGGAAAAGCATCGATTGCTATATTTGTGCTAGAGCTTTGATTTTGAAAACATGAAACAATTTTGTCAACGGTAGTAATAAAGCATATGCATCATGTAAATTATATCTTATAAGTTGCAAGCCTCATGCATAGTGTACTAATAGTGCCCGCACCTTGTCCTAATTAGCTTGGACTACCGGATCATCACAATGCATTGTTTTTACCAAGTGTCACAAAGGGGTACCTCTATGCCGCCTGTACAAAGGTCTAAGGAGAAAGCTCGCATTGGATTTCTCGCTATTGATTATTCTTCAACTTAGACATCCATACCGGGACAACATAGACTTGAGATAATGGACTCCTCTTTTATGCATAAGCATATAACAACAATTAATAATTTTCTCATTTGAGATTTGAGGATTGTTGTCCAAAACTGAAACTTCCACCATGGATCATGGCTTTAGTTAGCGGCCCAATGTTCTTCTCTAACATATGCATGCTTAACCATAAGGTGGTAGATCTCTCTTACTTCAGACAAGACGGACATGCATAGCAACTCACATGAAATTCAACAATGAAAAGTTGATGGCGTCCCCAGTGAACATGGTTATCGCACAACAAGCAACTTAATAAGAGATAAAGTGCATAATTACATATTCAATACCACAATAGTTTTTAAGCTATTTGTCCCATGAGCTATATATTGCAAAGGTGAATGATGGAATTTTAAAGGTAGCACTCAAGCAATTTACTTTGGAATGGCGGAAAATACCATGTAGTATAGGTAGGTATGGTGGACACAAATGGCATAGTGGTTGGCTCAAGTATTTGGATGCATGAGAAGTATTCCCTCTCGATACAAGGTTTAGGCTAGCAAGGCTTATTTGAAACAAACACAAGGATGAACCGGTGCAGCAAAACTCACATAAAAGACATATTGAAAACATTATAAGACTCTACACCGTCTTCCTTGTTGTTCAAACTCAATACTAGAAATTATCTAGACCTTAGAGAAACCAAATATGCAAACCAAATTTTTAGCATGCTCTATGTATTTCTTCATTAATGGGTGCAAAGCATATGATGCAAGAGCTTAATCATGAGCACAACAATTGCCAAGTATCACATTACCCAAGACATTAATAGCAATTACTACATGTATCATTTTCCAATTCCAACCATATAACAATTTAACGAAGGAGAAACTTCGCCATGAATACTATGAGTAGAAACCAAGGACATACTTGTCCATATGCTACAGCGGAGCGTGTCTCTCTCCCATAAAGTGAATGCTAGGATCCATTTTATTCAAACAAAACAAAAAACAAAAACAAACCGACGCTCCAAGAAAAAGCACATAAGATGTGATGGAATAAAAATATAATTTCAGGGGAGGAACCTGATAATGTTGTCGATGAAGAAGGGGATGCCTTGGGCATCCCCAAGCTTAGACGCTTGAGTCTTCTTGATATATGCAGGGGTGAACCGCCGGGTGCATCCCCAAGCTTAGAGCTTTCACTCTCCTTGATCATGTTGCATCATACTCCTCTCTTGATCCTTGAAAACTTCCTCCACACCAAACTCGAAACAACTCATTAGAGGGTTAGTGCACAATATAAATTGACATATTCAGAGGTGACACAATCATTCTTAACACTTCTGGACATTGCATAATGCTACTGGACATTAATGGATCAAAGAAATTCATCCAACATAGCGAAAGAGGCAATGCGAAATAAAAGGCAGAATCTGTCAAAACAGAACAGTTCGTATTGACGAATTTTAAAATGGCACCAGACTTGCTCAAATGAAAATGCTCAAATTGAATGAAAGTTGCGTACATATCTGAGGATCATGCACGTAAATTGGCTTAATTTTATGAGCTACCTACAGGGAGGTGGACTCAGATTCGTGACAGCAAAGAAATCTGGAACTGTGCAGTAATCCAAATCTAGTACTTACTTTTCTATCAACGGCTTAACTTGGCACAACAAAACACAAAACTAAGATAAGGAGAGGTTGCTACAGTAGTAAACAACTTCCAAGACACAAAATAAAAACAAAGTACTGTAGCAAAATAACACTTGAGTTATCTCCCAAAAAGTTCTTTCTTTATAGCCATTAAGATGGGCAGCAGCAGTTTTAATGATGCACTCGCAAGAAATAGTATTTGAAGCAAAAGAGAGCATCAAGAGGAAAATTCAAAACACATTTAAGTCTAAAATGCTTCCTATGCATAGGAATCTTGTAAATAAACAAGTTCATGAAGAGCAAAGTAACAAGCATAGGAAGATAAAACAAGTGTAGCTTCAAAAATTTCAGCACATAGAGAGGTGTTTTAGTAACATGAAAATTTCTACAACCATATTTTCCTCTCTCATAATAATTTTCAGTAGCATCATGAGCAAACTCAACAATGTAACTATCACATAAAGCATTCTTATCATGAGTCTCATGCATAAAATTATTACTCTCCACGTAAGCATAATCAATTTTATTAGTTGTAGTGGGAGCAAATTCAACAAAGTGGCTATCATCATATATAGGAGACATATTGTAATCATGAAAGAAAATTTTCTCCTCAATGCTTGGGGGACTAAAAAGATCATGCTCATCAGAGCCAGCTTCCCCAAGCTTAGAATTTTCCATAGCATTAGCAACAATGGTGTTCAAAGCATCCATAGTAATAACATTCCCATTAGCATGCATATAAAGTTCCATGGGTTTTTTAATTCTCTCTTCAAACACATCATGTCCTAATTCAAGATAAAGTTCATAAAGATCTCTCATATTTTTGTTGTTTTCCATTATGCTTAACTAGTGAAATAAAAACATGCATGATATTATAAAGTAAAACAAGTAACTAATTTTTTGTGTTTTTGATATAGCAAACAAGATAGCAAATAAAGTAAAACTAGCAACTAATTTTTTTGTATTTTGATTTAGTGCAGCAAACAAAGTAGTAAATAAAACTAAGCAAGACAAAAACAAAGTAAAGAGATTGAGAAGTGGAGACTCCCCTTGCAGCGTGTCTTGATCTCCCCGGCAACGGCGATAGAAATTTGCTTGATGCGTGTGGTTGGCACGTCCGTTGGGAACCCCAAGAGGAAGGTGTGATGCGCACAGCGGCAAGTTTCCCTCAGTAAGAAACCAAGGTTTAATCGGACCAGTAGGAGTCAAGAAGCACGTTGAAGGTTGATGGCGGCGAGATGTAGTGCGGCGCAACACCAGTGATTCCGGCGCCAACGTGGAACCTGCACAACACAACCAAAGTACTTTGCCCCAACGAAACAGTGAGGTTGTCAATCTCACCGGCTTGCTGTAACAAAGAGTTAACCGTATTGTGTGGAAGATGATTGTTTGCAGAAAACAGGAGAACAAGTATTGCAGTAGATTGTATTTCAGTAAAGAGAATTGGACCGGGGTCCACAGTTCACTAGAGGTGTCTCTCCCATAAGACGAACAGCATGTTGGGTGAACAAATTACAGTTGGGCAATTGACAAATAAAGAGAGCATGACCATGCACATACATATCATGATGAGTATAGTGAGATTTAATTGGGCATTACGACAAAGTACATAGACCGTCATCCAACTGCATCTATGCCTAAAAAGTCCACCTTCAGGTTATCATCCGAACCCCCTCCAGTATTAAGTTGCTAACAACAGAAAATTGCATTAAGTATGGTGCGTAATGTAACTAGTGACTACATCCTTGAACATAGCACTAATGTTTTATCCCTAGTGGCAACAGCACAACACAACCTTAGAACTTTCATCACTGTCCCTGTGTCAATGCAGGCATGAACCCACTATCGAGCATAAGTACTCCCTCTTGGAGTTACAAGCATCTACTTGGCCAGAGCATCTACTAGTAACGGAGAGCATGCAAGATCATAAACAACACATAGCATAACTTTGATAATCAACATAACAAGTATTCTCTATTCATCGGATCCCAACAAACGCAACATATAGAATTACAGATAGATGATCTTGATCATGTTAGGCAGCTCACAAGATCCGACAATGATAGCACAATGGGGAGAAGACAACCATCTAGCTACTGCTATGGACCCATAGTCCAGGGGTAGACTACGCACACATCACACCGGAGGCGACCATGGCGGCGTAGAGTCCTCCGGGAGATGATTCCCCTCTCCGGCAGGGTGCCGGAGGCGATCTCCTGGATCCCCCGAGATGGGATCGGCGTTGGCGGCGTCTCTGGAAGGTTTTCCATATCGTGGCTCTCGGTACTGGGGGTTTCGTCACGGAGACTTTTTATAGGCGGAAGGGCAGGTCAAGAGGCGGCACGGGGGCCCCACACCACAGGGCCGCGCGGCCAAGGGGGGGGCCGCGCCGCCCTAGGGTGTGGCCCCTCCGTGGCCCCTCTTCGTCTCTCCTTCGGACTTCTGGAAGCTTCGTGAGAAAATAGGCCCCTGGGCTTTGATTTCGTCCAATTCCGAGAATATTTCCTTACTAGGATTTCTGAAACCAAAAACAGCAGAAAACAAAGAATCGGCACTTCGGCATCTTGTTAATAGGTTAGTTCCAGAAAATGCACGAATATGACATAAAGTGTGCATAAAACATGTAGATAACATCAATAATGTGGCATGGAACATAAGAAATTATCGATACGTCGGAGACGTATCAGCTATAAATGCCGCGGGGGAGGCATCGAGGCGGCTACTTGCCCCTTTCTTCCTCCTCGCGGTCCTGCCCCGCTCCTTCTCTTCTTCGTGCTCGAGCCCGTTGCTGCTCCGGCGAACGCCTCCCGCTGGCGAACTCCGGCGAGCGAATCTCCGCCGATCCGCCGCCGCTACTCCGTCGAGCCGGCGCCACGGGGCCCCGCGTTTCAACGGAGCGCCCTCAGCCGCCGTCGTCGCCGCCGCCGTCGCAAGGCTCTTCTTCGCCCTTTCGCCTCTCGTGGTCATCTTCTTCTTCTTCCTCGACAATGGCCTCCGCCAGCGGATCATGGAGGGGCTCGTACATGCAGGAGGACGACATTGAGCGGCTGGTGCGCCTCCGCCGGATCCCGCGGTCGGTGGTCACGCGGGTGCCCGGCGAGGAAACGGAGCCCGAGCCGGAGCCCGGCGAGCGCGTCGTCTTCGGTGCGCACCTCGATCGCGGGCTGGGCCTGCCGGCTTCCACATTCTTCCGGCAGTTCCTCGACAATTTCGGCCTGCAGCCGCACCACCTGCCGGCCAACGCCTGCGTCCTTCTCAGCTGCTACGTGGCGTTCATGGAGGCCTACGCCGGCTTGTGGCCGGATATCGACTTCTGGAGCCGGCTGTTCTACCTCAAGGCCCAAACCACTGAGGGCCGCCTGCGGACCTGCGGCGCCGCCTCGATCTACACCCGGCCTGGTACGCCTTTCCCCAAAATCCCCACCGTTGACTCGGTGAAGAATTGGCAGATATCATTCTTCTACGTGCGCAACGAGGGCCAGCTCGTCGACCGGATCAACTTGCCGGAGTTCAACCCGGCTCCTCCAGTCGGCCGGATCAACTGGAGCTACAATGCCCGCACGACGGATCCGGACGCTGAGGTGAATCAGCTCTGGGACTTCCTGGGGGCGGCCGTTGAGAACGGGCTGACCGCCGAGGACCTCCTCTGCACCATCGCCGAGCGCCGGGTGCTGCCGCTCCAAATGCGCACCCACAAAATTGGGCACATGTCCGGCCGGTTCGACCCGAACCGGACGTCCAAGGCACTGCTCTCCAAGGCCCAGGTGGCCAGCCGGGTGAATAACATCACCAAGGCGAACATGCCGGACGACTGGAACTACGGGCTGGCGCCCCGCGACAGGGACCACCCGCCCGAATGGGTAAGCTTTGTGTTTTTCGCCGGCTTCCGGCTTGCGGCTGCGAGGCCGACTTCCTTTTGCTTCTGCCGACTTCCGGCTTGTTGTTTGCTCATGTTTTCTGTTTTTCTAGCTTTTTGAGCGCCAGAACGCCGAGGACGGCGACCTGGCGACGAGGAGGTGGACGCCGGATCACGTCGATCCGGCTGACCTAGCCGGCGACCAGGCCGGCGACGACGACCTGCTGCAGGCGCCTGATCTAGGCGGCCAGGGGGAGCACAATCCGCTCCCTTCACCGGAGCAGCAGGAGGACGAGGAGCCAGCGACGTCCGCCACGGGGCCAATCCCGGCCGTGCCCCTGCGCGCGAGGCCGCCAAGCACCACGGCGACTTCAGCGCATAAGGGGAAGAAGCGGGCAAGCGAGCCCCGCTCTACTGCCGCCTTGGAGGCGAAGGCGAAGAAGCTCCGCCGGCAGCAGCCGAAGAAGGTTCCGGAGCAGGCCGGGTGAGCTCTCTTTCTCTTTCTTGTTTGATTCCTTTTCTTTCCTTTCTCTTTATGCTTATCTTCTCCTTGTTTGTCCGGCTAGGGCCCCCATCAAGTTTGCCCAGGGCGGCGGCTCCCGGCAGGCTCCGCGCGTCGCGTCGCCGCCTCTGCGCCAAAGGAGGGAGCCAACGCCACAGCCTCCATCGCGCGCACCTACGCCGCCGCCGCCTGCGGGTACTCCGCCTCCCGCAGGGGCGCCTTCCTTCACCGTGCCGCTGGCCTCAGCGCCTGATCGCGGCACACGGGCCGAGCCGACGCGGCAACCGACGCTGGATGACATGTTCCCGCGCCGGACTCGCCTTCTGGACCCAGCAGCTGGGGCCGGCCGGGCATGCCGCCTTCCACCAGAGCCGGAGCCGGCAGGGCTGCGCCGTCCGCGACTGGAGCCGGAGCCGGTAGGGCTGCGCCGCCTGCGACCGGAGCCGGAGCCAGGCCAAGCGTGGTGGTGCTGGATGAGAGTCCGGAGGGGGCACCTCAGGCGCCGGAGACGGCTGCGCCGGCTGGGCCATCTGCTGCGCCCGGAGCGTCGCCACCGCCGGGGCCGACGACAGAGGAGCCGGCCAGGCAGGAGCCGGCAAGGGATGAGCCGGCGCGCATGGAGGGCACCGACTCGCGCGCGCTGGTGAGGACGGGAGCCCCATCGGCGCCACAGCAGGGCCTGCACGTGGCCAAGGGTGCCATGCTTCTGCATGTGCCATCCGCCTCCGACTCCAGCCTTGGCTCGGCTGGCACTATGGAGCAGGCGTGGCTCCGCGCCGACTCCTACGAGGTGACCAGCCGGGAGGGGAACCCCGGCCAAGCATCGGTGGAGATGTTCTTCTCCAGCCTGCAGGCCAACCTCAAGGCCAGGGCTGCCGAGGCCGCAGCCAACGTTGCCAAGGTGGAGGAAGCCGGCAAGGCAAGCTTCATCTGTTTTTTGATTTGGTTATCATCCTGGTAGCCCTCCGAGGCATGGGCCGGCTGCTTGGAGCCGGTCCGGGTTTCGCCTAGCTGACTGTTTTTCTCTTTTCCTTAGGCTGTGATGGATCGGCGCACCACTCTGTACAACCGCGCCGTGACCCACTACCACAAGGCCAAGCTGGACCGGGCCGACTTGGCTCGCGAGCTTGCGACCGTCAAGGGTAGGATCTTGCTTCTTCTGACTCGATGTCTTCTTTCTTTTTATTCTTCGTTGGCTGACGTTTCTTTCCGGCTGCCTCGCAGTTGAAGCCGCCAAGGTCCCGCGGCTGGAGGCGGATCTCCGGGTTGCTCGCGCCCAGTGCGCCGAGAGCGAGGAGGCGGGCCGATCTGCCACCGCCAAGCTCAAGCTGGCTGAGCAGGAGCTGACGCGGCTGCGCCTGCTGGAGCAGAACCATCTCACTGAGCTCACCTCCCTTAGGACGGCGGAGAAGGAGAAGGTGGAGGATCTGAGCCGGCGGCTAACTGAGGTGGAGAAGCAGCGGCTTGCGCTGCAGGAGGAGGTCACCACCAAGTCCACGGAGCTGACAGCTACCGCCAAGCGCTGGACGGACGAGATTGGCGCGCTTGACCGCGGCTTGTCGGGTGAGTGCATCTCTGTGTTCCTTTCCCTTTGCCGGCTTTCGGCTGTCGGCTGCCGGCTTTCGTTGGCAGCCGGCGGCAGAAACTTCTGATTTCTTCGCTATCTCCATCTTCGGGCTGGGGGCAGTCGGTTCTTGCCGGCTGCCGCCAGGCTTTTCCTTTTGTCTTAGGACTTCGAAAATTTGCATTTTTCAGCTTATTTCGGCTTCGATGATTTCTGACTTGCTTCTTCTTGCAGCGGCCTTCCCGGAGACGCAGGACGCGGCCTTGGCAGCCGTTGGCGTTGCGCGCGAGTCCAGGAGGCGGGCGATTGGCGAGGGCAGCTCGGAGTACTTCACCATGGAGGACTACATGGCGTCCATGGCTGCCCGCGTCGAGCCCATCACCAAGCTCGGCTGGGAGCTCCGGAAGGCGGCTGAGGAGCTGGTGCCGATGTTGTGGCCCGCGGAGGCGGTACCGCAAGATATCTCCAGCCTCACCTCCTTGATGGAACGGGCGCCGGATCGCTTCCTCGACTGGAAGGAGTCGGCCACGCGCGCTGGTGCCGACATGGCGCTGTCCTTCGTCCTCTCTTGGTACAACGAGGTGGACCTGGGGCAGCTCGAGTTCCGACGAGCCGGCGTGGAGGACAAGCTCCCAGCCGAACACAAGGCCGCCCGTCTTGCCCGAGCCAGCGCTATCGCCGACTTCGTCGACAAGGGCGTCTTCGTCGCGGACCCGAACCCTCCATCCGATGAGGACTATATGGAAGATGAGGAGGCGGAAGACGAGCCCGAAGACGACCCGGCAGCCGGCTCCGCTGATGCTCCTCCGGCTGGTCCTTCTCCAGCCGCTGCTTAGTTTTACCTGTTTCTGTTGCTGCTTTTGCCAAGACAATTTATTAAATCCCCGGGATGCCGGGTGCATATGTATGAATATTATCGTCCTTTCGTTATGCCACACTTTAATGTGTTTGTTAATCATTTGTGTGCCGAGTTGCTTTCTTTCGACTCATTCGCTTTTTCCTATCCGCCCCACTCTTTGGCTGTGCTCTTGCCGGTCGTACGTCCGACTTGCGATCCGTCGCCGGATCAAGATCGGGCCGCTGGGTGAGGCCGACAGTATTTCAGTCGAACGAGCTGAATTCGGCGATCCGGCACTTATATGAAAAGTTGCAAGTCAACTCGCTTTTACTCTTTCCCTTAGTCGTTTTTCGCGTGCCGGCTCCCTAGGCCTTACTCCCGCCAGCCGGACAGCCGGGTTGCGGTCTGTAGCTGGATCGGAAGCCGGCTGTCGGAAACCGGATCACGTTACTGAGCCGGCCACGTGAAAGGGTTCAAGCCAATTGGCGAAACGAAGTAGAGTACGCGAAAAACTTGTCGGAAACGGCGCTCTTGGCGCGTGCTTTTTCATAGCTTACAAAAGGGATACAAGGGATACATACATTCCTGCTCTCATGTGTAAAATGGGCGGAGTAAGTTGACATTCCAGGGACGTTTAGTCTCCTCGTCAGCCTTGTCCGGCTTGTTTTTCTTAGCCTCTTGGACATCTATGAGATAGTAGGAATCATTGCCTACTGCCTTGCTCACGATGAAGGGACCCTCCCATGGGGATGACAGTTTATGCTGTCCGGCTGTCCGCTGGATCAGCCGGAGCACTAGGTCTCCTTCTCGGAATGCTAAGGGCTGGACCTTCCGGCTGTGATAGCGTCGGAGGCTCTGCTGGTAGATAGTAGATCTGGACGCAGCCAGCAGCCGGGCCTCTTCAACCAGGTCAACTCCATCTTCGCGAGCTTCTTTGGCTTCGGCTTCTGTGTAGAGCTTGATCCTTGGCGCGTCGTGCTCGATATCGGTCGGCAAGACGGCTTCGGCCCCGTATACGAGGAAGAATGGTGTGAAGCCGACTGAGCGGTTTGTTGTTGTGCGCAGGCTCCATAGCACATTGGGCAGCTCTTCAATCCAGCAGCCGGCTGCTCGCTCGAGCGGCTCCACCAGCCGGGGCCGGATGCCGGCTAGGACCAAGCCGTTAGCCTTCTCCACTTGTCCGTTGGACTCTGGGTGCGCCACAGAGGCTAGGGCCATCCGGATCCCCATTTCCCCGCAATAGCGAGAGAAGATGCCTTGAGAGAAGTTGCTGCCGTTGTCGGTGATGATACTGTGGGGGTAGCCGAATCTCACAATGATTTCCTTGAGGAATGTGACGGCTGTGGAGCCGTCCAGCTTCTTGATTGGCTTGGCTTCGATCCACTTGGTGAATTTGTCAATCATCACCAAGAGGTGTGTCATGCCGCCTCGTGCTGTTTTGAACGGACCCACCATATCCAAGCCCCATACGGCAAATGGCCATGTGATGGGGATGGTCTTCAAGGCGGAAGCCGGCTGGTGTCTCTTCTTTGCGAAGCGCTGACAGCCGTTGCACTTCTTCACCAACTCTTCTGCGTCTCTGAGCGCAATGGCCAAGAAAACCGTGCCGGAAGGCTTTGGCCACTATGGCTCTGGATGAGGCGTGATGTCCGCACTCTCCTTGGTGGATTTCCCGTAGGAGTTCAACCCCTTCAGCCGGCTCGATGCACCGCTGGAACACCCCACTTACGCTGCGTTTGTACAGCTGGTGGTTGATGATTGTATAGGCCTTGGCCCTTCTCTCAATCTGCCTGGCCTGGACTCTATCATCAGGCAGCACACCGTCGGTGAGGTAGGAGAGGAATTCTTGTGCCCATGAAGGTACGCATCTTATTTCGAATACGCTGACCAACAGGGCCTCCTGCATGGGAGCTTCCGGATTCGACTGCATGGTCGCCGGGTTTGGCTTGCTAGCCGGCGGGTTCGGCTTGCTAGCCCCCGAGTTTGGCAATGAAGCCCCCGGGTTGGACTGAGAAGTCCCCGGGTTCGGCATGGTAGCCGGCGGGTTTGGCTTTGAAGCCCCCGACTTGGGCGATGAAGCCCCCGGGTTCGACCTCGTTGTTTGCTCGTGGCACGTGGTGGAATTCGCAGCCGTCGAAGAAGCCGGATAGCTGCTGGACGTGGAAGCGGTACGAGGCCATGTTGGCGTCCTTCGCATCCCAGTCGCCAGATGCTTGTTGTATGACCAAGTCGGAGTCGCCGAAGCAGAGTATGCGACGCACGCCAATCTCCTTGGCCAGCTTCAGCCCATGGATGAGCGCTTCATATTCCGCCACATTGTTGGATGCGGCGAAGTGGATCTGCAGGACGTAGTCCAGCCGGTCTCCCTTGGGAGAGGTGATGACGATGCCGGCTCCCAAGCCGTTGCGCATCTTCGAGCCGTCAAAGTGCATCTTCCAGTGTGTGGAGTCCGGCACAGGCGGCAGGTACTGCATCTCAGCCCAGTCGACGAAGAAGTCCGCGAGGATCTGCGACTTGATGGCTGTGCGTGGCTCGTAGAGGATGGTGTGGGCGGCTAGCTCCAGGGCCCACTTGGCAACCCGGCCGTTGGCATCCTTGCTGCCGATGATTTCCGCCAAGGGCGCTGTGGCAACCACCTTGATGGGGTGCTCTTGGAAGTAGTGCTTGAGCTTCTTGGCCGCCATGTAGACGCCGTAGGTGACCTTCTGGTAGTGGGGGTAGTTTTGCTTCGACTGGGAGAGCACTTCGCTAAGGTAGTAGACTGGACGCTGGACCAGCTGCTCCCTGCCGTCTTCTTTGCGCTCCACCACCAGGACAACGCTAACCACTCGGTTGGTGGCTGCGATGTACAACAGCATCGGCTCCATTGAAGCCGGCGTTGCAAGGATTGGCGCGGTTGAGAGCACACGCTTCAAGTCACGGAAAGCTTCATCCGCCTGCGGTGACCAGACGAACTTGTCCGCCTTCTTCATCAATTGATACAGGGGCAGTGCCTTCTCCCCCAGCCGGCTGACGAAGCGGCTCAAGGAAGCCAGGCAGCCAGCGAACTTCTGGACGTCCTTGAGGCACTGCGACAGTTCCATCTTTTCCAGGGCACTGATCTTCTCCGGGTTGGCTTCGATCCCTCGCTGAGAGACGAGGTAGCCAAGGAGCTGGCCAGACGGCACGCCGAATGTGCACTTGGCCGGGTTGAGCTTCATCCGAAATCTTCTCAGATTGGTGAAGGTTTCTCTCAGGTCATCAAGGAGGGTAGTCGTCTCCTTGGTCTTTACAACGACATCATCCACATATGCGTGAACGTTTCTGCCGATTTGATCCTGCAAGCATTTTTGCATGCACCTTTGGTAGGTGGCGCCTGCATTTTTCAAGCCGAACGGCATAGTCGTGTAGCAATAAGCCCCATACGGGGTAATGAACGAAGTCTTTATTTGATCAGCCGGATTCAAAGGAATCTGGTGGTAGCCTGAATAGGCATCTAGGAAAGACAACAGTTCACAGCCGGCAGTCGAGTCTATAACTTGATCTATGCGCGACAGGGGGAAGGGATCCTTCGGGCACGCCTTGTTCAGGCTGGTGTAGTCGATACACATGCGCCAGGAGCCGTTCTTCTTCAAAACCAGGACCGGGTTCGCCAACCAGTCCGGGTGCAGCACTTCCATGATGAAGCCGGCTGCCAGCAGCCGGGCGATTTCTTCACCGATGGCCTTCCTTCTTTCTTCGACGAAGCGCCTGAGAGGCTGCTTCACCGGCTTGGCTTCAGGCCGGACGTGGAGGTGGTGCTCAGCCAACTCCCTCGGCACACCCGGCATGTCTCTTGGAGTCCATGCGAAGATGTCCCGATTCTCACGGAGGAAGCTGGTGAGCTCGCTTTCCTATTTCTTGCTCAAGCCGGCACCGATGGTGACGTACTTGTCCGACTGCGCCGGGTCCAGCAGGATCTTCTTGGTGTTGTCGGCCGGCTGGAAATGAGTCGTCCCAGCCGGGTTACCTGCAGCCGGTATGTCTGTCTGCGTGGCCTTGGCGAGGGCGACGGCGTCGTGGATGAGCTGCTTCTCGGTGGCGATGACCAGCGTCTGGGCCATCTTGGAGCTCTGCGTGGCGCAGTCCATGGAGCGGCGATAGTCGCCGGCTATGGTGATGACCCCCTTGGGGCCAGGCAGCTTCATCTTCAGGTACCCGTAGTGGGGCACCGCCATGAACTTGGTCAGGGCCAGCCTGCCCAGGAGCGCGTGGTAGGGACTCACGAGGTCCACTACCTCGAACTCGATTCTCTCGGTGCGGAAGTGGTCCGGCTTCCCGAACATCACTTCCAGCGTGATCCGGCCAATCGGCTGGCAGCAGTGGCCTGGCACGATGCCATGGAAGACGGTGGGGGTGGGGCGCAACTCGGCCTCCTGGATGCCCAGCTTGCGGGCGGTGTCGCGGTAGAGGATGTTGATGCTGCTGCCGCCGTCGATGAGGACGCGCGAAAAACGCACGCTGCGCCGGGTTGTGCCGATGATGGGGTCGAGGACCATGGCGTAGCTGCCCGGCTTCGGCAGGACAGCCGGTGTGTCGCGGCGATCAAAAGTGATGGCCTGCTCTGACCAGTTTAGGTACTGGGGGACCGGCGGTATGACTGCGTTGACCTCGAGGGAACGGCTCTGCTGGCTCGTCTTGTCCTCGGGCTCGGAGGTGAAGATGATGTAGGTAGCATCTTCGGCCAGATATCGGCCGCCATGGTGCACTTGGTTAGCCTCGTGGTGCTCGAGGTTGGCGTTCTCTGCGCCGGCTTGGCCACCCGGCCCGCCGGCTGGTGGAGGCGGGGGTGGAGGCGGGAGAGGTTCACCGCTTGTCAGCCGCTTCATGAAGTGGCAGTCGCGGGTGGTGTGGTTGGAGGGGTTCTTACCGCTGTGGTACTTGCACGGCGAGTCGAGCATCTGCTCGAAGGTGTACTTCGGCTTCCACTGCCGGTCTTGCTTCTGGCGGCGGCTGCCGCCTGCCGCATTGTCTGTCACGGTGGCTACGTGGGCGGAGCCGTACCGGCGGTCCGGCTGGTCGCTGTGACGCTTGCCGCGGTAGTTGTCCCGCCGGCTGCCATGAGAGGCGCCGTCTGCCGGCTTGTGCTCAGCCGACTTGTGGTGGTCCCGCCTGGAAGGAGCCGGTGCTGGGTCAGCCGGCGCCTTGCCGGCTTCTTCAGCCAGCGCGTACTTGTCGGCAATGGCCATGAGGGCGGCCATGGACTTGGGCTCGCTGCGGCGCAGCTTGTGCCACAGCATGGTGTTTGGCCGGCAGCCTCCCATGAAGAAGCTGATGGCTTGGATCTCGTGCACACCCTCGCAGGAGTTGCGCATCTCGCACCAGCGCGTCAGGTACGCGCGATCCGTCTCGTCCGGGCCCTGCTTGCACATCTCCAGCTGTTGGGGGCGACCCGGCCGGCGGTAGCAGCCGGTGAAGTTGCTGATGAAGGCCGCTTCGAAGTCCAGCCAGCCGGTATGGAGAGGAGGTGTCCCTGTCGCCGTCAGCCACTGTAGCCAGTACGGCTCGACGTTGACCATGATGGCCTGTTCGGCGCGTGGCGGAGGGCTAATGTCAGGGGGAAGACCCCGGGTAGGGCAATGGACGCGGAGCAGCCGGCTGGCCACTGGCCGGCTCGTGGCAAAGGCCGGCTGAGGAGCAGCCGGCTGGCGCCGTGGCCGGCTGGTCCGGAAGCCGGCTGGCTCTAGGTCCTAGTCGGCCTGGCTACGGCCACCAATGCTGTAGCTGGGCCGGCTTCTACAAGCCATATCCGACTGGGGGTTTGTACCTCAGACCGACTCGAGGCTGGCGAGTCTTGCACTGGAAGGAACCGGGTTGGTGATCCGGGTTCCCAAAGTCCACGCTGACTTCATCCTCCGTAAAGCGCGGGGCACTGTGGAGCAATAGTGCCACGCGCCGGACAGGCCATCATGGTCTACGTCGAGCCGTACTGGCTACAGTGGCTGACGGCGACAGGGACACCTCCTCTCCATACCGCTGACCTTGGCAGCCGGATGGGACAGGCCATGATGCCTCAACGGCTCCTGACGTCACCGCCTCGGGAAGGAGCGGAAGCCGGAGCCGGCCAAGCCGGCCAGTAGACTATAGGGTCTTATATGTAAAGTGCCGGCGCCTATATAAGCCGCACTACCCCCTCTCGTGCAGGGGATCGATCATTCTCACTTCATTCCACCCTTAGCGCTGCCCTGTGAGAGAGACCATCGTCTCCCTTAGCCTCTCAGGAGCAGCCGGACACAGCTCTAGGAGCACCATTGTATTGTGTGATCATCATATACACTCTAGCAGGAGTAGAGGTTTTACCTCCATCGGAGGGCCTCGAACCTGGGTACGTCGCCGTGTCGCTCGTCCCCATACCCGCATCTGGATACCGCCGTGAGATCTCTCAGGAACCACCTTCGATTAGCCACCCTATGGCATATGCCGTGACGATACCACGACAGCCTCCTATATAAGGGGGAGTCGAGGGACGCAGAGATCATCGAATCATTGTTTACAAACCCTAGTTTCATAATCGTCGAGTACTTTTCGGCTGAAACCTTCGAGATCTACTTGCCCTCTACTTCCAACTAAACCCTAGTCTACAATCCGTAGGCATTGACAAGTTAATACCTTGTCAGCCGTCGTGATGCCGGATTCAAGGAGGAGCTACTACTTCTGCTGCCCGCTGGAACGGGGAGAAGGACGTCGTCTTCCTCGTTGCGGTAGGTGCTGCCCGACGTCCTTCTCCCCGTTCCAGCGGGCAGCGGAAGTAGTAGCTCCTCCTTGAATCCGGCAGCACGACGGCTGACAAGGTATTAACTTGTCAATGCCTACGGATTGTAGACTAGGGTTTAGTTGGAAGTAGAGGGCAAGTAGATCTCGAAGGTTTCAGCCGAAAAGTACTCGACGATTATGAAACTAGGGTTTGTAAACAATGATTCGATGATCTCTGCGTCCCTCGACTCCCCCTTATATAGGAGGCGGAGCCGAGGGATTCGTGCTGTACAAGTTACAAAGTCCGGGAAGGTTTCTAACTCATCCCGCAAGATTACAAATAAGACTTTCTATTACAACTCTAGCTTTCCTTAATAATATCTTGGGCTTCCGAATCTTCTTATTCTTCGGGTAGTGGGCCTTCAGTAAACCCCGGGTACTATCTTCGGCAGGCCCATTTGGGATGCCTATGTCAGTAGCCCCCGAGATTTTGCTTGAATCGTAGGGTCAAGAAAAATCTCCACTATTTATTTTTATTCGACAACTTCAACTTTTCTATATTTCTTCTCATAAACTTCTATATTGTACAGGGATAATGGTAGTTGGGGCTAGTTCATCTGACAGATCAGGTACTAGTTAACTGCTCTAGTGGCAATCCGCAAAAACCTACTTCAAGATCACGTCCCTGGACATGACCTCGGGATACTGGTGTAAACTTCGACAGGTGCCGCTTAAGGTCTTACCATTCTATCGAGTCCCAGTAAAATTTATCGGGTACCTAACGCGTCCGTTAGGATTTTTCTTCGTATCTGTTGATACGGATAAAAGTAGCAGAGCGCAGTCTTCGGCGATGCCACGCCCGGCAGAACGGATCTAGGGTCTTACCTTCGCAAATTTGCGGCATTCAGAAATTGATCGCAACTTTGGCGTTCTGAGAATATATTGTCGAGTGCTTTTTTGGCTGTTGGAATGGCACATTTTATCGAGTCAAAAATGACTTATATTGCGCTCCCGATGGGAGTATATGTAGAGTTAGTTATAACTCGAAATATACTTTTTTGCTCCTCTATCTTTCTTTTTTATCTTTCTTTCATTCTTTTCTCTCTCTCTTCTCTTTTTTTTTATAATTTCATCGGGCACGCGAGCAGCGTTCCCGATGGGAGTAGCCCCCGAGGCTACAGCCAAGGACTTGTACTTGGGTGTAGGCTCCACGCCTTATGCCGCTATATTTTATTTTATCTCCCGAAGTTTTATAATTTCTCGGGTGCGCGAACAGCGCTCCCGATGGGAGTAGCCCCCGAGGCTATGAACAAATATTTGTATTTGATCATAGGCTCACGCCATTTCTATCTTGTCTTTCTGAATCCTCTTTTTTTTTCTTTTTTCCAAAGTAGCCCCCGAGCATTTGATCAAAAACTTGTATTTGATCAAAGGCTCAGCATTATTTTCCCATGTCGACTTTTATGAAACTGTTGAGTCGAATTTTTTCTTCTGCCAAGGTGACGTTATTGCTGACGATAGCCATGATTGCCAGTCAAAAATTTGCGACAAGTCTTCTCCCGCTGCCATGCGGGCCCAATTGATCCACTATCTTGACACGTCGTGCAAGTGGGGGACACACGTCCTCCGCTTTTTCTGGCGCACGCACCGTAACTTCCCCAACGTTGAATTACTTTTTTACCCTTGTTGCCATGTGGCTATCATCTGCCACACATTTTCCTTATCCAACGGTTCGTCGTTTCACCGCACCCCTATATAAGATTGTCTTCTTCCTCCTTGAGCACTTCCACTCGCGCCGTCCTCCTGCTCTCATCTGCAAATTTCCTCCTGCGACCCACAGCCTCCTAAGCTCCTCGCCTCCAAGCTGCAAACCCTGCGCCATTGTTGATGCCACCGCGTCGATTGACAAGGCATAGCACGCCGGAGTCCTCCATGGCCGCGTGGATCTTGGGGCGGCGGAGTGGGAAAGATCGAAGATTTCCACTCAAGACATCAATATGCTGAAGAAGCTGGGGATCAGCAAGAAACCCAAGGCACTGTGCTTCCCCAGTGAGGAGAGCTACCCAACCCCTCCAATGGGGTACCGGGTAAGTTTTGTCGACCACCTCATCCGCGGTCTTTCCGCCCCCATTCATCCTTTTCTTCGCGGACTGCTTTTTATCTACGGTCTGCAACTCCACCACCTCACGCCAAATTCAATCCTCCACATCTCCATTTTCATCACTCTCTGCGAGGCCTTCCTTGGCGTCCAGCCTAACTGGGCGCTATGGAAGCGCATTTTCTTCTGCCGCCGTAATGGCTCGCCCAATGTTGCCTATAATATAGGCGGCGTTGTAATTTCTGTTCGGCCCACTGTCGACTACTTCGACGTTAAGCTTCCTGACTCAGTTCAAGGGTGGCGCAAGAAGTGGTTGTACATTCAGGAGGAGAACCATGGATGTGCGGAGGACAACATCCCTCCTTTTGATGGCGCCGAGAAAATCTTTCGCCGCCGCTCCTGGGACGCGGAGGCCACCGAAGAGGAAAAGGCGTCGACAGAAACCTTGATGGCTCGCATCCACGAGTTGCAAAATACTCGCGGCAAAGAGTTATCGGGTATCCAAATCACTGCATACTTTCTTAGGAATAGAGTGCAGCCGCTTCAGGCTCGCAAATATCCTCTCTGGAAATATGCTGGCGACAAGGACGCAGATCGGCTGTCGGTGGATTTGGAGGTCAAGGACTTAGAAAAACTTGTCCGAAAAATCTCGTCTCTCAGCAAAAAAGATCCTGTCCCTTCCTCTTGTCGTGTAAAACCATTTAGCGCCGCCAATCCACTTCCCAAGGTAATCTTTGTCGATTGTTTTGTTATTGCGTTGCTATCTTTTTTGTAACTCTTTTTCTGATATCTTCCCCTACTTTATTTT
The DNA here is from genome assembly GCF_019359855.2 of Lolium perenne. Taxonomy (NCBI): domain Eukaryota; kingdom Viridiplantae; phylum Streptophyta; class Magnoliopsida; order Poales; family Poaceae; genus Lolium; species Lolium perenne. Next base: position 128,528,932 of record NC_067249.2, on the reverse strand, counting down.
TACTTTGCACGGAACCATCCAGACCTTGTCTCGCTTCCTCCTCTTCCTGAAGGTGGAGAAGTCGAGGAAAGGGCTATTGTCACTGATGACAACCAGGAGGCCCCCTCTTTTGTGAACGAACCCGTGGATTCTCTAAAATCTGCGGGATCTTCTGAAAAAGATGCTGCCTCCGAAGGTACTGCGTCGGCACTCTCTCCTCCTCCTACTGTTTCTCCAAAGAACAAAAGGAAAAGGAATGATGTCGAAGATTCCGGCACCTCCAAGCCGAAGAGGTTGATCCTTCACGCCAGAAGGCAACTTATGATCCATATCTCGAATCCCTCGTCAGCTCGTAAGTTACTTTGATTTCCCCTTATTTCTGTACTCGAAGTTTTTTGCCTTATCTTGCTTTTTATGATGTCGATCTTTAATCACAGTGATGATGAGGAAGAAGTACCAACTGTTGATGTGGCTCCTCGGACGAGCACGTCACATACTTTGGTTGTTTCGGAGACGCCAGTTGAGGGAGAAGAATCCTCGCCTCCTCGACAAAACGTCGCCACCACCACTCCTCGTTCAAGCCCTCTTGCGCCTTCACCGAAGAGGACAAGGGTTGAAATGATCGTGGAGCCTACCCCTCAATTGGGTAGCTCTTCTAATCCGCTCTTAGATGATGTAAGTTTCTAATTTTCTTGCCAGTATCTTTATTTCGTCTGTTTGCTTCTTTACGCCTTCATATTTTTCCCATACCGATGTTTTCTACCTTTGTTTTTCTTTGACAGCCCATGATCAAAGAGCTTGTTCGCATCGGATCCCAATTCATTGGGTACCGTGAATATGCCAGCAGGACTGAAGGTAACAACTTTTTTTGCTGCCATTGTTTCTAACTTCTTGTTCCTATTTTTGTCGCAATCTTGACTGTTCTTTTCTATTTTGTCAGAGAAACTTGCAGAGGCCAACAAGCTTGCTGACACTCTTGCTCAGAAACTGAAGCAAAGTGAAACGGCTCGCAAGAAAGCCGAACTTGATGCTAGCCAAGCCAAAGCAGAGGCTGATGAGGCCAAGGCAAAAGCTGCTAGTGTCGAAGAACTGCAAAAGTGACTTGAGGATGTCGAAACTGCTTTCAACGAGCACAAGGCCGCCCAAGTTACTCGTGAAAAGGGAATCCTCAAGCGCTTGAACACGCAAAATCGACGCTTCCTCGGTAACTTTGTTGATCCCTTCTATTTTTCTTAGGACTTGCTTTCTTTTGTTTTTACTTGCTGTCGACTAACATGTACTTTTTATGGCAGGTCAAACAAGCCAAGAGTTTGATCTTGAGAATCCCACCAATGATCCTCTGCTTGACGCACTTTCTTATCTGGAGTTTCATGGCCAAGAAATTCGCGAAGGCGTGGTGAATGCTGACGCAGGATTGTCGAAGTTGTTCCCCTACTTCTTCCCGAAGAAGGAGGAGCCTAAGACTTTCCTTGCCCTTGCCAAGGACTTCAATCCACCGGAGGATCTTGGACTGAAGATGCGCCAGGAGAACATGAAGGTTGCCGTTGAGAACACTGTTGCCTTGGTTGCTGACAGCCAACAAACTGTTGACTGGATGAAGGTTGGCGACACCGAGCAGATAGAGCAAACAAAATGGCGGTCATTGATCAAGGCAGCCAAACCCAACACGAAGAAAATCTTGGCCTATCTCGGGATCAAGCCATCTTCAACTCCTAGCTCATCAAGGCCGGAGGTCTAGTTGAATGCCTTTGCTTTTTCTTTCCTTGGCTTCCTCTATTTCTTTTGCTGTTGTCGCCATTTTAGCCTTGGCGACAATTATCCTGTTAGTCCCTTTGGAGAACTTCTTTTGTAATGTCTATGTAAATTTTCTAAAAAATCAATGAAATTCCTCTTGGCACTATCATTGATCCTGGGATTTTCTTTTCCAGTTAATATTTGATAACTATTCAACCAACCCTTGCTCTGCCGATGCTTCACCTGCTTCTTCCTTCTCGAAGAAAATGCTAGTCGATGATAATCCCCTCGAAGGTTCTTCAAGCAAACATTTGTCGGAAGATTTGCAAGAACTTCGACAAAAACTTCAATCCATGAAAAAACAAACTCTGGCAATGATGGAACAATCTCGAAAAGCATCTGAAAAAGAGAAACTTGCTCTCCAACAAGCCAAAGAAGCTATGGCTGCCAAGGATGCTGCTGTGTTGGAAGCTAAGGCAGCCACTACTCGAGAAAATAGCATGCTCGAGCTAATGTCTGAAGCTAGCACAGATATGCTAGGTATGTTTTTCCAACCTCATTCTGCCTCTTTTTTTTTGCTTTACTGCGCCTCCCCTTAAATTTCCTGCCTTGTCGCTTAATAGGCTCCGTTCTTGACGCTGCCGCCGAAGACCAAAGAGTGAACGAGAGAACGAATCTTCTCGTCAATCTTTCCCTTAACCATGGCTGTCTGTTCTGGGCCACTCCTGAACGGACCCAACAAATTGTCAGGTTCCAAGATCGTGCTTGCCAGGTGCGTGAATTTCTCAGTTTTTGCACGACAACGTTAACCCTTGTTTACAAGACTTTGTTTCCCCGAAATGAGGTTCCCAAAACTCTTCCTGAATTGCTGGAGATATTCAGAGAAGCTCCCCGCATTCATAATTTTGTGCGAGCTCAATTGACTGCTGGAGCAAGGTTCGCCATGATTATGATAAATATTTGCCATCCAAAATTAGACCTGACGAAGATTGTTGCTGATTGCCTGGCCAAGAAATCGCGGCGAAAAAATGATATTGACACAATCAATGAGATGGTAACTCCTGTGGCCGAGTCGATGATAGATGAGCTTCTTCAGATGGACTCAGAATTCTTCGTCAAGGGGTCCTATGCTGAACACAAGACAACCAGAGGCTTGTCCATAGATAGTATTTTAGGCTTTGACTGATTTGTACTATATTGCAAAACATTGTGTCTGTATCTTTTTTGATTTCTTTTTTATTTCCAAAGAGATTTGTTGTATATTGCAAAGTGCTCTATATTGTTGGAGCCCCCGAGCCTTCTGGCTAGAATTTGTACTGTTTTTGCCATCTCGAAGATTTTTCCTCTTGTCGTAAGAAAATGTCTTTATTTTTTCCATTGATGAGTTGCAAGCCCCCGAATATCTTAGTATCGAAGTTCTATATTTTTTGTTGCGAGGTTCTTGGACCAAAGCAATAAGATTCTGACGCGTACACTATCTTTATAATTGTTAGCTTCCGATGTTTATATTTGGCGAGGTGTTAGTGTACCAAGGCGAAATATTTCGGTAAGTCTAGTTTGTCTATATTGTACGTATTTTGATACTTGAAGGCGTTGAGCCCCCGAGCGTGTCGAAGAATAAGAAGTATATCTCCACTATCTTTATTATATTGCAGCACCGCGAGCCCGCCTCATTAAAAACCTTTCCGGCCCCACTCGGTGCCCCGAAAGGAAAAGAGTGCGTCTGAAAACTCGCGGGCGTTTCAGTACATTGTATTTTTACAGAGGAGGACTATATTTCAACTCTAGGCATAGAACCGCCTGAGCTGCGCCACGTTCCAGGGGTTTTTCTCGGGAGCCCCTGTCTTCTTGTCCTTGATCATGTATGCGCCTCCGTCGATGACTTCCGTGACAACGTAAGGCCCCAACCATGGTGATTCGAGCTTCTCAGTACTTTTTTGATTTAACCGCAGGACCAAATCCCCGACCTGAAAAGATCTTGGCCTTAACCGTCGACTGTGGTAGTTTTTGAGGTCTTGCTGGTATTTGGTGACTCGTGAAAGTACTTCATCTCGAGCTTCGTCGAGTGCATCCATATCATCCTCCCGAGCTTTTTGTGATGTTTCTTCGTCATACTCTGTTACTCTTGGAGAATCATGCTCTATTTCAATTGGTAGTACTGCTTCGGCTCCGTGGACGAGAAAAAACGGAGTTTCTTGTGTCGCCGTATTTCGTGTTGTTCGAGTGCTCCACAAAACACTTGGCAATTCCTCTGGCCAAGTATGTCGAGATTTTTCAAGTGGTCCTAGCAGGCGCTTCTTGCGGCCGTTGCAGATGATACCATTGGCTTTCTCGACTTGTCCGTTAGTTTGCGGGTGCCCAACTGACGCAAAGTGCAATTTAATGCCTACTTCTGCGCAGTATTCCTTGAATTCCTTGGATGTAAAGTTTGAACCATTATCTGTAACAATGCTATGAGGCACTCCAAACCGAAAAACGAGGCCTTTCACGAACTTTATTGCCGATGCTGCATCTGGTGAATTTATTGGCTTCGCTTCTACCCACTTGGTGAATTTGTCGACAGCGACCAGCAGGTACTCTTATCCTCCTGGCGAAGCTTTGTGCAACTTGCCCACCATATCAAGTCCCCATTGGGCAAAGGGCCATGACAATGGTATTGGTGTTAACTCTGCTGCCGGAGAGTGAGGTTTTGCGGTAAATCTTTGACACGCGTCGCAGGTTCGTACTATTTCCTTGGCATCCTCGATTGCTGTCAACCAATAGAATCCTGCCCGAAAAACCTTGGCTCCAATAGCTCGACTACTTGCGTGGTGGCCACATATTCCTTCGTGTACATCCTTCAGAATTATTCTTCCTTCTTCGGGTGTGACACACCTTTGCAGGACGCCTGAAATACTTCGCTTGTATAACTCCCCCTTGATCACTGTGAAAGCTTTGGATCGTCGAATAACTCGCCTAGCCTCAACTGGATCGTCGGGTATTTCTTTCCTGAGGATATATGATATATACGCTTGCATCCAAGGAACTTCTACCATCATCACAAGCTCTTGGTCCTCTTCATCCTCCGTGGTTTCTTTGATGGGCGCCGAAGTTTTTTCTTCCTTTGCTTTTTTCTGCACCTTTTTCGGCTTCGTGGATCTCTCCGCTATTTCTTCCCAAAATACTCCTGGCGGGATTGGGAGGCACTGCGACCCGATGTTTGCGAGAACGCCGGCTTCATCATTGCTCAATCTACTGATGTGATTTACCTCGCACCCATCAAACAACTTCTCGAGCTCATTGTACACCTCCTTGTATGCCATCATGCTATCATTGACTGCGTCACATTGGTTCATAACTTGCTGAGCCACCAATTGTGAGTCGCCAAAGATTTTTAATCGAGTTGCACCGCAAGCTTTCGCCATCTTCATCCCGTGTATGAGGGCTTCATATTCTGCTTCATTGTTGGATGCGTTAGGGAACGTCATCCAGAGGATGTATTTTAACTTGTTGCCTTCAGGTGATATAAGTACCACTCCTGCGCCAGCTCCTTCTACTCTCTTGGATCCATCGAAGTTCATGGTCCAAGTTCTCGACAAATCTGGGGGTCCCGTGTTTTGTGGCTCCATCCACTCTGCGATGAAATCTGGCAGAACTTGCGACTTGATTGCCTTTCTTTTTTCATACGTGATGTCCCGAGGGGAAAGTTCTATTCCCCAAAGGGAGACACGCCCTGTAGCTTCTGGATTGTTCAGTATATTTGAAAGTGGTGCTTCGTTGACTACTATTATCGGGTGTGCCGAAAAATAGTGGCGCAACTTCCTTGCCGTTGCAATTACTCCATATGCTAGTTTCTGGTACTGCGGGTACCGCTGTTTGGAAGGCGATAAAACTTCACTGATGAAATATACTGGCCTTTGCACTCCATGGAGTTTTCCTTCTTCTTCTCTTTCAACAACTAGCACCGTGCTAACCACTTAGGGCGTGGCTGCAATGTATAGCAGGAGAGGTTCTTTTTCCTTCGGCGCCACCAAAATTGGTGGTGTCAAGATTGTGCGCTTCAGATCCTCGAAAGCTCTGTCGGCCTCTTCATTCCACTGGAATTTCTCCCCTTGTTTTATCAGAGCGTAAAATGGTAACGCTTTTTCTCCCAGCCTGGCAACGAATCTGCTCAAAGCTGTGACTCGCCCAGTTAGCTGCTGTATTTCTTTCAACTTCGTTGGCTTCCTCATTGTTACGATAGCTTGTATTTTGTCGGGATTTGCTTCAATCCCTCTTGCTGAAACTAGGAACCCCAGAAGTTCTCCTGCTGGGACGCCAAAAGAGCACTTCGTCGGGTTCAGCTTGAGGCAGAATTTGTCGAGGTTGTCAAAGGTTTCCTTGAGATCCTCAATCAGCGTCGCCCCCTTTTTTGATGTTATGACGACATCATCGATGTATACTTGCACGTTTTTCCCAATCTGTGTCGCCAAACACTTCTGCATCATCCTCTGATATGTTGCTCCCGCGTTTTTCAGACCAAAAGGCATTGTTCTGTAGCAAAACACGCCATAAGGTGTGATGAACGCTGTCTTTACTTCATCTTCTTCTTTCAATCTGATCTGGTTATAACCAGAGTATGCGTCCAGGAAGGAAAGACGTTCACATCCAGCCGTGGAGTCGATAATTTGATCGATCCTCGGGAGGGGAAAGTGATCCTTTGGACAATGTTTATTGAGGCACGTAAAGTCGACGCACATGCGAAGGACCTTAGTGTTTTTCTTCGGCACCAACACAGGATTTGCTACCCATGTGGCCTCTGTATGCAGCTCCTTTATAAAACCAGCTTCTCGTAGTCGATCTATTTCTGACAGCATAGCCTTGCGGTTTGGTTCCGAAAAACGCCGCAAAGGTTGTTTAATTGGTCTCGCTAGTGGATCCAAGTTTAGGTGGTGCTCGGCAAGTTCCCTGGGTACTCCTGGCATGTCAGCTGGACACCATGCGAAGATTTTCCAGTTCTCACGGAGGAACTCGACGAGCGCGCTTTCCTATGCGAGGTCCATGTCGTTTGCGATGGATGTCGTCTTTTTCGGGTCTGTCGGGTGAATCTGCACCTCCTTAGAATTTTTCTCAGTATTGAAAGTTGATTCTTTATTTGGTGTTCCGACGTCTGGCAGCACGTCGTAGTCAGTCATACTCCTTGACGCCAAATACTCAGCTTGCATCCCCTAAGTTTCTGATATCCGATGAAAATCCTTATCGCACTTATCGGCTAAGGCGAAGCTTCCTTTGACTGTGATTGGTCCCTTAGGTCCAGGCATCCTCCACAACAGGTATGTATAATGTGGTACCGCCATAAATCTAGCATATGTTGGTCGCCCCAACAAAGCGTGATACTGCGACGGAAAATCCACAACTTCAAACTCCAGCTTCTCAATCCTATAATTCTCTCGGGTTCCAAACTGAACGTCGAGATTAATCTTCCCCAGTGGATAACTTGGTTTCTCCGGTGTGATACCATGGAACCTTGTGTCCGTTGGCTTCAAGTTTGCTAAGGATATGTTCATATTCCTCAATGTATCTGCATACATAAGGTTTAAGCTGCTGCCGCCGTCTATGAACACTCGAGAAACATCGAATCCCGCAATAACTGCTGGCAAGATAAGTGCTGACTGCCCTGGTCGAGGAACTTGCTGCGGATGATCTGCTATGGTGAAACCAATATCTTGCCCGGACCAATTGAGATACTCGACTGTTGGTGGGGGCATTTTTTCTGCCATGAACACCTGTCGCGAGATTACTTTCTGAGCCCTATTGGACGGCCTTCCCTTCTGAATCATCGACACCGCTCCGTTGGAGTTAGGATCAACGTAAGGTGGTGGTGGAGGTGCTACCGCTATTCTGAGCTGATGTCGATTGTCTTCCGTAATCGCGGGAGGAGGTGGCAAGTGAATCTCACTCCTGGGTTCTCGAGGATTTATCTGTGTTGCCCGCGCATTAGCATGCTCTGCCCACCTTAACATTGCCTGGAAATTGCGACAGTCTTTCTGCAGATGTCCTGACTGTCTTTTTCCATTGCTGTCGAGGAAAAAGTGCATCTGACACGGCCCATTCATCATCTCTTCAGGAGACACGAAAGGCCTCGGGAACCTAGGCCCGCTATTTTGCCTGTTGTTTTGAGAATCATCTCTATTATCGCCTCGCTGCTCATTGCTTCTCTGATAATCATCTCTGTTGTTTCCTCCTGTGTTTGCCCGAAAGCCTGCCGAAATTTGTCCTGGGGCATCATAGTTCGGGTACTGCCGAGGAAATCGTCGCCTCGGTTGATAATTTCGACCACGGTCCTCCTCTGGTGACCTGTGCCGTTTGTTGTGAACAGCATCTTCTCCATCTGCCCATCTGTTTGCTATTTCCATTAACGCGGATACTGTCTTTGGGTTGGTCCTCCCCAAGTCCTCGACAAAATCTCCACGCCTGATTCCTGCAACAAACGCATCTATCGCTCTCTCGTCAGATATATTTTCTGCCGAGTTTTTGATGATGTTCCACCTTTGGATATATTTTCTCATTGGCTCGTCTGGCTTTTGTCGACATGCTCTCAACTCCTCTAACGACGCAGGTTTTTTGCATGTGGACCTGAAGTTCTTGACGAATACGTCCTCGAAGCTTTCCCAACTGTCGATAGATCCTGGAGGGAGTTTCTTTATCCAAGACCGTGCGGCTCCACTTAAATGCACCTGGATGCTTTGCATAGCTGTTGCTCTGGTTCCTCCTGTGAGTTTCACCGTCTCGAGATAATCAACTAGCCAATCTTCTGGATCTTGAAGGCCGTCGAATTTTTTGAAATTATCAGGCAACTTGAACCCCGAAGGTACTCGAGTTTTCCGCACTCTCCTCGTGAAGCACGGCAAACCACACATATCCTCGTTGTTTAACTCTGGGGACTGCCGATGTTCTCTTCTGCTTTGTCGCGCTCTGTCGACCCTTACTTGTGCTGCCGTATCTCTTGCTCCACTTAGTCCTTCAGGAGCTGCTGCTGCTACTGCCGCGGGTCGTGGACTATTTTGCCTTGCTGTTCCTTCGGGAGGTGTTGATACAAACGCCGTCCCCATGGCTCCAACTCCTACTATCGCCATGTTGTACAGTGTTTCCCTTAGATCTCCTGGAGGTGGTTTAGATGCGAGGATAAAAGCATGTGTCGCTATATACCCAGCCTCTGGTGTCTTAGGGATGATGTTTCCTCTTGTGTCAATCGACATAAAGGACATGTCGAGGTTTTGGACCAGATGCTCTCTTTTTGCTTCGGGTATGTGTTGTAACCTTGATCTTGCTCTGTTCCGAGCCTCTCTGTGGCTATCACCCGAAGTTCTAGATTGTCGACTCAGCTCTGCCCTTCTCCTGCTGGATGCAGAAGCTGCCTCCTTTCTTCTGTTTAACTCAGCTGTCTGTTTTTCCAATTCCCTTGCAGCTCGTGCGAGCCTATATTGATATGCTTGTAATTCCTCTGGCGTGGTTGTGGTGGCCATTGGTTCTGAGCCGTCCATAGCTCTCGCGGCTCTATCCCATGCTGCTTGTGGGAGTCAAACTCTGTGTCGCGGCTGTGGCCCGACGTATTTATTGCCCAGGCCTCGCCGCAGATCAGAGGGATCGACGTATGGATTTCCCAGATCGTCGAAAGCCTCAGATGTTTCTTCTTGGTCCTGGCTTGGCTCTCCAATGACATAAATCTGATGATATTTTGTATTCAGATCTATGTTGGGTTTGGTGACACCATCGTTGAGATTGGTGAAAACCTTGCCCACTGTAGTAGATTTGTCGATGAAGTCATAACTGTCGACACTGCTTGAGCCATCGCTTATATGTGAGTCCGCAGATGACTCAAACGACATGTCGCTGAAGATCTTGGCGAGTTTTTCTCTTGCCCTGGTGATGATGTAGCGTGATGACGAAGTTTCTTCTTCTCCTGATTCTGTTGACGATGTATAGCTTGAAAAATCGGAATCGACCACCGACGATCCCGACGAAATCGGAATTTCGACACGATACGATCCTTCCTTCTCGACGCGAAAGCGAAACCTTCCGAACGTCATATCCATAGGCTCCGCCAGATACGCATATGCATCCAAACGGGAGGGTGGGTGAGGAACAAAATCAACAGAACCAGTAGCGATCTGTTTACCTCGATCCATTGCGTTGCTTGCGATTGATGAAGTCGATGATTTCACGGTTGATGAAGTCGATGATCTTGAACGTGCCATCGAGACCAGATCCTTACGCCTCTAGTTCCCACAGACGGCGCCAATTGACAAGGTATTAACTTGTCAATGCCTACGGATTGTAGACTATGGTTTAGTTGGAAGTAGAGGGCAAGTAGATCTCGAAGGTTTCAGCCGAAAAGTACTCGACGATTATGAAACTAGGGTTTGTAAACAATGATTCGATGATCTCTGCGTCCCTCGACTCCCCCTTATATAGGAGGCGGAGCCGAGGGATTCGTGCTGTACAAGTTACAAAGTCCGGGAAGGTTTCTAACTCATCCCAGAAGATTACAAATAAGACTTTCTATTACAACTCTAGCTTTCCTTAATAATATCTTGGGCTTCCGAATCTTCTTATTCTTCGGGTAGTGGGCCTTCAGTAAACCCCGGGTACTATCTTCGGCAGGCCCATTTGGGATGCCTATGTCACCTCCTGCCTGGAGTCGACACCGAGCACGGTCGTTTGGACAAAAAATGGATTCGTCAAATTCAAAACAGAAACATGACTTTTTTCTGCTTTTAGATTTTGGTAAAAAATAAAAATTACCCCCGGCGCACTGCCGCATTAGGTGCGCCGGCGGTAACCTAGACTATACAGTCAAGTCGGCCCTCCTCCCTCTTCTCCTTCCTCACTTCTCCCATTCTCATCTTTCCCTCCTCCTCTTCTCCTCACCGACGTCCTCCTCCTCCTACTCCGGTGACCTCCTCCTCCTCCTACTTCAGTGACCTCCTCCTCCGGTAACAACCTCCACCTCCGGCCTTCTCCTTCTCCTTCTTCTTCTCCTCCTCCTCCTCCACCTCCACCTCCGGCCATCTTCTCATCCTCCTCTGATACGTCTCAAACGTATCTATACTTTCTTATGTTCCATGCTAATTTATTGATGATACTCACATGTTTTATACACACTTTATGTCATATTTATGCATTTTCCGGCACTAACCTATTGACAAGATGCCGAAGAGCCAGTTGCTGTTTTCTGCTGTTTTTGGTTTCAGAAATCCTACAAAGGAAATATTCTCGGAATTGGACGAAATCAACGCCCAGGGTCTTATTTTTCCACGAAGCTTCCAGAAGACCGAGAGGGATACGAAGTGGGGCGACGAGGCGCAGCCACAACAGGGCCGCGCGGCCAAGGGTGGGGCCGCGCCGCCCTGTTGTGTGGGACCCTCGTGACGCCCCTAAACCTACCCTTCCACCTACTTAAAGCCTTCGTCGCGAAACCCCAGTACCGAGAGCCACGATACGGAAAACCTTCCAGAGACGTCGCCGCCGCCAATCCCATCTCGGGGGATTCAGGAGATCGCCTTCGGCACCCTGCCGGAGAGGGGAATCATCTCCCGGAGGACTCTTCATCGCCATGATCGCCTCCGGAGTGATGTGTGAGTAGTTCACCCCTGGACTATGGGTCCATAGCAGTAGCTAGATGGTTGTCTTCTCCTAATTGTGCTATCATTGTTCGATCTTGTGAGCTGCCTAACATGATCAAGATCATCTATTTGTAATGCTACATGTTGCGTTTGTTGGGATCAGATGAATATGGAATACCATGTTATGTTGATTATCAATCTATCATCTATGTGTTGTTTATGATCTTGCATGCTCTCCGTTGCTAGTAGAGGCTCTGGCCAAGTTGATACTTGTAACTCCACTAGGGATAAAACATCAATGCTTTGTCTAAGGATATTTGTGTTGATTACATTACGCACCATACTTAATGCAATTGTTTGTTGTTTGCAACTTAATACTGGAAGGGGTGCGGATGCTAACCCGAAGGTGGATTTTTTAGGCATAGATGCATGCTGGATAGCGGTCTATGTACTTTGTCGTAATGCCCAATTGAATTTCACACTACTCATCATGATATGTATGTGCATTTTTATGCCCTCCTTAGGCTGGTGCCAATGGGGGCGGGAGGCGGGGCGCTATCACCCAGCGCGGGGCGGGAGGCGGGTGGGACGAGAGCGAGGGGCGACGGCGGGGGCGCCGGGCGGTATCGCCCGCTCCCGCTCGGCTACCGCCCGCGTTGGGGGCGAGAGCGAGGTGGGAGCGAGGCGAGAGGCGGGCGAGAGTGGGGGCGATAGGAGGTAGGAGACGACCAGGCTGGTCAGTTTTTATTTTATTTTCTTTCCTTCTTTTATTCTTTAAATCGCTTTAGGCTACCAAATTGATTCACACAAACTTTGGAAAGTTTGTAATCTAACCAGTATGATTTTCGGTCACTAATGATTACTCTTTCAGTTCAAAATACAAACACAAGTACACACTTGTCATATAGGCTATTTAGTTGAATAAAATAACATTTTAAGTTGAATAAAATAATTTTCTTGCATTATTTTGAATGTCTAAAAAAAATCGAGTGAAATAACTTAATGTGAAAAAGAAATAGTGATGTGGAGGAGAGAGAAGTGAGAGATGGCACTATAGCCCGTGCATTGGCAACGTGGGGTGAGAGTGTGGTGAGAGTGGGGTGAGAGTGAGGGAAAAAGCTGATGTGGCGGGTGAGAGTGAGGTGAGGCATTGGCACCAGCCTTATTTGTCAATTGCCCAACTGTAATTTGTTCACCCAACTTGCTATTTCTTATTGGAGAGACACCACTAGTGAACTGTGGACCCCGGTCCATTCTTTTACATCGAATACAATCTACTGCAAACATTGTTATTTACTGTTCTTTGCAAACATCATCTTCCACACTATACATCTAATCCTTTGTTACAGCAAGCCGGTGAGATTAACAACCTCACTGTTACGTTGGGGCAAAGTACTTTGATTGTGTTGTGCAGGTTCCACGTTGGCGCCGGAATCCCTGGTGTTGCGCCGCACTACATTCCGCCACCAACAATCTTCACGTGCTTCTTGACTCCTACTGGTTCGATAAACTTGGTTTCTTACTGAGGGAAAACTTGCCGCTGCACGCATCATACCTTCCTCTTGGGGTTCCCAACGGACGCGTGCTGTACGCGTATCAAGCAACATTTTCTAGCGCCGCTGCCGGGGAGATCAAGACACGCTGCAAGGCGAGTCTCCCACTTCCAATCTCTTTACTTTGTTTTTGTCTTGCTTTACTTTACTTTATTTTACTGCTTTGTTTGCTTATTATATCAAAAATACAAAAAAAATAGTTACTTGTTTTACTGTATTTACTGTCTTGTTTGCGTTCTCCATATTAAAAAAACACAAAAAAATTAGTTACTTGCATTTACTTTATCTAGTTTGCTTTATTTACTACTGCTAAAATGGGTACTCCTGAAAATACTAAGTTGTGTGACTTCACAAGCACAAATAATAATGATTTCTTATGCACACCTATTGCTCCACCTGCTACTACAGCAAATTTTTTTGAAATTAAACCTGCTTTACTAAATCTTGTTATGAGAGAGCAATTTTCTGGTGTTAGTTCTGATGATGCTGCTGCCCATCTTAATAATTTTGTTGAACTATGTGAAATGCAAAAGTATAAGGATGTAGATGGTGACATTATAAAATTAAAATTGTTTCCTTTCTCTTTAAGAGGAAGAGCTAAAGATTGGTTGCTATCTTTGCCTAAGAATAGTATTGATTCATGGACTAAATGTAAGGATGCTTTCATTGGTAGATATTATCCTCCTACTAAAATTATATCTTTGAGAAGTAGCATAATGAATTTTAAGCAATTGGATAATGAGCATGTTGCTCAAGCATGGGAAAGAATGAAATCTTTGGTTAAAAATTGCCCTACCCATGGACTGACTACTTGGATGATCATCCAAACCTTTTATGCAGGATTGAATTTTTCTTCGCGGAACCTATTGGATTCAGCTGCTGGAGGTACTTTTATGTCCATCACTCTAGGCGCCGCAACAATGCTTCTTGATGATATGATGATTAATTACTCTGAATGGCACACGGAAAGAGCTCCACAAGGTAAGAAGGTAAATTCTATTGAAGAAACCTCCTCCTTGAGTGATAAGATTGATGTTATTATATCTATGCTTGTGAATGGTAGATCTAATGTTGATCCTAATAATGTTCCGTTAGCTTCATTGGTTGCCCAAGAAGAACATGTTGATGTGAACTTCATTAAAAATAATAATTTCAACAACAATGCTTATCGGAATAATTCTAGTAACAACTATAGGCCATATCCTTCTAATAATGGTAATGGTTATGGTAATTCTTATGGTAATTCTTACAACAATAATAGAAATGTACCCTCTGGTCTTGAAGCCATGCTTAAATAATTTATTAGTACACAAACTGCTTTTAACAAATCTGTTGAAGAAAAGCTTGGCAAAATTGATATTCTTGCTTCTAAGGTTGATAGTCTTGCTGCTGATGTTGATCTTTTAAAATTGAAAGTTATGCCTAATGAAAATAAAGATATTAAGTCATTTGCTACAACAAACGCCATCCATGTTCGAATTAATGAGAATATTAGATTGATGGCCGAATTGCGTGCTAGGTGGGAAAAAGAAGAAAATGCTAAAGAGAATAATGTAGCTAAAGTTTGGACTATTACCACCACTAGTAATGCTAATGCTTCACATGTTGCTACACCTCCTACTATCAATGGTAAAATAATTGGCGTTGGCAATGTTTCTACTCCTAATGTAAAGCGTGAAAAACTGCTTGAAACTGCCTGTGATAAAACTGCTGAAATTTTTCAAAATATTGGGGACAACGATCCCATTGCTTTAGATCATAATGGTTTAGATTTTGATGATTGTCACATCTCTGAAGTTATAAAGTTCTTACAAAAACTTGCTAGAAGTCTCAATGCTAGTGCTATAAACTTGGCCTTTACAAAACATATTACAAATGCTCTCATAAAAGCTAGAGAAGAGAAACTAAAACTTGAAACTTCTATTCCTAGGAAGTTAGAAGATGGTTGGGAGCCCATCATTAAGATGAAGGTCAATGATTTTTATTATAATGCTTTATGTGATCTTGGTGCAGGTATTTCCATTATGCCTAAGAAAATCTATAATATGCTTGACTTGTCACAATTGAAAAATTGTTATTTGGATATTAATCTTGCTGATAACTCTACAAAGAAACCTTTGGGGAGGATTGATAATGTTCGCATTACGGTTAACAATAACCTTGTCCCCGTTGATTTTGTTGTCTTGGATATTGAATGCAATGCATCTTGTCCCATTATTTTGGGAAGACCTTTTCTTTGAACTGTAGGTGCTATTATTGATATGAAGGAAGGTAATATTAAATATCAATTTCCTCTCAAGAAAGGTATGGAACACTTCCCTAGAAAGAGAATGAAGTTACCTTTTGATTCTATCATTAGAACAAACTAGTTGAATGCCCGTGCTTCGCTACGGAGTAAACGGCAGTTAATATCTTTCATATGTATCTAAGGGCAGTGCTAGGTACATCTCGCCCTGTAGTATACTTGTTACTTGAAGATGTAGTCTATATATTCCATGCAAACTAAATATTCGTGTTCTAGAAAGGCTCTAACTTGAAACATGAGGCAGGGAAAAGTAGAGAAGCGAAACAATAAGTAGAAAATAAGCTCAGTGTAATCTCTATCATTTTGAACAGATAAAAATGAGAGTCCATAGTCTATTATTCCCAAATGTTCTGTGGGTTCATTTAATAATGAGAAAAGTGTAATCATATTTAAATTGGGTACACAACCTTTTTAGAACTCCCCAAAACATCAAAGCATGAACATATACCATGGATCAACAGAAAATTCCATGTACAACAATTATAAACCTCCTAAATTGCTCTTAATTTTTTTATCATATCACATGTTATGTATATAAATATGAAAAATAAACTTGTACTTTGCACAATACAATTCAGTATGCATACAACATAAGGATCCAAATAACTTAGATGTACTCACTTGACACAATTAGTATATTCTCGCACAACAACAGAAATGTTGTTTTTGACTTCATTTGAATTGTACTTGAGCACCTTCCTTTTGGTCATAACCATCTTACATGAGCATTGTATGTCACCATAAATATTTTACCTAAAATATGTAAGAATATGCAACTGGTACGCTCTAACAAAATAAAGATTGTATGCAACATTCAATACTTACCATTTAAACCATTGTACAGTTTTGCAAATGGTGAACTTCTTTGTGAGAATTCTGGTTTTACTACATGGAAACATATCAAGCTGCTCTATCTTCAAGAATCTTAATCTGGGCATGCACCAAAGTCAAAACCATGAGCTTGAGATATATAATTCAAATGCATCTTTTATTCACCTCCAAATCATATTAGCGTCAAACATGTCGATACACAAGAAAATACACATGGCAGATGAACAGCTAAGGTACTGGCCATCTTTCTTCATATATTATTTCTTGATACATATTCAAATTATATCGGTGAGAGTAATGCTAAGATAAACATTTGTTCAACTACAACATCTAACCATAAATAATTAGCAATACAACGTCTTACCATAAATACAACTACAAGGAGAAACATTTGTTAAATTACATGGTTTATCATGGTTGGAGATTTTAGGAGTCCGTCCAAGCTAGTCAATCCAATGGTGGAAAACATAGGAGTACTGAAAAGTATTGGCAATATTCATATATTTTTCATTACTATAAGGGTAGTTAGGTAATTTCGATTTCACATGCCCATGTGTCACTCTCTCCCTCGTCTCTCTATAAATTCACCGGGGCATTTTATAATTTGTCACACTTTTCTTTTCACCTTTATTATTTGCCACACGACCACCACTTATCATTATCACTGACATGTGGTGGTAACGTGGCAAATAATAGAATCAGAGAAAAGTGTGCCAAATTATAAAATTTCCACACTTCAACAACCCATCAGCGTTGCCATGGAGGCAACCGCCGCCCTGTCCCCTCCCACTTTGTCGCCCTCTTATCCCTTCCGCCGACATCCTCTCCTCGTAGACCACATGCCTTCGCTTCGCCACCCATCCACGCTTGTTCACCACCCAGATCCCCTTGCCCCTGCAAAAATTCCCATTTGTAGTCATCGCTAACGCTCCGGCGTAGTCCATCCCTCCCTGCGAAGGGAAACTTGGCTAGGATCGAGCAACGTACGCTGGTGGGCACCTTCTCGACCGGCGCCAGCGTAGTCCATTCTCTCAATCCAGTCCTGGCGACGGGAGAGGGCATGGAGGGGTATCTGGTTGGGTTCGAGCGTCGTCTGCGGTTTGGTAGCATTTGGTTTCATCTTTCAAAATGGTTACCCTGTGCCATCAAAACTTAGTGGAAATATCCATTTCTAGCAATTACTCTGCAAAAAGATAACTGATCATTATTTCACAATGGTATGAATATTGTAGCGTACTGCTTACACCCAGTATTGTATTAACTTGGTCACACCAATCCCATATTTACAATTTGTGATTTTTTTTTTCAAATTTCTTACTGCCCCTAGAAAAAGAACTATGGAGAGATCTAGCTCTTAGGCGGTATCAGGAAATTCTAATGTAATTGAGTATTTTATATCTATATCCTTTACGGAAATTCAATTCGGCTTTCGGGTGCGTATGCTCCCTCTACTAAAAAATTATATTTCAAGATGTCAAAAAATTTGGATAAAAAATTATACATGTACATCTTCATAATATACGTGCGTTCGTCAAGTTTCACGAAAAACCAATATTTTTTGTGGTCTATATAAAAAAGAGAAAGTTTATCTTGTGAAAAGCATTTTTTTAGCACTGAATTTTGTCTTTCTTATACACATCACATGATAAGTCGATTTTTTATGAAAAGACTTTGTGAGCACGTAGCACGTGAAGATGTACGTGCGAACTTTTAGTTTCATTTAAAAAAAAAATGTATGTAAGATGCATTTCGAAATATAGAGAGCATATGGACCCATGTTCCAAAACACCACTCTTGTAACTAATCAAGTAGCACACAATATGGTACATCACTAACTTCAATTTTCATAGGGTACTCTGCAAAGATCTCCTACATATACTGGGTGTAAGCAGTACGCTACAATATTCATACCATTGTGAAATAATGTTCAGTTATCTTTTTGCAGAGTAATTGCCAGAAATGGATACTTCCACTAAGTTTTGATGGCACGGGGTAACCATTTTGAAATGAAACCAAATCCTGCCAAACCGCAGACGACGCTCGAACCTAACCAGATACCCCTCCATGCCCTCTCCCGTCGCCAGGACTGGATTGAGAGAATGGACTACGCCGGCGCCGGTCGAGAAGGTGCCCACCAGCGTACATGGTAGAGGGATCTTACATTGTCAAAAGTAATAGACTGTACATTCTTAGTTAAAAACATGGAAACCTTAGTGAGCATGATTCAAATTGATTGTTTGTCACTATCATTTGCAAAGTACAGAGAGAACAAGCTTCATTGATTTGAACATATTTTATTAATTTATTCTAGGGTGATTAATGAAGGGCGGGCCTGGTGCAGCGGTAGAGCCTCACCGCCTGTGACCGAGAGGTCCCAGGTTCGAGTCGCGGTCTCCTCACATTGCACTTCGTGAGGGTAAGGCTTGCCACTAACACCTTCCCCAGACCCCGCACAGTGCGGTAGCTCTCAGCACTGGGTACGTCCTTTTTTTTATTCTAGGGTGATTAATCTCTACTGAACAACAAGAACAATTAATAGAAAAATCAGTTTTCCACATGAACTTTGAAGGCATGAATAATTTTCTTTTCTAAGTTTTTTTGCAAAAGTAACTGCAGTATTTTGTAAATTTGGACTGCCAGAACTACACCGGAGACAAGGACGGTCTTGGAAAGTGTGAGCAGGTAAAACTATGTCTTTTTTGTTTACCAGTATATTACCCTTCTCTTTCATCTAAGTCTACCCGATTAGTCTTAATTAGAGCTTCCTTTTCTGTCATCTATTTTTTTTGTCATATTTGATCTCAACTGCATTTGTAATCGACACATTAGATGAAGGAACACCAAGATGCAATTAGTTGACAGAAGCTGCAAAGAACAAGGCTGCATACACAAGTGCAGGAAGGAGGCAGCTTTTTGATGTATTTCAAGGCTGCATATGGATGCGTCTTTGCATTATTATTCAAAATTCTGAGATCAACTCATTTGTTCAAATTGCTAAAAGCTCTTTATTTGTTTTACTTTTTTGTTATAGTTATTCTTATATAAATTCTAAGGTCAACTCATTGGTTGAAATTGCTGAACGCTCTTTATTTGTGGCCGAGTTAGGTGTTGTGTCACGTGGAGTGACACAGGGTTTGAACCGATCAGTGAGGTAGCACTATGTCGTCTTGTTAGTAAAGAAATTTCGCATCAAAGTTCAGAAAAAAATACAGCAGGAAAGGACATTCACCTGCGGCATGTCTCCTATGGAGCTGGAACGAGTTCATGACCGACGCCAATGGCTTGCTTGCCGACGGGCAGAGACAACAGAGACAGTGCGCTAGCCTTTAGTATGCGACATGCTGGCTCGCACGTCTGCAGCCCGTCAGTATCCGCGTATGTGTTCGTCGCTTCGAAGTCCGATCTGGGCGCGCCAGCCGTCAACGCCATACTGCTGCCCCAGCCCTGTCTCGTGATGTTGCTGCCCAGATACAGAGCAATGGCCCCCGTAGATCTTGGTCCTACTCGAACGATGACGGGTTGGTCCCCAAGCTCGGTGACGAGACCCCAATCCAAGGAGAGGCCGCAATGCACAGCTCGGCGACAATGTGGAATTTGGGATGGTGTGATCCATATTGGATGGCCGCACAGGTCGGCGCGATGCAACCTGGAGTTTGTTTCGGTGGTTGAGAATAATGGGGATTTGATTTGAAATAAAGACATGGGGGTATTATTGTCCATCCTGAAAGTGTGACACCAGACATTCACCAGTTTGCTCTTAATAGTAGAGATTATGATGTTGATGCTTCATCTCTTGATAATACTTGATTCACACTTTCTGCGCCTAGCTGAAAGGCGTTAAAAAAAGCGCTTATGGGAGACAACCAATGATTTTACTTCTGCACTTTTATTTTATATTTGAGTCTTGGAAGTTGTTACTACTGTAGCAACCTCTACTTATCTTTATTTTATTGCATTGTTGTGCCAAGTAAAGTCTTTGATAGTAAGGTTCATACTAGATTTGGATTACTGCGCAGAAACAGATTTCTTGCTGTCACGAATTTGAGTAGTATTCTCTGTAGGTAACTCAGAAAAATCTGCCAATTTACGTGAGTGATCCACAGATATGTACGCAACTTTCATTAAATTTGAGCATTTTTATCTGAGCAAGTTTAGTGCCCCAGAAAAATTCGTCTTTACGGACTGTTCTATTTTGACAGATTCTGCCTTTTATTTCGCATTGCCTGTTTTGCTATGTTTGATGGATTTCCTTATTCCATTAACTTTCAGTAGCTTTGTGCAATGTCCAGAAGTGTTAAGAATGATTATGTCACCTCTGAACATGTGAATTTTTGATTATGCACTAACCCTCTAATGAGTTTGTTTTGAGTTTGGTGTGGAGGATGTTTTCAAAGATCAAGAGAGTAGGATGATACAATATGATCAAGGAGAGTGAAAGCTCTAAGCTTGGGGATGCCCCCGTGGTTCATCCCTGCATATTTCAAGAAGACTCAAGCATCTAAGCTTGGGGATGCCCAAGGCATCCCCTTCTTCATCGACAAATTATCAGGTCACCTCTAGTGAAACTATATTTTTATTCCGTCACATCTTATGTGCTTTACTTGGAGCGTCTTTATATTCTTGTTTTTGTTTTGTTTGAATAAAATTGGATCCTAGCATTCATTGTGTGGGAGAGAGACACGCTCCGCTGTTGCATATGAACACATATGTTCTTAGCTTTATTCTTAATGTTCATGGCGAAGGTTGAAACTGCTTCGTTAATTCTTATATGGTTGGAAACAGAAAATGCTACATGTGGTAATTGGTATAATGTCTTGAATAATTTGATACTTGGCAATTTTTGTGCTCATATAGATCATGTTTAAGCTCTTGCAGCATGTACTTTGCACCTATTAGTGAAGAAATACTGTAGAGCTTGTTGACATTTGGTTTGCATGATTGGTCGCTCTAAAGTCTAGATATTTTCTGGTGAGGATTTGAACAACAAGGAAGACAGTGTAGAGTCTTATAATGCTTGCAATAAGTTCTTATGTAAGTTTTGCTGTACCGGTTCATACTTGTGTTTGCTTCAAACAACCTTGCTAGCCTAGCCTTGTATTGAGAGGGATTACTTCTCGTGCATCCAAAATCCTTGAGCCAAAAACTATGCCATTTGTGTCCACCATACCTACCTACTACATGGTATTTTTCCGCCATTCCAAAGTAAATTGCTTGAGTGCTACCTTTAAAATTTCATTCTTTGTCTTTGCAATATATAGCTCATGGGAAAAATAGCTTAAAAACTATTGTGGTATTGAATATGTACTTATGTATCTTATTGTCAACACCCGGATTTCTAAGCCCGGATGCCTATTATGTCATACATCGCAATCCCAGGAATATTGTTGTTGCGAGGCATAATAGTTAAGTATCACAGTCATCATTCATTACAAACCATAATGTCTTACAATTGGAATCACATCATCCATATTATACGAATAGTTGATCTATTGATCAACGAACAAACACAAGTTCATAGCGGAAGCGTAAGATACAAGGACTCTCTAGTCCACAGGCCAATGCTTGACGTCGGAAGACTCCTAGTTGTCGTAGGCGTCCTGCTGGTCATCTCCTTGTTCATCTTCATACTCTGGCCATTTGAATAGCCAGGGACAAAGCCGTGAGTACTTCAAGTACTCGCAAACTAATACTAGTGTAAGTGCTAGACATTTCTAGTAAGGTTTGCTAAGCTCTAGTTTATTTGCATAAAGCCAGTTTTAGTTCACAAGTATTTGAGAAAAAGCTTATTCAAGTGCTAACTAACTCAAGTGGGAACATTAGTGTCATTCCCACCATTCAAGTGGTGATTTCAATTCAATTCACCACTTCACAATTCATTTCACCATAATTTTCAAGAATTTGACATCGGAAACTGTATGGCCTTTCCAACCGTCCGTAACCATGGACGCGGCTATTCGAATAGATTGACACTCTGCAGAGGTTGCACACTTGTGCCAAAACATTTGATTTCATCCGTCGGGATTACCCCGAATCATCCCAATTCATGAACTGACCTCCGTTCTTGGCACGGGTGCTTGTCCACCAAGCGCGGGCTGGTCCGGCGAGATAGTGGGTTGCAAACAAAACCTTCTCATTTGCTTCCACTCCGGCTACTTCTAAGTTGTTCTCCATGGTCTGGAGCCAGTCGTCGGCGTCGAGGGGTTCTTCCGTCTTGCTAAACACCGGAGGATTGGTGTTCTGAAAGTTCTTGAGCTTGGATCCGGGGTGGTCATGATTTCCAGGGCCTTGATTGGCAATGTTCTGCAAGGCTGCGATGTTGGCTTGGCGTTCAGCTCTTTCTGTCTCCCTGTCGGCAAGCAGGGTTTGCAGCAGTTGCATCATCGCATCGTTGTTGGTGCGATTGGGAGGGTCCATCTGAAGATGGAGAAGATCATGAGATAAGAGGGAAATTGCTATGGTTTATTTTGAGTAAGTTTGAAAACATTTGAAAACTTGTCGTTTTTTCATGACAAACATAACATTCATTCATTCATTCAACAAACATTACAAACTAACACACTCATACTCCAATGGTTTTAAGAACCATTCTCATGCTACGATACAAAGGACGGGATACAACTCACACCTACATAAGTGAAACTAGTGCAACTACTCCTCATCCTCGACGTCGATCGGGACGTAGTCGTCAGGTCCTGCCTCCAGGAACTCGTAGTCCTCCTCCTCGGTGAACTCGTCCTCCTCAAAGTCGTCGTCGTCGCTCAGGAAGGATCCTCCTCCCTGAAGGTCGATACCTCCGTCGCCGTCCTCCATCTCTCTAAGCTGATCCTCCTGGGCCTTGACAGTGGCCTCAAGTGCTGCGATCTTGGCGCGAAGGCGCACAATCGTAGCGTCCTTCTTGGCACGCTGCTGGCGAAGGGCCTTGCGGTCGTTGTTGAGCAGCTTGATCGCCTCACCCTGCTCGATGATGTGAGCATGGGTCTGGTTCGCGTAAGCGCGAGTGGCGTCGAGGTCCTTCTGAGTCTGGTAGAGCATGAAGTCCAGGTGCTCAGCATGGTGCCTCAACTGCGGGTGCGGCTGCAGCTCCATAGGCACTCCCATGGCATCACGCCTCACGAGATGCGCGAAGCGCGAAGCGAGGATGTGCACCACGTTCTGTCCACAGAGGCGCGCAAGTGCCTCCTGAAGGCCACGTGCGAGTCCGTCGAGCCAGTTGCTCTCGCGGAAGGAGAAAAGGATCCTCTCCGAGGTGGGATGCTCCATCTTGCCCCTCAAGTCAGCGGTGATGATCCACTGCAACTCTCCTCCAGGAGTGTCGTCCACCTGAATCCCGTGGAACTCAGGGTGCGGGCGCTCGAGGAAGTCCGAAAGGGCGTTGAGGTCGTGCTCGAAGATCAAGCTCCCTCCGTTCCCAAGCTGGTAAAACTTGGTGTTGGTGGGTTCATTCGGCTCCATCTGAAAGAGAATTGGATGAGTAAGTTAGAGAGTGCAAAGTGTGGCAAAATTTTAAGTAGATTCAAATAAGATAGAACATGATTCATCAAATTTTGGACAAGTCTCAAAGACAAGAGTGTAAGTAAATTTTCACAAATATTCTCTTCATTTGATTTCAAAGTTAAGTTTTTCAGAATGCCCATTCTAACTAAGGTCTTCTAAGGTCAAACAATGGCTCTGATACCAACTTGTCAACACCCGGATTTCTAAGCCCGGATGCCTATTATGTCATACATCGCAATCCCAGGAATATTGTTGTTGCGAGGCATAATAGTTAAGTATCACAGTCATCATTCATTACAAACCATAATGTCTTACAATTGGAATCACATCATCCATATTACACGAATAGTTGATCTATTGATCAACGAACAAACACAAGTTCATAGCGGAAGCGTAAGATACAAGGACTCTCTAGTCCATAGGCCAACGCTTGACGTCGGAAGACTCCTAGTTGTTGTAGGCGTCCTGCTGGTCATCTCCTTGTTCATCTTCATACTCTGGCCATTTGAATAGCTAGGGACAAAGCCGTGAGTACTTCAAGTACTCGCAAACTAATACTAGTGTAAGTGCTAGACATTTCTAGTAAGGTTTGCTAAGCTCTAGTTTATTTGCATAAAGCCAGTTTTAGTTCACAAGTATTTGAGAAAAAGCTTATTCAAGTGCTAACTAACTCAAGTGGGAACATTAGTGTCATTCCCACCATTCAAGTGGTGATTTCAATTCAATTCACCACTTCACAATTCATTTCACCATCATTTTCAAGAATTTGACATCGGAAATTGTATGGCCTTTCCAACCGTCCGTAACCGTGGACGCGGCTATTCGAATAGATTGACACTCTGCAGAGGTTGCACACTTGTGCCACAACATTTGATTTCATCCGTCGGGATTACCCCGAATCATCGTAACACAGTACGCGGATCATCAACCATAACCTTTCACTTATAAATCCTAGTATGAGCACCTCTCCCCATGAGCTTGGCCTCCCAGTGAAGACCAACTGTCAACCTGGGAACTGCACAGGGCTTGGCCGTACAATTCACCTCAATTCACATCATTTCTCAACAACGGAGGCAGCCTCAAGCGTAACCCCTATGATGTGTGTTCAGAGGGAACCCATACTAAAATGCATAAACTTCCAGTTAAGCCCTTCCCATAATCAGGTATTGTGGGGGTACTCAATATTGGAAAGGTATCGCATTCAAACCAATATCAGTTTTATCAAAAATCACCATCTTCTCTTTGTCATATTCACCTTCAAAAATCATTCAATGGAATGCTTCATCGTTCCAAGGTTTCAAAATTCAATTCAAGTCACATTGTTCCCATCTAGAGTAGTCAAGTTTTAATTCATTAGCACTAGCTCTAAATCATGAGGGGTGCTACCTTGCTTTGCTTGATGGGGACTAACTTTACTACTCTAGTAAACTTCTTTCACTTTGACCAAAGTTAACTATAAAAGTAACTCTTGGAAAACAACAAGTAAAACTTGTATGGTAAAAACTTGGGGTAGGCCTATGGTAATAAAAGGTAAGACTAATGGTGCCTTGCCCCAAAGGGCTTTGCACTTTGCAAGAATATTAGCTTGCCTTGGTAGTTCTCAAAGTTCTCCTCCTCCTCCTCTTGGTAGCAACCTTCTTCCTCCGGGTATTCTCCGGTGCTAGCGTCTAAATTTAAATACGAGTATAATCACTCAACTAATTAAATGGCTATTCCATACATCACATATATTCACACAAACTATTCTAAGCACACAATTAATCTAATTGGGGTGCATTAGTTGTGTTGCTTGAGGAGAAATAATTTCCTTTTATTTATTATGTAAATGATAGTTTCCATAGGGTCCTTGAGAAATAATTTCCTCTCATTGAAATCTTCTTAAGATTTAATTTCTCAAACAATCATACAGGAACTTATATTGACCTAAGTCAAACATTCATCACCATCATTTGAGAAAACGATTTAAATGAGGTAGATCACCTCATACCCTTTTAATAATGCTACAATTGATTTAAATCTCCAAGTAATTCATATAAGAGAGTTTGGCCAGGGGTCCAAACATCACATGAATTCATTTGGGACAAGATTTAAACGAAGTACAATACTCCATATGATTTGCATAATAGTTTTGGACAATATCACTTAGATAAACTAGCCATATTGTCCATTAATTAAACTAGGGCATGATCATGCAAAGTGACCACACCATTTTATTGCATAAACAATTAGTGTAAGTCAAATGTGAGCTATTGGGGTTGGAATTAACTTAATATCTATTTTGGTTGATTTTTAATAATTATTTGAATAGGGAAAAGTCCCTGCCTTCTTCTTTTTATCAGATTAATTCTACAACTAATCTTGAGATGAGACCAGTGGCATATTGTAGATATTTTTAGTAGCTTTCCAACAATATCAAATTTGTTAAATTTGGCCAAGCCAAACAGATTCTATGGATTTTCAAAGTTGGAGCCAGTATTGAATTTAAATGGATTTGAATTAGACATGATTTGAATAAATGGGCTGGCGGGAAACGGAGTTGGGCCGAAACGGTTTGAAAAAGGGAAAAACGGCCCAACAGCGCAACTCGTGCGAGTGGGCCGCCTGACAGAGTGGGGGCCACTCGTCAGCGACTTATAAACACCGAATCGGTACGAGCGACGCGGCGCGTTGGATTAGAAGGCGATCCAACGGCTCAGGGTCATCGTCTTCTCCGACGAGATCGAGCCACTGGCGCGGCGAGGGTAGGGGGTCGTAGGGCTCACCGAGGCTCCAGCAAGGTTTGGCAGTGTGCTCGAGGTAGATGTGGACGATGGCGAAGCGGCTGGTAGCAGTGGCAGAGCTCGAGGTGGCCTGGATCAACGGCGATTGCTCCAGGGCTTCCGCGGCTCCGAGCTTGCGATTGGCCTTGCTCCGGCGACGATCGAGGTGGCTAAGGGGTTGAGGAGAGGCAGTGGAGGATGGGGAACGAGATGGTGTGCTCCATTGCTTCCAGGGAACGCTCTATTTATAGAGGCGAGTAGGTGGTGCGGGGCAGTGTGGTGGTCGACATGGGCGCGGCGATTCCGGTGAGGTGTTGGGCTAGGCAACGGTGCGGCTGCGTTCTCCTCGTCCAGGCGAAGCTGTAGGTAGCAACGGCACGGTCGGGCGACGTCTGTGGGCGACGCATTGCTTCCGTGTCGTCGGGCGGCGGCTACGGGATTTTCTTCTCCGTCTCCGGCGGCGGCGGTCCAGGGTCTGGTCGTGAGCATGTCTGGCGGCGTCGTGGTGGCGCAGCGATGCTCAACGTCTAGCAAGCGGGGCCAGGGCGAGTGCGAGCGAGTGGAACGGCGCGTGTCCAGTGCGTGTCCACGCGCGACGCGAGCGGCATCCGGCGGCGACCGTGGCGCGCGATCTCCTGCGAGGCTACATCTTCTATGGCGAGGTGGTCGGGGCTAGTTGAGGTAGAGGAGCACGGTGGCGATGTTTGACACCAGGGCCAAGGTGGTGAGTGAAGGAGGAGAGGGGGAGCTCGACATGGCCGACATGGTGGTGTAATGGCCATGTGGTGGTCTCCCTAGGGTTCTTCTTAGGGTCACTATGCTTGTGTTGGTGAGAGGGGGATCCAGGGGACAAGTTAGAGTGAGAGAGGGCAGTAAGGTTTGAGGTAGATCACTATTTCAAATAGTGTTGCATAGTTCCATATTTGCAAATTGGTGAATTTTGTCCAAATTCAATTGAGTTCAAAGGTTGCAAGATTTGAATTGTGTGGGTTTAGTTGAGTTATAAATGACCAGAGATGATGAGAGGTGGTGGTGGAATTGTTAAATTCAAAGAATTGCAAATTTGGCTAAGTGTGAGATTGTTCCACTTAATAAAATGTTGCAACTTTGGATTAGCATAGCATTTGATCTAGAAAGAATTTGGCATGGTGATCTTTACCAAAAGTGTTCACCTTGATGTTGTCTTGGATGAGGTGCAAAGAGTTAGCAAAGTTTAGTTTGAAAAATTTGAATTGCAGGGGCTCAAAGTAGTGATCAGACTATAATTGGCAGATTTGACCATTATCATATATGAGCCAAATTTGAATTTGAAAACCATTTGATTTGTGTTTCTTTGATTCCAAAAGTTGTAATAAGTGTTTAGTAACATTATTCAACTAATGGTGAAGACCAAATTGGTCTAGGGTCAAAATTTATAAAAATGGCATAGAGCCATATGTGAGGGTTTTAGGGTTTTTCTTTTATTTGATTTTCTTTCTCTTTTTGATTTATTTGGTTGGTGATCTTCTCATGATCACTTTAGGGTTTTAGGGTATAGCATATACACATAATAACAATCATCATGGCATATCACTCAAATGCACAAGTCCTATGCAGGGCACTATATGCAATTTAAAAAGTTTTTGTTGGTTTGAAATTTTGCTCTCTGGAATCTTCTAACTTTCTTTTTATTGAAATTTGGGATGTTACAAACCCTTCCCCCTTACAAAAGATCTCATCCCGGGATCGAAAAGAAAGTTAGGTACTAAAGAGATCTGGGTACTCCTTCTTCATGAAGTCTTCGCGTTCCCAGGTGGCTTCATCTTCAGTATGATTGCTCCATTGTATCTTCGGAAACTTGATGCTTCGGGTGCGGGTGGTTCGGTAAGCTTCCTCCAGGATGCGAATCGGCACTTCGTGGTAAGTCAGGTCCTTGTTGATATCCACCGATCGGTGATCGATGTTCTTGAACACTTCGGTCTTCTCAGGGACTTCAAGGCACTTCCGGAGGAGTGAGATGTGAAACACGTCGTGCACAGCCGACATTTCTTCGGGTAGCTCCAGTTGATACGATACTTCGCCTCGGCGACTCGGAACTTTGAAAGGTCCGACATATCGGGGTGCGAGCTTTCCTTTCAGCTGAAACCTCTGCATTCCTTTTAAGGGGGATACCTTGAGATAGACGAAGTCTCCAATCTCGAAGGTCATCTCCCGACGTCTCTTGTCGGCGTAGCTCTTCTGTCTTGATTGCGCTGTCTTGAGGTACTCGCGAATCTTGTGCACTTTCTCTTTGGCTTCACGAAGAACATCTGGGCCAAACACTTGGCTTTCTCTGACTTCCGACTAGTTCAGGGGGGTACGGCATTTCCTTCCGTACAAGGCTTCAAAAGGGGCCATCTGCAGGCTGGCTTGATAGCTGTTGTTGTAAGAGAATTCTGCATAAGGTAAGCAGTCTACCCACTTGGATCCATATTCCAATACACATGCTCTCAGCATGTCCTCCAATATCTGGTTGACTCTCTCAGTCTGTCCGTCGGTCTGAGGGTGATAGGCGGTGCTGAAATTCAGACGGGTTCCTAGTCCTTCATGCACTTTCTGCCAGAACCTTGAGGTGAAATGTGATCCTCTATCTGACACTATCGACTTCGGGGTTCCGTGCAGGGCGACTATTCTGGATATGTATAGTTCAGCTAACTTCGGGCCTTGATATGTGGTCTTGACGGCGATGAAATGGGCTACCTTGGTCAGTCTATCGACCACTACCCATATGGAATCATTGCCTTTGCTGGATTTGGGCAGTCCGGTGATAAAGTCCATTCCTACGGAGTCCCACTTCCATTCTGGAATCTGCAGTGGTTGTAGCAGTCCGGCGGGTCGTTGATGTTCTGCCTTGACTCTCTGACAGATGTCACACTTGGCGATGTAGCTGCCTATTTCTCTCTTCATTCCATGCCACCAGAATTGCTCCTTCAGGTCCTGATACATCTTGGTACCTCCGGGGTGGATTGAGTAAAGGGTGTCATGGGCTTCTTGCAGGATAACTTGCTTCAAGTCTGAGTCCGATGGTACGCAAAGGCGTTCTTTGTACGAAAAAACTCCGGCTTCATCTACGGTGAATCCAGGGGCTTTTCCTGCGGCTATCTGTTTCTTGATTCCGTCGATGCTAGCGTTGTCCTTCTGGGCTTCCTTGATCTAGCTAACCAAGGTGGGTTGCAGTTCTATGCTGGCTAGGAATCCTTCACTAACAAGTTCAAGTCTGAACTGTTCAAACTCTTGCTACAAGCTGGGCTGCTCGGTTGCGATCTGCTCGGTTGCGATCATGGAGTTCAACTGACACGGCAGTCGACTCAAAGCATCCGCTACCACATTGGCCTTGCCGGGGTGGTAGTGAATCTCCATGTCGTAATCCTTGATCAATTCGATCCATCGGCGTTGTCTCATGTTCAGCTCCTTTTGGGTGAAGATATATTTCAGGCTTTTGTGGTCGGAGTAGATCTCGCATCGATTACCCATGAGGTAATGACGCCAAACTT
The DNA here is from genome assembly GCF_019359855.2 of Lolium perenne. Taxonomy (NCBI): domain Eukaryota; kingdom Viridiplantae; phylum Streptophyta; class Magnoliopsida; order Poales; family Poaceae; genus Lolium; species Lolium perenne. Next base: position 128,499,181 of record NC_067249.2, on the reverse strand, counting down.
TCAAGGCTAGGACCACGGCTGCAAGCTCGAGGTCATGGGTTGGGTAGTTCTGTTCATGTTGCTTCAATTGTCTTGAAAGGTAGGATACAACTTTGCCTTCTTGCATAAGCACACATCCAAGACCAGTCTTGGAGGCGTCGCAATTTACGTCAAAGGGCTTAGCGATGTCTGGCACGATCAGGATTGGGGCTGTTGTCAGTCTACTCTTGAGCTGTTGAAAGCTCTCTTCACATTTGTCAGTCCACTCAAACTTCTTGTCCTTCTTTAGCAGTTGGGTCATTGGTTGAGCGATGCTCGAAAAGCCTTCTACAAATCTGCGGTAATATCCGGCTAATCCAAGAAAAGCGCGGACCTCGGTTTGGGTGGTTGGGGCTTGCCATTCCATAACAGTTTTGATCTTGGTGGGATCTACGGCAATTCCTCCTGCAGACAAGATGTGTCCCAGGAATCCTACTTCCTCCAACCAAAACTCACACTTGCTGAACTTGGCATACAACTGGTGGTGTCTAAGGGTTTCTAGGACAGTCTCCAAATGCTGTTCATGTTCCTCTTCGGACTTGGAGTATACCAGAATGTCATCGCTGAAAACAACGACAAACTTGTCCAAAAAGTTCATGAAGATCTTATTCATGAGATTCATGAAATAAGCGGGGGCATTGGTTAGTCCAAACGACATGACGTTGTACTCATACAACCCATATCTGGTGGTAAAGGCAGTTTTTGGAATGTCGGTGGCTCGGATCTTCAGCTGATGATATCCAGTTCTAAGGTCTATCTTGGAGAAAACTTTGGCTCTGGTTAGTTGATCAAACAAGTCTTCTATCTTGGGTAGGGGATATTTGTTTTTGATGGTGACATCGTTAAGTTTACGATAGTCCGTACATAAACGATTTGCACCATCCTTCTTGTCCACAAACAAAACCGGGGATCTCCAGGGGGATGCACTAGGTCTAATCAGACCCTTGGCTAACATATCATCTATCTGTTTCTTCAGCTCCACAAGCTCTGTTGCGTTCATGCTGTAGGCTCTCTGGGCTATAGGTCTAGTTCCGGGGATTAACTCGATGATGAACTCGATATCCCGATCCGGGGGCATACCGGGTAGATCATCCGAAAACACATCAGGGTAGCGACAAACGACCCTGATTTGATCCAGAGTTGGCTTGGATACACTTTGGTTGCAGGTGAATTTTCTGGGTAGTCTTTCAGAGACATGCTCTACTATGATACCGGTGCTGCTAGTCATGGTTATGGCTTTCTTGGCATAGTCTATCAATCCATTGTGTTTTGACATCCAGTCCATTCCTAGTACGACTTCCAAACCTTTGGTTCCCAGAATGATTAGATTGGCATAGAAATCTACATCATGGATTTTGATGGGTACATTTTTGCAAAATTTTCTGGCTTTGGTGGTTGATCCGGGAATTTGAACTATCATAACATGCTTCAAACTGATAGGTTGAATTTTACTGGTTGATGCAAAGTCTTCAGTGACAAAAGAATGAGATGCTCTGGAATCAAACAACACTCTGGCAGGGATGTGGTTGACAGAAAACATACCCAGTACAACATCTGGTGCTTCCTGGGCTTCTTCGGCGTTCATGTGGTAGAGACGGCCGTTGCGGTTATTGGGGTTGTTGGGGTGAACTTCTTGCCGGTGGAGACACGGCGTTGCTGCTGAGCAGGTGCAGCGGTGTTGCCTGCGAGCTTGGCGAGCCTCTTGGGACACTCGTTGGAGTAGTGCCCTACTACACCACACTCATAACAAGTGATGGTGGCCTTGTCCTTGGTCGCAACGGGGATGGCGTTGCTTCCGGTTCTGGGAGCGGTGTTGGTGTTGTTGTTGTTGTTGTTGGGGGCTCTGGGTGGAGCGCGGTTGTAGTTGTTGTTGTTGTTGTTGTAGCCTCCTGGCTTGGAGTTTCCTCCACTCCGGTTCTGATAACCGGGGCGCGAGTTCTGCATCGGGGGCTTGTTGTTGTTTCTCGGAGTGAAACCTCCGCTTGAGCTGGGGCGATACTTCTGGGCATTGCTAGACCCACTTTGATGCATCATGCGGCGCTTGCGGTTCTCATTGGCTTGGTTCAGCTTGCCCTCCATCTGGATGGCGGAGTCAACAAGGGCTTCAAGGTCGGCGAAGGGGATGTTGACGAGGACAGTCTGCATCTCATCATGCAGTCCGTTCAGGAATCTCTCCTTCCTCTTCTCGGTGGTGTCGGTCTCGTCGGGGGCGTACCTTGACAGTGTAAGTAACTTGTCGCGGTATTCTACCACCGTCATGCGACCTTGCTTCAGTTCATGGAACTCATCCCTCATCTTTTTGATAAGACCCAGGGGTACATGGTACTTGCTGAACTTGAGCTTGAACTCCTCCCAAGTCATGAACTGACCTCCGTTCTTGGCACGGGTGCTTGTCCACCAAGCGCGGGCTGGTCCGACGAGATAGTGGGTTGCAAACAAAACCTTCTCATTTGCTTCCACTCCGGCTACTTCTAAGTTGTTCTCCATGGTCTTGAGCCAGTCGTCGGCGTCGAGGGGTTCTTCCGTCTTGCTAAACACCGGAGGATTGGTGTTCTGAAAGTTCTTGAGCTTGGATCCGGGGTGGTCATGATTTCCAGGGCCTTGATTGGCAATGTTCTGCAAGGCTGCGATGTTGGCTTGGCGTTCAGCTCTTTCTGTCTCCCTGTCGGCAAGCAGGGTTTGCAGCAGTTGCATCATCGCATCGTTGTTGGTGCGATTGGGAGGGGCCATCTGAAGATGGAGAAGATCATGAGATAAGAGGGAAATTGCTATGGTTTATTTTGAGTAAGTTTGAAAACATTTGAAAACTTGTAGTTTTTTCATGACAAACATAACATTCATTCATTCATTCATTCAACAAACATTACAAAATAACACACTCATACTCCAATGGTTTTAAGAACCATTCTCATGCTACGATACAAAGGACGGGATACAACTCACACCTACATAAGTGAAACTAGTGCAACTACTCCTCATCCTCGACGTCGATCGGGACGTAGTCGTCAGGTCCTGCCTCCAGGAACTCGTAGTCCTCCTCCTCGATGAACTCGTCCTCCTCAAAGTCGTCGTCGTCGCTCAGGAAGGATCCTCCTCCCTGAAGGTCGATACCTCTGACACGCGTACAGCACGCGTCCGTTGGGAACCCCAAGAGGAAGGTGTGATGCGTACAGCGGCAAGTTTTCCCTCAGTATGAAACCAAGGTTTATCGAACCAGTAGGAGCGAAGAAGCACGTTGAAGGTTGATGGCGGCGAGATGTAGTGCGGTGCAACACCAGGGATTCCGGCGCCAACGTGGAACCTGCACAACACAAACCAAGTACTTTGCCCCAACGAAACAGCGAGGTTGTCAATCTCACCGGCTTGCTGTAACAAAGGATTAGATGTATAGTGTGGATGATGATTGTTTGCGTAAAAACAGTAGAACAGTATTGCAGTAGATTGTATTTCAGTATAGAGAATTGGACCGGGGTCCACAGTTCACTAGAGGTGTCTCTCCCATAAGATAAACAGCATGTTGGGTGAACAAATTACAGTTGGGCAATTGACAAATAAAGAGGGCATGACCATGCACATACATATTATGATGAGTATAGTGAGATTTAATTGGGCATTACGACAAAGTACATAGACCGCTATCCAGCATGCATCTATGCCTAAAAAGTCCACCTTCAGGTTATCATCCGAACCCCTTCCAGTATTAAGTTGCTAACAACAGACAATTGCATTAATTATTGCGCGTAATGTAATCAGTAACTACATCCTCGAACATAGCACCAATGTTTTATCCCTAGTGGCAATAGCACATCCATAATCTTAGAGATTTCTGTCACTTCCCCAGATTCACGGAGACATGAACCCACTATCGAGCATAAATACTCCCTCTTGGAGTTACAAGCATCTACTTGGCCAGAGCATCTACTAGTAACGGAGAGCATGCAAGATCATAAACAACACATAGACATAAATTGATAATCAACATAACAAGTATTCTCTATTCATCGGATCCCAACAAACGCAACATATAGAATTACAGATAGATGATCTTGATCATGTTCGGCAGCTCACAAGACCCGACAATTAAGCACAATGAGGAGAAGACAACCATCTAGCTACTGCTATGGACCCATAGTCCAGGGGTAGACTACTCACACATCACTCCGGAGGCGACCATGGCGGCGTAGAGTCCTCCGGGAGATGATTCCCCTCTCCGGCAGGGTGCCGGAGGCGATCTCCTGAATCCCCCGAGATGGGATTGGTGGCGGCGGCGTCTCTGGAAGGTTTTCCGTATCGTGGCTCTCGGTACTGGGGGTTTCGCGACGAAGGCTATTTGTAGGCGGAAGGGCAGGTCAGGGGGGCACACGAGGGGCCCACACTACAGGTCGGCGCGGCCAGGGCTTGGGCCGCGCCGCCCTAGGGTGTGGCCACCTCGTGGCCCCACTTCGTCTTCTCTTCGGTCTTCTGGAAGCTTCGTGGCAAAATAGGACCCTGGGCGTTGATTTCGTCCAATTCCGAGAATATTTCCTTACTAGGATTTCTGAAACCAAAAACAAAGAAAACAAAGAATCGGCACTTCGGCATCTTGTTAATAGGTTAGTTCCAGAAAATGCACGAATATGACATAAAGTGTGCATAAAACATTTAGATATCATCAATAATGTGGCATGGAACATAAGAAATTATCGATACGTCGGAGACGTATCAGCATCCCCAAGCTTAGTTCCTGCTCGTCCCGAGCAGGTAAACGATAAACAAAGATAATTTCTGGAGTGACATGCCATCATAACCTTGATCATACTATTTGTAAGGCATATGTAGTGAATGCAGCGATCAAAACAATGTATATGACATGAGTAAACAAGTGAATCATATAGCAAAGACTCTTCATGAATAGTACTTCAAGACAAACATCAATAAGTCTTGCATAAGAGTTGACTCATAAAGCAATAATTCATAGTAGAAGCATTGAAGCAACACAAAGGAAGATTAAGTTTCAGCGGTTGCTTTCAACTTGTAACATGTATATCTCATGGATATTGTCAACATAGAGTAATATAACAAGTGCAATATGCAAATATGTAGGAATCAATGCACATTTCACACAAGTGTTTGCTTCTTGAGGTGGAGAGAAATAGGTGAACTGACTCAACAATAAAAGTAAAAGAATGGTCCTTCAAAGAGGAAAAGCATCGATTGCTATATTTGTGCTAGAGCTTTGATTTTGAAAACAAGAAACAATTTTGTCAACGGTAGTAATAAAGCATATGTATCATGTAAATTATATCTTATAAGTTGCAAGCCTCATGCATAGTATACTAATAGTGCCCGCACCTTGTCCTAATTAGCTTGGACTACCGGGATCATCGCAATGCACATGTTTTAACCAAGTGTCACAAAGGGGTACCTCTATGCCGCCTGTACAAAGGTCTAAGGAGAAAGCTCGCATCGGATTTCTCGCTATTGATTATTCTCAACTTAGACATCCATACCGGGACAACATAGACAACAGATAATGGACTCCTCTTTTATGCATAAGCATGTAACAACAATTAATTTTCTCATATGATATTGAGGATATTGTCCAAAACTGAAACTTCCACCATGGATCATGGCTTTAGTTAGCGGCCCAATGTTCTTCTCTAACAATATGCATGCTCTAACCATAAGGTGGTAGATCGCTCTTACTTCAGACAAGACGAACATGCATAGCAACTCACATGAAATTCAACAAAGAGTAGTTGATGGCGTCCCCAGTGAACATGGTTATCGCACAACGAGCAACATAATAAGAGATAAAGTGCATAAGTACATATTCAATACCACAATAGTTTTTAAGCTATTTGTCCCATGAGCTATATATTGTAAAGGTGAAGAATGGAAATTTAAAGGTAGCACTCAAGCAATTTACTTTGTAATGGCGGAGAAATACCATGTAGTAGGTAGGTATGGTGGACACAAATGGCATAGTGGTTGGCTCAAGTATTTTGGATGCATGAGAGATATTCCCTCTCGATACAAGGTTTAGGCTAGCAAGGCTATTTGAAACAAACACAAGGATGAACTGGTGCAGCAAAACTCACATAAAAGACATATTGTAAACATTATAAGACTCTACACCGTCTTCCTTGTTGTTCAAACTCAATACTAGAAATTATCTAGACCTTAGAGAGACCAAATATGCAAACCAAATTTTAGCATGCTCTATGTATTTCTTCATTAATGGGTGCAAAGTATATGATGCAAGAGCTTAAACATGAGCACAACAATTGCCAAGTATCACATTATCCAAGACATTATAGCAAATTACTACATGTATCATTTTCCAGTTCCAACCATATAACAATTTAACGAAGAAGAAACTTCGCCATGAATACTATGAGTAGAGCCTAAGGACATACTTGTCCATATGCTACAGTGGAGCATGTCTCTCTCCCACAAAGTGAATGCTAGGATCCATTTTATTCAAACAAAACAAAAACAAAAACAAAAACAAACCGACGCTCCAAGAAAAGCACATAAGATGTGATGGAATAAAAATATAGTTTCAGGGGAGGAACCTGATAATATTGTCGATGAAGAAGGGGATGCCTTGGGCATCCCCAAGCTTAGACGCTTGAGTCTTCTTGATATATGCAGGGGTGAACCACCGGGGCATCCCCAAGCTTAGAGCTTTCACTCTCCTTGATCATGTTGTATCATCTCCCTCTCTTGATCCTTGAAAACTTCCTCCACACCAAACTTAGAACAACTCATTAGAGGGTTAGTGCACAATCAAAATATACATGTTCAGAGGTGACATAATCATTCTTAACACTTCTGGACATTGCACAAAGCTACTGAAAGTCAATGGAATCGAAATATCCATCGAACATAACAAAACTGGCAATGTGAAATAAAAGGCAGAATCTGTCAAAATAGAACAGTTCATATTGACGAATTTTATCGAGGCACCAGACTTGCTCAAATGAAAATGCTCAAACTGAATGAAAGTTGCGTACATATCTGAGGATCACTCACGTAAATTGGCATAATTTTCTGAGTTACCTACAGAGAAAACAGCCCAGATTCGTGACAGCAAAGAAATCTGTTTCTGCGCAGTAATCCAAATCTAGTATGAACTTTACTATCAACGACTTTACTTGGCACAACAAAACACTAAACTAAGATAAGGAGAGGTTGCTACAGTAGTAAACAACTTCCAAGACACAAAATAAAAACCAAGTACTGTAGTAAAAACACATGGGTTGTCTCCCATAAGCGCTTTTCTTTAACGCCTTTCAGCTAGGCGCAGAAAGTGTGTATCAAGTATTATCAAGAGATGGTGCATCGTTATCATGAGCTCCCCCATCCGTAGTGGTACTAAGGGCTTTGTCAATTTTAGGCCTATAATAATACTTCTTTGGTTTAGGCACTTTAGAGACATACATAAACTTTTGCTCCTTACCCACATAAGCTTTCTCCTTATATTTAAGAGAAGAAAATGTTGAACCCAAGGTTCTCATAGCTTTTTCAAGTTCGTCAATCCTATTGATTTGATCATCATGGACAGCACAAGTTCCTAGGACACTAATTCTTTCATCAATTCCTCCTAAGGATTTATCAAGTTCATCAGTTTTATCAAGTAACATTTCCAATTTAGTTGCAACACTTGGAAAAATTTTCTCTATGGTTTCCAATTTTTTCATAACATCTTCGAGAGAGATTTCAGTTTTAACTTCATCAACAGGGGGTATCCTAAATAGACTCTCAATAATGCAACTAGCTTCTAATGCAGGAGTACTTAGGAAGTTACCTTTCGCGAGACTATCAAGAACATACCTATTCCAGCTAGAGATACCAACATAAAAATTCCTGAGTAAGATAGTGGTGGAGTGTTTCTTAGTGCACCTATTATGGGCATCACTAATTCTATACCAAGCATCTCTTAAACATTCTCCCCCTCGTTGCTTAAACGTACGAACTTCAACTTCAGGATTACTCATTTTAGAAGTAGTAAATAAAACAAACTAGATAAAGTAAATGCAAGTAACTAATTTTTTTGTGTTTTTGATATAGCAAACAAGATAGCAAATAAAGTAAAACTAGCAACTAATTTTTTTGTATTTTGATTTAGTGCAGCAAACAAAGTAGTAAATAAAACTAAGCAAGACAAAAACAAAGTAAAGAGATTGGGATGTGGAGACTCCCCTTGCAGCGTGTCTTGATCTCCCCGGCAACGGCGCCAGAAAAAGTGCTTGACACGCGTACAGCACGCGTCCGTTGGGAACCCCAAGAGGAAGGTGTGATGCGTACAGCGGCAAGTTTTCCCTCAGTATGAAACCAAGGTTTATCGAACCAGTAGGAGCCAAGAAGCACGTTGAAGGTTGATGGCGGCGAGATGTAATGCGGCGCAACACCAGGGATTCCGGCACCAACGTGGAACCTGCACAACACAAACCAAGTACTTTGCCCCAACGAAACAGCGAGGTTGTCAATCTCACCGGCTTGCTGTAACAAAGGATTAGATGTATAGTGTGGATGATGATTGTTTGCAGAAAACTTGAGAACGATTAGCAGTAGATTGTATTTCAGTATAGAGAATTGGACTGGGGTCCATAGTTCACTAGAGGTGTCTCTCCCATAAGATAAACAGCATGTTGGGTGAACAAATTACAGTTGGGCAATTGACAAATAAAGAGGGCATGACCATGCACATACATATTATGATGAGTATAGTGAGATTTAATTGGGCATTACGACAAAGTACATAGACCACTATCCAGCATGCATCTATGCCTAAAAAGTCCACCTTCAGGTTATCATCCGAACCCCTTCCAGTATTAAGTTGCTAACAACAGACAATTGCATTAAGTATTGCGCGTAATGTAATCAGTAACTACATCCTCGAACATAGCACCAATGTTTTATCCCTAGTGGCAACAGCACATCCATAATCTTAGAGATTTCTGTCACTTCCCCAGATTCACGGAGACATGAACCCACTATCGAGCATAAATACTCCCTCTTGGAGTTACAAGCATCTACTTGGCCAGAGCATCTACTAGTAACGGAGAGCATGCAAGATCATAAACAACACATAGACATAAATTGATAATCAACATAACAAGTATTCTCTATTCATCGGATCCCAACAAACGCAACATATAGAATTACAGATAGATGATCTTGATCATGTTTGGCAGCTCACAAGACCCGACAATTAAGCACAATGAGGAGAAGACAACCATCTAGCTACTGCTATGGACCCATAGTCCAGGGGTAGACTACTCACACATCACTCCGGAGGCGACCATGGCGGCGTAGAGTCCTCCGGGAGATGATTCCCCTCTCCGGAAGGGTGCCGGAGGCGATCTCCTGAATCCCCCGAGATGGGATTGGCGGCGGCGGCGTCTCTGGAAGGTTTTCCGTATCGTGGCTCTCGGTACTGGGGGTTTCGCGACGAAGGCTATTTGTAGGCAGAAGGGCAGGTCAGGGGGCCACACGAGGGGCCCACACTACAGGTCGGCGCGGCCAGGGCTTGGGCCGCGCCGCCCTAGGGTGTGGCCACCTCGTGGCCCCACTTCGTCTCCTCTTCGGTCTTTTGGAAGCTTCGTGGCAAAATAGGACCCTGGGCGTTGATTTCGTCCAATTCCGAGAATATTTCCTTACTAGGATTTCTGAAACCAAAAACAGCAGAACAAGCAATCGGCACTTCGGCATCTTGTTAATAGGTTAGTTCCAGAAAATGCACGAATATGACATAAAGTGTGCATAAAACATGTAGATATCATCAATAATGTGGCATGGAACATAAGAAATTATCGATACGTCGGAGACGTATCAACCTCCATCGCCGTCCTCCATCTCTCTAAGCTGATCCTCCTGGGCCTTGACAGTGGCCTCAAGTGCTGCGATCTTGGCGCAAAGGCCCACAATCGTAGCGTCCTTCTTGGCACGCTGCTGGCGAAGGGCCTTGCGGTCGTTGTTGAGCAGCTTGATCGCCTCACCCTGCTCGATGATGTGAGCATGGGTCTGGTTCGCGTAAGCGCGAGTGGCGTCGAGGTCCTTCTGAGTCTGGTAGAGCATGAAGTCCAGGTGCTCAGCATGGTGCCTCAACTGCGGGTGCGGCTGCAGCTCCATAGGCACTCCCATGGCATCACGCCTCACGAGATGCGCGAAGCGCGAAGCGAGGATGCGCACCACGTTCTGTCCACAGAGGCGCGCAAGTGCCTCCTGAAGGCCACGTGCGAGTCCGTCGAGCCAGTTGCTCTCGCGGAAGGAGAAAAGGATCCTCTCCGAGGTGGGATGCTCCATCTTGCCCCTCAAGTCAGCGGTGATGATCCACTGCAACTCTCCTCCAGGAGTGTCGTCCACCTGAATCCCGTGGAACTCAGGGTGCAGGCGCTCGAGGAAGTCCGAAAGGGCGTTGAGGTCGTGCTCGAAGATCAAGCTCCCTCCGTTCCCAAGCTGGTAAAACTTGGTGTTGGTGGGTTCATTCGGCTCCATCTGAAAGAGAATTGGATGAGTAAGTTAGAGAGTGCAAAGTGTGGCAAAATTTTAAGTAGATTCAAATAAGAAAGAACATGATTCATCAAATTTTGGACAAGTCTCAAAGACAAGAGTGTAAGTAAATTTTCACAAATATTCTCTTCATTTGATTTCAAAGTTAAGTTTTTCAGAACGCCCATTCTAACTAAGGTCTTCTAAGGTCAAACAATGGCTCTGATACCAACTTGTCAACACCCGGATTTCTAAGCCCGGATGCCTATTATGTCATACATTGCAATCCCAGGAATATTGTTGTTGCGAGGCATAATAGTTAAGTATCACAGTCATCATTCATTACAAACCATAATGTCTTACAATTGGAATCACATCATCCATATTACACGAATAGTTGATCTATTGATCAACGAACAAACACAAGTTCATAGCGGAAGCGTAAGATACAAGGACTCTCTAGTCCACAGGCCAACGTTTGACGTCGGAAGACTCCTAGTTGTCGTAGGCGTCCTGCTGGTCATCTCCTTGTTCATCTTCATACTCTGACCATTTGAATAGCCAGGGACAAAGCCGTGAGTACTTCAAGTACTCGCAAACTAATACTAGTGTAAGTGCTAGACATTTCTAGTAAGGTTTGCTAAGCTCTAGTTTATTTGCATAAAGCTTGTTTTAGTTCACAAGTATTTGAGAAAAAGCTTATTCAAGTGCTAACTAACTCAAGTGGGAACATTAGTGTCATTCCCACCATTCAAGTGGTGATTTCAATTCAATTCACCACTTCACAATTCATTTCACCATCATTTTCAAGAATTTTACATCGGAAACTGTATGGCCTTTCCAACCGTCCGTAACCGTGGACGCGGCTATTCGAATAGATTGACACTCTGCAGAGGTTGCACACTTGTGCCACAACATTTGATTTCATTCGTCGGGATTACCCCGAATCATCGTAACACAGTACGCGGATCATCAACCATAACCTTTCACTTATAAATCCTAGTATGAGCACCTCTCCCCATGAGCTTGGCCTCCCAGTGAAGACCAACTGTCAACCTGGGAACTACACAGGGCTTGGCCGTACAATTCACATCATTTCTCAACAACGGAGGCAGCCTCAAGCGTAACCCCTATGATGTGTGTTCAGAGGGAACCCATACTAAAATGCATAAACTTCCAGTTAAGCCCTACCCATAATCAGGTATTGTGGGGGTACTCAATATTGGAAAGGTATCGCATTCAAACCAATATCAGTTTTATCAAAAATCACCATCTTCTCTTTGTCATATTCACCTTCAAAAATCATTCAATGGAATGCTTCATCATTCCAAGGTTTCGAAATTCAATTCAAGTCACATTGTTACCATCTAGAGTAGTCAAGTTTTAATTCATTAGCACTAGCTCTAAATCATGAGGGGTGCTATCTTGCTTTGCTTGATGGGGACTAACTTTACTACTCTAGTAAACTTCTTTCACTTTGACGAAAGTTAACTATAAAAGTAACTCTTGGAAAACAACAAGTAAAACTTGTATGGTAAAAACTTGGGGTAGGCCTATGGTAAGAAAAGGTAAGACTAATGGTGCCTTGCCCCAAAGGGCTTTGCACTTTGCAAGAATATTAGCTTGCCTTGGTAGTTCTCAAAGTTCTCCTCCTCCTCTTGGTAGCAACCTTCTTCCTCCGGGTATTCTCCGGTGGTAGCGTCTAAATTTAAATACGAGTATAATCACTCAACTAATTCAATGGCTATTCCATACATCACATATATTCACACAAACTATTCTAAGCACACAATTAATCTAATTGGGGTGCATTAGTTGTGTTGCTTGAGGAGAAATAATTTCCTTTTATTTAATATGTAAATGATAGTTTCCATAGGGTCCTTGGGAAATAATTTCCTCTCATTGAAATCTTCTTAAGATTTAATTTCTCAAGCAATCATACATGAACTTATATTGACCTAAGTCAAACATTCATCACCATCATTTGAGAAAATGATTTAAATGAGGTAGATCACCTCATACCCTTTTAATAATGCTACAATTGATTTAAATCTCCAAGTAATTCATATAAGAGAGTTTGGCCAGGGGTCCAAACATCACATGAATTCATTTGGGACAAGATTTAAATGAAGTACAATACTCCATATGATTTGCATAATAGTTTTGGACAATATCACTAAGATAAACTAGGCATATTGTCCATTAATTAAACTAGGGCATGATCATGCAAAGTGACCACACCATTTTCTTGCATAAACAAATAGTGTAAGTCAAATGTGAGCTATTGGGGTTGGAATTAACTTAATATCTATTTTGGTTGATTTTTAATAATTATTTGAATAGGTAAAAGTCACTGCCTTCTTCTTTTTATCAGATTAATTCTACAACTAATCTTGAGATGAGGCCAGTGGCATATTGTAGATCTTTTTAGTAGCTTTCCAACAATATCAAATTTGTTAAATTTGGCCAAGCCAAACAGATTCTATGGATTTTCAAAGTTGGAGCCAGTATTGAATTTAAATGGATTTGAATTAAACAGGATTTGAATAAATGGGCTGGCGGGAAACGGAGTTGGGCCGAAACGGTTTGAAAAAGGGAAAAACGGCCCAGCAGCGCAACTCGTGCGAGTGGGCCGCCTGACAGAGTGGGGGCCACTCGTCAGCGACTTATAAACACCGAATCGGTACGAGCGACGCGAAGCGTTGGATTAGAAGGCGATCCAACGGCTCAGGGTCATCGTATTCTCCGACAAGATCGAGCCACTGGCGCGGCGAGGGTAGGGGGTCGTAGGGCTCACCGAGGCTCCAGCAAGGTTTGGCAGTGTGCTCGAGGTAGATGTGGACGACGGCGAAGCGGCTGGTAGCAGTGGCAGAGCTCGAGGTGGCCTGGATCAACGGCGATTGCTCCAGGGCTTCCGCGGCTCCGAGCTTGCGATTGGCCTTGCTCCGGCGACGATCGAGGTGGCTAAGGGGTTGAGGAGAGGCAGTGGAGGATGGGGAACGAGATGGTGTGCTCCATTGCTTCCATGGAACACTCTATTTATAGAGGCGAGCAGGTGGTGCGGGGCAGTGTGGTGGTCGACATGGGCGCAGCGATTCCGGCGAGGTGTTGGGCTAGGCAACGGTGCGGCTGCGTTCTTCTCGTCCAGGCGAAGCTGTAGGTAGCAACGGCACGGTCGGGCGGTGTCTGTGGGCGACGCATTGCTTCCTTGTCGTCGGGCGGCGGCTACGGGATTTTCTTCTCCGTCTCCGGCGGCGGCGGTCCAGGGTCTGGTCGTGAGCATGTCTGGCAGCGTCGTGGTGGCGCAGCGATGCTCAACATCTAGCAAGCGGGGCCAGGGCGAGTGCGAGCGAGTGGAACAGCGCGTGTCCAGTGCGTGTCCACGCGCGACGCGAGCGGCATCCGGCGGCGACCGTGGCGCACGATCTCCGGCGAGGCTACGTCGTCTACGGCGAGGTGGTCGGGGCTAGTTGAGGTAGAGGAGCACGGTGGCGACGTTTGACACCAGGGCCAAGGTGGTGAGTGAAGGAGGAGAGGGGGAGCTCGACATGGCCGGCATGGTGGTGTAATGGCCATGTGGTGGTCTCCCTAGGGTTCTTCTTAGGGTCACTATGCTTGTGTTGGTGAGAGAGGGAGCCAGGGGACAAGTTAGAGTGAGAGAGGGCAGTAGGGTTTGAGGTAGATCACTATTTCAAATAGTGTTGCATAGTTCCATATTTGCAAATTGGTGAATTTTGTCCAAATTCAATTGAGTTCAAAGGTTGCAAGATTTCAATTGTGTGGGTTTAGTTGAGTTATAAATGACCAGAGATGATGAGAGGTGGTGGTGGAATTGTTAAATTCAAAGAATTGCAAATTTGGCTAAGTGTGATTGTTCCACTTAATAAAATGTTGCAACTTTGGATGAGCATAGAATTTGATCTAGAAAGAATTTGGCATGGTGATCTTTACCAAAAGTGTTCACCTTGATGTTGTCTTGGATGAGGTGCAAAGAGTTAGCAAAGTTTAGTTTGAAAAATTTGAATTGCAGGGGCTCAACGTAGTGATCAGACTATAATTGGCAGATTTGACCATTATCATATGTGAGCCAAATTTGAATTTGAAAACCATTTGATTTGTGTTTCTTTGATTCCAAAAGTTGTAATAAGTGTTTAGTAACATTATTCAACTAATGGTGAAGACCAAATTGGTCTAGGGTCAAAATTTATAAAAATGGCATAGAGCCATATGTGAGGGTTTTAGGGTTTTTCTTTTATTTGATTTTCTTTCTCTTTTTGATTTATTTGGTTGGTGATCTTCTCATGATCACTTTAGGGTTTTAGGGTATAGCATATACACATAATAACAATCATCATGGCATATCACTCTAATGCACAAGTCCTATGCAGGGCACTATATGCAATTTAAAAAGTTTTTGTTGGTTTGAAATTTTGCTCTCTGGAATCTTCTAACTTTATTTTTATTGAAATTTGGGATGTTACACTTATTTCTTAATAAGTTGCTTGTTGAGCGATAACCATGTTCCTGGGACGCCATCAACTATTTCACTTTGTTGAATATCATGTGAGTTTCTATGCATGTTCGTCTTGTCTGAAGTAAGGGTGATTTATCATGAGTTGAATGGTTTGAGTATGCATATTGTTAGAGAAGAACATTGGGCCGCTAACTAAAGCCATGATCCATGGTGGAAGTTTCAGTTTGGACAACAATCCTCAATCTCTTATGAGAATATTATCTGTTGTCGAATGCTTATGCATTAAAGAGGAGTCCATTATCTGTTGTCTATGTTGTCCCGGTATGGATGTCTAAGTTGAGAATAATCAAAAGCGAGAAATCCAATGCGAGCTTTCTCCTTAGACCTTTGTACAGGCGGCATAGAGGTACCCCTTTGTGACACTTGGTTAAAACATATGTTATGCAATGATAATCCATGTAAATCCAAGCTAATTAGGACAAGGTGCGGGCACTATTGGTAACCTATGCATGAGGCTTGCAACTTATAGGATATCTTATACATAACACATATGCTTTATTACTACCGTTGACAAAATTGTTTCTTATTTTCAAAATAAAAAGCTCTAGCACAAAATAGCAATCCATGCTTCCCTCTTCGAAGGGCCATTCTTTTACTTTTATGTTGAGTCAGTTTACCTACTTCTTTCTATCTTAGAAGCAACCACTTGTGTCAACTGTGTGCATTGATTCTTACATGTTTACCTATTGCACTTGTTATATTGCTTTATGTTGACAACTATCTATGAGATATACATGTTACAAGTTGAAAGCAACTGCTGAAACTTAAATCTTCCTTTGTGTTGCTTCAATGCCTTTACTTTGAATCTATTGCTTTATGAGTTAACTCTTATGCAAGACTTATTGATGCTTGTCTGGAAAGTACTATTCATGAAAAGTCTTTGCTGCATGATTCAGTTGTTTACTCATTGTCTTTACCATTGCTTCGAATCGCTGCATTCATTACATATGCTTACAATAGTATTGATCAAGATTATGATAGCATGTCACTTCGGAAATTATCTTTGTTATCGTTTACCTACTCGAGGACGAGTAGGAACTAAGCTTGGGATGCTTGATACGTCTCAAACGTATCTATAATTTCTTATGTTACATTCTACTTTATTGATGATACTCACATGTTTTATACACACTTTATGTCATATTTATGCATTTCCCGGCACTAACCTATTGACAAGATGCCGAAGAGCCAGTTGCTGTTTTCTGTTGTTTTTGGTTTCAGAAATCCTACAAAGGAAATATTCTCGGAATTGGACGAAATCAATGCCCAGGGTCTTATTTTTCCACGAAGCTTCCAGAAGACTGAGAGGGATACAAAGTGGGGCGACGAGGCGCCGCCACAACAGGGCCGCGCGGCCAAGGGTGGGGCCGCGCCGCCCTGTTGTGTGGGCCCCTCGTGACGCCCCTAAACCTAACCTTCCGCCTACTTAAAGCCTTCGTCGCGAAAACCCCAGTACCGAGAGCCACGATACGGAAAACCTTCCAGAGACGCCGCCGCCGCCAATCCCATCTCGGGGGATTCAGGAGATCGCCTCCGGCACCCTGCCGGAGAGGGGAATCATCTCCCGGAGGACTCTTCATCGCCATGATCGCCTCCGGAGTGATGTGTGAGTAGTTCACCCATGGACTATGGGTCCATAGCAGTAGCTAGATGGTTGTCTTCTCCTCATTGTGCTATCATTGTTCGATCTTGTGAGCTTCCTAACATGATCAAGATCATCTATTTGTAATGCTACATGTTGCGTTTGTTGGGATCCGATGAATATGGAATACTATGTTATGTTGATTATCAATCTATCATCTATGTGTTGTTTATGATCTTGCATGCTCTCCGTTGCTAGTAGAGGCTCTGGCCAAGTTGATACTTGTAACTCCAAGAGGGAGTATTTATGCTCGATAGTGGGTTCATGCCGCCATTTAATCTGGCACAGTGACAGAAAGTTCTAAGGTTGTGGATGTGCTGTTGCCACTAGGGATAAAACATCAATGCTTTGTCTAAGGATATTTGTGTTGATTACATTACGCACCATACTTAATGCAATTGTCTGTTGTTTGCAACTTAATACTGGAAGGGGTGCGGATGCTAACCCGAAGGTGGACTTTTTAGGCATAGATGCATGTTGGATAGCGGTCTATGTACTTTGTCGTAATGCCCAATTGAATTTTACACTACTCATCATGGTATGTATGTGCATTGTTATGCCCTCCTTATTTGTCAATTGCCCAACTGTAATTTGTTCACCCAACATGCTATTTCTTATTGGAGAGACACCACTAGTGAACTGTGGACCCCGGTCCATTCTTTTACATCGAATAAAATCTACTGCAAACATTGTTCTTTACTGTTCTTTGCAAACATCATCTTCCACACTATACATCTAATCCTTTGTTACAGCAAGCCGGTGAGATTGACAACCTCACTGTTACGTTGGGGCAAAGTACTTTGATTGTGTTGTGCAGGTTCCACGTTGGCGCCGAAATCCCTGGTGTTGCGCCGCACTACATTCCGCCACCAACAACCTTCACGTGCTTCTTGACTCCTACTGGTTCGATAACCTTGGTTTCTTACTGAGGGAAAACTTGCCGATGCACGCATCATACCTTCCTCTTGGGGTTCCTAACGGACGCGTGATGTACGCGTATCATCCTCCTCCTCCTCCTAAACCACCACCTCTGGCCTCCTCCTCCTCCTAAACCACCACCTCCGGCCCTCATTCTCATCCTCCTCCTCCTCCTACTCCTACTCCTACACCGGTGCGACAACGACAACAAGGCGGCGCACAACCACCGTTTTCGAGGACGAACCCGAGCTAGATCTAGATCTAGATCTAGATTTGTTTTTTTTGTTTTCTTCTATAACTTACCGCCGGCGCACTAGACAGGTGCGCCGGCAATAACACGAGTTACCGCCGGCGCACCAACTGTTGCGCCGACAATAAGCTATTATCACCGGCTTGTTCCCACCGGTGGGCTCTAGTGCACCGGCAATAGCCCTTTTTGGTGCGCCGGCAATAAGTCTTTTCCTAGTAGTGCGGCCCTGCACCGGCCTACCCCGCGCCGCCCCGGCCCCGCCCCGCTCCGGCGAGCTCGACCCGGCCTGCCCCTGCCCTGCCTTGGCCCACCCCAGTATAGCCTCACCCCACCCCGCGCCGACCCACGCCGTCACGAGCTCGTAGGAATTTGGTTGGATTCTGGCGACTGTACCGGCAGAAGCAGTTAGCTCGATCTAAAATTTCAGCTCCCCACGAGTAGAGGTCCGTGTTCAGTCCGCTCCTTTTAGCCCCTACAAATACAGGCCGAGTTGGGTTTTCGGGTGTGACCTGTAATTTGTTTTGGGCCGGACGTGTTTACGGTTACTTATCTGCGCCATTTTCTGAACTGAACCCGTAAATCGGCAGTTATTATTCGGTTTTGGCCAGTTTACGGGCTCTGCTAGAGATGCTCTAAGGTGAGTTGTTCTACCACTAGTACTTGAGTAAGAAGATGACTTGTACAAGCTCCTCCTCCCTCTCGCTCGTCTCAACACGCCGCACCGCGCTGCACCCGTGTTAACTGAATTAAGAGCATCTCCAGTTGCGTCACCCGAAGCGTTCCCCAAAGCTTTTTAGGGCGCGCCACACATTTAATTGGCCCAAGTCGCGTAATCTGAAGGCTATTTTCACCCGATGCGGCCCAATACGGTGTCCGGCGTCCTGAGGCCGTCCCCGCTCCACAGGGGATGCTTTGGGCGCGCCGAGCAGAGCGAGAAGCAAGGCGGGGAGTGGCTGGCCCATCGCGTCATTGTGATTCGAACGATGCACAACAGTAGCCTGCCTCGCGATAGAAGTTAATGTGGCGCAGCGACGGCGTAGTTTCCACAGACACGCAACGACATGTTTTGTCGCGTCTAGCTCTCCGTGATCGCTTCCTCGCCTTCCTCTTGTGTATAAAAAGTGGTTCTCGTGCATCGCCCCTCACACAAACCCTAGCCGCCGTAATCCCCAAACCTAGCTGCCACCATCTCAGGAGTCGAGGGCCATTCCATGGCTGGTCGAGGTCGCGGCCGTGGTCGCGGCCGCGGCAACTGTGCTGGAGCAGCAACGCCTACATGGTCGTTGTCGCCTGTGTCGCCGTCTTCCGAGGGGAGTAGGAGTTCGAGTTCATCGTCGTCCTCAATGGCGACCCACTGGACATTCAGAGGCTGCCGGACAAGTTCTTCGAGTTCGTGTCAGCAACGAGCTAGCTCCGTTGTCGTTGTGTAAGGCTAGCTGCGCCTTTTGCCGGTACCTGGTGGACGTGCCCTTGGATGGGCGCGGCAAGCTGTACCTCCACACCGGATGGGAGAAGTTCGCGCACTCCCACAACCTTCAAGCCGGTTGCGTGCTCACGTTCTGCTACCAAGGCGGGTGTTGTGTTATAGATGTGGTTGGGTGGTTAGGAGGGCAGTGGCACCCCCAGCCCACCAGAGTTCAAAACCCAGGTTTGACACTTTGGTGTCTCATTAAAAGGTGGAATATTCTTCAGTGGGAGGCGACGTTTCCGTCGACAGCGAGGCTAATGTGGTGACTTCGTCAACTCAAGACCTGTTGGATGAAGTTTCTTGGACGCTGTCTCTCGAAGGTGCTCATAGGGGTAGGGTGTGACGTGCGTGTGTTCATAAGGGTGAGTGTATGTGCGTATATGTGAACGTCTACGTCTGTACTGTGTTTCGTAAAAAAAAAGTTTCTCTTCCTATGTGGAGTTCATGGGGAAGCGACATTTTACTGCCCCAAAGCTCATGCCCTTAGTTCCCGCAGAAAAATAACAAATGGTGTTTGAGTAGGCAAAAGCTGGCAAAAGTAGTGTCAAAACCAAATAAAATAAAAACTAAAATGAAAAGTATAGAGTGGGAGGCGAACCAACATTTTAGGGTTGGAGCAGGCGCACATCATGCGTGGTGTACGAGCAACGAGTATGACGCCTCCTGCCTGGAGCCGACACCGAGCACGATCGTTTGGAAAAAAAATGGATTCGTCAAATTCAAAACAGAAACATGACTTTTTTCAGCTTTTAGATTTTGGTAAAAAAATAAAAAAAATTACCGCCGGCGCACCGCCGTATTAGGTGCGCCGGCGTTAACCTAGACTATATAGTCAAGCCGGCCCTCCACCCTCTTCGTCTTCCTCACTTCTCCCATTCTCCTCTTTCCCTCCTCCTCTTCTCCTCACCGACGGCCTCCTCCTCCTCCTACTCCGGTGACCTCCTCCTCCTCCTACTCCGGTGACCTCCTCCGGTAACCTCCTCCACCTCCGGCCTTCTCCTTCTCCTTCTTCTCCTCCTCCTCCTCCTCCTCCTCCACCTCCACCTCCGGCCATCTTCTCCTCCTCCTCCTCCTCCTCCTCCTAAACCACCACCTCTGGCCTCCTCCTCCTCCTAAACCACCACCTCCGGCCCTCATTCTCATCCTCCTCCTCCTGCTCCTCCTCCTCCTCCTACTCCTACACCGGCGCGGCAACGACAGCAAGGCGGCGCACAGCTACCGTTTTCGAGGACGAACCCGAGATAGATGAACCCGAGCTAGATCTAGTTCTAGATCTAGATCTAGATTTGATTTTTTTGTTTTCTTGTATAACTTACTGCCAGCGCACTAGATAGGTGCATCGGCAATAACGCGAGTTACCGCCGGCGCACCAGCTGGTGCGCCGGCAATAAGCTATTACCACCGGCATGTTCCCACCGGCGGGCTCTAGTGCGCCGGCAATAGCCCTTTTTGGTGTGCCGGCAATAAGCCTTTTCCTAGTAGTGCGGCCCCGCACCGGCCTACCCCGCGTCGCCCTGGCCCTGCCCCGCTCCGGCGAGTTCGACCCGGCCTGCCCCTGCCCCGCCTTGGCCCGCCCCAGCCTAGCCCCACCCCGCCCCGCGCCGACCCACGCCGTCGCGAGCTCGTCGGAATTTGGTTGGATTTTGGCGACTGTACTGGTGGAAGAAGTTAGCTCGATCTAAAATTTTAGTTAGCCCTTGAACCCACTTGAGTTGTTTCTCTTGATATTGTCTTCCTTGGCCTTGGATGGATCAACCCAAAAGGTTTTTGCATGGAATGCCATGTGGTCATTGTAGTGGTATTTCAAATCATTTGGCTTGGACATACTCCAAGATGTCCTATATGGTTTTTGAGGGTTCACTTCTTCCATGGAATTGACCGCCAAGGCAAAGTTGGTCCCTCTTGACATCCCAATAGCACGATTGCGAGAGTCTTGAGAGTTTTGCTCGAGCACCTTGAGAGCTTGCAACTCATGCACCACTTGTTGTGAGGTGAGAGACGGAAAGCTTTCTCTCCCAATGAGAGTCTTGACATCAATGGGCTCAAACGGTATTATGCAATCAATATACTTATCCTTGATCCAAAAATCATCAATGTGTCTAGCACCCACATTCCGAAAAACATCGGCAACGGTGATAAGTCTTCTATACATCACTTGATGATCTTCATCCGGCAACCTCATGAATCCTCCAGCTTGATTCCGGAGACTACTATACGTGTTTCTCTTCATGCTTTCACTTCTCATGAAGCTTGTGTCCAAACCCTCCCATCCTTCCTTGGCGGTGGTGAAGTTCCGAACAAGAGACAAGTCTTCTGTCCCCACACTAGTTTGAATCATGTGCAAGGCAATTGAGTTGAGTTGGTTATCAACCTCTTCTCTTCTTTTCAACCTTTCGGGGTTGTAAGGCTTGTAGCCTTCCACAATAATTCTACAAAGTTCATTGGAGGCACTGCACACAAAAGATTTAAACTCAAATTGACATGTACTAAAATCCTTATCATTAAATTTGGGTGGATCACCCCTAGTGTTTATATGAGGATGGGGAACCGGGATATCGGGAGAGCGGAAAGGTGGAGCCACATTATTGTAGCTCGCACCTCCACTAGTTCCCCTAGGAGAAGCAATGGGGGTTTTAATTGTGTTTAAGTGATCACCATTAAAGGGAGTGGTAGAGGAGGGTAATGCCGAAGCACCTCCCTCTTCTAACGCACCCTTGTCCTTTTCCTCTATGATGGGAGCAACGGAGGGAACCAGTGGCAAGCGTCCGGAAATCATTTTCATCAAGCTTTCCATTTGAACTTCCATGGCAGACCTCAAGGATGTTTCCATTGACTTGAGATCATCCATGGAGACCGGCTTTGCGGCCCCTTCCGCACCCTCATCATCCGGCATATTCTTAGACAGTTAAGCCCGAAATAAGAGCCGATGCTCCGATACCAATTGAAAGGATCGTATGCCGCACCTAGATGGGGGGGTGAATAGGTGCTAACCAATTTTTAGTTCTTTTTCAATTTAGGCTTGACACAAAGGTAAATTCTCTAGATATGCAACCATGTGAGTTTACCTATATGACAAGGTCAACGACTAAGCAAGATATAGCTACACAATATATAGGGGAGATAATAGGATAGATGTAACAGAGAGTGGAGCACGCGGAGACACGGAGTTGATTCCCGTAGTTCCCTTCCTTTGCAAGAAGGTACGTCTACGTTTGGAGGAGTGTGGTTGCTGCGAAAGCCAAACCAACGCCACAAAGGCTTCACTCAGGTCTCCGATGAGCAACGCTGATACGCGTACAACACGCGTCCGTTGGGAACCCCAAGAGGAAGGTGTGATGCGTACAACAGCAAGTTTTCCCTCAGTAAGAAACCAAGGTTATCGAACCAGTAGGAGTCAAGAAGCACGTGAAGGTTGTTGGTGGCGGAGTGTAGTGCGGCGCAACACCAGGGATTCCGGTGCCAACGTGGAACCTGCACAACACAATCAAAGTACTTTGCCCCAACGTAACAGTGAGGTTGTCAACCTCACCAGCTTGCTGTAAACAAAGGATTAGATGTATAGTGTGGAAGATGATGTTTGCGAAGAACAGTAAGAACAAGTATTGCAGTAGATTGTATTCGATGTAAAAGAATGGACCGGGGTCCACAGTTCACTAGTGGTGTCTCTCCAATAAGATAAAGCATGTTGGGTGAACAAATTACAGTTGGGAAATTGACAAATAAAGAGGGCATGACAATGCACATACATATCATGATGAGTAGTGTGAAATTCAATTGGGCATTACGACAAAGTACATAGACCGCTATCCAGCATGCATCTGTGCCTAAAAAGTCCACCTTCAGGTTAGCATCCGCACCCCTTCCAGTATTAAGTTGCAAACAATAGATAATTGCATTAAGTATGGTGCGTAATGTAATCAACACAAATATCCTTAGACAAAGCATTGATGTTTTATCCCTAGTGGCAACGGCACATCCACAACCTTATAACTTTCTATCACTGTCCCAGATTAAATGGAGGCATGAACCCACTATCGAGCATAAATACTCCCTCTTGGAGTTACAAGTATCAACTTGGCCAGAGCCTCTACTAGCAACGGAGAGCATGCAAGATCTTAAACAACACATATATGATAGATTGATAATCAACATAACATAGTATTCCATATTCATCGGATCCCAACAAATGCAACATGTAGCATTACAAATAGATGATCTTGATCATGTTAGGCAGCTCACAAGATCTAACAATGATAGCACAATGAGGAGAAGACGACCATCTAGCTACTGCTATGGACCCATAGTCCAGGGGTGAACTACTCACACATCAATCCGGAGGTGATCATGGCGATGTAGAGTCCTCCGGGAGATGATTCGCCTCTCCGGAAGGGTGCCGGAGGCAATCTCCTGAATCTCCCGAGATGGGATTGGCGGCGGCGGCGTCTCTGGAAGGTTTTCCGTATCGTGGCTCTCGGTACTGGGGTTTTCTCGACGAAGACTTTTTATAGGCGGAAGGGCAGAGTCGGGGGGCTGACGGGGGCCCCACACGCTAGGGCGGCGCGGGCCCCATTTGGGCCGCGCGGCCCTAGTGTGGCGGCGCCTCGTCGCCCCACTTCGTATCTCCTTCGGTCTTCTGGAAGCTTCGTGGAAAAATAAGACCCTGGGCGTTGATTTCGTCCAATTCCGAGAATATTTACTTTGTAGGATTTCTGAAACAAAAAATAGCAGAAAATAGCAACTGGCTCTTCGGCATCTTGTCAATAGGTTAGTGCCGGAAAATGCATAAATATGACATAAAGTGTGTATAAAACATGTGAGTATCATCATAAAAGTAGCATGGAACATAAGAAATTATAGATACGTTTGAGACGTATCAAGCATCCCCAAGCTTAGTTCCTACTCGTCCTCGAATACGTAAACGATAACAAAGATAATTTCTGAAGTGACATGCTATCATAATCTTGATCAATACTATTTGTAAGCATATGTAATGAATGAAGTGATTCGAAGCAATGGTAAAGACAATGGTTAAACAACTGAATCATATAGCAAAGACTTTTCATGAATAGTACTTTCAAGACAAGCATCAATAAGACTTGCATAAGAGTTAACTCATAAAGCAATAGATTCTTAGTAGAAAGTTTTGAAGCAACACAAAGGAAGATATAAGTTTCAGCGGTTGCTTTCAACTTCAACATGTTTATCTCATGGATAACTGTCAACACAAAGTAATATGATGAATGCAAATAAGCAAGTATGTAAGAATCAATGCACAGTTAACACAAGTGTTTGCTTCTAAGATAGAAAGAAATGGGTAAACTGACTCAACATAAAAGTAAAAGAATGGCCCTTCGCAGAGGGAAGCAGGGATAAATCATGTGCTAGAGCTTTTCAAGTTTTGAAATCATAAACAGAGCATAAAAGTAAATTTTTTGAGAGGTGTTTATTGTTGTCAATGAATGGTAGTGGGTACTCTAACCCCCTTGCCAGACAGACTTTCAAAGAGCGGCTCCCATGATTATTTTATTTTTGGGTGACACTCCTTCCAACCTTTGCTTTCACAAACCATGGCTAACCGAATCCTCGGGTGCCTTCCATCAATCACATACCATGGAGGAGTGTCTATTAAGGTTAATTAATTTGGGGCCGGGAACCCCATTGCCAGTTTTTTTTGCAAAATTATTGGATAAGCGGATGAAGCCACTAGTCCATTGGTGAAAGTTGCCCAACAAGATTGAAAGATAAAACACCACATACTTCCTCATGAGCTATAAAACATTGACACAAATAAGAGATGATAAATTTTGAATTGTTTAAAGGTAGCACACGAAGTATTTACTTGGAATGGCAGAAAATACCATGTAGTAGGTAGGTATGGTGGACACAAATGGCATAGTATTTGGCTCAAGGATTTGGATGCACGAGAAGTATTCCCTCTCAATACAAGGCTTAGGCTAGCAAGGTTATTTGAAACAAACACAAGTATGAACCGGTACAGCAAAACTTACATAAGAACATATTGCAAGCATTATAAGACTCTACACTGTCTTCCTTGTTGTTCAAACCCTCACCAGAAAATATCTAGACTTTAGAGAGACCAATCATGCAAACCAAATGTCAACAAGCTCTACAGTATTTCTTCACTAATAGGTGCAAAGTATATGATGCAAGAGCTTAAACATGAGCACAACAATTGCCAAGTATCAAATTATTCAAGACATTATACCAATTACCACATGTAGCATTTTCTGTTTCCAACCATATAACAATTAACGAAGCAGTTTCAACCTTCGCCATGAACATTAAGAATAAAGCTAAGAACATATGTGTTCATATGCAACAGCGGAGCGTGTCTCTCTCCCACACAATGAATGCTAGGATCCAATTTTATTCAAATAAAACAAAAACAAGAACATTAAGACGCTCCAAGTAAAGCACATAAGATGTGACGGAATAAAAATATAGTTTCACTAGAGGTGACCTGATAATTTGTCGATGAAGAAGGGGATGCCTTGGGCATCCCCAAGCTTAGATGCTTGAGTCTTCTTGAAATATGCAGGGATGAACCACGGGGGCATCCCCAAGCTTAGAGCTTTCACTCTCCTTGATCATATTGTATCATCCTCCTTTCTTGATCCTTGAAAACTTCCTCCACACCAAACTCAAAACAAACTCATTAGAGGGTTAGTGCATAATCAAAAATTCACATGTTCAGAGGTGACATAATAATTCTTAACACTTCTGGACATTGTACAAAGCTACTGAAAGTTAATGGAACAAAGAAATCCATCAAACATAGCAAAACAGGCAATGCGAAATAAAAGGCAGAATCTGTCAAAACAGAACAGTCTGTAAAGAAGTCTTTTTCTGGGGCACTAAACTTGCTCAGATGAAAATTCTCAAATTGAATGAAAGTTCCGTACATATCTGAGGATCACTCACGTAAATTGGCAGATTTTTCTGAGTTACCTACAGAGAATACTACTCAAATTCGTGACAGCAAGAAATCTGTTTCTGCGCAGTAATCCAAATCTAGTATGAACCTTACTATCAAAGACTTTACTTGGCACAACAATGCAACAAAATAAAGATAAGGAGAGGTTGCTACAGTAGTAACAACTTCCAAGACTCAAATATAAAACAAAAGTGCAGAAGTAAAATCATGGGTTGTCTCCCATAAGCGCTTTTTCTTTAACGCCTTTCAGCTAGGCGCGGAAAGTGTGAATCAAGTGTTATCAATAGACGAAGCATCAACATCATAATTTTCACGACTTGTCGCAATAGGTATCTTAGATGTTCCATTATCTATAGTGGTATTAAGGGCTTTGTCAATTTTAGGCCTATAATAGTTTTTTGGTTTAGGCACCTTAGAGACATACATGAACTTTTGCTCCTTACCCACATAAGCTTTCTCCTTAAACTTAAGAGAAGAAAAAGTTGAACCCAAGGTTCCCATAGCTTCTTCAAGTTCACTAATCCTATGGGTTTGATTATCATGAGTAGCATAAGTTTCTAAGAAGGCAATTCTCTCTTTAATTCCACCTAGAGATTTATCAAGTTTATCAATGCTATTAAGTAATATTTCCAATTTAGTATTAATACTTGGAAGATTTTGCTCTATGATCTCCAACTTTTTCATGACATCTTCAAGAGAGATTTCAATTTTAGCTTCATTAACAGGTGGTATTCCAAATAAACTCTCAATAATGCAACTAGCTTCTAAAGCAGGAGTGCCTAGGAAATTACCTCCCGCGAGACTATTAAGAACATACCTATTCCAGCTAGAGATACCAACATAAAAATTCCTGAGTAGGATAATAGTGGAGTGTTTCTTAGTGCACCTATTATGAGCATCACTAATTCTATACCAAGCATCTTTTAAACATTCTCCCCCTTGTTGCTTAAACGAACGAACTTCAACTTCAGGATTACTCATTTTAGCAATAGTAAATAAAACAAACTAGATAAAGTAAATGCAAGTAACTAAATTTTTTGTGTTTTTGATATAGAGAACGCAAACAAGATAGTAAATAAAGTAAAGCAAGTAACTAATTTTTTTGTATTTTGATATAAGAAAGCAAACAAAACAGTAAATAAAATAAAGTAAAGCAACACAAAAAAAAAGTAAAGAGATTAGAAGTGGAGACTCCCCTTGCAGCGTGTCTTGATCTCCCCGGCAACGGCGTCAGAAAAAGAGCTTGATACGCGTACATCACGCGTCCGTTGGGAACCCCAAGAGGAAGGTGTGATGCGTACAGCAGCAAATTTTCCCTCAGTAAGAAGCCAAGGTTATCGAACCAGTAGGAGTGAAGAAGCACGTGAAGGTTGTTGGTGGCGGAGTGTAGTGCGGCACAACACCAGGGATTCCGGTGCCAACGTGGAACCTGCACAACACAATCAAAGTACTTTGCCCCAACGTAACAGTGAGGTTGTCAATCTCACCGGCTTGCTGTAAACAAATGATTAGATGTATAGTGTGGAAGATGATGTTTGCGAAGAACATTAAGAACAAGTATTGTAGTAGATTGTATTCGATGTAAAAGAATGGACCGGAGTCCACAGTTCACTAGTGGTGTCTCTCCAATAAGATAAAGCATGTTGGGTTAACAAATTACAGTTGGGCAATTGACAAATAAAGAGGGCATGACAATGCACATACATATCATGATGAGTAGTGTGAAATTCAATTGGGCATTACGACAAAGTACATAGACCGCTATCCAGCATGCATCTATGCCTAAAAAGTCCACCTTCAGGTTAGCATCCGCACCCCTTCCAGTATTAAGTTGCAAACAACAGATAATTGCATTAAGTATGGTGCGTAATGTAATCAACACAAATATCCTTAGACAAAGCATTGATGTTTTATCCCTAGTGGCAACAGCACATCCACAACCTTAGAACTTTTACATCCTTGTCCCAGATTAAATGGAGGCATGAACCCACTATCGAGCATAAATACTCCCTCTTGGAGTTACAAGTATCAACTTGGCCAGAGCCTCTACTAGCAACGGAGAGCATGCAAGATCTTAAACAACACATATATGATAGATTGATAATCAACATAAAGTATTCCATATTCATTGGATCCCAACAAACGCAACATGTAGCATTACAAATAGATGATCTTGATCATGTTAGGCAGCTCACAAGATCTAACAATGATAGCCCAATGAGGAGAAGACGACCATCTAGCTACTGCTATGGACCTATAGTCCAGGGGTGAACTACTCACACATCAATCCGGAGGAGATCATGGCGATGAAGAGTCCTCCGGGAGATGATTCCCCTCTCCGGCAGGGTGCCGGAGGCGATCTCCTGAATCCCCCGAGATGGGATTGGCGGCGGCGGCGTCTCTGGAAGGTTTTCCGTATCGTGGCTCTCGGTACTGGGGTTTTTGCGACGAAGGCTTTAAGTAGGCGGAAGGATAGATTTAGGGGCGTCACGAGGGGCCCACACAACAGGGCGGCGCGGCCCCACCCTTGGCCGCGCGGCCCTGTTGTGGCGGTGCCTCGTCGCCCCACTTCGTATCCCTCTCGGTCTTCTGGAAGCTTCGTGGAAAAATAAGACCTTGGGCGTTGATTTCGTCCAATTCCGAGAATATTTCCTTTGTAGGATTTCTGAAACCAAAAACTGCAGAAAATAGCAACTGGCTCTTCGGCATCTTGTCAATAGGTTAGTGCCGGAAAATGCATAAATATGACATAAAGTGTGTATAAAACATGTGAGTATCATCATAAAAGTAGCATGGAACATAAGAAATTATAGATACGTTTGAGACGTATCAAACGCCACGAAGGCCTAGCCCACTTCCACTAAGGGATTTCCTCGAGGCGGAAACCAGGCCTTTACAAGGTTCTTGGGGCACACATCCACATCTAAATTGGAGGCTCCCAAATCTGTAACAACAATAAGAACAAGAACAATATCAACTACAAACAACTAGGATTTCTCAAAAGAGGAACACTAGCAAATGGGCCCTCAAACATATGAGGGGGAAATGCAAATCGCTTCGGTGAAGATGTAGATCGGGATCTTCGCCTTCAAATCTCCGAAGATCAAGAGCTTTGGTTGGGTGGAGGAGGAGATCTTGTGATTCTTGTGTTTCTTGAGCTGGCTCTAATGGTGATGAACTTGGGGAATAATTGAGCAGCTTGGGGAGGAGGAAGAAGGGGGGTATAAATACACCCTTCCAAAATCCAGCCGTCGGGGCTTCTCGCAGGCCGCATTATCCGGTCTTAGTGAGGGCCGGAAAATCCGCCCCCTGAAATATCCGGCCAAAAATCTGGCCTCAGTCCAGGGTAGTACTGAGCCACTTTTTCAAAAGTCCTTAGCCGATTTTTGGGGGCAGGATATTTTGCAAATATCCGACCCGGAATATCCGGCCTGGAGAAAAACTTCGTGCTTCTTTTTGTCTTTTTTTTCACACAAAACAGCTATATACATGTATATATATATATATATATATATATATATATATATATATATATATATATATATATATATATATATATATATATATTCTCTGTACCACTTCATCAAACATTAGTGTATCACATATATTGACATCAAACATTTAAAACATAAATCGAGAGATGTTCTTTCAGCAGTGGCACCCCCAGCCCACCAGAGTTCAAACCTCAGGTTTGACACTTTGGTGTCTCATTAAAAGGTGGAAAATTCTTCAGTGGGAGGCGACGTTTCCGTCGACAGCAAGGCTAATGTGGTGACTTCGTCAACTCAAGACCCGTTGGATGAAGTTTCTTGGACGCTATCACTCGAAGGTGCTCATAGGAGTATGGTGTGTGTGCATGTGTTCGTAAGGGTGAGTGTATATGTGTATATGTGAACGTCTACGTCTGTACTGTGTTTCATAAAAAAAGTTTCCCTTCCTATATGGAGTTCATGGGGCAAGGACATTTTACTGCCCCATAACTTATGCCCTTAGTTCCCGCAGAAAAAGAACAAATGGTGTTTGAGTAGGCAAAAGCTGGCAAAAAAGTGTCAAAAGCAAATAAAATAAAAACTAAAATGAAATGTATAGAGTGGGAGGCGAACCAACATTTTAGGGGTGGAGCAGGCCCACGTCATGCGTGGTGTACGAGCAACGAGTATGACGCCTCGTGCCTGGAGCCGACACCGAGCACCGCCGACGGTGGCCGGCTCGATGGATCAAATCAGTTTCTTTCCTCTTTTTTTTGAAGCCGCACTATTACAGGTCCTTATTCAGGTCGTGGGCATAGCAAATCCACGGATCAGGCCCAACTATGTTGTTTCCACCACAAAAAGTAGTTCATAAACACCTACTGGGCTCTAAATGGGCTACGAATAAACGAAGACACGGATTTAATTCGCTAGTAGTCTCTCAACTCTATTTTCGAAGCTTCCTCCTTGTTTATTTTTATTTTATTTCAACTAGTATCTGTTAGTTTGATTTCCAGTACGACCCAACGGTCGTACGACCTGATCTCGCGCCCTGATCGGGGGCGCCCAACCCATATGGTTGGTGGGCCCCCGTTGCCAGCGCCATATAAAAGAGGTGGGGGCCGGGGCACGGACGCCAAGGTCGTCCGTTGCCGTCCTCCCCACCGACACACCAAACCCTAGACCATCCGATCTGGTGAGACGCTGTAGCGGCGGGAAGCACCACCGACATCGCCGCCACTCCTCCGTCGCCGCCATGGCGAGCTCCTCGTCGACGAAGACCAACGGTATGCAACCCCATTGTTTCCCTTTTGCTGTTGTCCTGGTTAGACTAGATGATCTTACTCACTAGATGCAACAACTAGAGATCCAGTAGTTCTAACAATGGTATTAGAGCATGTCTAGTTTGTTGATCTAGCTGAGGTAGTCTTCATACCGGGATCGAATCAAATAAAACAGAAAAGTTTTCAGTTTTGCAAACCCTAACCCTAGATCGGCATACCCCGATTAGAACCAGAAATTAGATAAGAGAAGGGGACAGAGAGAGGGATGCAGCATCCATGCCGGCCTCCACCTACCGGCGAACTCCGGGAAGGGCCCTCCGCTCCGCAGAGGCGCCGTGCCAGGGCACCACGGTCAATCCCCTCGACGGAGGCGCGCCCACCCGCAAGGGGAACGCGCGCACCGGCGAGAGGGTAGGCTACGACGCCGCCATTCCCCACCTCCCCGCGCGTCCGCGCGACGGCCTGCTGCGGCGGCCACCGTCCATGTCTTTTTCTCTTGCGCCGTCGGGTGTGTGTGAGAGAGGAACAGAGGGGGAGAGTGAGGGTTGGGGTTTCAGGGGCGGCTGCCGACCCCGTTTTGTTCGACCGAGAGCGGCGCGCGGCCGTCCGATCGGATCCGACGATCAGGAGTCGGCCGGTGCCTCTCTCTATGGACCAAAAAGAATGAAGTACGATCTTGATCGTGCTAAGTGGGACTCGTCCAAAAGAAAGTGCTTGATGGTGATCAAGAGCTCCATTTTGGAGGCTATAAGGGGAGCAATCCCACAGTGCGACACCGCCAGTGAGTACCTGAAAAAGGTAGAGAGTCAATTTACTGGGTCTTCCAAGACCTATGCTAGCACTCTCATAAGAAATCTTGTCACTACAAAGTACACTGGTGGTGGAGTAAGGGATCACATATTGAGGATGAGCCATATGTCTTCCAAGCTCAAGTCTATGGAGATGGAGCTTCCAGAACAATTCATCATCCATCTGATCTTTGCCTCACTCCCAAAAGAATTTGAGACCTTTGCTGTGAACTACAATGCACAGCCAGAAAAGTGGGCCATTGAGAAGATGATTGCCATGTGTGTGCAAAAAGAAGAGAGGATCAAGGGGCAATCTGGTGATTCTATCAATTACCTAAGCCCAACCAAGAAGAGGAAGTTTCAGAGTTCCAAGCCACAAGGGAAACCTCAGTGGAATCCTCCTCCTGCTAAGCCGCATGGAAAAGCTCAAGATCACCAGCCGCATGAAGAGGTGGCCAAGGACACTTGCAAGTGGTGCAAGGAAAAGGGCCACTACCAGAAAGACTGTGTGGCATTCCTGAAACATCTGTGCAAGAAAGGTGAGGATTTAATTACATTTGTAGATGAATCCTTATTTTTAAGTTATGCAAAATCAACTTGGTGGATTGACTCAGGTGCAACTTTTCATGTTGCAAATTCATTACAGGGATTCCGTATGAGACAGACCCTGCAAAGAGGAGAAAGATGCATTAAAGTAGCAAACGGCGTCCAAGCTGAAGTCGAAGCCATTGGAGATCTCCCATTAGTATTAGCTAATGGCTTTGTACTTTTATTAGTAGATGTGCTTTATGTACCCTCTTTGCATCGGAACTTAATAAGTGTATCGCGCTTAGATGATGATGGTTTTGCTTGCCATTTTGGTGATGGTCAATGTAAGATCAAGTTTAATAATGAGATTGTTGGTCTTGCCTTCAGACAAGACAAGCTTTATTTATTGTCACTTTGCGATGAGAATGTGAATGTTTTAAGCGCTGATAATGAGAATGTCTCCACATCCCTAAATGAAAATAATAAGCGAAAGAGAATTGATGAAGTCTCTTCGAAATTATGCCACTGTCATTTAGGCCATATTTCGAGGGGGAGAATAGAACGCTTAGTAAAAGAATCAATCCTTCCACCTATGGAATTTTCGAATTTAGAACAATGCATCGATTGCATTAAAGGAAAGTATGTAAAGAACATAAAGAAGGGCGCCAAAAGAAGCACATGAGTTTTAGAAATAATTCATACGGATATATGCGGTCCGTTTCCTGTGAAATCTGTGGATGGCTATGATTCCTTCATAACATTCACGGATGATTATTCGCGTTATGGTTATATTTATCCAATTAAAGAGCGTTCAGAAGCATTGGATAAATTCAAGATATTTAAGGCTGAAGTAGAAAATCAGCATAGCATAAAGATTAAAATAGTAAGGTCTGACCGTGGTGGGGAGTACTACGGTCGGCACACCCCATATGGCCAAGTTCCTGGACCTTTTGCAAGGTTCCTACAGGAACATGGCATAGTTGCCTAGTATTCTACACCGGGCAAGCCTCAGCAGAATGGAGTAGCTGAAAGACGAAACCGTACCCTGATGGATATGGTGAGAAGCATGTTAAGTTACTCCACTTTACCGGTTAGTTTGTGGATGGAGGCGTTAAAAACCGCTATTCACATACTTAATCGAGTTCCTAGTAAGTCGGTGTCTAAAACACCATATGAATTGTGGACTAGTCGAGAACCTTCACTCAATTATTTGCGAGTGTGGGGCTGTCCAGCTGAGGCTAAACTCTTTAACCCGAACATTGGGAAATTAGATCCTAAGACAGTAAGTTGCCATTTTATTGGCTATCCAGACAAGTCGAAAGGTTATCGTTTCTATTGTCCAGACAGACTCACTAAGTTTGTAGAAATGAGACACGCTGTGTTTCTGGAGGATGAGATGATCAGGGGGAGCATGGTATCCCGAGAAATCAACCTTGAGGAGAAGCGGGTGTATGCACCCACTCCGATGATCCAGGAACCATTTTTCTCGATACCTGCTGCTGCTGCACCGACACAGGACGATGTCATTGCGACACCTGTTGTTAGTTCTCCTGTGGCAACAATGAATGAAAATAGAGAGAATGTTACCACACATGAGGAAGAGCTGCAACAGCCCCACATAGAAAGTGCGCCAGAGATTGAGAACCTTAGAAGCTCTCAAAGAGCAAGAAAGCCAGCTATTCCTGACGATTTTGAGATCTATGTCAGTGAAGAAGTTCAAATGGAGGGTGATCCCACCACATTTGAAGAAGCCTCAAGAAGTGCTCATTCATCGAAGTGGATTGAGGCCATGGTTGATGAAATGAGATCAATGAGTAGCAACAAAGTCTGGGATTTAGAAGAAATTCCTAAAGGAGCCAAAATAGTAGGCTGTAAATGGGTCTACAAAACAAAGTGTGACTCTAGAGGGAATGTTGAAAGATATAAAGCATGAATTGTTGCAAAGGGTTTCACTCAAAGAGAAGGAATAGACTATAATGAGACCTTTTCTCCGGTCTCATGTAAGGATTCTTTTAGAATTATAATGGCTTTAGTGGCACACTATGATTTAGAGTTGCATCAAATGGATGTAAAGACGGCCTTCTTAAATGGAGACTTGGAGGAAAATGTTTACATGGCACAACCCAAGGGTTTTGTCGTGGAAGGAAAAGAACATATGGGATGCCGTCTGAAGAAATCCATTTATGGGTTAAAACAAGCCTCCAGGCAATGGTACTTGAAGTTCCATGAGACAATTAAAAGTTTTGGGTTTAATGAGAATAGAGAGGACAATTGCGTATATGCAAAGTTTAAGAAAGGGAAATTCATTTTCCTTATCCTATATGTGGATGACATTCTGCTTGCTAGTAGTGATGTTAGTCTACTATTGGAGACGAAGAAGTTCTTGTCCTCGAACTTCGATATGAAAGATCTTGGTGAAGCTTCATTCGTTCTAGGAATTGAAATTCACCGAGATAGATGATACGTCTCCGACGTATCGATAATTTCTTATGTTCCATGCCACATTATTGATGTTATCTACATGTTTTATGCACACTTTATGTCATATTCGTGCATTTTCTGGAACTAACCTATTAACAAGATGCCGAAGTGCCAGTTGTTGTTTTCTGCTGTTTTTGGTTTCAGAAATCCTAGTAAGGAAATATTCTCGGAATTGGACGAAATCAAAGCCCAGGGGCCTATTTTCTCACGAAGCTTCCAGAAGTCCGAAGGAGAGACGAAGAGGGGCCACGGAGGGGCCACACCCTAGGGCGGCGCGCCCCCTTGGCCGCGCGGCCCGTGGTGTGGGGCCCCCGTGCCGCCTCTTGACCTGCCCTTCCGCCTATAAAAAGTCTCCGTGACGAAACCCCCAGTACCGAGAGCCACGATACGGAAAACCTTCCAGAGACGCCGCCGCCGCCGATCCCATCTCGGGGGATCCAGGAGATCGCCTCCGGCACCCTGCCGGAGAGGGGAATCATCTCCCGGAGGACTCTACGCCGCCATGGTCGCCTCCGGTGTGATGTGTGAGTAGTCTACCCCTGGACTATGGGTCCATAGCAGTAGCTAGATGGTTGTCTTCTCCCCATTGTGCTATCATTGTCGGATCTTGTGAGCTGCCTAACATGATCAAGATCATCTATCTGTAATTCTATATGTTGCGTTTGTTGGGATCCGATGAATAGAGAATACTTGTTATGTTGATTATCAAAGTTATGCTATGTGTTGTTTATGATCTTGCATGCTCTCCGTTACTAGTAGATGCTCTGGCCAAGTAGCTCCAAGAGGGAGTACTTATGCTCGATAGTGGGTTCATGCCTGCATTGACACCTGGGACAGTGACAGAAAGTTCTAAGGTTGTGTTGTGCTGTTGCCACTAGGGATAAAACATTAGTGCTATGTTCAAGGATGTAGTCACTAGTTACATTACGCACCATACTTAATGCAATTGTCTGTTGTTTGCAACTTAATACCGGAGGGGTTCGGATGATAACCTCGAAGGTGGACTTTTTAGGCATAGATGCAGTTGGATGACGGTCTATGTACTTTGTCGTAATGCCCAATTAAATCTCACTATACTCATCATGATATGTATGTGCATGGTCATGCTCTCTTTATTTGTCAATTGCCCAACTGTAATTTGTTCACCCAACATGCTGTTCGTCTTATGGGAGAGATACCTCTAGTGAACTGTGGACCCCGGTCCAATTCTCTTTACTGAAATACAATCTACTGCAATACTTGTTCTACTGTTTTCTGCAAACAATCATCTTCCACACAATACGGTTAACTCTTTGTTACAGCAAGCCGGTGAGATTGACAACCTCACTGTTTCGTTGGGGCAAAGTACTTTGGTTGTGTTGTGCAGGTTCCACGTTGGCGCCGGAATCACTGGTGTTGCGCCGCACTACATCTCGCCGCCATCAACCTTCAACGTGCTTCTTGACTCCTACTGGTCCGATTAAACCTTGGTTTCTTGCGAGGAAACTTGCCGCTGTGCGCATCACACCTTCCTCTTGGGGTTCCCAACGGACGTGCCAACCACACGCATCAAGCAAATTTCTGGCGCCGTTGCCGGGGAGATCAAGACACGCTGCAAGGGGAGTCTCCACTTCTCAATCTCTTTACTTTGTTTTTGTCTTGCTTAGTTTTATTTACTACTTTGTTTGCTGCACTAAATCAAAATACAAAAAAATTAGTTGCTAGTTTTACTTTATTTGCTATCTTGTTTGCTATATCAAAAACACAAAAAAATTAGTTTACTTGCATTTACTTTATCTAGTTTGCTTTATTTACTACTACTAAAATGAGTAATCCTGAAGTTGAAGTTCGCACGTTTAAGCAACGAGGGGGAGAATGTTTGAGAGATGCTTGGTATAGAATTAGCGATGCTCATAATAGATGCACTAAGAAGCACTCCACCATTATTTTACTCAGGAATTTTTATGTTGGTATCTCTAGCTGGAATAGATATGTTCTTGATAGTCTCGCAAAAGGTGACTTCCTAAGTACTCCTGCATTAGAAGCTAGTTGCATTATTGAGAGCTTATTTGGAATACCTCCTGTTGATAAAGTTAAAACTGAAATCTCTCTTGAAGATGTTATGAAAAAATTGGAAACCATAGAGAAAAAATTTCCAAGTATTGAAGCTAAATTGGAAATATTACTTGATAAAACTGATGAACTTGATAAATCCTTAGGAGGAATCGATGAAAGAATTAGTGTCCTAGGAACTAATGCTGTCCATGATGATCAAATCAATAGGATTGACGAACTTGAAAAAGCTATGGGAACCTTGGGTTCAACATTTTCTTCTCTTAAATATAAGGAGAAAGCTTATGTGGGTAAGGAGCAAAAGTTTATGTATGTCTCTAAAGTGCCTAGACCAAAGAAGTATTATTATAGGCCTAAAATTGACAAAGCCCTTAGTACCACTATGGATGGGGGAGCTCATGATAACAATGCACCATCTCTTGATAATACTTGATACACACTTTCTGCGCCTAGCTGAAAGGCGTTAAAGAAAAGCGCTTATGGGAGACAACCCATGTTTTTACCTACAGTACTTTGTTTTTATTTTGTGTCTTGGAAGTTGTTTACTACTGTAGCAACCTCTCCTTATCTTAGTTTTGTGTTTTGTTGTGCCAAGTTAAGCCGTTGATAGAAAAGTAAGTACTAGATTTGGATTACTGCACAGTTCCAGATTTCTTTGCTGTCACGAATCTGAGTCCACCTCCCTGTAGCTAGCTCAGAAAATTAAGCCAATTTACGTGCATGATCCTCAGATATGTACGCAACTTTCATTCAATTTGAGCATTTTCATTTGAGCAAGTCTGGTGCCATTTTAAAATTCGTCAATACGAACTGTTCTGTTTTGACAGATTCTGCCTTTTATTTCGCATTGCCTCTTTCGCTATGTTGGATGAATTTCTTTGATCCATTAATGTCCAGTAGCATTATGCAATGTCCAGAAGTGTTAAGAATGATTGTGTCACCTCTGAATATGTCAATTTATATTGTGCACTAACCCTCTAATGAGTTGTTTCGAGTTTGGTGTGGAGGAAGTTTTCAAGGATCAAGAGAGGAGTATGATGCAACATGATCAAGGAGAGTGAAAGCTCTAAGCTTGGGGATGCACCCGGCGGTTCACCCCTGCATATATCAAGAAGACTCAAGCGTCTAAGCTTGGGGATGCCCAAGGCATCCCCTTCTTCATCGACAACATTATCAGGTTCCTCCCCTGAAACTATATTTTTATTCCATCACATCTTATGTGCTTTTTCTTGGAGCGTCGGTTTGTTTTTGTTTTTTGTTTTGTTTGAATAAAATGGATCCTAGCATTCACTTTATGGGAGAGAGACACGCTCCGCTGTAGCATATGGACAAGTATGTCCTTGGTTTCTACTCATAGTATTCATGGCGAAGTTTCTCCTTCGTTAAATTGTTATATGGTTGGAATTGGAAAATGATACATGTAGTAATTGCTATTAATGTCTTGGGATATGTGATACTTGGCAATTGTTGTGCTCATGATTAAGCTCTTGCATCATATGCTTTGCACCCATTAATGAAGAAATACATAGAGCATGCTAAAAATTTGGTTTGCATATTTGGTTTCTCTAAGGTCTAGATAATTTCTAGTATTGAGTTTGAACAACAAGGAAGACGGTGTAGAGTCTTATAATGTTTTCAATATGTCTTTTATGTGAGTTTTGCTGCACCGGTTCATCCTTGTGTTTGTTTCAAATAAGCCTTGCTAGCCTAAACCATGTATCGAGAGGGAATACTTCTCATGCATCCAAATACTTGAGCCAACCACTATGCCATTTGTGTCCACCATACCTACCTATACTACATGGTATTTTCCGCCATTCCAAAGTAAATTGCTTGAGTGCTACCTTTAAAATTCCATCATTCACCTCTGCAATATATAGCTCATGGGACAAATAGCTTAAAAACTATTGTGGTATTGAATATGTAATTATGCACTTTATCTCTTATTAAGTTGCTTGTTGTGCGATAACCATGTTCACTGGGGACGCCATCAACTTTTCATTGTTGAATTTCATGTGAGTTGCTATGCATGTCCGTCTTGTCTGAAGTAAGAGAGATCTACCACCATATGGTTAAGCATGCATATGTTAGAGAAGAACATTGGGCCGCTAACTAAAGCCATGATCCATGGTGGAAGTTTCAGTTTTGGACAACAATCCTCAAATCTCAAATGAGAAAATTATTAATTGTTGGTATATGCTTATGCATAAAAGAGGAGTCCATTATCTCATTGTCTATGTTGTCCCGGTATGGATGTCTAAGTTGAAGAATAATCAATAGCGAGAAATCCAATGCGAGCTTTCTCCTTAGACCTTTGTACAGCGGCATAGAGGTACCCCTTTGTGACACTTGGTAAAAACAATGCATTGTGATGATCCGGTAGTCCAAGCTAATTAGGACAAGGTGCGGGCACTATTAGTACACTATGCATGAGGCTTGCAACTTATAAGATATAATTTACATGATGCATATGCTTTATTACTACCGTTGACAAAATTGTTTCATGTTTTCAAAATCAAAGCTCTAGCACAAATATAGCAATCGATGCTTTTCCTCTATGGAGGACCATTCTTTTACTTTCAATGTTGAGTCGGTTCACCTATTTCTCTCCACCTCAAGAAGCAAACACTTGTGTGAACTGTGCATTGATTCCTACATACTTGCTTATTGCACTTATTATATTACTCTATGTTGACAATATCCATGAGATATACATGTTACAAGTTGAAAGCAACCGCTGAAACTTAATCTTCTTTTGTGTTGCTTCAATGCCTTTACTTTGAATTATTGCTTTATGAGTTAACTCTTATGCAAGACTTATTGATGCTTGTCTTGAAGTGCTATTCATGAAAAGTCTTTGCTATATGATTCACTTGTTTACTCATGTCAT
Source organism: Lolium perenne (assembly GCF_019359855.2). Taxonomy (NCBI): domain Eukaryota; kingdom Viridiplantae; phylum Streptophyta; class Magnoliopsida; order Poales; family Poaceae; genus Lolium; species Lolium perenne. The sequence goes on along the minus strand of NC_067249.2, from coordinate 128,459,425 downwards.
ATACATTGTTTCGATCGCTGCATTCACTACATATGCTTTACAAATAGTATGATCAAGATTATGATGGCATGTCACTCCGTAAATTATCTCGTGTTATCGTTTTACCCGCTCGGGACGAGCAGAACTAAGCTTGGGGATGCTGATACGTCTCCGACGTATCGATAATTTCTTATGTTCCATGCCACATTATTGATGTTATCTACATGTTTTATGCACACTTTATGTCATATTCGTGCATTTTTGGAACTAACCTATTAACAAGATGCCGAAGTGCCGATTCTTTGTTTCTGCTGTTTTTGGTTTCGTAAATCCTAGTAAGGAAATATTCTCGGAATTGGACGAAATCAAAGCCCGGGGGCCTATTTTCTCACGAAGCTTCCGGAAGTCCGAAGGAGAGACGAAGAGGGGCCACGGAGGGGCCACACCCTAGGGCGGCGCGGCCCCCCTTGGCCGCGCGGCCCCGTGGTGTGGGGCCCCGTGCCGCCTCTTGACCTGCCCTTTCCGCCTATAAAAAGTCTCCGTGACGAAACCCCCAGTCATCGAGAGCCACGATACGGAAAACCTTCCGAGAGACGCCGCCGCCGCCGATCCCATCTCGGGGATCCAGAGATCGCCTCCGGCACCCTGCCGGAGAGGGGAATCATCTCCGGAGGACTCTACGCCGCCATGGTCGCCTCCGGTGTGATGTGTGAGTAGTCTACCCCTGGACTATGGGTCCATAGCAGTAGCTAGATGGTTGTCTTCTCCCCATTGTGCTATCATTGTCGGATCTTGTGAGCTGCCTAACATGATCAAGATCATCTATCTGTAATTCTATATGTTGCGTTTGTTGGGATCCGATGAATAGAGAATACTTGTTATGTTGATTATCAAAGTTATGCTATGGGTTGTTTATGATCTTGCATGCTCTCCGTTACTAGTAGATGCTCTGGCCAAGTAGATGCTTGTAACTCCAAGAGGGAGTACTTATGCTCGATAGTGGGTTCATGCCTGCATTGACACCGGGACAAGGATGAGAAAGTTCTAAGGTTGTGTTGTCTTTGTTGCCACTAGGGATAAAACATTAGTGCTATGTTCAAGGATGTAGTCACTAGTTACATTACGCACCATACTTAATGCAATTGTCTGTTGTTTGCAACTTAATACTGGAGGGGGTTCGGATGATAACCTGAAGGTGGACTTTTTAGGCATAGATGCAGTTGGATGACGGTCTATGTACTTTGTCGTAATGCCCAATTAAATCTCACTATACTCATCATGATATGTATGTGCATGGTCATGCTCTCTTTATTTGTCAATTGCCCAACTGTAATTTGTTCACCCAACATGCTGTTCGTCTTATGGGAGAGACACCTCTAGTGAACTGTGGACCCCGGTCCAATTCTCTTTACTGAAATACAATCTACTGCAATACTTGTTCTACTGTTTTCTGCAAACAATCATCTTCCACACAATACGGTTAACTCTTTGTTACAGCAAGCCGGTGAGATTGACAACCTCACTGTTTCGTTGGGGCAAAGTACTTTGGTTGTGTTGTGCAGGTTCCACGTTGGCGCCGGAATCACTGGTGTTGCGCCGCACTACATCTCGCCCCCATCAACCTTCAACGTGCTTCTTGACTCCTACTGGTCCGATTAAACCTTGGTTTCTTACTGAGGGAAACTTGCCGCTGTGCGCATCACACCTTCCTCTTGGGGTTCCCAACGGACGTGCCAACCACACGCATCAATAGACAAAGAGGGGTTTTAGGATTATCGCAAAAGGCATACTTAGAGAAAGTTCTAAAGAAGTATGGTATGCATGCGAGTAATGCCACGCCTGCTCCTATAGTCAAGGGCGATAGATTTGGGGATTTTCAATGTCCTAGGAACCAATATGAGATCGATCAAATGAAAGCGGTTCCATATGCTTCAGCTGTCGGAAGCCTAATGTATGCTCAAGTATGTACGCGCCCAGACTTAGCTTTTGTTAACGGGGTACTTGGCAGATTCCAAAGTAATCCAGGAATAGATCACTGGAAAATGGTGAAGAAGGCATTGCGTTATGCGCAAGGCACGAAAGGCCTCATGCTAACATATAGAAGAACTGATTCCCTTGAGATAGAAGGGTATTCAGATGTAGACTTTGCGGGAGATGTAGATGACAGAAAATCCACATCAGGTTATGTATTCACTCTCGCAGGTGGAGCTATATCGTGGAAAAGCTTCAAGCAATCTATCACGGCACCGTCCACGATGGTTGCTGAGTATGTAGCATGTTATGAGGCATCGGGGCAGGCAAACTGGTTAAAGAAATTTATACCCGGGTTGAGAGTGGTAGACAGCATTCAAAGACCACTTAGAATGTACTGCGACAATGAGCCAGCAGTATTTTATGCTCACAACAATAAGTCAAGTGATGCTGGCAAGCACATTGACATCAAGTATTATGTTGTGAAAGATAGAATCCAGGATCATACCATAAGTTTAGAGCATATAAGCACAAAGAGAATGCTCGCGGATCCGCTTACGAAAGGCTTACCACCCAGTGTGTTCAGTGAACACGTAGCCGGCATGGGTTTACGGAAAAGTCTATGATAACTGGATATTAAGGGCCTAGAGGAAGAATCTATTTTAAAATGGAAAGGTGTGTAGTAGCTATTGAATTTGATGGCGCGTAACTGGCCATCATGACGAGACATGCTCTATATGCTAATCTGTGATGAAATGGGTACCAAGAAAAGTTTAAGTCTAAGATTAAGAATAAAGTAAGATGAGATCAAGGGGGAGAATGTTAGTTTGATCTCCAGTACGACCCAACGGTCGTACGACCTGATCTCGCGCCCTGATCGGGGGCGCCCAACCCATATGGTTGGTGGACCCCCGTTGCCAGCGCCATATAAAAGAGGTGGGGGCGGGGCACGAACGCCAAGGTCGTCCGCTGCCGTCCTCCCCACCGACACACCAAACCCTAGACCATCCGATCTGGTGAGGCGCTGTAGCGGCGGGAAGCACCACCGACATTGCCGCCACTCCTCCGTCGCCGCCATGGCGAGCTCCTCGTCGACGAAGACCGACGGTATGCAACCCCATTGTTTCCATTTTGCTGTTGTTCCGGTTAGACTAGATGATCTTACTCACTAGATGCAACAACTAGAGATCCAGTAGTTCTAACAGTATCGTTTTGTAAGAAGTTGCCGATTTCACTTCAGCAAGAAAAGGTATGCCTTCCTGCAAAAAAAAAGTATAACTAACATAGCTACTGATATGTGTTAACGTGCATCGACTTAAGAGCCTGCTAGTTCGCAGCCCTACAGAGAACAGGTGAGGGAACCCAGATTTTCACATATATTTTCAGGCTTTCAGCCAGGTTTCAGAACGGACTCGGTATCAGTCACACCGGTGTTCAACATTCTATACCCTGGTTCTGAATCCAGACCTCTAGGGTTCCGACTTCCCTGGAAGATGAGGAGGGTGTTACTCCTCTCAGCATCATCCTACCTCCTCGGTCGATCAATGTCAGTTGCAGATAAGCTACCTACACGCTGATCTAATTTGCACCCCACATGCTATGCATTGATCAGACAGATTCCTTTGTTAATGTTGTCAGTGCTGCAGTTCGAGGCAATAAAAACGACTCTGAATCATAGGTGCTCCTATTGACTGTTTCCAGAATCACAGGCTACTAGACATATGGTCTATGGCACTGAAATAATTATGTTATTATGCATAAAATAAAGTTAGTGCGGATTGTAATTTCCACGTTATAAGAGCATCTCAGCCGCGTTCCGACGGAGAGCAGCTTCAACGCCCTCGATGTGTTGCATCGGGTACAAATGGGCTAGTATTGCAAAATTTGGCTAAAATTGTTTGTTCAGCTCATTTATCAGAGACACATAGAAAGCGTTCGAGAAAATACATGAGCCAAACATAAATTTTAAGGAGTTAAATTTAGGGGATCGGCTACAAAAGACTAGAGTTTAGAGAAGTAAATATACTCCTCTAAAAGATATGGAGGCGTTTACTCATCTGTATCAGTTAGAAATGTACTTAGGCATTAAGATGAGGTACACACTTCTGCATGAATAGGAATTAAAAATGTACGAGTGCAAAATAATAAGAGAGCTGGCTTTCTTCTATGCTTGCAGGAGACCAAGGATTTTTTGTTTTTGTTTTTTTGCTGCATGCTCCTAGTTACCTGTTTTACGCGGCCAGGATGCAGCTTTAGGCCTCGTCCGGTTAATCCTCTAGGCAAGTGAATTGGAGTGGATTGGAGTGAATTGATGGGTATTTTGACTTGTTGGGGGATCTAAACCACCTCAATCCCCTCAAATTTGCTGAAGCCGAACAAGCCATTAGGTGGGTTTATGTCACTTGCAACTCTTTGTCCGACTGATTGGCCAGCTTCTTGTCGATACTCTTGACGTTTTCTAGTCTGTCTTTTCGAAGCTTACATACGTCTTGAAGACTCATGTTTCCTATGAGGCTTGTCATGTTGCGTACATTGTTTTCAGTGGCTGCAGGGGTACGGTGATAGTACTAAGATACTTCCGCCTGGCAGGTGCAGGCACAGACATGCTGGCGGCCTGGCGCAGCCCAGCTGGGAGTATGCTTTAAGCCATTCTGCTGCAGTGCAGGGCTCACTACTTCTGAGACACAATTGCGCGCGATTTTGACAGGGGAAAAATTATTAACAGACTGAACCCGTTACCAAAGCAGACTTCCAGATATGTTTATCTGAAGGACATCCTGTAGACATTTTAAAACGCATACGTCAAGCATTAAGCTTAGGCATTACTGTGAGCAATATTTAACTGTGGGATTGACAAATTTGACGTTCTACGACCAACCACCCAGCATACAATGCTATATGTATAGCTGAGATGACATTCAGCCAGTTTCAGCATCTGCCGGCCGAAGCCAAAACACAGAGCGAGTGAGCGACATGGGAGCCAGCAATGGCGCGCGGTATCAGCAGGCTAATAATCGAACCAAAGTTGGAACTATTTAACAGGAATAATATGGATCAACAGGCATGAAAAGTGAGGAGCACGATGCCGGAGTTGTGCGCGCCATCCGGAAACTGAGGGCCGTATTAGAAGACATGCACCCGTGCGTGCTGGTACGTTAGATTACAAGGGACAACAAAGCAGCTGTGGCCCATCTACCCGGCCGTCTCCTTCATGGGCAAAGGAGACCATCTCAGCCATGATTGCATTGCAGCTCTGTTGCACACATACATCCTGGCCAGATTGTGCATTTCCCTGTGCCATGTGGGATCATAATTTGGGGTTACTCTTTCTTTAACTACTAATCATCACTTTATCGAAAAATTACTAATCATCATGATCAAAAGAGTATTCTGCTGCATAGACAGTGGTATATATGCACTTTTTTGTAGGCCAGGGATTTACTTATGCTACATGTTCTGTTGGTCTTGCTCCTTTGGGGCTGCTTGTCTGAACTTTTTCGTTTCGTTTCGAGTTGGACGGGCCAGGCCAGTGGTTGGTATAGAACCGTATCTAAGAGGAGTTTGTGCTGGATATTACTACGGATTCCATGGATGTAGATTGCTCAATTATTATCGGCTCTTAATTTATTAACTAAACCGAACAAAGTATCAAGATTCAAGTATGCAAACGATAAGAAGTCAGGTTAGCTTGTCTCAGTTCTACCCCAGCTTTTCGTGGACATCCGGCTCTGTAGCTAGTGCCTGTAGCTACGCTGACTCTCCAATTTACACTAGCTCTTCATGACATGCAGACTCTGTCTTGTTTGAAGTGTTATACGGAGTATATGTGATCAATTGCTAGCGTCCTTCTGGTGTAAACCTATCACCTATGTCTGCCTACCAAAACGTCTTATAATTAGGAACAGAAGTAGTACTACGTCGTAATTGAGTTTGTAAATACGAACCATGGCAGGGTGCTTCAGTTTCTGAATGATTTCATAGAGAACACCAACACATTTCCATAAGGCCGGGTACTTGCGTACATACATTGTACATCATGAATATATATGCACGTACGTACATGTCTGCCATGCTCGTCTGTCTGGGCGTGTGGGGCTTCGCAGTATGGACATGGCAACATTAGACCTTATTTTATGATTAGACGGCCACCGAAACAAACGAAAAATACGTACGTACGCGTGGGAGAAGCGTATAGACCTACCCGCAAAACACGACCCCGCTTTTCTCTTGGCCTTCTCCTCCTTTTGCCCCCTCGCGCGCTCTGCGTTTGTTATGTTGCATAATTTGAAACCCTCCTTTTCCTCTGGTCCACACTTGCTAGCTACTCCAAACATATTTAGCACACAAATCCCTCCCACCACCACACCACTACGGCACCATCACCACTCCTACACGCCTCACACTCAAGGACGCCCTATACCTAGGCTAGCTATATATGGCTCAAACACACAAGTTCATTGATGTTTTATCTTTTACTTGTCGTCGTCCTCCTCCACCTAATTTACTCTTACTACAAACAGTTGACTATGATCGCCACTTTCCGTAACGTTTTATCTGAGTTAAACAAAAACAAACTAAACACCATGAAAATATATGCCGTGATGAATCTCTATAATATCAATTAAGTAGCCTATCTGGCTAAATCTTAACTTTTGAGTAATAAATCGTCCTTTTATCGAAATCTGGGGAAACCTAAACGTTGGTTGACTTTCTCAAATTCAAAAACTCACTAGATTGTTACACCCATGAAGTACGAAATGTAGCTTGTTTTGTGAAGCTTATAAAAGCAATGCATGGTAAAACCATAGCTTTCACATGTTCATTTTCATCTTGAGACGGTTTATGCAGTTCCTAGAATGCATGCATGGTGAGGTGATCTAGCTATGTGATCCTTGTGGCAATTTTACACTTAGTGGTATGTAAGAACAGAGGGTAGATCCGTAGAGGTAGCACCACTTAATTTTAAGTTTTAAGCCTCAGGCAAAATTTAGGTATAACACAACATAAATCATCAATCGTGCAAAGGTGCACTCGGGAGCATGCATGTTCCCCGACCGGTGAAAAAGCTATCGTCCTGATATACACTAATTTTGAAGAAACTACAAGTGTCAATGTTCGAGCTAATACTCTGCAATTGTAAATTTTCAGCTTAAAACTGCTAGTTTCACATCCTTTGTAACAAAAACCGAGACACGTATATTCTTGTTTCTCATAAAACTTCAGAAGCATGTAAAATACGTGAACAATATTTTTCGGTACTTGTGTACATTTTGGTTGCAACCGCTAGCCTTTCACCCTCTCTTAGAATGTAATTTTATTAACATAAGTAGTTCACCTATTTCGCATAATGAATTTGATGATAGTTCTTACACTTGTCTAGCTACACATATAATTGCAATTTTGGCAAATTACAATATTGATGGAAGTTATTTTCATTGCGGGCTCGGTACGGGTAGAATCTCAACAAGTATTACATATTTTTCTAGCATGGAGAATTCCTAGACCATTTTAATTACATGCTCCTAGACGGCTCACGCATGTACATTCCCTGGTGCTTCATTGCAAGGCTATTGCTCCGGTGTCCCCCCTCTCTAAACTCTGTTCTATTTAGACGGCTAGGATCTGCAGATACCCCTTCGTGGGTTGACTTAAAATGTTTGTTTGGTTCATGGGCAAACATGTACGGGATGGAACGGGATAAAATATGTTTAATTAACGATTAATAGAAAAGGATAAATATGCCATTAACACACCGGTTAATATGTAATTAACGGGTCCTTTTCCCTTTGTAGTGGAGGCCGGACCTAGCGGGCGGCCGCCTACCCGTGCCTAGCAAGGTCACTACCCGCACATATTTAGCGAGACCGTTTCTGTCGACTGGGTGCGGCGCAGACGTAGCAAGCTCGTTGCTCGCCACGCCATGGAGGCCGCCGCCGCCGAGCTAGGGAGCCACGTTGAAAATCAAGCCCGCCGCTTACTGCGCCCTGGAGGCCGCCGATGTCGAGCTGGGGAGCCACGCGGAAAAGCAAGCCCACCGCTCGCCGTGACATGGTGGCCGCCGCTGAGCTGGGGAGCACACATACGACGGTGGCAGGTGTCGGAGTCGCGTCGACGGCCATGAATTCTCAGGCGGCTAGTGAGATTAGTCATGAAATTCACGGATCATATGGTCCAGCCTTTCTCAGAAATATTCGGCTTTTGGGATGGGGTCATCCATATTTTCTGGTCACGAACCAAACACACGTTTACCACCTGAACGTTGTTCGCCAAGGGGGGGACACCGGAGCACAGGCAAGGCCTGAACAGTTAGACATACTACTCTGATTGTTTAGTTGTCTCTTCCAAGGACTTCGAAGTTTGAACAACTACATCGATCTCCATGACATGCTAATGCAAGTGAATTTAATAATCACTCCCTTTGCCGTGTACCCTCATCGTCCTTATACTCCTGAGTACTGCCCCCTATATCACCACCACCCTCCTCCCCTCCACACCGTTTGCTCACACCCACAGCTCTCTCTCCTTCTTCCTCCATATCTACACTCCACAACACGTCAACAACACAAACCCATCAACTCACATCTCCATTACCTCCGATAAACTTGCAGCGGCCACTCTTGCCCTCTTCTCTACTGTTTCTGTTCTCGTCCTCTCCATGGCCGGCTACTTCCAAAGCAGAAGCAACAGAAGGCCATGTGTGCATCCATGGTGGTTCTTGCTGGTGCTTCTATTGCTGCTGGTCTCTGGCTGCCATGCTTCCAGAGGCATGCAACCGTTCAAGGGAAAGCCGTTGGGTAGAGGAATCTCCAACCATTTCTTTGGCTACTTGCCGAGGGGCCGTGTTCCGCCTTCGGGGCCATCGCGGCAGCACAACTCCATTGGAACCGAGGACAAAGAGACTCCATGATCGAAGAGAGAAATGTAGAGTAAGAAGAAAGAGATCTAGGGGTGCGTAGATACTATATCATCATGGTTAGGCAATTGTGGCTAGCATGTAGTAGCAGGATGGTGTACATGAGCCTTTTTTTTTGCGGGTTCCTGGCTGTGTTTCTTTCATTGCTTCTTCCTTTTGGAAATATACTAGCAACCCTACAAGTTCTTTAATCTTTGGGCCCTTTGTTTCCCTTCTTGTTCCTTTTCTGTGCAGAGCTAGCTGTTGATGCTTCTGTTGCCTACAATATTTTCTCTTTTGCTTTCCTGAAAGCAGGAGTGCAACCACTAGTACTAGACCATTGAATATATGTTCCAGTACAAGTTACAACCATCCATTATGATCATCATCTTCATGCATGCATGCTGTGATTGCTTCTGCATGTAAGTTGTAAGTCTTGTTCAGAGTTTAGATGGAGCAGAGGAGAGAAAGAGATAGATAACTGAAAGAAGCTGCTGCTAGACTTTGGAGCAGCTGGATGATAATGGGCTTGGTTGCTGCACAGATACATGATAAAGCTGGCAAGCTGGCAAAATGTGAGATTTTGGCAAGAAAAATATTGAAGTGCTTAGTTAGTATTTTACTCTGATATTCATTTTTTTATTATCATTTGCTAGAGTAGTACCATTACTACAACTTACAGCTAGCACAGACGAGTTGTTGCAGAATATGCAAATGATTATGTGCAGCAATTGCGATTTGAAGTCATTGATCTCTCTTGTGCCTTGAATGGAGTATTGGAAGGATTGATCTGAGCTGCAATGCCCCTGTCCTATGTTCCTCGTTGTCAGCATCTTTCGTTTTCTTTGGTTGGCCATTAACTGGAAGCAGGAGTAATTTGCAGGAAGCTGTTGCTTTACTAGACAGTCAAGAAAGGCGGTCTTCTTTAGACTTGAGAGCTAGACTAGATAAACTATGGTGCTGCGTGTGTGCGTAGTAGTAGATGAGATGAAAGACATGGGATAGTTTTGCTTGTCAAGTTGAGCAAAAAGGACTATAGTTAGTTGGCGAGAGACGTGACGAAGAGGGGATATGATAGTCGTTCTCCAATAGTGGCGTGTTTTTTTCTTCAGAGACGACTTGCCAACTGCAAAGATCTCTCGCGGAGTTTGGTCACCAGGAAAAGGTAGGACAGGTAGGCCAGCCATCAGCGATCCAAACCGACACGCCGGCCGGTTGACTTCACGGCCTGACATGCTCAAATTTCAACTGCACGCGAAGAATTTTTGTGGTCTTAAACAGTTCAATACTACAGTACCATTCTTAAGTTCTGTCCAGAACTGTATGCGAGATGTTATTTGACAGTTGAGTTTTTTCAATAATTTGCAACGAACGAACAATTCGACCACATGATTTAGTGTTCAATACACACCAATATCAATGTCCATAGCACCACGTATTGAGAAGCAAATTTAGACAGAATCAATCCAGTCATTGTTTAAAGTTTGCGCGTTTTAAGAAAGCCACTGAAGGAGAGATGCGGGAGTTATTGCGGGCCTTATATTGGAAAATTACATATTTTCAAGGCAGTATAAGAGCATCTCGCATATTCCCAAACCACAAACCCTAAATGGCATCCATCGAAACCGCCTTCCTCAAAGTCGGTGTAGTTGTCGGACCGGATCGCTCTCCCCTTCGCCTTGGCCACCGCCCCATCAAACGCCCCCTCTTCTATCTCTTCCAACTCATCTTCGTCCTCGCCGTCGGTGTGTTCTCCTTCCTCAAACTCATCGCCCTCGAGTCCCTCCTCCAAGCCGTCGTTGTAGTCACCGTAATCCGCAAGCGGTGGCGAGTCAATGTCGACGGAAGCCTCGTTGACCATGTCAACATACGACTCTGGCGTGACATCAAAGGCGGGACTTTCGTCGACCACCTTGCGCGCAGCAGCCGACGCCGACAGCGCCTTCGCCATCACTGCCATCAAAAGCAGACAGCGCCGCCATCTTGGCTGCGGCTGGCTTCTTCGCAACTACCTTCTTCGGCGCCGCGTTCTTCTGTGCCGGCGCCAGCACCTTGTTGCCCGGCCGCCTCGCCTGCTTGGATGGAGCGGCAGGGGCAGCCAGTGCGGGAGGGGCAGCTGCAGCGGGAGGCGCGGCGACAACGTGCTGGCCCAGCCGCTTCCGCTTTCCGTTGGGGAGAGCAGCAGCGGGAGGAGTGTCGACCACGAGGTCCTCGGTGGCGGTTGCCGCGGCGGCGCTAGATCAAGATGCGGTCGATGGAGCCAGTCCACGCGGCGCGGCCTGGCCTGGGAGCAGCGGCGGGTTGATGGCATCCATCTCGGTGCGGGGCACGCAGCTGCGGTGGCCGGAGAGGAGTGGATGCAGTGGAATCTTGGCCGGTAGGTGGGGCGGAAGCGGGAAAGGGATGAGCTGAAACTTCCTTCGCGCCAACGCGGGGGGGGGGGGGGGGGGGGGGGGGGGAGATGGGGTTCGTGCTCGCACAACCTCCCCAACCCGGGAAGTTGGGGTTTTTGATACGCGAAACAGGATAGCCCGGATATTTTTTTGTCAGGGGGTCCGATGCGGTGTTTGAACTTTCCCCATTTTCCCATCCAAACCGGGAAACGGCGGTTATATGGATGGGGGTCCGATGCGGGATCTGCTAGAGATGCTCTAAGCCAAGTAAACTGAAAATGTGGTGAGCTCTATTTCTTGAACGAATACCTGTAGTTTTTTTCCAAAGTAAAATATTTAATTAAATATACGCAGAAAACAAATTAACATTTGCAACACCATATAATATCATTTGATATACCATTAATTTCTTTTTACGTTTTTTCTATAATCTTGATCAAACTTTACTTTGTTACATTGACATTATCTCTACAAGATTCTAGGTAATTGACTAATTGTTGAGTGCCTGAGGGTTTGCGGAGTACATTTTATCGTGTAGTCGGCAACTAAGCATGCACACTGAGTGTCGCTGTAAAACACTAGGCATATCCATAGTTTGATGGGTCTTTCTTGGCATGACACTCGTCAAAAACCTAAATATGTGTCCATTTTAACAGCAGATGATTTCTCGTGGACGGCGGAACCGAGGCCGCCGGTTTGGGAGTGCCGGTGTGGGAACAGCTCCCCCAAATAGAGGATGCAGTGCCGGCGTCCCCTATACGAAAGTGTCGGCGCCTCTGCCGGCGACTATTTAGAAGGTGCCGGTGGAGATGCTCTAACATTATTTTTAAATCCTTGAGACCCTCAACAGACTGCTGCAAGACCAGAGTTAAAGCTGATCTCCATCTACTTAGGTTCAGGGTCAGCCAAAACCTGGAAAACAATATTTCTCTTTGTATTGATAGAATCTGATTCTTCTTTGAAAATGGGTGTATGCACGCAAAAATGATGCAAATATTTGTGGTTTTAATATAGTACCACGGTAGGAATCTCTCCTACTATTTTTTGGTAAAAAACAAAAAGCACTGAAACGAGCCGAAATCATGTCGCCCGTCCTCACCCCCCCCCCCCCCCCCAATCATCGGAGCCGAGGAAACCTTGTCTTAGTATAACTTGTTGTAGTAGACGCATGGGATGTTGTTGTGCTAAAGCCGCAATGGACCAATGAAGCAGAGCAACAACCATAATCAATGATGAGTACTGTAGATTAGAAGAGCGTGACCTGAGACCATAACAACAACCACGAAAAATGACAAGATCCTAGAAGATACACCGGACACACAACTCCACGCACCCTTCGCCGATCCTAAGCATATCATTGGAGCGAGGATAGGGTGGAAGATTCTTATTCTGACTTCAGAATGTTGCCACCGCCTCTAATTTCAAAGAAGACACTAAAACTGCCCAAAAAATATAGAAGTCCTCCCACCGGCAAGAGAATGTGGTCAACTGCATCTCCAACGCCCCTAAGGACCGGCGAAGGCGGGATGGACCTTAAAGGTACTACACTTTAGGAAGAAACACAAAGTAAAAAATAGATGATTTGGAGTAAATCAAGCAATTTTCTAATTATAAAAATCGTCACCAGAATGTACAGTTAACTAATAGCTTTGAGAAATAAGCAAACTTCCTAATCTTTAGAAAGCCGAAAAAGAAGACACTAAAACTGCACAAAAAAAAGAACGAAAACCCTTCAACCAAAGAGGGCCCGTGGTCTGCCGCAACTCCAATGCTTCCAAGCGCGGCCGAAGGCAGAATGAACCTTAGGGTACTACCATTTAGGAAGAAAATAAAGTACGAATAGTTGATTTAGAGTAAATCAAGCAATTAACTAACTGTAAAAATTGCCACCAGAACATACAGTTAATAACTTCAAGAAATATAAGCAACTTCCTAGATCTTCAAACGGCCGAAAAGGAAATAATCGCGCACTCACTTGGAAGGAACGGCGGCGACAAAGATGACCGGGAAAAGGCGGACACAGGGCTGGATTCTCACGTATACATGCACCATGCGAATTAAATCTACGTACGACGTACGCACGTACGCGCTGCTGTCCTGTTCTCCCATCAATTCCTTCCTCTTCCTGTCAAATACAAGGACCCGGCCGGTCGCCGCTGCAGGAACAGCGCGCACGTACACTGCAGTTCAATTCGATCCATCTATCAGTGAGTTACGTACTTGCAGCAGCAGTGGTGCATCGAGCAGTCATCAGTGTACGCAGGGAGGGGGCAAAGAGAGCGCGACAGGAGCAGACGAGACGCGTCGTGCTAGGCCAGCTGCGTTACCGTGCGCACGCAACGTCTCATACGCGTACGCACTCTCCCGAGCCGTCCGAGTTAAGTTATTGTAGTTTGGCGGAAACATAGCCCGTTGAACGGTTAAAGGATTCGTGTACGTGTTCGTGTACGAGCTCCTCCTAGTTTTTTTTTCTTTCCAAATGGGCTACTTCTTTCCACTATTGCGACCATAATAGAAATGGCTTGTGCTTCTATAGACTTTCAATACTGAAAAGTTTTGGTAAGTACAATACAAAGATAGCTGAGATTAATCGATACTTGTTCAGGATTAGATGTGGGATGGCTGAAATTAAATGATACCACGATATATCTTCGGAGAATTACAATGTTTTGAGATTTGAGGATTTATGGAAGCACAAACCGATAGATATAAAGTCGTTTGAGACAATAACCCCAACGCAGCCAAAAAGACGGGAAAGAGGCCGCCTCGAACCATCAGGAAACTCGATGACACATACTCGATATCGAGCTTCCACTACGAGGCAAAAACCCGATGGTACTAAAGCAGACTCTAACGAGAAGTTTAGCACGATACACATAAAACAGCTAGAAATTACAAGTTTCAGAACTAGACAAGATCATTTTCTAAGACGATAGACAGTCAGATTATGGAGCTGGAATTGCCAGGATGTTGGAGATGCTTGGAGTTGTTGTAGAAATATCACTTGCATTGATATCTTGGGCCATGTGCATCGCCTTTTCCATCATCTGCCTAGTAGTTTAAGAAAGAGCAAACAGGGTATATTATTGAAACATGATTCTTGAGCACAAAATCATAGAAAGTTATCTTATTCCTGGTAATCCAAACAAACCAGAAAATTACAGCCATTAACAAAGCAAAGAACTTCTTATCTCCTGACATATAGGTATATAACCAAGCCAGAGCCTGCCAACTCGATTGGAAGGACAACTAGTAGCCCCAACAAAAACACCAATACAACCCCAAGTCACTCTTGCAATAGCACAAGAAAAGAAAAAAATGATTTGCATCTTCACAATTGTTACAAAACGAATAAAAGGAGAGCCATTCCAATTTCTTTTCTTAAGATTGTCTCTGGTTAAAAGAGCATCATAAGAGAGTTGCCACAAAAAGATCTTAATCTTCAAAGGTAATTTGGCTTTCCAAATCCATCTATATTGGGACCAGCAGAGTTGTGATCAAGAGCCTTACATAGAAATAGTAGAGAAACATTTATTGCTGGACAAGCTTCATCTTAATTCATAAGATTCAATGTGAATAGGCGTATAAAAAATAGTATTCTTTATACCATTCCATTTGTTAATAAGATCAACATATATCGTCTTTTGAAAGGAATTTTAAAATTGAAAGACACCACGTGATGAAAGGTAGCCTTCTGAGCCAAACAAATTTGGAATAAGTAGGGGTATTTTTCACAAAGCTTCTCACCATTTAACAAAGGATCCAACAAAAATCTTACTAGGTCTCCTTTATTCAGAACAACTTCCCTTCCTTGAAGATAGGTTTTCTTTTACTTTCACCAAAGCTTTCCAACAAGGAGAATCACTGAATCTAGATTTCATAGAGGTTACAGTTTTATTTCTTACATATTTCTGGTTTACAATTCTTTGCCACATACCATCTTGAGTTTCCAACTTCCACCATCATTTAGTTAGGAGGCTAATATTTTGCTTTCCAAGATCTTTCATCCACAAGCCCCCTTCCTCTTTAGATCTGCACACCCTTTTCTACTTCACCATACAATAGGTTTTTTCTTCTTCTTTCCAGCCTAGAAAAATCTTCTTTTGTGCTTGTCCAACTTTTCAATAAAGTTTGTTTAATAATTGCAATATAATATGATGGGATTCCTCGGAGACATGCATCCAACAGAGTAAATCTAGCACCAGAGAAAAGCCGAATCACAAATCCAAGCCCCCAACTGGTTAATCATTTTTGCATCCATGAAATCCAATCAATATTTTTCAGGTTGGAAAAGGTTACACGGACCCCTAAATATTTCATAGGAAGCTTACCAACTTGGCAATTAAAAATCTCTGAATAGGACTCCATGGTATGAATATCACCACCAATTACTACTATTTCACTTTTCAAGTAATTAATCTTCAAGCCTGACATCATATCAAACATATAAAGTAATAACTTCGGGTTAATAGCTTGCTCCATATAATGTTTGATACAAAAAATTGTATCACCTACATATTGCAAGACAACCACCCCCTTATCAATTATGTCAGCAACAAAACCAATAATCAGATTATTTTCCTGAGCCTTTAGGACCATTTTGGTAAGACATTCTGCAACCATGTTAAACAAAGTTGGTGATAAAGTGTATCCTTATATCACCCCCTTAGCACTTTGAAAATATGGACTAACCACATTGTTCAACTTAACACTCACTGTGCCATTATGCAAAATATATCTAGACCACAAACACCATTGCTGAAAAAACCTCTTGCCATGTGGCAATCAATAAAAAAATCCAAATTAACCTTATCATAGGCCTTTTCAAAATCAATTTTTAAAATAACCCCCACTTGTTTCTTAACATGAACATGATGCATGAACTCATGCAAAGACAACACCACATCCATAATATTCCTTCCTTTGATAAAAGCATTTTGATGAATACTGAACAACTTATCACCATAGGGGTCCAATCTTAGAGATAACACTTTAGTAATCAGCTTATATATAAATGCATCTCAATAGACAGATATGTCTAAACTATTGAATCTTATTAGCTTCAGAGGTTTTAGGAAAGAAACTAATAATAACATAATTCAATCTTTGAATATCCAGAGTATTAGCATGGAAGCAATCAAACAAAGTCATGATGTCATGTTTAACAAACTCCCAGAAATATTGATAGAATTCAATAGGAATTTTATAGGCCCAGGGGCATTGTTTTTTCCCGTATTAAAAAGAGCATCTTTAACTTGCTCCTCACAAAAAGGTTTAATAAATCTATATTCTCATCTTTACTCATCCTCTCCTCAGCACTCCATAAACCTTGATCAATTTTAAACAGGTTGCCAGGTGCAGGGCCAAAAAGATCTTTATAATATGTATTCAATAGCATGTTTAACTAGATTATCAGTTCCTTCCACACTTACAACATTGTTATCTAAGGAAAGGACATCATTTTTTTCTTTTTCTTCCATTAGCAATCTTGTGGAAATAAGCATTTGGTCTCCTTCCAACAACCACTTTCCATGAGCTCTTTGGTGCCAATAACTTTATTCTTCCTCATACATCTTGAACAACTCAATCTGGATTTTAACTCTATAAGCCATCTCATCATGAGTTAGTTCTCCGTTCTCTTCTAAAATCTCCAAGACCAAAAGCTCCTTCTTGAGATCTATTTTACTTTTCTTATTTTTACCAAACATATTGGCCACTTGTTCTTTTCTTATTCTTGAGATCTATCACTCGTCCTAGCTTGGAAGCCGCCGCTTCTTCAAAGCCACTCTTTCTCATGCTAAGTCATCTGCTTGGATTTTACTGTGACAAGTCATACAGGAAAGTACAGTGTGGTTCTTAAATCTATGGAAGATTAACACCTATGAATTTGGCACACTTTACTTGACATGGTGGATCTCACATTTATGTTATAGTACACCCGATGTTTGCTATACTTGTTGAACGCCATGCTTGAGAGGTAAACTCTATGATCAGTGTCCACTCATACAACAAAACTACTACCTAGCCACTGGCGTCTTTTCAAAATGGTTGACATTTGTAAAGAAAATCAATTACCCTTTTATAGAGAAAAAAAAACTTGGTTTGCAAATTGTCAGGAGAGTTATAGGAAGGATGTCGATCGGGCATTTGGTGCCCTTCAAGTTTGTTTTGATATTTTCTGGTAATTTGCTCTCTCATGGTTGACATCTTTGATGTGGGAGGTGATGAATATTTGTGTGATCATGCCCAACATAGTCATCGAGAGTGAAAGATCGAGATGTCGCCTAGAGGGGGGGGGTGAATAGGCAATTACAAACTCTTGCGGATTTGTCTTGTATGAATGCGGAATTAAACTATCGTTTAGTTTACAAGCACAAACCCTAAATATGCTAAGCTCAACTAAGTGTAACAATAGCAACTAGAGCTAAGCAAGATAGGCACAAGATATATGTAGCACAAGTGATAGCAAGATATATGTACTTCAAGCACGATGGCTATCACAAGGAAAGAGAGCTCGGGTATAGAAATAACTGAGGCACGCGGAGACGAGGATGTATTCCCGTGTTCCCTTGCTTTGCAATAAGGTACGTCACGTTTGGAGCAGTGGAGGTCCCACGAAGGATTCCCCGCGCCACGAAGGCTCACCCTATTCTCCGAACCACACCCACGAAGGATAATGGCCCTTTCCTTATGGTTAGCTTTTCCTCCGCTCCGGAGATGGCAAGCTCCACAACCACTTCACAAGCTCCACGAAGGAGAAGCCTGGGCCTCTTCACAATCTTCTTGAAGAGATCACCGGAGCACCAATCACCAAGCCAACTAGGAGGTCACCCTCCAAGAGTAACAAGCTCACGGTCTCTCACTCGAACAAATCGTGGTGGAGAGCTCAACACTATGCAATGATGCAAAGCAAGAACACCGGAGGTGTTCAAGTCCTTCACACTCAAATCCCACCAAAGCAACGAATGCTAGGATGAGATTGGAGAGGAAGAACAAGGGGGAAAGTCAACCAAAGACTCCAAGATCTAGATCCCAAGAGATTCCCTCACTTAGAGAAGAAACGGTTTGGTGGAAGTGTAGATCTAGATCTCCTCTCTCAAATCCTCAAATATGAGCAAGAATGGTTGGAGGAATCAAGGGGGAGAGCAAGTTCTTCAAATAGTAGCAATGGAGGAGAGAGAATAGGAAGAACTACTTGCTCAAGGTGGAAGAAGAGCTATTTATAGCATGGGAGCAAAGAAAACTGTTGGGGGAAAAAGACAGAAAAAACGGGCAGAAAAACGGCCCAGCCGGTCACCTGTGCCGGTCAGACCGGAGCAAAGAATGCCGGACCGCTGCCAGCGTGCAGCTCCAGTCGGACCGGCCCAAAGAACTGGCTTGGAGCAGCAGCCCGCGCGGGCGGCAGGAAATCAAGGGGCGCGCGGGGAGGCGGCCAGCAGGCGACGCGGCGCTCGGGCGAGCAGGCTGCGTGGCGCCGGCGGCCCGCAAGGCGCGGGCGGCGTAGGCGCGGGGCGCGCGGGCTGCGCTGCGGTGGGCCGAGCGGGCGGTGAGGCCCAGCCGGAGCCGAGCCCGGTCAGGCCGGGAGGTGCGCCGGGCAGGCCGGTCACGGACCGGGCCTGCGACCGGACTTGGGCCAAAAGGCCCCGGGAGGCGGCCCGGATGGCACCAGCGCCGGACCCGGTCGCGGACCGGGTGGGCCGGTGGCTGGTCCGGTCGGCCAGCCGGCTCCCTCCCCTTTTTTCTCTTTTTTCTTTTTATTCTTTTCTGTTTTTCCTTTTTCTTTAATAACTAATGCTCCCGAACTCCGAATCGCATGAAACCAATTTTGTTTGGAAGATAACAACAAATGATATCTTATAGAAAGTGAAAACCCAAGAATCTGTAGGAGGGGATTTTATCATGAATATAAAAGGTACAACCTTATATCATGAATAACCGGTAAAATCACCCAACATCGAAAACGCAATAGAAGATGCATGTGAACTCCGTTTTCGATGAACTTGGGCTTGTTGTAAAGCTAGCAACAAGCTCAAGAACCTCACACAGAGAAACACCAAGAAGCAATAGGGATATGCAAAGTATGCAAAGGATTGAGCTCCCTAAGACGATGTGATCAAGTTACCCAACCGAAAGCCCCTCTTGATAGTGCGGCTATCTATCCTATAATCCGGTCTCCCATCAACCACCTCGAGACCGGTAAAAGGAAAACCTATCAAGATCATACCTTTGCCTTGCGCATCCCGCTTGATCTTGATGATAACACTTCAAGCTCTACACAAGCCGGAATGCCACACTTGACCAATGTTGCTTTGTGAAGACTCACAAATGCTCCCCCATACACTATGATGGGAAAGCTCCATTGATGCACATCTTCACTAGTCCATTATCACCAAATGGACGGCAAGCTTCAAGCATGTGATCCACTCAAGATGCTCATCTTGAACTTGCCCAACTCAACCTTGTATCTTCTCATACTCACATAAGATAGAGCATGGCTAATATTGAGTTCCACATAAGAACTCCATCTTCATTTCTTCTTCTTGATCATATCACATATATATCTTCATACCGATGATCTTGATGCCAATACACACGGTGTATCTTTATCTTCATGGCATCCATACTTGAATCCAACACATGGAATACAAGTAGTACCTATGGAATATTCCTTCATATAAACTCAATGAAAACATTAGTCCATAGGGGTTGTCATTAATTACCAAAACCACACATAGGGGCAATGTACCCTTACAATCTCCCCCATTTTGGTAATTGATGACAACCACAATAAGAGGGTTTATATAATGAATATTAGTGACAAGTACGCAACTTATCCGAGAATAAGTTGTATACAAGAGGTTGTATTTGATATGGTCAAGTAACACAAAGCAACTAGTCCATATCAAAACCGGCTCTACTCACACAACTACAACAAATGCAGTGGATGTGAGTAGAACCAATATATATAGAGAAAACTCCCCCACAATGTATGCACGTGTGATGAACATGAATTCATTGCATACATTGTCAAGATTAACCTTTGGGATAGTTTCCACTATATATATACAACCATGCAAGACATATAAATATGGAATGCATGAGAGGCAAAACACTTAAGCACAAACCAAGCTTAAGTATAAAACCATTCCCTTAAACCCTCTAAACTTCTCCCCATTGGCATCGATTGTCAAAATGGGTGAAAAATTTAGAAGGCCAATATAATGTGAGTTCCTCCCCAAAGTGTGCACTTCTCATAATTTGAGTGGAATCAAGTGCACATATCCAATGATGAATACTTGAAGGAAATCAAACTATATTGAGGATCAAAGATTGCATAAAGATAACATGGTGAAGTGAGCTTCAACAAATAAAGCAAGCAATCAAAGATCCAATTGGACAAACAAAGATATCATGATAAGAAAGATATAGTGCTCTGAAAATAAGAAAGCTCCCCAAGGTTCGTGCACAATTTATAATGTTTGCATTTGAATACAATATGCACAAACAAGGAATCCTCACTCCCTATATATCATTTAGAACACAACTAAGATAAAGAGAGTATGCTTATCAAGAACAACTTGAGTCCAACAATTACGAGATATGAGTGCATGAAGAAAATAAATAAACCAAGCACTCATAAATTTTCTTTACCAACCCACTAAAAACAAAAGGGGTAAAAGATGGTCGGCAAAGATCAAGGATATCAAGGTGATGGATTAATACTCTTATGTATATGAGTTTCTAAAGTGGACAAAGTGATCCATAAAGAAACATGCACACACAAGAGGTTAACAAAATAGATAAAACAAGATATCCAAGATGAAGTCATAAAATATACCAAAGGATGTTTGCTTAAGAAGCATATATAGCCAATGGCTCCAATTTTCACTTATGGTATATATGAATGAACTTCAACCAAGTTAAACCTCAAAAGCATTACAACTAACAATAAGGGAAGTAGAGCTAGTTGGAGTGTTTTGAGAAAGGCAACAAGTATCACAAATACGGATTTATTTCACAAATTCATCAATATTGCACACAAGAGCTCTTTGAGGAATTGATATGCAATAAATTGCTAGAGGGCATATTTGTGATAGGTGAATCATAAAATATGATATATATATATATAACCTATCATATGCATCTTCTCAAATTACTCAAATGTTCAATAAGAAGTTTTACTTTAAAAGGGTTTTTCAAGAACCGCAATATTTTTTGAAATAAATAATTTCATGCCAAGATACAACCTACAAGAGGTTGGATGCTATATGAGAATGCATGAATAAGATACTTGTTACCGAGATAGCAATGGCTTGATGTAGTAGATAAGAGTTCATCGATCATCCTAGCTTGACTCCAATTCTCATATGGTGACAACACCTTCCTTATAGATGAGACAAGCCTCCATTGCATCTCCAATGTACCTAAAACATTATTCAAGTACATCTTGGTCCCCAAACTTATTGGGTCCAACATGGTTAGACTAACCACAATATATAGGACACACTCCACATAAACATGTGCATATTTAGATGAAGTTTGAATTTCATGCACATCTTAGCCATTTAGGATTTGATGGAGTATATCCTACATAATGGATCAAAAGAAAGCAAGCATGCTACAAGTATAAACAAATTACATATAAGCATGCACCAAAACCTTTAAAGATCCAAGAAAGATATACTTTGGACAAAACACCAAAAGAATTAGATAAGGCATAGAGGTGCCACAAAACAAATTTGTTGTCCAAGTTATATCTAAGAAGCAAATCTCAAAAGATTTGTTCAACAAAGTTCAACAAATGAACTAAGAAGAAACCATTGAGCATAGAGGATGAAATAAAGCAAACATGCTCAAAGATTTATCTCATTCAAGCTAATAAAATATGCAAGAAGGAATGAGATAGCAAACTCCCCAAAAGAGCAAGGTTCGAACAAATAAACCAAACCCTCACTTTTCACAATGGCACAATGTACCGTAAAGAAAAGGTATGTATTCCAAAACAAACACTTGATATGAATCAAGAGGATTTATCAAAAGATTTTTCAAAGGGACAAGGAAGACATATGGGAGCTATAAAGATTTCTTGGAAATAAAATAAGGAAGTAAGAAGCAATCCAAGGTGAAGGTGATCCATAAATTCAACCACATATAAGGTTATCAATTGTGAAAGACAATGAGTATATTGGAAATAATTTCCGGTGGTGAATTGACAAAGATAGTAAGGATCAACTTCACAATAAAAGGCATAGGATAAGTATATAGAATTAAGCACTATGCATGGATGAAGATTCTTGATAGCTTCAATTAGTCAAACAATCACGCACGGCAATGATTAGAATAACTTGAAGCAAATGGTGTCTCAAATAAGATATAGAGATATGTATTTGAGGAAAACCGTACCAAGAATTTCTTACTCAAACAAGAACCAAAAGATGAGCAATAAAAGCTTTTTACTACAAGTGGAGCTTGTTTGAGCAAACATGCCACCTAGGAGCAAGATAATTAAGAGCATCAACTCTAAGTGGCAAAACCTCATATGTTCACATTTTCTAGGCTTGTGATATGTACAAAACATATTACTCCCCCATAATGTGATAAAACATTTCTTCTAAACACGAGGCAACTAAAAATCGATTAGAGATGATTAATGGACATTTAGAATTTGAATTTCTCATGAGTATGACATACCACATAGTGACTAGATAATCTTGCAATATCAATACTAAGTGGTGCTACCCATATACACACATTTTATAGAAAGAGAGATGCACAAAGCATATCACTCCCCCAAAATGGGATGCTCCATTAATCACTCAAAGAAAGCCAAATAAGATATCATCAAGATGCATTAGGCTCAAAACAATACATAAGTATATGATGAGTCAAACAAACATACTTGAATACACAAGATAAGCAAGTAAGACACAACACATACATACACATATCTGGTACAAAACCAAACATGCAAAGGGGCAAGTAACTTACAATAAACATGAAGAGTTGAAGTATAAGTTACCGCAAAGAGGAACATTGGATATAAGATATAGATGATAATCCATACGACTTGGCTTGGTAAAAATACAATATATGAAGATCCCTTAATTCTTCATGAAGTAGCCAAATCTCCAATGCCCTCCACATGCACCTATTGATCAAGTTTGAGATTGTTGGTCCCCAACCAAGTTGGGTCCTAAGAGATTAGTCACAATAGGCTTGGCAACCCAAATGGTTCTTTTCTTGAAACCACTTTGAGTTCCAACAAACTTGGCAAACACATTGCCATCCTTATCCTTCCCTAGAGAATAATCATTATCAACAATTATAGGGTTAGATAAGGTACCACCTAAGCAAGAAGAAGCAAAGTGCCCCTTCTCACGACATAAGTAGCAAGTGTTCCCCTTTCTCTTCTTTATTGATTTCTTCTCTTGGGGAACAATATCTTGATTCTTCTTGGGAAGTGCCCTATCTTCAACTTGAGGTCGAGCATGAGCTTGACCTTGACCTTGTGGCCGTTTCCCTTGTTGTTTCTCACTCAAGTGCTTCTTCTTCTTCAACAGGCATGATCTAACATGATGCCCTTCAACCTTGCACTTGAAGCAAACCAACTTGGCCGGATCCTTGACTTTGTCTTGGCCCTTCTTCTTGTTGCTCTTGCTCTTGGACTTGTTCTTGTTATTGGACTTGAATCCAAGTCCACTTTTATCATTGGGGGATTGTTGCACACTTAGCATCTTGTCAAGTGCGGATTTCCCTTCATGACGCTTTTCCAAGTCTTTCTTCAAAGAAAGGACTTGAGCCTCGAGCTCTTTTATTTCCTCTACATGGTTAGTAGAAATACAAGTACTAGAGGAAGTAGAAACTTCATTGTTAGAGAAACAAGGCAAAGTGAGTAATCCAACACAAGGTGTATCACTAGTTTGACTAGATGGATTACAAGGACTAGCACATGGCAATATAACATTTGTAGTATAGATTGTGCTAACATCCATATGAGGCTCACAAGATGTTACCTTAGTGATACTTGCCTCATGAGCTAACTTTAGCCCATCATAGGAAATTAGAAGTTCATAATGAGAGCTTGAGAGCTTTTTATGACTTTCTTCCAATTCCCTATAATTGCTAGTTAGCAACTCAAGTTGAGCCCTTAGCTCAACATTCTCCTTTAAGGTCGATGCTTCACAAGAATTAGAGTTAGTAGCACAAGCATCAACAATAGTTTTCTCATTTTCATGCATATAGGATTCAATTTTTTGTGTAAGCATGAAATTAGCATGCTTCTCATCTTTTAGCTCATGCTTGAGGAGAGTGAATCTCATTTCCCCATTTTCAACATGGGACTCCAACTCCACTATGGTTTTCCTATATTTATTCAAGGTATCCATAGAGTGTTCGAGATAAGCACGAGCTTCTTTATTACCACGAAGAGAAGCATATACCATTGCCATATAATGCACCAAGATATTATGTTCTTCATCATTATCATCATCATCACTCTCATCATTAGAGGGTGTGTTAGGAGTCAAAGTAGGAGATACCTTTGGTCCATTTGCCATAAGGCACACGTGCATACCGGAGGATGAAGATGAAGATATTCTTGAATCCTCATTTGAAATCATGTCTTGATCCATAGAGTGTTCGGTTTCCTCTACAATGTTAGTCAACAAGCAACTAGAGGAAATAGAAACATTTTGATTATGGGAGCAAGACAAGGCAAGCATATCCTCATGAGATCTATGTAAGCAATTTACACATGATATGCAAGGACTATCAACACAAGCATGTAGATTATTTTCAATGCAAGATGTGTTTAAGTCCAAAGAGGAAACATTGCAATGAGATAGAGATGAAGAGTCATCACTATTGAGCACAATATCAACATTGCAATTTCCCTCACCACTCACCATATCATTACCTTGTGTCTTGCAACACGTTGGTGAAGTGGAAGAAGATGATATATCATCACGACCGGAGGTGGAAGCAACTTGGAGCTCTTCATGATGTGAAGGGGAAGAGAGCTCCTCGGAGTCACCACCGACCAATTGAGAAGTGGATCCACCAAACATTTCCTTAAGCTTGATCCACATCTCATGAGACGATTTTCGTTTTATATATATCAAGAACCTACGAAAATCGGGTCTCAAAGAGAATAAAAGCTCATTAGATACTTGAGCTTCAAGATGTAAGTTTTTCTCATCCTCTAAAGATAGATTTTGAGAATCCATCGGAGGAGAAAAACGTACATCTAGAAATTGCTCAATGTTTGGACACAAGGTCCGAAGTTTACAAAGCAAGCAATTTTGCCACAAATGATAATTTGTGCCAACAAAGATAATTGTGTCATTGTGCACTAAATTACTAGCCGACATCTTTACTCTCAAGGCGGTGAAGCCTAAAACAAGGAGAGACCTCGCTCTGATACCAATTGAAAGATCGAGATGTCGCCTAGAGGGGGGGGGGTGAATAGGCAATTACAAACTCTTGCGGATTTGTCTTGTATGAATGCGGAATTAAACTATCGTTTAGTTTACAAGCACAAACCCTAAATATGCTAAGCTCAACTAAGTGTAACAATAGCAACTAGAGCTAAGCAAGATAGGCACAAGATATATGTAGCACAAGTGATAGCAAGATATATGTACTTCAAGCACGATGGCTATCACAAGGAAAGAGAGCTCGGGTATAGAAATAACCGAGGCACGCGGAGACGAGGATGTATTCCCGTGTTCCCTTGCTTTGCAACAAGGTACGTCACGTTTGGAGGAGTGGAGGTCCCACGAAGGATTCCCCGCGCCACGAAGGCTCACCCTATTCTCCGAACCACACCCACGAAGGATAATGGCCCTTTCCTTATGGTTAGCTTTTCCTCCGCTCCGGAGATGGCAAGCTCCACAACCACTTCACAAGCTCCACGAAGGAGAAGCCCGGGCCTCTTCACAATCTTCTTGAAGAGATCACCGGAGCACCAATCACCAAGCCAACTAGGAGGTCACCCTCCAAGAGTAACAAGCTCACGGTCTCTCACTCGAACAAATCATGGTGGAGAGCTCAACACTATGCAATGATGCAAAGCAAGAACACCGGAGGTGTTCAAGTCCTTCACACTCAAATCCCACCAAAGCAACGAATGCTAGGATGAGATTGGAGAGGAAGAACAAGGGGGAAAGTCAACCAAAGACTCCAAGATCTAGATCCCAAGAGATTCCCTCACTTAGAGAAGAAACGGTTTGGTGGAAGTGTAGATCTAGATCTCCTCTCTCAAATCCTCAAATATGAGCAAGAATGGTTGGAGGAATCAAGGGGGAGAGCAAGTTCTTCAAATAGTAGCAATGGAGGAGAGAGAATAGGAAGAACTACTTGCTCAAGGTGGAAGAAGAGCTATTTATAGCATGGGAGCAAAGAAAACTGTTGGGGGAAAAAGACAGAAAAAACGGGCAGAAAAACGGCCCAGCCGGTCACCAGGCCGGTCGACCGGAGCAGCAGCCGGACCGGCCAGCGTGCAGCCCGGTCGGACCGGCCCAGCAACCGGGCTGAGCAGCAGCCGCGCGGGCGGCAGGAAATCAAGGGGCGCGCGGGGGGAGGCGGCCCAGCAGGGCGACGCGGCGCTCGGGCGAGCAGGCTGCGTGGGCGCCGGCGGCCCAGTAAGGCGCGGGCGGCAGGTAGGCGCGGGGCGCGCGGGCTGCGCTGCGGTGGGCCGAGCGGGGCGGTGAGGCCCAGCCGGAGCTGAGCCCGGTCAGGCCGGGAGGTGCGCCGGGCAGGCCGGTCACGGACCGGGCCTGCGACCGGACTTGGGCCAAAAGGCCCCGGGAGGCGGCCCGGATGGCACCAGCGCCGGACCCGGTCGCGGACCGGGTGGGCCGGTGGCTGGTCCGGTCGGCCGGCCGGCTCCCTCCCCTTTTTTCTCTTTTTCTTTTTATTCTTTTCTGTTTTTCCTTTTTCTTTAATAACTAATGCTCCCGAACTCCGAATCGCATGAAACCAATTTTGTTTGGAAGATAACAACAAATGCTATCTTATAGAAAGTGAAAACCCAAGAATCTGTAGGAGGGGATTTTATCATGAATATAAAAGGTAGAACCTTATATCATGAATAACCGGTAAAATCACCCAACATCGAAAACGCAATAGAAGATGCATGTGAACTCCGTTTTCGATGAACTTGGGCTTGTTGTAAAGCTAGCAACAAGCTCAAGAACCTCACACAGAGAAACACCAAGAAGCAATAGGGATATGCAAAGTATGCAAAGGATTGAGCTCCCTAAGACGATGTGATCAAGTTACCCAACCGAAAGCCCCTCTTGATAGTGCGGCTATCTATCCTATAATCCGGTCTCCCATCAACCACCTCGAGACCGGTAAAAGGAAAACCTATCAAGGTCATACCTTTGCCTTGCGCATCCCGCTTGATCTTGATGATAACACTTCAAGCTCTACACAAGCCGGAATGCCACACTTGACCAATGTTGCTCCGTGAAGACTCACAAATGCTCCCCCATACACTATGATGGGAAAGCTCCATTGATGCACATCTTCACTAGTCCATTATCACCAAATGGACGGAAAGCTTCAAGCATGTGATCCACTCAAGATGCTCATCTTGAACTTGCCCAACTCAACCTTGTATCTTCTCATACTCACATAAGATAGAGCATGGCTAATATTGAGTTCCACATAAGAACTCCATCTTCATTTCTTCTTCTTGATCATATCACATATATATCTTCATACCGATGATCTTGATGCCAATACACACGGTGTATCTTTATCTTCATGGCATCCATACTTGAATCCAACACATGGAATACAAGTAGTACCTATGGAATATTCCTTCATATAAACTCAATGAAAACATTAGTCCATAGGGGTTGTCATTAATTACCAAAACCACACATAGGGGCAATGTACCCTTACAGAGAGTGAGCGCGTTGCTTCAGTGAATATCAGCCATATGATTGCCCACCGGGTTTGGAGATTTCCTCACCATGCATCATATGATCCATGATGAACACTTCATCGCCAATTGCAAGATGATCTAGTGGAGCATTTCTGAATGAGGAAAGGAAACACCACATGAGTCTTGACTTATTTAAATTATTGCATGAATTATTCCAGTTTTATGTTTGCATGTGATTAAATATTAGTATTTATTTGGTTGAATTATTGTTTGCAAAATTTGTTGTATCATGACAGAATTTTAGAAAGAAAATAGCGAAATCCTACGCATCATTGGGGACATCGATGCGGAAAGACAGCCCCAATTGAGTGGTTGCATGTGTAAAGCCATCAGTTAATTGATCTTTACTTGGTATGAACCTCATATTTAACCTTGTATTTGCAACAATCTCTCTAACAAAGTCATAGTCAATTTTAATATGTTTTATCATTGCATGAAAACAAAAGGCTTTGTTTAGAATAACACCAAATTCATTAAGTAATGCATCAACCTATATTCACTTTGTTGTGGCATTAGCAAGAGCTTTATTTCAGCATTAATGCTAGATCTAAAACGCGCACTTAGAGCAAGTACAATATGATTTAGTCAGCTGGCTACAAGGATTAAAATAATATATTTATGTCTAGTTGGAGGAGAGAAAAGATGAGAGAGAATGTAAGTGGGCTCTTAGAGCAAGTACAATAAGCCCTAGTCAGCTGGCTATAAGATTAAAATAATATATTGTTGCCTAGTTAGAGGAGAGAGAGGAGGAAAGAGAAGAGAAGTGGGCTCTTATGCAAGAGCCAACTCTAGCACGTGCTCCTAGGCACTATGTGAGAGTGAATAGTGGGCCATGCACTAATAAAGTAATATAATTTTATAGCTCACTATTGTACATGTTGGCTCTAAGATGACTATAGATGACATGGCACTTGGCTTATAGCCAACAGTTGGCTCTACTATTGAGAGCAATTTCAATAGTGTAGCCGGTTGTTGGCTATAAGCAAGTAACCATGTCATCTATAGTCAACTTGTAGCCAACAAGTACAATAGTTGGCTATTGAAGTGCACTACTATTTCAATGGATGACCCATCTTTCATTGACATAATTTGCCTAGGAGCATGTGCTAGAGCTAGCTCTTGCATAAGAGCCCACTTACATTCTCTCTCCTCCAACTAGACACAAATATATTATTTTAATCCTTATAGCTAGCTGACTAGGACTTATTGTAGTTGCTCTGAACTTACTCTTATGCAAGAGCTAGCTCTAACACGTGCTACTAGGCAAGGTGTGTGAATGAAAGGTGGATCATCCATTGAAAAAGTAGTACATTCTTATAGTCAACTATTATACTTGTTGGCTACATGTTAACTATAGATGATATGACATCTTGCTTATAGCCCACAACTGACTATACTATTGGAATTGCTCTTACCTGCTTAATCAAGCCCATCTACGTAAAAAGTTTTAAACCCGATGAATGATCTTCTCCGGGCAAATGTTACTCAAGTATTTTAGAGGAAAATTTCTGATAATAAATTGTCGTTGAATTTCATTGTCTGAGTGAATTAACGTGTACTTGTGTTGACTTTGCTAAATTCTTGCGCCCGGGTTTTGTGAGATGCGACGCTTCTGCGCGGCCTGCTGGCCGAAAACGCGGACCCGATCCTAGGCTAGGACTGACGGTGCACACATGATCACAACAGTGAACACGGATCGCTTCTTCAGATAAGAGGCGGCTATCCGGCCGGTTTCAGACGGCGGAGGGCACGAGGCCGTGCTGGCCTGCTGATTGCTGAATCTGCTTGCAGGCTTCCTCCGTTAGCTGTGGTTCCACGCTTCTGCTCACCTTAAAGGTCAGTACAACTCTGTCTATTCCTGACCACGAACTGCAGCTACATCCCTCCTTTTATGCCTTTGTATCTCCCTGACGAAAGGCCGACAACCATAATGTATGTGGCATCATTTAGCATTTGTCAATTTCCATCTTTCTTTGCCAATTTACCCACATGCATGCATGTAAGACAACTGAGATACCATTAAAATCTGACACAAATTCACCACTCTTTACAGTGTTAACGCCTCGTTCGACTTTGCGTCACGAGCTAAACACAGTTGGGCATCCTGAAGAACAGTCTGACAGGCATAATTGGACATTAGTTCCCACACGATTCGCGCGCTCTACCGGAAACCTAAGCAAGCAAATCAGCATGCATGCCAAAAAGTAAAACTGGCTAGCTTTGCCATCATCTTTGCTTAAAGCGAAAGCTCCGAGGCGGCGGACAGGATGATTCTCACGCTACAGAAACGAAGACACCAATCATATTGTGTTGCCAGCCATCCCTCCCCTTACCGGCGCATTCTTCCTCCTGAAATTGCCTCCCAATACCGGTTAGAGATTGCTAGAGAAATAGAGCTCCAGTCAGTTTCCGCTTTCCAGCCTGCGGAATCATGAAACCACCTGCACTCCTGTCTTGCAGGCTGACCGACATGATACGTAATTCAGCAGGGAATTGTGCCTGTCACTGCGAAAACGATGTGAATGTAGTTAAGTTTATAGGATTGCTTTTTTATCTGCCAAGAGGTTCCAGTTCAGACTTAATTGATGCGTGAATCATCTGAAACCAACTGTTGCCGACGCAGAACTCCGGAGCAGGAGGGAAGAATCAAGTTACTCTTTGCAGCGAATTACTGGCCTGCATTTGTGAAGCGCTAACGGCCCAGAGGCGTAGCACTGCGCTCTAGTTGGCCTAGATAAAAGGGGAAATCTTATTTGCCGCTCTGCGCGTACGCTGCCGCTGTTCCGACTACGCCACTCATGGATATGGCTGGGTCAGCCCATTTATTAACTTGGCACGTGCGTGAGTAGCTACAGCGGGCCTTTTCCTGGCCAGTCAAGGGAATTCGCTCGCTCTGGTTCGTTTCGTTTTTTTGCTCACTTTTGCTGTGATCAGAAAAAAAAAACGTCCAGTTTTTTTTGTTAATTTTTAGAAATGGTAAAATCAATATTTTACATGGATTTTATAAATTGTCAAAAAATTAAAAATGCACATCTATATGAGCTTCACGTCTTAATATCAGCCAAACCTCGCATCCACAAAAATATGAAGCTAATACACCCCCTCAGCACATATAATCCACAACCTCATACGCTATGGGCGTGTTTGGTAGCATGGGCCGATTTTGGGGCTCCATGGGGGCAGGTTTTGTGGGTCTTAACAAGTTGCTGGTCATAATTGGCGATTTGTTTAGTATGATGGGTTGCATCAAATGGTACCCAAATCCCATATTTTTTGGTTGGCTGCAGAAATAATTCTATCTGTGTTGATCTATATCACATGTGTTTGGTTGTTATTTTGAGCACACAAGTACATGTGGTGAGGTTACCATACCACACACAACACAAATCAAAGGCCATTAGTAACATACTATATATCATATTGACAACTCAAATAGTACTTAGTACCTAATAGACAAATCTTAGAGACTACTAATTACAACATTGCAACAAAAAGCAGGTTGTTCTAAAGCTCTATAGGCCAACATTAGTAGCATACCTACACTAGGGGGCGCACACCCTTGGCACAAAAGACATGTTCAACAGCCTCATCAGGCCAGCATTGCAAGCAAGTGAATAAAAGCATGTTAGGCAAGGTCAACCGACATCTCTAATGGCCAGCATCATGCCCAGACTACCTCAGTGGAGGTGGCTTGCTGATACGTCCCAAACGTATCTATAATTTCTTATGTTCCATGCTACTTTTATGATGATACTCACATGTTTTATACACATTATATGTCATTATTATGCATTTTCCGGCACTAACCTATTGACGAGATGCCGAAGAGCCGATTCTTTGTTTTTCTGCTGTTTTTTGTTTCAGAAATCCTAGTAAGGAAATATTCTCGGAATTGGACGAAATCAACGCCCAGGGGCCTATTTTTCCACGAAGCTTCCAGAAGTCCGAAGAGGAAACGAAGTGGGGCCACGAGGTGGCCACACAGTAGGGCGGCGCGGCCCAAGCCCTGGCCACGCCGGCCTGTTGTGTGGGCCCCTCGTGACGCCCCTTGACCTACCATTTCGCCTACATATAGTCTTCGTCGCGAAACCCCCAGTACCGAGAGCCACGATACGGAAAACCTTCCAGAGATGCGGCCGCCGCCAATCCCATCTCGGGGGATTCAGGAGATCGCCTCCGGCACCCTGCCGGAGAGGGGAACCATCTCCCGGAGGTCTCTTCATCTCCATGATCGCCTCCGGATCGATGTGTGAGTAGTTCACCCCTGGACTATGGGTCCATAGCAGTAGCTAGATGGTCGTCTTCTCCTCATTGTGCTATCATGTTAGATCTTGTGAGCTGCCTATCATGATCAAGATCATCTATTTGTAATGCTACATGTTATGTTTGTTGGGATCCGATGAATATTGAATACTATGTCAAGTTGATTATCAATCTATCATATATGTTATTTATGTTCTTGCATGCTCTCCGTTGCTAGTAGAGGCTCTGGCCAAGTTGATACTTGTGACTCCAAGAGGGAGTATTTATGCTCGATAGTGGGTTCATGCCTCCATTAAATCTGGGACAGTGACAGAAAGTTCTCAGGTTGTGGATGTGCTGTTGCCACTAGGGATAAAACATCGATGCTTTGTCTAAGGATATTTGTGTTGATTACATTACGCACCATTTAATGCAATTGTCTGTTGCTTGCAACTTAATACCGGAAGGGGTTCGGATGATAACCTGAAAGTGGACTTTTTAGGCATAGATGCATGCTGGATATCGGTCTATGTACTTTGTCGTAATGCCCTGATTAAATCTCATAGTACTCATCATGATATATGTATGTGCATTGTTATGCCTTCTTTATTTGTCAATTGCCCAACTGTAATTGGTTCACCCAACATATGTTTATCTTATGGGAGAGACACCACTAGTGAACTGTGGACCCCGGTCCTATTCTTTACATCTGAAATACAATCTACTGCAATTGTTCTTTACTGTTCTTCGCAAACAATCATCATCATCCACACTATACATCTAATCCTTTGTTTACAGCAAGCCGGTGAGATTGACAACCTCACTGTTACGTTGGGGCAAAGTACTGTGATTGTGTTGTGCAGGTTCCACGTTGGCACCGGAATCCCTGGTGTTGCGCCGCACTACACTCCGCCACCAACAACCTTCAACGTGCTTCTTGGCTCCTACTGGTTCGATAAACCTTGGTTTCTTTCTGAGGGAAAACTTACTGCTGTGCACATCACACCTTCCTCTTGGGGTTCCCAACGGACGTGTGTCTCACGCGCATCAAGATCGTTTTCCGCGCCGTTGCCGGGGAGATCAAGACACGCTGCAAGGGGAGTCTCCCACTTCCAATCTCTTTACTTTGTTTTTGTCTTGCTTTATTTTATTTACTACTTTGTTTGCTGCATTAAAACAAAACACAAAAAAATTAGTTGCTAGCTTTACTTTATTTACTGTCTTATTCTCCATATTAAAAACACAAAAAAATTAGTTACTTGCATTTACTTTATCTAGTTTGCTTTATTTACTACTGTTAAAATGAATACTCCTGAAAACACTAAGTTGTGTGACTTCACAAATACCAATAATAATGATTTCTTATGCACACCTATTGCTCCACCTGCTACTACAGCAGAATTCTTTGAAATTAAACCTGCTTTACTGAATCTTCTTATGAGAGAGCAATTTTCTGGTGTTAGTTCTGATGATGCTGCTGCCCATCTTAATAATTTTGTTGAATTATGTGAAATGCAAAAGTATAAGGATGTAGATGGTGATATTATAAAATTGAAATTGTTTCCTTTCTCCTTAAGAGGAAGAGCTAAAGATTGGTTGCTATCTTTGCCTAAGAATAGTATTGATTCATGGACTAAATGTAAGGATGCTTTTATTGGTAGATATTATCCTCCTGCTAAAATTATATCTTTGAGAAGTAGCATAATGAATTTTAAGCAATTAGATAATGAACATGTTGCTCAAGCATGTGAGAGAATGAAATCTTTGGTAAAGAATTGCCCAACCCATGGACTAACTACTTGGATGATCATCCAAACCTTCTATGCAGGATTAAATTTTTCTTCGCGGAACCTATTGGATTCAGCTGCTGGAGGAACCTTTATGTCCATCACTTTGGGGGTGGCTACAAAGCTTCTTGATGATATGATGGTCAATTACTCTGAATGGCACACGGAAAGGGCTCCACAAGGTAAGAAGGTAAATTCTGTTGAAGAAACCTCCTCCTTGAGTGATAAGATTGATGTGATTATGTCTATGCTTGTGAATGGTAGATCTAATGTTGATCCTAATAATGTTCCTTTAGCTTCATTGGTTGCCCAAGAAGAACATGTTGATGTGAATCTCATTAAAAGTAATAATTTCAACAACAATGCTTATAGGAATAATTCTGGTAACAACTATAGGCCATATCCTTCTGCTAATAGTAATGGTTATGGTAATTCTTATGGGAATTCTTACAACAATAATAGGAATGTACCCCCTGGTCTTGAAGCCATGCTTAAAGAATTTATTAGTACACAAACTGCTTTTAACAAATCTGTTGAGGAAAAGCTTGATAAAATTGATATTCTTGCTTCTAAGGTTGATAGACTTGCCTCTGATGTTGATCTTTTAAAATTGAAAGTTATGCCTAATAAGGATAATGAAAATAAGATTGTTACTACAGAAAATGCCATCCAAGTTAGAATTAATGAGAATATAAGATTGATGGCTGAATTGCATGCTAGGTGGGAAAGAGAAGAAAATGAAAAACTTGCTAAAGAGAATAATGTAGCTAAAGTTTGGACTATTACCACCACTAGTAATGATAATGATTCACATGTTGCTAAACCCCCTACTATCAATGGTAAAATAATTGGTGTTGGCAATGTTTCTACTCCTAGTGCAAAGCGTGCAAAATTGCCTGAAACTGCTAAAACTGCTGAAACTGCTTGTGATAAAACTGCTGAAATTTTTTCCAACATTGGGGACAATGATCCCATTGCTGTAGGTCATAATGATTTAGACTTTGATGATTGTCACATCTCTGAAGTTATAAAGTTCTTACAAAAACTTGCTAAAAGTCCCAATGCTAGTGCTATAAATTTGGCCTTTACAAAACATATTACAAATGCTCTCATAATAGCTAGAGAAGATAAACTAAAACTTGAAACTTCTATCCCTAGGAAGTTAGAAGATGGTTGGGAGCCCATCATTAAGATGAGGTTCAATGATTTTGATTGTAATGCTTTATGTGATCCTGGTGCAAGTATTTCTGTTATGCCTAAGAAAATCTATGATATGCTTGACTTGCCACCATTGAAAAATTGTTATTTGGATGTTAATCTTGCTGATAATGCTATAAAGAAACCTTTGGGGAGGATTGATAATGTTCGTATTATGGTTAACAATAACCTTGTCCCCGTTGATTTTGTTGTCTTGGATATTGAATGCAATGCATCTTGTCCCATTATATTGGGAAGACCTTTTCTTCGAACTGTTGGTGCCACCATTGATATGAAGGAAGGTAATATTAAATATCAATTTCCTCTCAAGAAAGGTATGGAACACTTCCCTAGAAAGGGAATGAAGTTACCTTATGATTCTATTATTAGAACAAATTATGATGTCGATGCTTCATCTCTTGATAACACTTGATTCACACTTTCTGCGCCTAGCTGAAAGGCGTTAAAGAAAAGCGCTTATGGGAGACAACCCATCATTTTACTACAGTACCTTTGTTTTATATTTGAGTCTTGGAAGTTGTTACTACTGTAGCAACCTCTCCTTATCTTTATTTTATTACATTGTTGTGCCAAGTAAAGTCTTTGATAGTAAAGTCAATACTAGATTTGGATTACTGCGCAGAAACAGATTTCTTGCTGTAACGAATTTGGGTATGGTTCTCTCTAGGTAACTCGGAAAAA
Source organism: Lolium perenne (assembly GCF_019359855.2). Lineage (NCBI taxonomy): Eukaryota > Viridiplantae > Streptophyta > Magnoliopsida > Poales > Poaceae > Lolium > Lolium perenne. The sequence continues at coordinate 128,423,308 of NC_067249.2, read as the reverse complement.
TCTGCCAATTTACGTGCGTGATCCTCAGATACGTACGCAACTTTCATTCAATTTGGGCATTTTCATCTGAGCAAGTCTGGTGCCTCTAAAAAAATTCGTCTTTACGGACTGTTCTGTTTTGACAGATTCTGCCTTTTATTTCGCATTGCCTGTTTTGCTATGTTTGATGGATTTCTTTGTTCCATTAACTTTCAGTAGCTTTGTGCAATGTCCAGAAGTGTTAAGAATGATTATGTCACCTCTGAATATATGAATTATGCACTGACCCTCTAATGAGTTTGTTTTAAGTTTGGTGTGGAGGAAGTTTTCAAGGGTCAAGAGAGGAGGATGATACAATATGATCAAGAAGAGTGAAGAGTTTAAGCTTGGGGATGCCCCCGTGGTTCATCCCTGCATACTTTAAGAAGACCCAAGCGTCTATGCTTGGGGATGCCCAAGGCATCCCTTCTTCATCGACAACTTATCAGGTCACCTCTAGTGAAACTATATTTTTATTCCGTCACATCTTATGTGCTTTGCTTGGAGCGTCTGTTTGTTTTTATTTTTGTTTTGATTGAATAAGATCGGATCCTAGCATTCTTTGTTTGGGAGAGAGACACGCTCCGCTGTTTCGTATGAACACATGTGTTCTTAGCTTTATCTTTAATGTTCATTGCGAAAGTTGGACTATTTCATTCATTGCTATATGGTTGGAAACGGAAAATGCCGCATGTGGTAAATGGTATAATGTCTTGAATAATGTGATACTTGGCAATTGTTGTGCTCATATAGATCATGTTTAAGCTCTTGCATCATGTACTTTGTACCCATTAATGAAGAACTACATAGAGCTTGTTAAAATTTAGATTGCATGATTGATCTCTAGAGTCTAGATATTTTCTAGTTAAGGTGTTTGAACAACAAGGAGACAATGTAAAGTCTTATAATAGTTACAATATGTTCATATGTGAGCTTTGCTGCACCTTTTATACTTGAGTTTGCTTCAAACAACCTTGCTAGCCTAGCCTTGTATTGAGAGGAATTCTTCTCGTGCATCCAAATCCTTGAGCCAAATACTATGCCATTTGTGTCCACCATACCTACGTACCACATGGTATTTCCCCGCCATCCCAAAGTACATTACTTGAGTGTGATGTCTACGGGTGCTTCTATTCTTGTAGAGAGTGTTGGGCCTCCAAGAGCAGAGGTTTGTAGAACAGCAGCAAGTTTCCCTTAAGTGGATCACCCAAGGTTTATCGAACTCAGGGAGGAAGAGGTCAAAGATATCCCTCTCAAGCAACCCTGCAATCACGATACAAGAAGTCTCTTGTGTCCCCAACACACCTAATACACTTGTCAGATGTATAGGTGCACTAGTTCGGCAAACAGATAGTGAAATACAAGTGGTATGAATGAATATGAGCAGTAGTACCGGCGCCAGAAAAGTGCTTGCTGGCGTGCAGTTGATGGTAGTAATATTGCAGGAAGTAAAGATGCAGTAAACGAACATGTAGCAGAACAGTAAGTAAGCGGTGTTTGCAGTATTGGAAACAAGGCCTAGGGATCATACTTTCACTAGTGGACACTCTCAACATTGATCACATAATAAATAAGTTCTCTTCCTTTGTGCTACATATACTCTTGTTTGATAATGAACACCATTCGTTGTGTAGGGCTACAAGAGCTCCCTCAAGCCGGAGTTAACAAGCGCCACAACACTCGGCATTCATATTTAAGTAACCTTAGAGCATAATAGATCTTTGCAATTTAAACCGAGTACTAACATAGCATACACACTGTCACCTTTACACTATGAAGGGGGAATAAATCACATCAATACTATCATAGTAATTAACTCCATAACCTACAAGAGATTATGATCATAACCTACGCCAAGTACTACACGATGCACACACTGTCACCATTACACCGTGAAGGAGGAATAGACTACTTTAATAACATCACAAGAGTAGCACATAGACTAATAGTGATACAAAGCTCATATGAATCTCAATCATGTAAGGCAGCTCATGAGATCATTGTATTGAGGTACATAGGAGAGAGATTAACCACATAGCTACCGGTACAGCCCTTAGCCTCGATGGAGAACTACTCCCTCCTCATGGGAGACAGCAGCGTTGATGAAGATGGCGGTGGTGTCGATGGAGAAGCCTTCCGGGGGCACTTCCCCGTCCCGGCGGTGTGCCGGAACAGAGACTCCTGTCCCCCAGATCTTGGCTTCGCGATGGCGGCGGCTCTGGAAGGTTTCTCGTACCGTGGCTTTTCCGTATCGAAGATTTAGGTCAGGGGGCTTCTTATAGGCGAAGAGGCGGAGTCGGAAGGCTGACGAGGTGGTGATACAGTAGGGGGCGCGGCCCAGGCCCTGGCCGCGCCGCCCTATCATCTGGTGGCCCTATGCCCCCCTCTGGTTGCTCTCGGGTGTTCTGGAAGCTTCGTGGAAAAATAGGATGTTGGGCATTGATTTCGTCCGATTCCGAGAATATTTCCTTACTAGGATTTCTGAAACCAAAAACAGCAGAAAACAGGAACTGGCACTTCGGCATCTCGTCAATAGGTTAGTTCCAGAAAATGCGTAAAAACGATATAAAGTGTGAACAAAACATGTAGGTATTGTCATAAAACAAGCATGGAACATAAGAAATTATAGATACGTTTGAGACGTATCAAGCATCCCCAAGCTTAGTTCCTACTCGCCCTCGAGTAGGTAAACGATAACAATGATAATTTCTTAAGTGACATGCTACCAACATGATCTTGATCAATACTATTGTAAAGCATATGAGATGAATGCAGCGATTCAAAGCAATGGTAAAGATGATGAGTAAACAAATGAATCATATAGCAAAGACTTTTCATGAATAGTACTTTCAAGACAAGCATCAATAAGACTTGCATAAGAGTTAACTCATAAAGCAATAAATTCAAAGTAAAAGGTATTGAAGCAACACAAAGGATGATTAAGTTTCAGCAATTGCTTTCATCTTGTAACATGTATATCTCATGGATAGTTGTCAACATAAAGCAATATAACAAGTGCAATAGGTAAATATGTAAGAATCAATGCACACAGTTGACACAAGTGTTTGCTTCTAAGATAGAAAGAATAGGTAAACTGACTCAACAATAAAGTAAAAGAAAGGCCCTTCGTAGAGGGAAGCAGGGATTAAATCATGTGCTAGAGCTTTTTAAGTTTTGAAATCATATAGAGAGTATAAAAGTAAAGTTTTGAGAGGTGTTTGTTGTTGTCAACGAATGGTAATGGGTACTCTAACTACCTTATCAACCAAACTTTCAAGAGCGGCTCCCATGAAGGACGTTATCTCTACCAGCAAGGTAGATCATCCCTCTTCTCTTTGTTTACACATGTACTTTAGTTTAGTTTTTATTTTTTTATTTTTTAGATGACACTCCTCCCAACCTTTGCTTTCTCAAGCCATGGCTAACCGAATCCTCGGGTGCCTTCCAACAATCACATACCGTGAAGGAGTGTCTATTTGCAAAATTAAGTTGCTTACTGATGAATCAGAGCAAAACATGTGAAGAGAATTATTAATGCAAGTTAATTAATTGGGGCTGGGAACCCCATTGCCAGCTCTTTTTGCAAAATTATTGGATAAGCGGATGAGCCACTAGTCCATTGTGAAAGTCTGTCAAAAGTAAATGACAAGATCGAAAGATAAAACACCACATACTTCCTCATGAGCTATAAAACATTGACACAAATAAGAGATAATAGCTTTTGAATTGTTTAAAGGTAGCACATGAAGTATTTGCTTGGAATGGCAGAGAAATACCATGTGGTAGGTAGGTATGGTGGACACAAATGACATAGTTTTTGGCTCAAGGATTTGGATGCACGAGAAGAATTCCTCTCAATACAAGGCTAGGCTAGCAAGGTTGTTTGAAGCAAACTCAAGTATAAAACGGTGCAGCAAGACTCACATATGAACATATTGTAAGCATTATAAGACTTTACATCGTCTTCCTTGTTGTTCAAACACCTCAACCAGAAAATATCTAGACTCTAGAGAACAATCATGCCAACCAAATTTTAACAAGCTCTATGTAGTTATTCATTAATAGGTGCAAAGTACATGATGCAAGAGCTTAAACATGATCTATATGAGCACAACAATTGCCAAGTATCAAATTATTCAAGACATTATACCAATTACCACATGCAGCATTTTCTGTTTCCAACCATATAACAATGAACGAAGCAGTTTTCAACCTTCGCCATGAACATTAAAAGCTAAGAACACATGTGTTCATATGAACCAGCGGAGCGTGTCTCTCTCCCACACAAGCATTTATTCAAACAGAACAAAAACAAACAGACGCTCCAAGTAAAGTACATAAGATGTGACCGAATAAAAATATAGTTTCAAGAGAAGAAACCTGATAAATTGTTAATGAAGAAGGGGATGCCTTGGGCATCCCCAAGCTTAGACGCTTGAGTCTTCTTGAAATATGCAGGGATGAACCACCGGGGCATCCCCAAGCTTAGACTTTTCACTCTTCTTGATCATAGTATATCATCCTCCTCTCTTGACCCTTGAAAACTTCCTCCACACCAAACTTAAAACAAACTCATTAGAGGTTTAGTGCATAATCAAAAATTTCACATGTTCAGGGGTGACACAATCATTCTTAACACTTCTGGACATTGCCCAAAGCTACTGGAAGTCAATGGAACAAAGAAATCCATCCAACACAGCAAAAGAGGCAATGCGAAATAAAAGGCAGAATCTGTCAAAACAGAACAGTCCGTAAAGACGAATTTTTTAGAGGCACTGGACTTGCTCAGATGAAAATGCTCAAATTGAATGAAAGTTGCGTACATATCTGAGGATCACGCACGTAAATTGGCAGAATTTTCTGAGTTACCTACAGAGAACCCTGCCCAAATTCGTGACAGACAGAAATCTGTTTTTGCGCAGTAATCCAAATCTAGTATGAACCTTGCTATCAAAGACTTTACTTGGCACAACAATGCAATAAAATAAAGATAAGGAGAGGTTGCTACACTAGTAACAACTTCCAAGACACAACAAAACAGTAGCAAAATAAAGACATGGGTTATCTCCCAAGAAGTGCTTTCTTTATAGCCATTAAGATGGGCTCAGTAATTTTAATGATGCACTCCCAAGAAATAAGAGTTGAAGCAAAAGAGAGCATCAAAAAGCAAATTCAAAACACATTTAAGTCTAACCCACTTCCTATGAAAAGGAATCTTGTAAATAAACAAATTCATGAAGCATAATGCAACAAGCATAGGAAGATAAAACCAGTGTAACTTCACAATTCTCAACATAAAGAGGGGAAACTTAACATTATTAAGATGCATATAACCATGTTTCCCTCTCTCATAATAACTTTTAGTGGCATCATGAACAAACTCAACAATATAAGTATCACATAAAGCATTCTTATTCACATGCATAAAAGTATCATTACTCTCCACATAAGCATAATCAATTTTATTAGTTGTAGTGGGAGCAAATTCAACAAAGTAGCTATCATTATTATTCTCATCATCAAATATAGGAGGCATATTGTAATCATAATTAAACTTATCCTCCATAGTAGGCGGCACCAAAAGACCACTATCATTATAATCATCATATATGGGAGGCATATCATAATCAACATAAACTTTCTCCTCAATACCCGGAGGGCTAAAGAGATCATTTTCATCAAAACCGACCTCCCCAAGCTTAGAATTTTCTATATCATTAGCAACAATGGTGTTCAAAGCGTTCATACTAATATCATTGCTACTAGCATGCAAATAAGGTTCCATAGGTTTTTTAATTTTCGCATTAAACCATTCATGTCTTGACTCAGGAAATAGTTTAAAAAGCTCACAGATGTTTTCCATTATGCCTTACTAGTGTTTAACAAGAAACAAAAAGATGCAATTGCAGGATCTAAAGGAAATAGCTTCGAGCACACACACAATGGCAACAGAAAAGTACTTAGTTACCTGGGACCGGAGTATGAGTGCCTTTTACCTTTCCTCCCCGGCAACGGCGCCAGAAAAGTGCTTGATGTCTACGGGTGCTTCTATTCTTGTAGACAGTGTTGGGCCTCCAAGAGCAGAGGTTTGTAGAACAGCAGCAAGTTTCCCTTAAGTGGATCACCCAAGGTTTATCGAACTCAGGGAGGAAGAGGTCAAAGATATCCCTCTCAAGCAACCCTGCAATCACGATACAAGAAGTCTCTTGTGTCCCCAACACACCTAATACACTTGTCAGATGTATAGGTGCACTAGTTCGGCGAAGAGATAGTGAAATACAAGTGGTATGAATGAATATGAGCAGTAGTAACGGTGCCAGAAAAGTGCTTGCTGGCGTGCAGTTGATGGTAGTAATATTGCAGGAAGTAAAGATGCAGTAAACGAACATGTAGCAGAACAGTAAGTAAGCGGTGTTTGCAGTATTGGAAACAAGGCCTAGGGATCATACTTTCACTAGTGGACACTCTCAACATTGATCACATAATAAATAAGGTCTCTTCCTTTGTGCTACATATACTCTTGTTTGATAATGAACACCATTCGTTGTGTAGGGCTACAAGAGCTCCCTCAAGCCGGAGTTAACAAGCGCCACAACACTCGGCATTCATATTTAAGTAACCTTAGAGCATAATAGATCTTTGCAATTTAAACCGAGTACTAACATAGCATACACACTGTCACCTTTACACTATGAAGGGGGAATAAATCACATCAATACTATCATAGTAATAATTAACTCCATAACCTACAAGAGATTATGATCATAACCTACGCCAAGTACTACACGATGCACACACTGTCACCATTACACCGTGAAGGAGGAATAGACTACTTTAATAACATCACAAGAGTAGCACATAGACTAATAGTGATACAAAGCTCATATGAATCTCAATCATGTAAGGCAGCTCATGAGATCATTATATTGAAGTACATAGGAGAGAGATTAACCACATAGCTACCGGTACATCCCTTAGCCTCGATGGAGAACTACTCCCTCCTCATGGGAGACAGCAGCGTTGATGAAGATGGCGGTGGTGTCGATGGAGAAGCCTTCCGGTGGCACTTCCCCATCCCGGCGGCGTGCCGGAACAGAGACTCCTGTCCCCCAGATCTTGGCTTCGCGATGGCGGCGGCTTTGGAAGGTTTCTCGTACCGTGGCTTTTCCGTATCGTAGATTTAGGTCAGGGGGCTTCTTATAGGCGAAGAGGCGGAGTCGGAAGGCTGACGAGGCGGTGACACAGTAGGGGGGCGCGGCCCAGGCCCTGGCCGTGCCGCCCTATCATCTGGTGGCCCTGTGGCCCCCCTCTGGTTGCTCTCGGGTGTTCTGGAAGCTTCGTGGAAAAATAGGATGCTGGGCATTGATTTCGTCCGATTCCGAGAATATTTCCTTACTAGGATTTCTGAAACCAAAAACAGCAGAAAACAGGAACTGGCACTTCGGCATCTCGTCAATAGGTTAGTTCCGGAAAATGCATAAAAACGATATAAAGTGTGAACAAAACATGTAGGTATTGTCATAAAACAAGCATGGAACATAAGAAATTATAGATACGTTTGAGACGTATCAGGGTGCTACCTTTAAATTTCTATTCTTTGCCTTTACAATATATAGCTCATGGGACAAATAGCCTTAAAAACTATTGTGGTGAAGAATATGTACTTATGTGTCTTATTTCTTAATAAGTTGCTTGTTGAGCGTAACCATGTTTCTGGGGACGCCATCAACTTTTACCTTTGTTGAATATCATGTGAGTTGCTATGCATGTTCGTCTTGTCTGAAGTAAGGGCGATTTTCATGATCAAATGGTTTGAGTATGCATACTGTTAGAGAAGAACATTGGGCCGCTAACTAAAGCCATGATTCATGGTGGAAGTTTCAGTTTGGACAATTAATCCTCAATCTCTTATGAGAATATTACCTGTTGTTGAATGCTTAAGCATTAAAAGAGGAGTCCATTATCTGTTGTCTATGTTGTCCCGGTATGGGTGTCTAAGTTGAGAATGATCAAAAGCGAGAAATCCAATGCGAACCTTCTCCTTAGACCCTTGTACAGGCGGCATAGAGGTACCTTTTGTGACACTTGGTTGAAACATATGCTATGCAATGATAATCCGTGTTAATCCAAGCTAATTAGGACAAGGTGCGAGAACTATTAGTATACTATGCATGAGGCTTGCAACTTATAAGATATCTTATACATAACACATATGCTTTATTACTACCGTTGACAAAATTGTTTCTTGTTTTCAAAATGAAAAGCTCTAGCACAAAAATAGTAATCCATGCTTCCCTCTGCGAAGGGCCTTTCTTCTACTTTATTGTTGAGTCAGTTTACCTATTCTTTCTATCTTAGAAGCAAACACTTGTATCAACTGTGTGCATTGATTCTTACATGTTTACCTATTGCACTTGTTATATTACTTTGTGTTGACAATTATCCATGAGATATACATGTTGAAGTTGAAAGCAACCGCTGAAACTTATATCTTCCTTTGTGTTGCTTCAATGCCTTTACTTTGAATTTATTGCTTTATGAGTAACTCTTATGCAAGTCTTATTGATGCTTGTCTTGAAAGTATTATTCGTGAAAAGTCTTTGCTATATGATTCATTTGTTTACTCATTATCTTCATCATTGCTTCGAATCGCTGCATTCATCTCATATGCTTACAATAGTATTGATCAAGATTGTGATAGCATGTCACTTCAGAAATTATCTTTGTTATCGTTTACCTACTCGAGGGCGAGTAGGAACTAAGCTTGGGGATGCTTGATACGTCCCAAACGTATCTATAATTTCTTATGTTCCATGCTACTTTTATGATGATACTCACATGTTTTATACACATTATATGTCATTATTATGCATTTTCCGGCACTAACCTATTGACGAGATGCCGAAGAGCCAGTTGCTGTTTTCTGCTATTTTTGGTTTCAGAAATCCTACAAAGGAAATATTCTCGGAATTGGAAGAAATCAACGCCCAGGGGCCTATTTTTCCACGAAGCTTCCAGAAGTCCGAAGAGGAAACGAAGTGGGGCCACGAGGTGGCCACACAGTAGGGCGGCGCGGCCCAAGCCCTGGCCGCGCCGGCCTGTTGTGTGGGCCCCTCGTGACGCCCCTTGACCTACCCTTTGGCCTACATATAGTCTTCGTCGCGAAACCCCCAGTACCGAGAGCCACGATACGGAAAACCTTCCAGAGACGCAGCCGCCGCCAATCCCATCTCGGGGGATTCAGGAGATCGCCTCCGGCACCCTGCCGGAGAGGGGAATCATCTCCCGGAGGTCTCTTCATCGCCATGATCGCCTCCGGATCGATGTGTGAGTAGTTCACCCCTGGACTATGGGTCCATAGCAGTAGCTAGATGGTCGTCTTCTCCTCATTGTGCTATCATGTTAGATATTGTGAGCTGCCTATCATGATCAAGATCATCTATTTGTAATGCTACATGTTGTGTTTGTTGGGATCCGATGAATATTGAATACTATGTCAAGTTGATTATCAATCTATCATATATGTTATTTATGTTCTTGCATGCTCTCCGTTGCTAGTAGAGGCTCTGGCCAAGTTGATACTTGTGACTCCAAGAGGGAGTATTTATGCTCGATAGTGGGTTCATGCCTCCATTAAATCTGGGACAAATGACGAAAGTTCTAAGGTTGTGGATGTGCTGTTGCCACTAGGGATAAAACATCGATGCTTTGTCTAAGGATATTTGTGTTGATTACATTACGCACCATACTTAATGCAATTGTCTGTTGCTTGCAACTTAATACCGGAAGGGGTTCAGATGATAACCTGAAAGTGGACTTTTTAGGCATAGATGCATGCTGGATAGCGGTCTATGTACTTTGTCGTAATGCCCTGATTAAATCTCATAGTACTCATCATGATATATGTATGTGCATTGTTATGCCTTCTTTATTTGTCAATTGCCCAACTGTAATTTGTTCACCCAACATGCTATTTATCTTATGGGAGAGACACCACTAGTGAACTGTGGACCCCGGTCCTATTCTTTACATCTGAAATACAATCTACTGCAATTGTTCTTTACTGTTCTTCGCAAACAATCATCATCATCCACACTATACATCTAATCCTTTGTTTACAGCAAGCCGGTGAGATTGACAACCTCACTGTTACGTTGGGGCAAAGTACTGTGATTGTGTTGTGCAGGTTCCACGTTGGCGCCGGAATCCCTCTTGTTGCGCCGCACTACACTCCGCCACCAACAATCTTCAACGTGCTTCTTGGCTCCTACTGGTTCGATAAACCTTGGTTTCTTTCTGAGGGAAAACTTACTGCTGTGCACATCACACCTTCCTCTTGGGGTTCCCAACGGACGTGTGTCTCACGCGCATCACTTGCCTGTACATCTAGAGTTGGAAGCCAGCGTCCTTGTAGGCGAACACGCGCATGTCATCAATGACCATCCCAAGTTTGACGGTGAACTCGCTCCAACCTTTGAAGAAAGCGAGCCTTTCGCCCTTTCACTGCAATTGGACACTATTATAGCGGCATTTTCCCAAATAGATCAGCGTCTTCACTGGTTTCCCTCCCTCCTTGACCTTGAACTTTGCTGCCAGCACCTGCTCCATGGGGGGCGGGATGCTAGGGTACCCTAAGGTCAGCGGCCGTGAACTGGACGAAGAAGGTCGGAACCTTCTTCTAGGCATCGTTCCCCAAGTTTTCAGGAATCCCCTGATGCATCCTAGAAAGTGCATAGAGCCCTCATGTGTGGTTTTGATAATTAATTATAATTCCTATGAACTAATGTTTGCATTAAGTTATATTTGTAGGATTTTTCCATAGGTAATTCTTGATCCATATGTTGGCTTCAAGGTTTCAAGAAGAAGAAAGTTAAGAAGATCAAATGACCAATATGTCTTGAAGAAGAAGATGGAGTGATCTCCCACGTGTATCTTCAAGACATCAACCCTATGAAGAAAAGAAATGAAGTGCAAGTTTAAGATGATACATCTCAAAGAAATCATATGCTTGAAGCTCTGCATCTATATTGTGATCATGGATATATGAAGATATGTCGATGAAGTGTCTCTCCCATAGTGGAGTGTTGGGAAGCAATCCGCAAGACTTCAACAAACAAGCACAATCAAGAGAGACGTTAGAGCTTGTTGCAGACAAGATCATCATCATCTAACTCAAGTGGAATGCACAATGTTAAGATTTCTTCTTGATAGGGTTTCTTTCTTACCGATTTCGTGGTGTATGTAGTTGATACCGGTTTATATGATAGTTGGTTGTACTACCAAGGGGGATCTCGATAGAGTAACTTGATCGTATCGTTCAAAGAGAGCTCAAACCTCTTCAAACTTGACATCATATTTCTTGGTTTTTATTTGGATCTTATCGATGAGGTATCTTAGAGATTGTAGTTATTCTCTTGACAAACTCTAATTCATCAAAAATGGATTTCGCATGAAATACTTGTTGTCGAGGGTGCTCCTCGGCAATGCCCTCCGATTGGGGCTTAGGGTTGATGGAATCCTGTAGGCTGACACGAGACATTGGTTAATAGACAAGCGGGGAGAGCGATTTACCCAGGTTCGGGGCCCTCGATGAGGTAAAACCCTTACGTCTTGCCTGTCTGATCTTGATTATGAAAATATCGGGTTACAATGGGGTGCCGAAGGATTCGGCTATGATCTCGTCGAGAGGCTAAGTGCTACGGCGACCTAGCTCTGGACTTATGGTGGCTAAAGTTGCTAAGATTGATTGTGTGTCTCGGCAGCCCCTCTCCTGGCCTTTATATAGGAGGCCAGGTATCAAGAGAACTGTCCGGGTACGACTAGGTTTACAAAAGACTTAGCTCTAAACTTTCCTTGTTCGGCTCCTCTTCGTCTTGTACTTCAAGGAATCTTCTCCAGCACCGTCCTAGTGGCCCACCTTGCCATCGGGTATCTTCATGGGCCTCCAGTTGGGCCGTACAGGATAGGGAAATGTCGGTTACCCGAAGGGTAATTACCACGTCAGTAGTCCCCGAGTGTCTAGCCGAAGATTTTTCGGGTAGAGACTAAAGCATGCCTCCACAGAACGTTCTTCTCCCTTGATTGTTCTTGTCCATCTTGCAACAACATCATCTTCTTCTATCGGGTGCGCGTCCAGCGCTCCCGATGGGAGTAGCCCCCGAGTGATAAGGGGTGGCCCGATCTTCTCAGTAAGCGACGGGTGGTGATGAACACACGATGAATAGAAGCTGATGGAATCGATGATATGAAGGATAACTTGTATGAAACCGACGAAGTCTCTCGATTGATTCCTGTCGCCAATGCAACAGCTCTCAACCCTGCAAGATATTCGCAACTCCACACACTTGCGCACGTAACCGCCGACCACGAAGCGGTAGATTGCAATCTTCTAATTCCCAATGGAACAACAGATCACACAAACTTTCAATAGCATAAAACTCCAGATCGCAACAAATTGGAGAGTTGGAATTTAATAGTTTTGCATAGCAAACAACTAAGAACTAGGGTTTATCTTAAACGTGGTCTAAAGCAACTTTGGGGGCGTCCTATGGACTTATATAGGCGTCCAGGACGACCTAAGGTCAAAAAAGTACGAAAATAACCGACCCAGAATAGATCTGGTCGAGACAGACTCGGACTCGGCCGGCCTGGGGGCCGGTCGACCGGGTCTGGGACCGGCCGGTCCGGTTCAAATCGGGCCTAGCACCGGGTGTTGACCGGGTGGACCTCCTGGGCTTACTGGATAGTGCTCGGATGGCACAAGCGTAGAATCCGGTTGAAACCGGACTGACCCGATGCTGGATCCGGTCAGACCGGGCATGGGACCGGATGGTCCGGCGGCATGGCCGGTCGGACCGGATCTGGCACCGGCCTGAACTTCAGCTTCCCCTCTCACGCATGCCTCCCGCTCCTCCCTAGCGCGTCCATGGGATGTCTTCATGTCCAACTCCATGTCCAGCTTCACGTCCATCTTCTGGTCCAGCTGCTCCTCTCCTCCTCGTGCGATGCTTGCTCCCTCCTCATACCTGATCATACATAAGTAATAGCACTTAGGCAGTATAAAGTTCTCATCAATCAAAGTATCGTTTAGGAACAAGTTCACCTGTTGTTTAAGTAGCTTCGCAGTAGGATCATCTTCAACTTGCAATGACGGAGGTAGTAGTGAGGTAGTGATGTCTACTCACGCTTGTTTTCCTGTAGACACTGTTGGGCCTCCAAGAGCAGAGGTTTGTAGAACAGCAGCAAGTTTTCCCTTAAGTGGATCACCCAAGGTTTATCGAACTCAGGGAGGAAGAGGTCAAAGATATCCCTCTCAAGCAACCCTGCAATCACGATACAAGAAGTCTCTTGTGTCCCCAACACACCTAATACACTTGTCAGATGTATAGGTGCACTAGTTCGGCGAAGAGATAGTGAAATACAAGTGGTATGAATGAATATGAGCAGTAGTAACGGCGCCAGAAAAGTGCTTGCTGGCGTGCAGTTGATGGTAGTAATATTGCAGGAAGTAAACATGCAGTAGAACTGTAAACAAGCGGTGTTTGCAGTATTGGAAACAAGGCCTAGGGATCATACTTTCACTAGTGGACACTCTCAACATTGATCACATAAATAAATAAGTTCTCTTCCTTTGTGCTACATATACTCTTGTTTGATAATGAACACCATTCGTTGTGTAGGGCTACAAGAGCACCTCAATGCCGGAGTTAACAAGCGCCACAACATTCGGTATTCATGTTTAAGTAACCTTTAGAGCATAATAGATCTTTGCAATTTAAACCGAGTACTAACATAGCATACACATTGTCACCTTTACACTATGAAGGGGGAATAAATCACATCAATACTATCATAGTAATAATTAACTCCATAACCTACAAGAGATTATGATCATAGCCTACGCCAAGTACTACACGATGCACACACTGTCACCATTACACCGTGAAGGAGGAATAGACTACTTTAATAACATCACAAGAGTAGCACATAGACTAATAGTGATACAAAGCTCATCATATGGATCTCAATCATGCAAAGCAATTCATGAGATCATTGTATTGGGGTACAGAGAGAGAGATTAACCACATAGCTACCGGTACAGCCCTTAGCCTCGATGGAGAACTACTCCCTCCTCATGGGAGACAGCAGCGTTGATGAAGATGGCGGTGGTGTCGATGGAGGAGCCTTCCGGGGGCACTTCCCCGTCCCGGCGGCGTGCCGGAACAGAGACTCCTGTCCCCCAGATCTTGGCTTCGCGATGGCGGCGGCTCTGGAAGGTTTCTCGTACCGTGGCTTTTCCGTCTCGAAGATTTAGGTCAGGGACCCTTAAATAGGCGAAGAGGCAGAGTCGGAGGGGGTACTAAGCCGCCACACAACAGGGTGGCGCGGGCCCTAGCCTGGCCGCGCCAGCCCCATGTGTGGGCCCCCTGTGGCTCTCCTCTGGTGGCTCTCGGGTGTTCTGGAAGCTTCGTGGAATTCTAAGATGCTGGGCGTTGATTTCGTCCAATTCCGAGAATATTTCCTTACTAGGATTTCTGAAACCAAAAATAGCAGAAAACAGGAACTGGCACTTCGGCATCTCGTTAATAGGTTAGTTCCGGAAATGCATAAATATGACATAAAGTGTGTATAAAACATGTAGGTATTGTCATAAAACTAGCATGGAACATAAGAAATTATAGATACGTTTGAGACGTATCAAGCATCCCCAAGCTTAGTTCCTACTCGCCCTCGAGTAGGTAAACGATAACAATGATAATTTCTTAAGTGACATGCTACCAACATAATCTTGATCAACATTATTGTAAAGCATATGAGATGAATGCAGCGATTCGAAGCAATGATAAATATGATGATTAAACAACTGAATCATATAGCAAAGACTTTTCATGAATAGTACTTTCAAGACAAGCATCAATAAGACTTGCATAAGAGTTAACTCATAAAGCAATAAATTCTTAGTAGAAAGCATTGAAGCAACACAAAGGAAGATTTAAGTTTCAGCAATTGCTTTCAACTTCAACATGCATATCTCATGGATATTTGTCAACATAAAGCAATATAACAAGTGCAATAGGTAAACATGTAAGAATCAATGCACACAGTTGACACAAGTGTTTGCTTCTAAGATGGAAAGAAGTAGGTAAACTGACTCAACATAAAGTAGAAGATAGGCCCTTCGCAGAGGGAAGCATGGATTGCTATATTTGTGCTAGAGCTTTTATTTTGAAAACATAAAGAGAGCATAAAAAGTAAAGTTTTGAGTGGTGTTTGTTGTTGTCAACGAATGGTAGTGGGCACTCTAACCCCCTTGCCAGACAGACTTTCAAAGAGCGGCTCCCATGAAATTTTATTTTTGGGTGGCACTCCTTCCAACCTTGCTTTCACAAACCATGGCTAACCGAATCCTCGGGTGCCTGCCAACAATCTCATACCATGAAGGAGTGCCTTTTTATTTTAGTTTTATTTAGATGACACTCCTCCCCACCTTTCCTTTCTCAAGCCATGGCTAACCGAATCCTCGGGTGCCGACCAACAATCACATACCATGGAGGAGTGTCTATTTGTAACTTTATGAAAGTTAATTAATTCGGGGATGGGAACCCCATTGCCAGCTCTTTTTGAAAAATTATTGGATAAGCGGATGAAGCCACTAGTCCATTGGTGAAAGTTGCCCAACAAGATTGAAAGATAAACACCACATACTTCCTCATGAGCTATAAAACATTGACACAAATAAGTGGTAATAACTTTTGAATTGTTTAAAGATAGCACTCAAGCAATTTACTTTGGAATGGCGGATTAATACCATGTAGTAGGTAGGTATGGTGGACACAAATGGCATAGTTTTTGGCTCAAGGATTTGGATGCACGAGAAGAATCCCTCTCAATACAAGGCTAGGCTAGCAAGGTTGTTTGAAGCAAACTCAAGTATAAAACGGTGCAGCAAGACTCACATATGAACGTATTGTAAGCATTATAAGACTTTACATCATCTTCCTTGTTGTTCAAACACCTTAACCAGAAAATATCTAGACTTAGAGAGACCAATCATGCAAACCAAATTTTAACAAGCTCTATGTAGTTCTTCATTAATAGGTGCAAAGTACATGATGCAAGAGCTTAAACATGATCTATATGAGCACAACAATTGCCAAGTATCAAATTATTCAAGACATTATACCAATTACCACATGCAGCATTTTCTGTTTCCAACCATATAATAATGAACGAAGTAGTTTTCAACCTTCGCCATGAACATTAAAAGCTAAGAACACATGTGTTCATATGAACCAGCAGAGCGTGTCTCTCTCCCACACAAGCATTTATTCAGAGAATGAAAATAACAAAACGAAAATAAAAGCACACAGACGCTCCAAGTAAAGTGCATAAGATGTGACTGAATAAAAATATAGTTTCAAGAGAAGAAACCTGATAAATTGTTGATGAAGAAGGGGATGCCTTGGGCATCCCCAAGCTTAGATGCTTGAGTCTTCTTGAAATATGCAGGGATGAACCACGGGGGCATCCCCAATCTTAGACTCTTCACTCTTCTTGATCATAGTATATCATCCTCCTCTCTTGACCCTTGAAAACTTCCTCCACACCAAACTCGAAACAAACTCATTAGAGGGTTAGTGCATAATCAAAAATTCACATGTTCAGAGGTGACACAATCATTCTTAACACTTCTGGACATTGCCCAAAGCTTCTAAAAGTTAATGGAACAAAGAAATCCATTCAACATAGCAAAAGAGGCTATGCGAAATAAAAGGCAGAATCTGTCAAAACAGAACAGTCCGTAAAGACGAATTTTCCAGAGGCACTTAACTTGCTCAGATGAAAAAGCTCAAATTGAATGAAAGTTGCGTACATATCTGAGGATCACGCACGTAAATTTGCAGATTTTTCTGAGTTACCTACAGAGAACCCTGCCCAAATTCGTGACAGACAGAAATCTGTTTCTGCGCAGAAATCCAAATCTAGTATGAACCTTGCTATCAAAGACTTTACTTGGCACAACAATGCAATAAAATAAAGATAAGGAGAGGTTGCTATAGTAGTAACAACTTCCAAGACTCAAATATAAAACAAAAGTGCTGTAGTAAAATAAACACATGGGTTATCTCCCAAGAAGTGCTTTCTTTATAGCCATTAAGATGGGCTCAGCAATTTTAATGATGCACTCGCAAGAAATAAGAGTTGAAGCAAAACAGGGCATCAAGAAGCAAATTCAAAACACATTTAAGTCTATCCCACTTCCTATGAAAAGGAATCTTGTACACAAATAAATTCATGAAGAACAAAGTGACAAGCATAGGAAGGCAACACAAGCACAACTTCAATATTCTCAACATAAAGAGGGGAAACTTAATATTATTAAGATGCATATAACCTTGTTTCCCTCTCTCATAATAACTTTCAGTAGCATCATGAACAAACTCAACAATATAACTATCACATGAAACATTCTTGTCATGAGCTATATGCATAAAATTATTACTCTCCACATAAGCATAATCAATTTTATTAGTAATAGTGGGAGCAAATTCAACAAAGTAGCTATCATTATTATTCTCATCATCAAATATAGGAGGCATATTGTAATCATAATTAAACTTATCCTCCATAGTAGGTGGCACCAAAAGACCACTATCATTATAATCATCATAAATAGGAGGCATATCATAATCAACATAAACTTTCTCCTCAATACCCGGAGGACTAAAGAGATCATTTTCATCAAAACCAACCTCCCCAAGCTTAAATTCTTCCATAGCATTAGCAACAATGGTGTTCAAAGCATTCATACTAATAACATTCCCATTAGCATTCATAAGTTCCATGGGTTTTTAAATTTTCTCTTCAAACACATCATGTCCTAATTCAAGATAAAGTTCATAAAGATCTCTCATTTTGTTGTTGTCTTCCATTAAGCCTTACTAGTGTAAAACAAGAGACAAAAAGATGCAATTGCAGGATCTAAAGGAAATAGCTTCGAGCACTTACAACGGCAACAGAAAATAACTTAGTTACCTGGGACCGGAGTGTGAGTGCCTTTTACCTTTCCTCCCCGGCAACGGCGCCAGAAAAGTGCTTGATGTCTACTCACGCTTCTTTTCCTGTAGACAGTGTTGGGCCTCCAAGAGCAGAGGTTTGTAGAACAGCAGCAAGTTTTCCCTTAAGTGGATCACCCAAGGTTTATCGAACTCAGGGAGGAAGAGGTCAAAGATATCCCTCTCAAGCAACCCTGCAATCACGATACAAGAAGTCTCTTGTGTCCCCAACACACCTAATACACTTGTCAGATGTATAGGTGCACTAGTTCGGCGAAGAGATAGTGAAATACAAGTGGTATGAATGAATATGAGCAGTAGTAACGGCGCCAGAAAAGTGCTTGCTGGCGTGCAGTTGATGGTAGTAATATTGCAGGAAGTAAACATGCAGTAGAACAGTAAACAAGCGGTGTTTGCAGTATTGGAAACAAGGCCTAGGGATCATACTTTCACTAGTGGACACTCTCAACATTGATCACATAAATAAATAAGTTCTCTTCCTTTGTGCTACATATACTCTTGTTTGATAATGAACACCATTCGTTGTGTAGGGCTACAAGAGCACCTCAATGCCGGAGTTAACAAGCGCCACAACATTCGGTATTCATGTTTAAGTAACCTTTAGAGCATAATAGATCTTTGCAATTTAAACCGAGTACTAACATAGCATACACACTGTCACCTTTACACTATGAAGGGGGAATAAATCACATCAATACTATCATAGTAATAATTAACTCCATAACCTACAAGAGATTATGATCATAGCCTACGCCAAGTACTACACGATGCACATACTGTCACCATTACACCGTGAAGGAGGAATAGACTACTTTAATAACATCACAAGAGTAGCACATAGACTAATAGTGATACAAAGCTCATCATATGGATCTCAATCATGCAAAGCAATTCATGAGATCATTGTATTGGGGTACAGAGAGAGAGATTAACCACATAGCTACCGGTACAGCCCTTAGCCTCGATGGAGAACTACTCCCTCCTCATGGGAGACAGCAGCGTTGATGAAGATGGCGGTGGTGTCGATGGAGGAGCCTTCCGGGGGCACTTCCCCGTCCCGGCGGTGTGCCGGAATAGAGACTCCTGTCCCCCAGATCTTGGCTTCGCGATGGCGGCGGCTCTGGAAGGTTTCTCGTACCGTGGCTTTTCCGTCTCGAAGATTTATGTCAGGGACCCTTAAATAGGCGAAGAGGCTGAGTCGGAGGGGGTACGAAGCCGCCACACAACAGGGTGCGCGGGCCCTAGCCTGGCCGCGCCAGCCCCATGTGTGGGCCCCCTGTGGCTCTCCTCTGGTGGCTCTCGGGTGTTCTGGAAGCTTCGTGGAATTCTAAGATGCTGGGCGTTGATTTTGTCCAATTCTGAGAATATTTCCTTACTAGGATTTCTGAAACCAAAAACAGCAGAAAACAGGAACTGGCACTTCGGCATCTCGTTAATAGGTTAGTTCCGGAAAATGCATAAATATGACATAAAGTGTGTATAAAACATGTAGGTATTGTCATAAAACTAGCATGGAACATAAGAAATTATAGATACGTTTGAGACGTATCAGGATGTCCTCATCATCTCCCCCCTTCAAAAGGCGTCGACCTCGACGCTCCAAGGTCTTCTCCGTCATATGGTGTCAAATCAGCAACATTGAAAGAATTACTGACACCAAACTCATCAACTGGAAGATCTATCGAGTATGCATTATCATTGATCTTGGCAAGCACTTTGTAAGGACCAGCACCACGAGGCTTCAACTTAGACTTCCGCAGCTTCGGGAACCTATCCTTGCGAAAATGTACCCAGACCATATCACCAGGCTTGAACAACACCTCCTTGCGCTTCTTATTCATTCTTGCAGCATTGCTCTTGCCTTTCTTCTCTATCAACTCTTTAGTCTTCACATGTATCTTCTGTAAAAAATCTGCCCTCTTGGATGCCTCCATATTAACTCTCTCATGTATGGGTAGAGGCAACAAATCAAGCGGAGTAATGGGTTTGAAACCATACACCACCTCAAAGGGACACAACTCTGGGTAGAATGTACCGCCCTGTTGTAAGCAAACTCCACATGTGGCAAACACTCTTCCCACTCCTTCAGGTTCTTCTTGATCATGGATCTCAACAGTTGTGACAATGTTCTATTCACCACTTCAGTTTGACCATCAGTTTGGGGATGACAAGTGGTACTGAAAAGTAGCTTCGTCCCCAGCTTTCTCCAAAGCGTCTTCCAGAAGTAGCTCATAAACTTCACGTCACGATCAGAAACAATAGTCTTCGGGACTCCATGTAGACGTACAATCTGCCTGAAAAACAGGTTAGCAATATGCGACGCATCATCGCTCTTGTGGCAGGCAATAAAGTGTGACATTTTTGAGAATCTATCCACTACAACAAATATAGAATCATGGCCTCTCTTAGTACGCGGCAAACCCAACACAAAATCCATACTAATATCCTCCCAAGGTGTAGTAGGTGCCGGTAAAGGAGTATACAAACCGTGAGGCTTCAGCTTGGACTTGGACTTGTTGCAAGTAATGCACCTCTTTACATATCTGTCCACGTCCCGCCCCATCTTTGGCCAATAAAAGTGGTCAACTAGCATAAGTAGCGTCTTCTCACGCCCAAAGTGACCCATCAAACCTCCAGCATGTGATTCCTGCAATAAGAGAAAACGCACAGACGATTCTGGAACACATAGTTTGTTAGCTCTAAACAAGAAACCATCATATATGTGATATGTTTCCCATGCTTTACCAAGAGCACATAAGCGATATGGTTCAGCAAAATCATGATCAGTGGCATACAAATCACATAGTATCTCTAAACCAGGAATTTTAACATCAAGTTGAGTTAATAGCATATTCTTCCTAGATAGAGCATCAGCAACAATATTATCTTTTCCCTTCTTATGCTTAATAATGTATGGAAAAGACTCAATGAACTCAACCCACTTAGCTAGACGCTTATGCAAAGTAGATTGGGCTTTCAGATATTTCAAAGCTTCATGATCAGAATGTATGATAAATTCTTTTGGCCACAAATAATGTTGCCAAACCTCAAGAACTCTAATTAAAGCATACAATTCTTTATCATATATTGGATAGTTCAACTTAGCACCAGAAAGTTTCTCAGAAAAATATGCAATTGGCTGACCCTCTTGCATCAACACACCACCAATTCCAATACCACTAGCATCACATTCAATCTCAAATTGCTTATTGAAATCAGGAAGTGCAAGCAACGGTGCAGAAGTTAACAAACTTTTCAGTTCATCAAATACATGATCTTGGGCTGCGCCCCACTCAAAGACAACACCCTTTTTAGTCAAATCATTCAAAGGTGCAGCAATAGTACTAAAGTTGGGCACAAATCTTCTATAAAACCCAGCTAGACCATGAAAACTTCTTACTTGACTCACATTCATGGGAGTAGGCCAATTTTGAATAGCTTCAATTTTAGACACATCTACTTCTACTCCATGCTTAGAGACAACATAACCAAGAAATATGACCTTATCTTTGCAAAATGTGCACTTCTCAAGATTACCATAGAGTTTATTATCACACAACACTTGCAAAACATGTCGAATATGTATAGTATGATCAGATTCATTGCGGCTGTAGATTAATATGTCATCAAAGTACACAACCACAAACTTGCCAATAAAATCACGCAAAACATGGTTCATTAGTCTCATGATAGTGCTAGGTGCATTAGTTAACCCAAAAGGCATGACTAACCACTCATATAAACCAAATTTTGTTTTAAAGGCTGTTTTCCATTCATCCCCTTCTTTCATCCTAATTTGATGATAACCACTACGCAAATCAATTTTAGGGAACACAACAGCACCGCTCAACTCATCTAGCATATCCTCTAAACGGGGAATAGGATGACGATATTGAATAGTAATGTTGTTTATAGCTCTACAATCTACGCACATACGCCATGTACCATCTTTCTTAGGAACTAAAATAACAGGAACAAAACAAGGACTAAGGCTTATGCGGATATAACCTTTGTCGAGTAGCGCTTGTACTTGCTTCTGTATTTCCTTCGTCTCTTCGGGGTTCGTTCTATATGGCACCCTATTGGGTAGCGAAGCTCCGGGAATCAAGTCGATTTGATGCTCAATACCTCGCAATGGTGGTAGTCCTGCGGGTACTTCTTCCGGAAACACGTCGCCAAATTCCTGCAAAACATTAGAAATACCAAGAGGAAGAGGGGTCATGTCGTTAGAAACCAAAACCGTACCCCTCTACATAAGCACAAGAGGCAAAGCCGTAGGATCCTCACTAAATTCTCTCATGTCTTCTTTGGTTGCTAATGAGACTAAGGAATTCACTCTCTCACTTTTCGTTATATCACTCACGGTATTACAATTCTCTCGCCTATCTAGAGATGCATCCTCCAAGTTCACTTCAATTTTCTGACGAGATTTATTGACAATTTGCTGTGGTGACATAGGCTGTAAGTTAATCTTCTTGCCCTTGAACTCCAAGTGATATGTATTGGCACAGCCACTGTGTTACACAGAACGGTCATAGAGCCATGGCCGGCCCAACAGTAGGTGACACATCGTCATAGGAACCACGTCAAAATCAATGGAATCCTTATACGGTCCAATCTCAAAATCAACACGCACCATGTGGCTCACCTTCATCTCACCATTATTGCTCAACCACTGAATATAATATGGATGCGGGTGCGGTAGATACTTCAGTTTTAGCTTGGCACATAACTCTTTGCTTGCTAAATTGCGACAACTCCCGCCATCAATAATGACCTTGCAAGCCTTATCAGGACCAACTAGTGCCTTTGTTTGGAACAAGTTACAGCGCTGAGTAGATGCACTCGACTGCACATTAAGAACACGCTGCGACACAACAATAGTTTGAGCTTCAGAAGGAAAAGCATCAAAACCATCACTGTCATAATCATCCTCTTCTGGAGCATTGGGATCAACATCATCTCCAGTTTCATACTCATTGTCCTCATTAATGATCATAACTTTGCGGTTAGGACAATCTCTCTTGAAGTGACCCTTGCCACCTGATACGCGTAAAGCACACGCCCGTTGGGAACCCCAAGTGGAAGGTGTGATGCGTGTAGCAGCAAGTTTCCCTCAGTAAGAAACCAAGGTTTATCGAACCAGTAGGAGTCAAGGATCACGTGAAGGTCGTTGGTGACGGAGTGTAGTGCGGCGCAACACCAGGGATTCCGGCGCCAACGTGGAACCTGCACAACACAATCAAAGTACTTTGCCCCAACGTAACAGTGAGGTTGTCAATCTCACCGGCTTGCTGTAAACAAAGGATTAACCGTATAGTGTGGAAGATGATGTTTGTTTGCGAAGAACAGTAAAGAACAATTGCAATAGATTGTATTTCAGATGTAAAGAATGGACCGGGGTCCACAGTTCACTAGTGGTGTCTCTCCCATAAGATAAATAGCATGTTGGGTGAACAAATTACAGTTGGGCAATTGACAAATAAAAAAGGAATAACAATGCACATACATATATCATGATGAGTACTATGAGATTTAATCAGGGCATTACGACAAAGAACATAGACCGCTATCCAGCATGCATCTATGCCTAAAAAGTCCACTTTCAGGTTATCATCCGAACCCCTTCCGGTATTAAGTTGTAAACAACAGACAATTGCATTAAGTATGGTGTGTAATGTAATCAACATAAATATCCTTAGACAAAGCATCGATGTTTTATCCCTAGTGGCAACAGCACATCCACAACCTTAGAACTTTCTGTCACTGTCCCAGATTCAATGGAGGCATGAACCCACTATCGAGCATAAATACTCCCTCTTGGAGTTACAAGTATCAACTTGGCCAGAGCCTCTACTAGCAACGGAGAGCATGCAAAAACATAAACAACATATATGATAGATTGATAATCAACTTGACATAGTATTCAATATTCATCGGATCCCAACAAACACAACATGTAGCATTACAAATAGATGATCTTGATCATGATAGCCAGCTCACAAGATCTAACATGATAGCACAATGAGGAGAAGACAACCATCTAGCTACTGCTATGGACCCATAGTCCAGGGGTGAACTACTCACACATCGATCCGGAGGCGATCATGGCGATGAAGAGACCTCCGGGAGATGATTCCCCTCTCCGGCAGGGTGCCGGAGGCGATCTCCTGAATCCCCCGAGATGGGATTGGCGGCGGCTGCGTCTCTGGAAGGTTTTCCGTATCGTGGCTCTCAGTACTGGGGGTTTCGCGACGAAGGCTTTAAGTAGGCGGAAGGGTAGGTTTAGGGGCGATGCAAGGGCCCCACACGCCAGGGCGGCGCGGGGCCCCCTTAGGCCGCGCGGCCCTAGTGTGGCGGCGCCTCGTCGCCCCACTTTGTGATCCTTTCGGTCTTCTGGAAGCTTCGTGGAAAAATAAGACCCTGGGCGTTGATTTCGTCTAATTCCGAGAATATTTCCTTTGTAGGATTTCTGAAACCAAAAATAGCAGAAAACAACAACTGGCTCTTCGGCATCTCGTCAATAGGTTAGTGCCGGAAAATGCATAATAATGACATATAATGTGTATAAAACATGTGAGTATCATCATAAAAGTAGCATGGAACATAAGAAATTATAGATACGTTTGAGACGTATCAAGCATCCCCAAGCTTAGTTCCTACTCGCCCTCGAGTAGGTAAACGATAACAAGAATAATTTCTGAAGTGACATGCTATCATAATCTTGATCAATACTATTGTAAAGCATATGAGATGAATGCAGCGATTCGAAGCAATGTTGAAGACAATGAGTAAACAAATGAATCATATAGCAAAGACTTTTCATGAATAATACTTTCAAGCCAAGCATCAATAAGACTTGCATAACAGTTAACTCATAAGCAATAAATTCTTAGTAGAAAGCTTTGAAACAACACAAAGGAAGATATAAGTTTCAGCAGTTGCTTTCAACTTCAACATATATATCTCATGGATAATTGTCAACACAAAGTAATATAACAAGTGCAATAGGTAAACATGTAAGAATCAATGCACATAGTTGACACAAGTGTTTGCTTCTAAGATAGAAAGAAGTAGGTAAACTGACTCAACATAAAGTAGAAGATAGACCCTTCGTAGAGGGAAGCATGGATTACTATTTTTGTGCTAGAGCTTTTCATTTTGAAAACATAGAAACAATTTTGTCAACGGTAGTAATAAATCATATGTGTTATGTATAAGATATCCTATAAGTTGCAAGCCTCATGCATAGTATACCAATAGTGCTTGCACCTTGTCCTAATTAGCTTGGATTAACACGGATTATCATTGCATAACATATGTTTCAACCAAGTGTCACAAAGGGGTACCTCTATGCCGCCTGTACAGAGGTCTAAGGAGAAAGTTCGCATTGGATTTCTCGCTTTTGATTATTCTCAACTTAGACATCCATACCGGGACAACATAGACAATAGATAATGGACTCCTCTTTAATGCATAAGCATTTAACAACAGATAAAATTCTCATAAGAGATTGAGGATTTGTGTCCAAACTGAAACTTCCACCATGATTCATGGCTTTAGTTAGCGGCCCAATGTTCTTCTCTAACAATATGCATACTCAAACCATTTGATCATGAAAATCGTCCTTACTTCAGACAAGACGAACATGCATAGCAACTCACATGATATTCAACAAAGTTAAAAGTTGATGGCGTCCCCAGAAACATGGTTACCGCTCAACAAGC
This sequence comes from Lolium perenne, assembly GCF_019359855.2. NCBI lineage: Eukaryota > Viridiplantae > Streptophyta > Magnoliopsida > Poales > Poaceae > Lolium > Lolium perenne. The sequence goes on along the minus strand of NC_067249.2, from coordinate 128,397,486 downwards.
AACTTATTAAGAAATAAGATACATAAGTACATATTCTTCACCACAGTAGTTTTTAAGGCTATTTTCCCATGAGCTATGTATTGTAAAGGCAAAGAATAGAATTTTAAAGGTAGCACTCAAGTAATTTACTTTGGAATGGCAGAGAAATACCATGTAGTAGGTAGGTATGGTGGACACAAATGGCATAGTTTTTGGCTCAAGGATTTGGATGCACGAGAAGAATCCCTCTCAATACAAGGCTAGGCTAGCAAGGTTGTTTGAAGCAAACTCAAGTATAAAATGGTGCAGCAAGACTCACATATGAACATATTGTAAGCATTATAAGACTTTACATCGTCTCCTTGTTGTTCAAACACCTTAACCAGAAAATATCTAGACTTAGAGAGACCAATCATGCAAACCAAATTTTAACAAGCTCTATGTAGTTCTTCATTAATAGGTGCAAGGTACATGATGCAAGAGCTTAAACATGATCTATATGAGCACAACAATTTCCAAGTATCAAATTATTCAAGACATTATGCCAATTACCACATGCAGCATTTTCCGTTTCCAACCATATATCAATGAACGAAGTAGTTCAACCTTCGCAATGAACATTAAGAATAAAGCTAAGAACACATGTGTTCATATGCAACAGCGGAGCGTGTCTTTCTCCCACACAAAGAATGCTAGGATCCGATTTTATTCAAACAAAACAAAAATAAAAACAAACAGACGCTCCAAGTAAAGCACATAAGATGTGACTGAATAAAAATATAGTTTCACTAGAGGTGACCTGATAAGTTGTCGATGAAGAAGGGGATGCCTTGGGCATCCCCAAGCTTGAGTCTTCTTGAAATATGCAGGGATGAACCACGGGGGAATCCCCAAGCTTAGAATTTTCACTCTTCTTGATCATATTGTATCATCCTCCTCTCTTGACCCTTGAAAACTTCCTGCACACCAAACTCGAAACAAACTCATTAGAGGGTTAGTGCATAATAGAAAATTCATGTATTCAGAGGTGACATAATCATTCTTAACACTTCTGGACATTGCACAAAGCTACTGAAAGTCAATGGAACAAAGAAATCCATCAAACATAGCAAAACAGGCAATGCGAAATAGAAGGCAGAATCTGTCAAAACAGAACAGTCCGTAAAGACGATTTTTTCTGGGGCACTTAACTTGCTCAGATGAAAATGCTCAAATTGAATGAGAGTTGCGTACATATCTGAGGATCACGCACGTAAATTGGCAGATTTTTCTGAGTTACCTACAGAGAATTCTACTCAAATTCGTGACAGCAAGAAATCTGTTTCTGCGCAGTAATCCAAATCTAGTATTGACTTAACTATCAAAGACTTTACTTGGCACAACAATGCAATAAAATAAAGATAAGGAGAGGTTGCTACAGTAGTAACAACTTCCAAGACTCAAATATAAAACAAAGTGCAGAAGTAAAATAATGGGTTGTCTCCCATAAGCGCTTTTCTTTAACACCTTTCAGCTAGGCGCAGAAAGTGTGAATCAAGTATTATCAAGAGATGAAGCATCGACATCATAATTTGTTCTAATAATAGAATCATAAGGCAACTTCATTCTATTTCTAGGGAAGTGTTCCATACCTTTCTTGGGAGGAAATTGATATTTAATATTACCTTCCTTCATATCAATAGTAGCACCAACAGTTCGAAGAAAAGGTCTTCCCAATATAATGGGACAAGATGCATTGCATTCAATATCCAAGACAACAAAATCAACGGGGACAAGGTTATTGTTAACCATAATACGAACATTATCAATCCTCCCCAAAGGTTTCTTTATAGCATTATCAACAAGATTAACATCCAAATAACAATTTTTCAATGGTGGCAAGTCAAGCATATCATAGATTTTCTTAGGCATAACAGAAATACTTGCACCAAGATCACATAAAGCATTACAATCAAAATCATTGACCCTCATCTTAATTATGGGCTCCCAACCATCTTCTAACTTCCTAGGAATAGAAATTTCAAGTTTTAGTTTCTCTTCTCTAGCTTTTATGAGAGCATTTGCGATATGTTTTGCAAAGGCCAAATTTATAGCACTCGCATTGGGACTTTTAGCAAGTTTTTGTAAGAACTTTATAACTTCAGAGATGTGACAATCATCAAAATCTAAACCATTATGATCTACAGCAATGGGATCATTGTCCCCAATATTTTGAAAAATTTCAACAGTTTTATCACAAACAGTTTCAGCAGTTTCAGTAGTTTCAGGCAGTTTTGCACGCTTTGCACTAGGAGTAGAAACATTGCCAACACCAATTATTTTACCATTTATAGTAGGAGGTTTACCAACATGTGAATCATTATCATTACTAGTGGTGGTAATAGTCCAAACTTTAGCTACATTATTCTTTTTAGCAAGTTTTTCGTTTTCTTCTCTTTCCCACCTAGCATGCAATTCAGCCATCAATCTAATATTTTCATTAATTCGAACTTGGATGGCGTTTGCTGTAGTAACAATCTTATTATCATTATACTTATTAGGCATAACTTTCAATTTTAAAAGATCAACATCAGAGGCAAGTCTATCAACCTTAGAAGCAAGAATATCAATTTTACCAAGCTTTTCTTCAACAGATTTGTTAAAAGCAGTTTGTGTACTAATAAATTCTTTAAGCATGGCTTCAAGACCAGGGGGTACACTCTGATTATTGTTGTAAGAATTCCCATAAGAATTACCATAACCATTACTATTAGCAGAAGGATATGGCCTATAGTTGTTACCAGAATTATTCCTATAAGCATTGTTGTTGAAATTATTACTTTTAATGAAATTCACATCAACATGTTCTTCTTGGGCAACCAATGAAGCTAAAGGAACATTATTAGGATCAACATTAGATCTACCATTCACAAGCATAGACATAATCACATCAATCTTATCACTCAAGGAGGAGGTTTCTTCAACAGAATTTACCTTCTTACCTTGTGGAGCCCTTTCAGTGTGCCATTCAGAGTAATTTATCATCATATCATCAAGAAGCTTTGTCGCCGCCCCCAAAGTGATGGACATAAAGGTTCCTCCAGTAGCTGAATCCAATAGGTTCCGCGAAGAAAAATTCAACCCTGCATAGAAGGTTTGGATGATCATCCAAGTAGTTAGTCCATGGGTTGGGCAATTCTTTACCAAAGATTTCATTCTTTCCCATGCTTGAGCAACATGTTCATTATCCAATTGCTTAAAATTCATTATGCTACTTCTCAAAGATATAATTTTAGCAGGAGGATAATATCTACCAATGAAAGCATCTTTACATTTAGTCCATGAATCAATACTATTCTTAGGCAAAGATAGCAACCAATCTTTAGCTCTTCCTCTTAAAGAGAAAGGAAACAATTTTAATTTTATAATATCACCATCTACATCCTTATACTTTTGCATTTCACAAAGTTCAACAAAATTATTAAGATGGGCAGCAGCATCATCATAACTAACACCAGAAAACTGCTCTCTCATAACAAGATTTAGTAAAGCAGGTTTAATTTCAAAGAATTCTGCTGCAGTAGCAGGTGGAGCAATAGGTGTGCATAGGAAATCATTATTATTTGTGCTAGTGAAGTCACACAACTTAGTGTTTTCAGGAGTATTCATTTTAACAGTAGTAAATAAAGCAAACTAAATAAAGTAAATGCAAGTAACTAATTTTTTTTGTATTTTTAATATGGAGAACGCAAACAAGATAGTAAATAAAGTAAAGCTAGCAACTAATTTTGTTTGTGTTTTTGATATAAGAGCAAACAAAGCAGTAAATAAAGTAAAGTAAAGCAAGACAAAAACAAAGTAAAGAGATTGGATGTGAGAGACTCCCCTTGCAGCGTGTCTTGATCTCCCCGGCAACGGCGCCAGAAATTTAGCTTGATACGCGTAAAGCACACGCCCGTTGGGAACCCCAAGTGGAAGGTGTGATGCGTGTAGCAGCAAGTTTCCCTCAGTAAGAAACCAAGGTTTATCGAACCAGTAGGAGTCAAGGATCACGTGAAGGTCGTTGTTGGTGACGGAGTGTAGTGCGGCGCAACACCAGGGATTCCGGCGCCAACGTGGAACCTGCACAACACAATCAAAGTACTTTGCCCCAAAGTAACAGTGAGGTTGTCAATCTCACCGGCTTGCTGTAAACAAAGGATTAACCGTATAGTGTGGAAGATGATGTGTGACGCCCCGGAACCGGTACCATGCGGATTCCAGCGATCTCGCCGAAATCTGCATGATATCGATTCAGAGACGCCCTCCGACACGACGTGCGCGACGAATCACACACGTGATGCCAGAGGAATTAACACGAGCGGTAACATTACAACAGGATTACAATAGAGCCCACAAGATACATATATACAACAATGACTCCAACGAGTCAAGATACAAATAGATACATACAAAGATCGAAATCATACAGAAGATCAAATACGTCCGAGTACGGACAAGATACAAATTGGACTAAGAGTCCTGAAGATAACCAGTGGCGTCCATAACCCTGCCCAGGCCAAGCCGGAAGGGTAACCTTGCTAACGTTGTCATCTTGTACCTGTCAAAGTCGGGCCATCGGTTGCCGACAAAAGGGAGGAAGCAAAAGAGAAAGAGGGAAGGCGAGAGTAAGTACCAAGGAACGAACTCCGGCACGTACTTAGCGAGACTAGAAATGGCTATGCTCGCCGGGCAAATATATATATCGCCTGGGGCTATATGGTAGGTTTAGCGGCAGCAAAACTATAACCAATAGAGACACGCTATAACATCCGTCTACTCAGAGAAGATAAGAGAGCGCACAAGGTAACAGTTCTATACTCTGCAAACATAACACAGCCGATGTGATCCCCCTTCGCAAAGAGGTACTGGCAAAGGCACACACATTTTTTGAAAAAGTTTTATTAGCAAATTATTAGCAACAGGAAATAAGGTGTAAGTTGTTCTATGATCAAGCTACACAATTCCAAGTCGTCCATAACCGCGGACACGGCTTATCGATAAGATGTACACCCTGCAGGGGTTGCCCAAATGTAACCATACGCATGCTCGAACCCACTTACTACAGGTGGAGTCTCACAACAAGACCGTTCCCAATGCAAGAGAAAGTTTAATGGGAGCCACCCAACTAAGCTACCCGTGACGAAGTCCGGCCGTACTCCGACACGGACCCAGAGGTTTGTGACAACGGCTAAGCTAAGTGTGAACAACCTGCTGTCGCTAATCGTTCCACGATATGAGTACAAAACAAAATATAAACACCCGAAGGCAACAGAAGTAAATCGTGCATCGTGCATATGGGCAAATAAAACCAAGGTTGTGGCTCCCAATAAACAGACTCGAGGAAAGGTATTGGGTGATGGGGGTCCCACTCCCCCACGTACGGGTAGAGCGCTCAATCTCGGAACAGATAACAAGAACTCGGGTCCTAGGGGACATTAGCAAGTCAAAGTTCCGATGCTTTCGCAAAGGGGCTCACAGATGTCTCTGCTTACAATTTTAGTTGTTAACAATAAAGTAAAGTGTGATTATCTCCAACAACTAATATAGCATGTGATAACCTCCCAATAACCCAACATATCCCGATAACAGATCGAGATAAACAACAGAGCCTAAACACGCCTACGACTCGCAAGGCTCAAACATCAAGCAACGGCTATGGGTAAGGAATGATACATATAGGAGTATTAGGGTAAACAAGTGGAATAGGACACGTGACTCGATAAAGAAGCGCAACATAAGGATAGCAATGCGAGGGAGAGTGTATAATAGGTGAAGAGAGAGGGCTCGCCTGTGAAAAGCTGCAGAAGAACTTACCGTATCTCACAACACCACTTCGTGATCCTATCCATGAAGAAGCAAATGCTGGAACACACAACGTATGCAAGTCTTACTACTACGGATAAAGAGTCGGCATGCTCAAGATATGATATGCATGACATGGCAGATATGATGCAATGCAACTTATCCAATTTAATCGGAGTCGGAACCCCGGACAATCAAATTAGAGTTGGAGTTGCATTTTCTACCGACAAATTTAAGGGTGGATTAGCATAGTAAACATGGCAGGGGTGAGCTACATCAAAGTTAAATGGAACCGGGACAACATTTATATAATATCCCACATATTCCATATGTTCCATATTAGGTGATAATGCAAACTATCACGAATTTTTATGATGCATGGTGCAACAGCAAGCATGGATGGCATATTCATGTTCCTTATGTTTTTCTGATCAATTTTCATATATAAAACATTTCTATTTGATTTACCAATTAAAAGATATGATTTTAGCAAGATTAAACCATTTTCAGCAATTTTCAGAAACAGGGAAAACGTGGAGGATTTTCTCACCAAGCGGCTAGCTAGCCACAGTGGCTGACGACGGGACCCAGGGACGCTGACTGGGCAGAAGCTGCTGACAGGGCAGGAGGACTGCGGGTTATATAGGGGAAACAGGCAGGGGTCTTTCTGCAAAACTTCTAGATCTGGATCTGAGGGGGAGATGCTCACCGGAGGGGGTTCTAGCCACGGAGGCTGACGATGGGGACCCGCGGCCACGTGGCGGCCACGCTGGCAAAGCGTGCGTGCACGCACGGAAGGTGTTCGGCGCGGAGATGCCGTGCGCGGCGAAGGGAGACGCGGCGACTGCGGCTCGGCGTCGCGCGGCGCGGGCGTTGCCGAGGGCCCCCGGATGCGCGCGTGAGGGCGTTCGGCTTCTCTCGTCGAGGCGGACCAGAAAGGGGCGGCGCCGCTAGGGGGAGGTCGTCGGAGCTTCATCGGCGGCGACGTTCTGCGGTGAAGCGGACGGCATCAAGGTGGGATGGGGAAACTGGAAGCAAAGAAGAGGGAAACTACGTCTACAAGATGCGCGGGCTTACCCTGAGGCTCGAGGTGAACTCAGAACGGCCGGAGGAGGACCACGGTGGCCGGAATTCGGAGAATTTGGCCACCGGTGCTGATGGGGAACGAGGTCGTCGGTGGCGATTTAGGGCGCCTTGAGTCGATTCCTTCGACGGGGTTGGTCCTGGAGACGAGGCGCATCTCCTGGTGGCCTTGGATAGACGATGGGACGACCGGAGTGGTGGGCGCCGGCAAGGAGGCGCTGGGAAACTCGCAGAGAGGAAAAAAGAATGGGCGGCGGCGCGAGGGAAGGAGAGGGGAAGAGATGGCTAGGGTTTGCGTGGTGCTGCGGTGGGGATTTAAGCGAGAGGGGGAGGGAGCAGGTGGCGCGGTGGTTGTGGTGGTGGAGGACCAGGTGGTCACGCTCCTCTCGGGAAGGGAGAAGACGACAAGGGGGAGGGAGATCTTTTCGCTGAGAAGGGGTACGCGGGCCTAGAGGTGGACTGGGCTGGCTTGGGCCACCTCGGGCTGGACTGGAGGAAGGTTTGGCTGGGCTGGAAAGGGGAGCCGGCTGGGCTTAGCTAGACCATGGCCGGTTGGGAGGTCTGCCTCCCTTTTTTTATTTAAAAACTATTTCTCTTTATTATTTTTCTATTTTGTTTTAAACCATTCTCAAATAGTTTCTGATAAGGAAAATAAGCAGGAAATTAGGGTTTTAATTTTGGGATAAAGAAATAGGATAGTTATATTAACAGAATAGGGTTTAATAAAATAATTTTATTTGTAAAAACATGGATGAAATGATGCATGATGCCATGAAGAACTTGGAACGACACGAAAAAAAAAACAAGCAGTTCTATTAGGGGTACTACCCGGGGCCGTTACAATCGACACCACTAACAAGGAACCTCGCCCCGAGGTTCCACGCCATGGTACGGGGGAGAGAGGTGAACTATCGGATCTTCCGGCGGCGTGTCGATCTCCTCGACACCACTAACAAGAGTTCTTGCTCCACGTAGATCGGCGACACCACTAACAAGAAGTCTTGTTCCGATGTTGATGATGCGCTTTCGTCGGAACCTCCGAAGATCGGACCTAATAGGTGAGGGGCAAAGATCGTCCAACCCGCGTAGAGACTAAGACTCAGAAAGCTCAGATAAGAGAGAAGACTCCAAAACTCGCAAAGATAAGATGAGAAAGAATTGAGCTAAGGAGAAAAACAGAGCTAATCAGATCTATCCAACGCGTTTTGGAAAATAGTTTTGACACTAAACACAACAACGTCCGTTGGCAAGGTTATCCTACAGGCTGGACTAGTGGGGTACCGTCAACCTGAGGCTCTAATACCAACTTGTGACGCCCCGGAACCGGTACCATGAGGATTCCAGCGATCCCGCCGAAATCTGCATGATATCGATTCAGAGACGCCCTCCGACACGACGTGCGCGACGAATCACACACGTGATGCCAGAGGAATTAACACAAGCGGTAACATTACAACAGGATTACAATAGAGCCCACAAGATACATATATACAACAACGACTCCAACGAGTCAAGATACAAATAGATACATACAAAGATCCAAATCATACAGAAGATCAAATACGTTCGAGTACGGACAAGATACAAATTGGACTAAGAGTCCTGAAGATAACCAGTGGCGTCCATAACCCTGCCCAGGCCAAGCTGGAAGGGTAACCTTGCTAACGTCGTCATCTCGTACCTGTCAAAGTCGGGCCATCGGTTGCCGACAAAAGGGAGGAAGCAAAAGAGAAAGAGGAAAGGCGAGAGTAAGTACCAAGGAACGAACTCCGGCACGTACTTAGCGAGACTAGAAATGGCTATGCTCGTCGGGCGAATATATATATCGCCTGGGGCTATATGGTAGGTTTAGCGGCAGCAAAACTATAACCAATAGAGACACGCTATAACATCCGTCTACTCAGAGAAGATAAGAGAGCGCACAAGGTAACAGTTCTATACTCTGCAAACATAACACAGCCGATGTGATCCCCCTTCGCAAAGAGGTACTGGCAAAGGCACACACATTTTTTGGAAAAGTTTTATTAGCAAATTATTAGCAACAGGCAATAAGGTGTAAGTTGTTCTATGATCAAGCTACACAATTCCAAGTCGTCCATAACCGCGGACACGGCTTATCGATAAGATGTACACCCTGCAGGGGTTGCCCAAATGTAACCATACGCATGCTCGAACCCACTTACTACAGGTGGAGTCTCACAACAAGACCGTTCCCAATGCAAGAGAAAGTTTAATGGGAGCCACCCAACTAAGCTACCCGTGACGAAGTCCGGCCGTACTCCGACACAGACCCAGAGGTTTGTGACAGCGGCTAAGCTAAGTGTGAACAACCTGCTGTCGCTAATCGTTCCACGATATGAGTACAAAACAGAATATAAACACCCGAAGGCAACAGAAGTAAATCGTGCATCGTGCATATGGGCAAATAAAACCAAGGTTGTGGCTCCCAATAAACAGACTCGAGGAAAGGTAGTGGGTGATGGGGGTCCCACTCCCCCACGTACGGGTAGAGCGCTCAATCTCGGAACAAATAACAAGAACTCGGGTCCTAGGGGACATTAGCAAGTCAAAGTTCCGATGCTTTCGCAAAGGGGCTCACAGATGCCCCTGCTTACAATTTTAGTTGTTAACAATAAAGTAAAGTGTGATTATCTCCAACAACTAATATAGCATGTGATAACCTCCCAATAACCCAACATATCCCGATAACAGATCGAGATAAACAACAGAGCCTAAACACGCCTACGACTCGCAAGGCTCAAACATCAAGCAACGGCTATGGGTAAGGAATGATACATATAGGAGTATTAGGGTAAACAAGTGGAATAGGACACGTGACTCGATAAAGAAGCGCAACATAAGGATAGCAATGCGAGGGAGAGTGTATAATAGGTGAAGAGAGAGGGCTCGCCTGTGAAAAGCTGCAGAAGAACTTGCCGTATCTCACAACACCACTTCGTGATCCTATCCGTGAAGAAGCAAATGCTGGAACACACAATGTATGCAAGTCTTACTACTATGGATAAAGAGTCGGCATGCTTGTAACATCCCAAATTTCAAATAAAGGAAGAAGAAGAATTCCAGAGATTCAAAAATTAGAACCAAGAAAAACTTTTAAATTGCATATAGTGCCATGCATAGGACTTGTGCATTTTGAGTGATATGCCATGATGATTGTTATATTATGTATATGATGAACTCCAAAACCATAGAATGATCAAGTGATGATCACCAAACAAATAAATCAAAAAGAGAAAGAAGCCAAATATTAATAAAATCTTAAAAACCCTAACATATGGTCTATGGCATTTTTTGTAAATTTGACCCTAGACCTATTTGATCTTCACCAATACTTGTAATATGATATTCAAGAGTAATTACAACTTTGAGAATCAAAGATATACCATTTAAATCAAATTCAACAATTAAAATGGGATCACATGAGATAATGGTCATTTCTGACTTTTATATTCTGGTCACCACTTTGAGCCTCTATATTTCAAGATTTCTAAATTAAACAAATTCAAATCTTTGCATGTCATCCAAGTACACAACAAGATGAACAACTTTTGTAAAGAGCACCATACCAAATTCACCTTTGATCAAAAGTTATGAGCAAGCAAAGATGAGACATTGAAACAAATGCAACATTCTCCATTTTTCAAATGTGATCAAACCAGGCCACCACTCGACCATCACCTGCCCTAGCATTGACCCCTGGACACTCCTACACCTAGCCCATGCCAAGGAAACACCAGGAGAGGCCAGACATGGCGTGGACATGGCCATGCCGGCCACGTTCCACCTCAACACCTTCCCCTCTCTTTCCCTCCACGATCGGCCTCGCCACCATGTCCAGTAGCTCGCCCTTGATCCCAGAAGATCTCCCGTACGCGCCATTGACTGAGAGGACGACGACAGGACCCGAACGACGCGCGCCCAGTACGTCCCAGGTACGCCGCCAGCGGCATGGCGACGTCATCGGCGCACGGACGCGCGCGACACGGCCACGCGGCGCTCGCCGTACCTCGCCGTACCCCGACCAAGCCCGCGCGCCCTGGTACCTTCCTCGCCACGCGGAGCTCGCCGGACACGCTCGCGTCACGCCTTGGCGACCACGGCCGCCGGAGAGGATGAGCGCGCCCGCCATTGCCGCGCTAGTACATGCACGGTCCCAACCATCCTACGCGTCCCCTTGCCACGCTGCTCACGCTCTCTAGACCCCCGGAGAAGCCGCGCCCTTGTCGACCTCGCCGCAGCACCACGGCCACCATCGCGCCTATAAAAGGAGGCCTCGCCTCGACCATCTCTTCACACCACCACTCTCCCCTCTCCTTCCTCGACCGCCTCAGCACCTCACCATGCTCGATTAGCCACCAGAAGCTCTCAATTGCAAGATCGCCGCCGCCCACAGTAGCCGACGATCGCCGGAGAAGGACGCCGCCCCTGGAGCTGCCGCCGGTACCAGGAGCTTCGCCGTCGTCCACCACTTCACCGCGCACACTGACCCACCCTAGCTGGAGCCACGGTGAGCCTCCGACCCCCTACTTGAGCCGCCGGCGAGCCCCTCTCTCGCCGTCGACGACGATGGATGTGCGCCGTTAGATCCTATTCTAATCCAACGCGCCTCGTTGATCCATACCGCTTCGGGCGTTATGAGTCTCTGACGAGTGGAGCCCACTGTCAGGCGGCCCGCGCGTGCACAGATGCGTGGTGGGCTGGCCTTGGGCCGTTTTAAACGTTTAGGCCTAGTTAGTTTTCCCGCCGGCCTTTTTAATTCAAACTTCGTGTAATAAATTTAGTTTGAATTCAATACTGAACCCAACTTTGAAAATTCATAGAATCTGTTTGGCTTGGCCAAATTTAACAAAATTTATATATTTGGAAAGCTAGTAAAAAGATCTACAATATGCCACTGGTCTCACCTCGAGATCTGTTGTGGAAATAAAATGATAAAAAGAAGAAGGCAGGGACTTTTTCAAATTCAAATAATTATTAAAAATCAACCAAAATAGATATTTAATTAATTCCAACTCCTATAGCTCACATTTGACTTACACTAATTGTTTCTGCAAGAAAATGGTGTGGTCACTTTGCATGATCATGCCCTAGTTTAATTAATGGACAATATGGCTAGTTGAGTTAAGTGATATTATCCAAAACTATTATGTAAATGGTATGAAGGATTTCCCTTCATTTAAATCTTGCCCCAAATAAATTCATGAGATGTTTGCACCCCTGGTCCAAACACTCCTATATGAATATTTGGAGATTTAAATCATTTGTGGAATTATAAAATGGTATGAGGTGATCTACCTCACTTAAATCATTTTCTCAAATAATGATAATGAATGTTTGGCTTAGGTCAATATGAATTCATGTATGATTATTTGAGAAGTTAAATCTTAAGAAGATTTCAATGGGAGGAAATTATTTTTCTCAAGAACTAAATGGAAATTATTAATTACATATGTAATGAGAGGAAATTACTTTTCTTTAATAAAGAAAACCAATGCACCTAATTATTTTATGTGTGTGCTTAGCATAGTTTGTGTGAAGTAATGATGTGCTTAGTATAGCCTTTGAGCTTGTTTAGTGATTATACCTCGTATTCAAATTTAGACGCTAGCACCGGAGATTACCAAGAGGAAGGAGAATTCTACCCAGAAGAGGAAGAAGAAAACCTAGAGAACTACCAAGGCAAGTTAATACTCTTGCAAAGTGCAAAGCCCTCCTTGGGCAAGGCACCATGACTCTTACCTTTCTTCATACAAGCCTAACTTATATTTACACCATACAAGTTTTACGTGTTGTGTTTTCAAAGAGTGGATTAAAATTGGTCTAGAGAACAAGATTACTAGAGTAGCAAAGTTAGTCTTATAGATAGCCAAGCAATGTAGCACCCCTCATGATTAGTGCTAGTGCTAAAAGAATAAAACTTTGACTACTCTAGATGGGAACATATGACTTGTTGAAATTGAAACTTTGGAATGATGAGACATTCCATTGAATGATTTGAAGTGGAATATGAACAAGAGAAGATAGTGATTTTTGATAAAACCCTAATATTGGTTTGAATGCGATACCTTTCAAATTTTTGAGTACCCCCACAATACCTGATTATGGGTAGGGCTTAGCTGGAAGTTTATAAATTTTAGTATGAGTTCCCTCTGAACACACGTCATAGGGGTTATGCCGAGGCTGCCTCCGTTGTTGCGAAATGATGTGAATTGAGGTGAATTGTACGGCCAAGTCCTGTGCAGTTCCCAGGTTAACAGTTGGTTTTCACTGGGAGGCCAAGCTCATGGGGAGAGGTGCTCATACTAGGATTTGTAAGTGAAAGGTTATGGTTGATGATCCGCGTACTGTGTTACGATGATTCGGAGTTTTTCCGACGGATGAAATCAAATGTTGTGGCACAAGTGTGCAACCTCTGCAGAGTGTAAATCTATTCGAATAGCCGTGTCCACGGTTACGGACGGTTGGAAAGGCCATACAGTTTCCTGTGTCAGATTTTTGAAAACCTTAGTGAATGTGAATGGTGACTTGGTGACTTGTTGGAATTGCAACCAATGTTGTGGGAATGCCACTAATGTTCCCACTTGAGTTAGTTAGCACATGATCAAATATTTGTGAACTAAAATATGGCTTATGCAATTTAAACTAGAGCTTAGCACCTTTACTCTAAGAGTTGGCATTTTACATTAGTACTAGTTTGCAAGTACTTAAAGTACTTACGGCTTTGTCCCTGGCTATTCAAATGGCCAGAGTACGATGATGAACAGAACTATCACGAGGATGACCAGCAGGTCGCCTACGACAACTAGGGGTTTCTGATGTCAAATGTTGGCATGTGGACTAGAGAGTCCATTCGTTGTTACGCTTCCGCTATGTATGAACTTGTGTATGTATGTTGATTGAGGGATCAACTATTTATGTAAGATGAATCATGTGATTCAATATTGTAAGACATTATGGCTTGTAATAAATAATGACTGTGATATTCGACTATTATGCCTCGCAACAACATTATCCTGGGATTGCGATGAATGACATAATAGGCATCCGGACCTAAAAATCCGGGTGTTGACAAGTTGGTATCAGAGCCATTATTTGACCTTAGAAAACCTTAGTTAGAATGGGCGTTCATAAAAACCTAACTTTGAAATCAAAATGAAAAGAATATTTATGAAAAGTTACTCATATTCTTGTCTTGGAGACTTTTTCGAAATTTGATAAATCATGCTCTTTCTTATTATGTCTACTTGAAATTTGGCCACACTTGTTCAATCTCTAACTTACTCTCCCAATTCACTTTCAGATGGAACCCAACGCACCCGTCAACACCAAGTTTTATCAACTTGGTAACGGAGGCAGCTTGATTTTTGAGCACGATCTCACCGCGGTCTCAAACTTTCTGGGACGCCTCCAGCCAGAGTTCCATGGGATCCAGGTGAATGATCAGCCTGGCGGCGAGATGCAATGGATCATTACTGCAGATCTGAGGGGAAACATGGAGTCTCCCACCTCGGAGAGAATCCTGTTCTCTTTCCGTGAGAGCAACTGGCTCGATGGGCTTGCACGAGGCCTGCAGGAGGCACTGGCACGCCTCTGCGGACAGAACGCGGTGCGCCTGCTTGCGTCCCGTTTCGCTCACCTAGTGAAGCGTGATGCCGCAGGAATACCCATGGCTCTGCAGTCTCACCCTGAGTTGAGGCACCACGCCGAGCATCTAGACTTCATGCTGTATCATACTCAGCAGGATCTGGATAACGCCCGGATGTACGCGAACCAGACTCACCTCGCACTGGCCACTCATGGCGATGATATCAAGATGCTGTCCAGGGACCGCAACAAGCTTCGCCTGCGGTGTGCGAAGAAGGATGTTACTATCACGCGCCTTCGCGCTCAGATAGCGTCACTTGAGACCACGGTCAAGGCTCAGGAGGAGCAGCTGCAGGAGATGGAGGAAGACGAAGCCGGTATTGATATTCAGGGAGGAGGAGCCTTCCTGAGTGACGATGACGACTTCGAGGAGGACGAGTTCACTGAGGAGGAGGATTACGCGTTCCTGGAGCCAGGACCTGATGATGTCGTTCCCATCGACATTGAGGATGAGGGTAGCCACACCTGATCACTGATGTAGGCATGAGTTGTATCCCGTCATTTGTATCGTAGCATGAGAAATGGTTCTTAAAACCATTGGAAGTGTTGAACTGTTAGTTTGTAATGTGTTATGTGGAATGAATGAATGAATGTTTGTGTGTGTCATCCAAAGCATTCAAGTTTTTACAAGTTTTTGAACTCATTCAAAATAAACCATAGAATTTCCCTCTTATCTTATAATCTCCTGTATATTCAGATGGCCCCTCCCAATCGCAACAACAACGATGCCATGATGCAACTGCTGCAAACCCTGCTTCAAGACAGGGAGACTGAAAGGGCTGAACGTCAAGCCAACATCACAGCATTGCAAAACCTTGCTAACCAAGGCCATGGGAATCATGATCATCCCGGATCCAAACTCAAGAACTTCCAGAATACCAACCCTCCGGTATTCAGCAAGACTGAAGAACCCCTCGACGCCGACGACTGGCTCCAGACTATGGAGAACAACTTGGAGGTAGCCGGAGTTGAAGCCAACGAGAAGGTCCTGTTTGCAACCCACTACCTTGCCGGACCAGCCCGAGCCTGGTGGACTAGCACTCGTGCCATGAACGGAGGTCAAGTCATGACTTGGGCAGATTTCAAGCTCAAGTTCAGCAAGTACCATGTGCCCCTGGGTCTTATCAAGAAGATGCGGGATGAATTCCGCGAACTCAAGCAAGGACGGATGACGGTGGTAGAATACCGCGACAGGTTCCTTACACTGTCAAGGTACGCCCCCAATGAGACTGACACCACTGAGAAGAGGCAGGAGAGATTCCTGAACGGACTGCATGATGAGATGCAGACTGTCCTAGTCAACATCCCCTTTGCCGACCTTGAAGCCCTTGTTGACTCCACCATTCAGATGGAGGGCAAGTTGAACCAAGCCAATGAGAACCGCAAACGCCGCATGATGCACCAGAGTGGGCCCAGCAATACTCCCAAGTATCACCCCAGCTCAAGCGGAGGTTTTGCCCCCAGAAACAACAAACCCCAGATGCAGACTTCACGCCCCGGTTTTCAAAACCGGAGTGGAGGAAACCCCAGGCCAGGAGGCCATTCCAACAACAACCACCACCGAAACTACCAGAGCAACACCAACAACTTCAACCGTGCCCCAATGAGAGCCCCCAGCCCCAACAACAAGAACACCAACACCGCTCCAAGGACTGGGAGCAACGCCATCCCCGTCGCAACCAAGCACAAGTCCACCATCACTTGCTATGAGTGTGGTGTAGTGGGACACTACTCCAACGAGTGCCCCAAGAGACTCGCCAAGCTCGCCGGCCACACCGCTGCACCAGTTCAGCAGCAACGCCGCGTCTCCACCGGAAACAAGTTCGCCCCCAACAACCCCAATAACCGCCACGGTCGTCTCTTCCACATGAACGCTGAAGAAGCCCAGGAAGCACCAGATGTTGTACTGGGTATGTTTCATGTCAACTCAGTACCTGCCAGAGTGTTGTTTGATTCTGGAGCATCTCATTCTTTTGTCACTGAAGACTTTGCATCAACAAGTAAAATTCAACCTCTCAGTTTGAAACATGTCATGATAGTTCAAATCCCCGGATCAACCACTAAAGCCAGAAAATTTTGTAAAAATGTACCCATCAGAATACATGAAGTAGATTTCTATGCCAACCTGATAATTCTGGGAACCAAAGGTTTGGAAATAGTGCTGGGAATGGATTGGATGGCCAAGCATCATGGAATGATTGACTGTGCCAAGAAAGCCATCACCATGACCAGTAGCACCGGTATCATAGTAGAATATGTCTCTGAACTGCTACCCAGAAAATTTACCTGCAACCAGAGTGTAGCCAAGCCAACCTTGGATCAGATCAGGGTCGTTTGTCGATATCCTGATGTGTTTCATGATGGTTTACCCGGTATGCCCCCAGATCGGGATATCGAGTTTATCATCGAGTTAATCCCCGAAACCGGACCTATAGCCCAGAGAGCGTATAGCATGAACCCAGCAGAGCTAGTGGAGCTGAAGAAGCAACTGGATGAACTGTTAGCCAAAGGTCTGATTCGACCAAGTGCATCGCCTTGGAGATCCCCAGTTTTGTTTGTGGATAAGAAGGATGGTGCCAGTCGTTTATGTACGGTCTATCGTAAGCTTAACAATGTCACCATCAAGAACAAATACCCCTTGCCGAAGATAGAAGATTTGTTTGACCAGCTAACCGGTGCTGTAGTATTCTCAAAGATTGATCTCAGAACTGGATACCACCAGTTGAAAATTCGTGCATCAGACATTCCCAAAACTGCCTTTACCACTAGATATGGATTGTATGAGTACAATGTCATGTCATTTGGATTGACCAATGCCCCCGCTTATTTCATGAATCTCATAAATAAGATCTTCATGAACTTTTTGGATAAGTTTGTTGTCGTTTTCATCGATGACATCCTAATCTACTCCAAGTCTGAGGAAGAACATGAACAACACCTAGAAGCTGTCCTGGAGACCCTTAGAGAGCATAAGCTGTATGCTAAGTTCAGCAAATGTGAGTTTTGGCTAAAGGAAGTAGGATTCCTGGGACATATCTTGTCTGCAGGAGGAATTGCCGTAGATCCCGCCAAGATCAAGACTGTTGCAGAATGGAAAGCCCCAACCACCCAGACCGAAGTCCGCGCTTTTCTTGGATTAGCCGGATATTACCGCAGATTTGTAGAAAGCTTTTCGAGCATCGCTAGACCCATGACCCAATTGCTGAAGAAGGACAAGAAGTTCGAATGGACTGACAAATGTGAGGACAGTTTCCAACAACTCAAGCTTAGACTGACCTCAGCCCCAATTCTGATCATGCCGGACATCACCAAACCCTTTGATGTTTACTGCGATGCATCCAAGATTGGTCTCGGATGTGTGCTTATGCAAGAAGGCAAAGTGATATCTTATCTGTCCCGGCAACTGAAGCAGCATGAGCAGAACTACCCAACCCATGACCTCGAACTCGCAGCAGTAGTTTTAGCACTGAAGGTGTGGCATCATTACCTCATGGGTTATCGCTGCGAGATCTATTCGGATCACAAGAGCCTGAAGTATATCTTTACCCAGAAGGAGCTGAACATGAGGCAAAGAAGATGGTTAGAATTAATCAAAGATTATGATATGAAGATTCACTACCACCCCGGCAAGGCCAATGTGGTAGCGGATGCGTTGAGTAGACTGCCGTGTCAGTTAAACTCAATGATAGCTGAAGAACAACCCAGCCTATACCAGGAGTTTGAGCAGTTTAGAATGGAGTTAGTTAGTGAAGGATTCCTAGCCAGCATGGAGCTACAACCCACCTTGATTGGTCAGATCAAGGAAGCTCAGAAGGGAAATGCCAGCATTGATGGAATCAAGACCCAGATAGCTGCAGGAAAGGCACCGGGATTCACCGTAGATGAAGAAGGAGTCCTTTGGTACAACGGACGCCTGTGTGTACCGTCGGACTCAGAGTTGAAGAAAGTGATTCTGAAGGAAGCCCATGACACCCTATACTCTATTCACCCCGGAGGTACCAAGATGTACCAAGACCTGAGGGAACAATTCTGGTGGCATGGAATGAAGAGAGAGATTGGAAGCTATATCGCTAAGTGTGATATCTGTCAGTGAGTCAAGGCCGAACATCAGCGACCCGCAGGAATGCTGCAACCACTACATATTCCAGAATGGAAGTGGGACTCTGTAGGAATGGACTTTATCATAGGTTTGCCCAAATCCAGCAGAGGCAATGACTCCATATGGGTAGTTGTTGATAGATTGACCAAGGTAGCCCATTTCATCGTTGTCAAGACCACCTATCAAGGCCCAAAGTTAGCTGAGTTGTACATTTCCAGAATAGTCGCCCTGCACGGAACCCCGAAATCAATAGTGTCAGATAGAGGATCACAATTCACCTCGAGATTCTAGCAGAAGGTGCATGAAGGACTAGGAACCCGCCTGAATTTTAGCACCGTCTATCACCCGCAGACCGATGGACAGACCGAGAGAGTCAACCAGATATTGGAGGACATGCTAAGAGCCTGTGTACTGGAATATGGATCTAAGTGGGAAGACTGTCTGCCTTACGCAGAATTCTCTTACAACAACAGTTATCAAGCCAGTTTACAGATGGCCCCCTTTGAAGCTCTGTACGGAAGGAAGTGCCGTACCCCCCTGAATTGGTCGGAAGTCGGAGAGAGTCAAGTCTTTGGACCTGATGTTCTTCGTGAAGCTGAAGAGAAGGTGCACAAGATCCGAGAATACCTCAAGACGGCGCAATCAAGGCAGAAGAGTTACGCCGACAAGAGACGCCGAGAGATGACCTTTGAGATCGGAGATTTTGTCTATCTCAAAGTATCCCCCCTGAAAGGAATGCAGCGATTTCAGCTGAACGGAAAGCTTGCACCCCGATATGTCGGACCCTTCAAGGTTCTGAGTCGTCGAGGAGAAGTATCTTATCAACTGGAGTTGCCTGAAGAAATGTCAGCTGTGCACGACGTGTTTCACATCTCACTCCTTCGGAAGTGTCTTGAAGTTCCTGAGAAGACCGAAGTGTTCAAGAACATCGATCACCGTTCGGTGGATATCAACCAAGATCTGACATACCGCGAAGTGCCGATTCACATTTTGGAAGAAGCATATAGAACCACCCGCACCCGAAGCATCAAGTTTCTGAAGATGCAGTGGAGCAATCATACCGAGGATGAAGCCACTTGGGAGCGAGAGGAAGACATGAAGAAGGAATACCCAGATCTCTTTAGAACCTAATTTTCTTTAAGATCTCGGGACGAGATCTTTTGTAAGGGGGAAGGGTTTGTAACATCCCAAATTTCAAATAAAGGAAGAAGAAGAATTCCAGAGATCCAAAAATTAGAACCAACAAAAACTTTTAAATTGCATATAGTGCCATGCATAGGACTTGTGCATTTTGAGTGATATGCCATGATGATTGTTATATTTTGTATATGATGAACTCCAAAACCCTAGAATGATCATGTGATGATCACCAAACAAATAAATCAAAAAGAGAAAGAAGTCAAATATTAATAAAATCTTAAAAGCCCTAACATATGGTCTATGGCATTTTTTGTAAATTTGACCCTAGACCTATTTGATCTTCACCAATACTTGTAATATGATATTCAAGAGTAATTTCAACTTTGAGAATCAAAGATATACCATTTAAATCAAATTCAACAATTAAAATGGGATCACATGAGATAATGGTCATTTCTGACTTTTATATTCTGGTCACCACTTTGAGCCTCTATATTTCAAGATTTCTAAACTAAACAAATTCAAATCTTTGCATGTCATCCAAGTACACAACAAGATGAACAACTTTTGTAAATAGCACCATACCAAATTCACCTTTGATCAAAAGTTATGAGCAAGCAAAGATGAGACATTGAAACAAATGCAACATTCTCCATTTTTCAAATGTGATCAAACCAGGCCACCACTCGACCATCACCAGCCCTAGCATTGACCCCTGGACACTCCTACACCTAGCCCATGCCAAGGAAACACCAGGAGAGGCCAGACATGGCGTGGACATGGCCATGCCGGCCACGTTCCACCTCGACACCTTCCCCTCTCTTTCCCTCCACGATCGGCCTCGCCACCATGTCCAGTAGCTCGCCCTTGATCCCAGAAGATCCACCGTACGCGCCATTGACTGAGAGGACGACGACAGGACCCGGACGACGCGCGCCCAGTACGTCCCAGGTACGCCGCCAGCGGCATGGCGACGTCATCGGCGCACGGACGCGCGCGACACGGCCACGCGGCGCTCGCCGTACCTCGCCGTACCCCGACCAAGCCCGCGTGCCCTGGTACCTTCCTCACCATGCGGAGCTTGCCGGACACGCTCGCGTCACGCCTTGGCGACCACGGCCGCCGGAGAGGACGAGCGCGCCCGCCATTGCCGCGTCAGTACATGCACGGTCCCGACCATCCTACGCGTCCCCTTGCCGTGCCGCTCATGCTCATAGCTTCGCCGTGACGTCGTGAACACGACCGCGTCGCCGCCTAGCTCTCTAGACCCTCGGAGAAGCCGCGCCCTTGTCGACCTCGCCGCAGCACCACGGCCACCATCGCGCCTATAAAAGGAGGCCTCGCCTCGACCATCTCTTCACACCACCACTCTCCCCTCTCCTTCCTCGACCGCCTCAGCACCTCACCATGCTCGATTAGCCACCAGAAGCTCTCAATTGCAAGATCGCCGCCGCCCACAGTAGCCGACGATCGCTGGAGAAGGACGCCGCCCCTGGAGCTGCCGCCGGTACCAGGAGCTTCGCCGTCGTCCACCACTTCACCGCGCACACTAACCCACCCTAGCTGGAGCCACGGTGAGCCTCTGACCCCCTACCTGAGCCGCCGGCGAGCCCCTCTCTCACCGTCGACGACGATGGATGTGCGCCGTTAGATCCTATTCTAATCCAACGCGCCTCGTTGATCCATACCGCTTCGGGCGTTATGAGTCTCTGACGAGTGGAGCCCACTGTCAGGCGGCCCGCGCGTGCACAGATGCGTGGTGGGCTGGCCTTGGGCCATTTTAAACGTTTAGGCCCAGTTAGTTTTCCCGCCGGCCTTTTTAATTCAAACTTCGTTTAATAAATTTAGTTTGAATTCAATACTGAACCCAACTTTGAAAATTCATAGAATCTGTTTGGCTTGGCCAAATTTAACAAAATTTATATATTTGGAAAGCTAGTAAAAATATCTACAATATGCCGCTGGTCTCACCACGAGATCTGTTGTGGAAATAAAATGATAAAAAGAAGAAGGCAGGGACTTTTTCAAATTCAAATAATTATTAAAAATCAACCAAAATAGATATTTAATTAATTCCAACTCCTATAGCTCACATTTGACTTACACTAATTGTTTCTGCAAGAAAATGGTGTGGTCACTTTGCATAATCATGCCCTAGTTTAATTAATGGACAATATGGCTAGTTGAGTTAAGTGATATTGTCCAAAACTATTATGTAAATGGTATGAAGGATTTCCCTTCATTTAAATCTTGCCCCAAATAAATTCATGAGATGTTTGCACCCCTGGTCCAAACACTCCTATATGAATATTTGGAGATTTAAATCATTTGTGGAATTATAAAATGGTATGAGGTGATCTACCTCACTTAAATCATTTTCTCAAATAATGATAATGAATGTTTGGCTTAGGTCAATATGAATTCATGTATGATTATTTGAGAAGTTAAATCTTAAGAAGATTTCAATGAGAGGAAATTATTTTTCTCAAGAACTAAATGGAAATTATTAATTACATATGTAATGAGAGGAAATTACTTTTCTTTAATAAAGAAAACCAATGCACCTAATTATTTTATGTGTGTGCTTAGCATAGTTTGTGTGAAGTAATGATGTGCTTAGTATAGCCTTTGAGCTTGTTTAGTGATTATACCTCGTATTCAAATTTAGACGCTAGCACCGGAGATTACCAAGAGGAAGGAGAATTCTACCCAGAAGAGGAAGAAGAAAACCTAGAGAACTACCAAGGCAAGTTAATACTCTTGCAAAGTGCAAAGCCCTCCTTGGGCAAGGCACCATGACTCTTACCTTTCTTCATACAAGCCTAACTTATATTTACACCATACAAGTTTTACGTGTTGTGTTTTCAAAGAGTGGATTAAAATTGGTCTAGAGAACAAGATTACTAGAGTAGCAAAGTTAGTCTTATAGATAGCCAAGCAATGTAGCACCCCTCATGATTAGTGCTAGTGCTAAAAGAATAAAACTTTGACTACTCTAGATGGGAACATATGACTTGTTGAAATTGAAACTTTGGAATGATGAGACATTCCATTGAATGATTTGAAGTGGAATATGAACAAGAGAAGATAGTGATTTTTGATAAAACCCTGATATTGGTTTGAATGCGATACCTTTCCAATTTTTGAGTACCCCCACAATACCTGATTATGGGTAGGGCTTAGCTGGAAGTTTATAAATTTTAGTATGAGTTCCCTCTGAACACACATCATAGGGGTTATGCCGAGGCTGCCTCCGTTGTTGCGAAATGATGTGAATTGAGGTGAATTGTACGGCCAAGCCCTGTGCAGTTCCCAGGTTAACAGTTGGTTTTCACTGGGAGGCCAAGCTCATGGGGAGAGGTGCTCATACTAGGATTTGTAAGTGAAAGGTTATGGTTGATGATCCACGTACTGTGTTACGATGATTCAGAGTTTTTCCGACGGATGAAATCAAATGTTGTGGCACAAGTGTGCAACCTCTGCAGAGTGTAAATCTATTCGAATAGCCGTGTCCATGGTTACGGACGGTTGGAAAGGCCTTATAGTTTCCTGTGTCAGATTTTTGAAAACCTTAGTGAATGTGAATGGTGACTTGGTGACTTGTTGGAATTGCAACCAATGTTGTGGGAATGACACTAATGTTCCCACTTGAGTTAGTTAGCACATGATCAAATATTTGTGAACTAAAATATGACTTATGCAATTTAAACTAGAGCTTAGCACCTTTACTCTAAGAGTTGGCATTTTACATTAGTACTAGTTTGCAAGTACTTAAAGTACTTACGGCTTTGTCCCTGGCTATTCAAATGGCCAGAGTACGATGATGAACAGAACTATCACGAGGATGACCAGCAGGACGCCTACGACAACTAGGGGTTTCTGACGTCAAATGTTGGCCTGTGGACTAGAGAGTCCATTCGTTGTTACGCTTCCGCTATGTATGAACTTGTGTATGTATGTTGATTGAGAGATCAACTATTTATGTAAGATGAATCATGTGATTCGATATTGTAAGACATTATGGCTTGTAATAAATAATGACTGTGATATTTGACTATTATGCCTCGCAACAACATTATCCTGGGATTGCGATGAATGACATAATAGGCATCCGGACCTAAAAATCCGGGTGTTGACAATGCTCAAGATATGATATGCATGACATGGCAGATATGATGCAATGCAACTTATCCAATTTAATCGGAGTCGGAACCCCGGACAATCAAATTAGAGTTGGAGTTGCATTTTCTACCGACAAATTTAAGGGTGGATTAGCATAGTAAACATGGCAGGGGTGAGCTACATCAAAGTTAAATGGAACCGGGACAACATTTATATAATATCCCACATATTCCATATGTTCCATATTAGGTGATAATGCAAACTATCACGAATTTTTATGATGCATGGTGCAACAGCAAGCATGGATGGCATATTCATGTTCCTTATGTTTTTCTGATCAATTTTCATATATAAAACATTTCTATTTGATTTACCAATTAAAAGATATGATTTTAGCAAGATTAAACCATTTTCAGCAATTTTCAGAAACAGGGAAAACGTGGAGGATTTTCTCACCAAGCGGCTAGCTACCCACAGTGGCTGACGACGGGACCCAGGGACGCTGACTGGGCGGAAGCTGCTGACAGGGTAGGAGGAATGTGGGTTAGATAGGGGAAACATGCAGGGGTCTTTCTGCAAAACTTCTAGATCTGGATCTGAGGGGGAGATGCTCACCGGAGGGGGTTCTAGCCACGGAGGCTGACGATGGGGACCCGCGGCCACGTGGCGGCCACGCTAGCAAAGCGTGCGTGCACGCACGGAAGGTGTTCGGCGCGGAGATGCCGTGCGCGGCGAAGGGAGACGCGGCGACTGCGGCTCGGCGTCGCGCGGCGCGGGCGTTGCCGAGGGCCCCCGGATGCGCGCGTGAGGGCGTTCGGCTTCTCTCGTCGAGGCGGACCAGAAAGGGGTGGCGCCGCCAGGGGGAGGTCGTCGGAGCTTCATCGGCGGCAACGTTCTGCGGTGAAGCGGACGGCATCAAGGTGGGATGGGGAAACTGGAAGCAAAGAAGAGGGAAACTACGTCCACAAGATGCGCGGGCTTACCCTGAGGCTCGAGGTGAACTCAGAACGGCCGGAGGAGGACCACGGTGGCCGGAATTCGGAGAATTTGGCCACCGGTGCTGATGGGGAACGAGGTCGTCGGTGGCGATTTAGGGCGCCTTGAGTCGATTCCTTCGACGGGGTTGGTCCTGGAGACGAGGCGCATCTCCTGGTGGCCTTGGATAGACGAGGGGACGACCGGAGTGGTGGGGCGCCGGCAAGGAGGCGCTCGGGAAACTCGCAGAGAGGAAAAAAGAATGGGCGGCGGCGCGAGGGAAGGAGAGGGGAAGAGATGGCTAGGGTTTGCGTGGTGCTGCGGTGGGGATTTAAGCGAGAGGGGGAGGGAGCAGGTGGCGCGGTGGTTGTGGTGGTGGAGGACCAGGTGGTCACGCTCCTCTCGTGAAGGGAGAAGACGACAAGGGGGAGGGAGATCTTTTCGCTGCGAAGGGGTACGCGGGCCTGGAGGTGGACTGGGCTGGCTTGGGCCGCCTCGGGCTAGACTGGAGGAAGGTTTGGCTGGGCTGGAAAGGGGAGCCGGCTGGGCTTAGCTAGACCATGGCCGGTTGGGAGGTCTGCCTCCCTTTTTTTTATTTAAAAACTATTTCTCTTTATTATTTTTCTGTTTTGTTTTAAACCATTCTCAAATAGTTTCTGATTAGGAAAATAAGAAGGAAATTAGGGTTTTAATTTTGGGATAAAGAAATAGGATAGTTATATTAACAGAATAGGGTTTAATAAAATAATTTTATTTGTAAAAACATGGATGAAATGATGCATGATGCCATGAAGAACTTGGAACGACACGAAAAAAAAACAAGCAGTTCTATTAGGGGTACTACCCGGGGCCGTTACATGATGTTTGTTTGCGAAGAACAGTAAAGAACAATTGCAGTAGATTGTATTTCAGATGTAAAGAATGGACCGGGGTCCGCAGTTCACTAGTGGTGTCTCTCCCATAAGATAAATAGCATGTTGGGTGAACAAATTACAGTTGGGCAATTGACAAATAAAGAAGGCATAACAATGCACATACATATATCATGATGAGTACTATGAGATTTAATCAGGGCATTACGACAAAGTACATAGACCGCTATCCAGCATGCATCTATGCCTAAAAAGTCCACTTTCAGGTTATCATCCGAACCCCTTCCGGTATTAAGTTGTAAACAACAGACAATTGCATTAAGTATGGTGCGTAATGTAATCAACACAAATATCTTTAGACAAAGCATCGATGTTTTATCCCTAGTGGCAATAGCACATCCACAACCTTAGAACTTTCTGTCACTGTCCCAGATTCAATGGAGGCATGAACCCACTATCGAGCATAAATACTCCCTCTTGGAGTTACAAGTATCAACTTGGCCAGAGCCTCTACTAGCAACGGAGAGCATGCAAGAACATAAACAACATATATGATAGATTGATAATCAACTTGACATAGTATTCAATATTCATCGGATCCCAACAAACACAACATGTAGCATTACAAATAGATGATCTTGATCATGATAGGCAGCTCACAAGATCTAACATGATAGCACAATGAGGAGAAGACAACCATCTAGCTACTGCTATGGACCCATAGTCCAGGGGTGAACTACTCACACATCGATCCGGAGGCGATCATGGCGATGAAGAGACCTCCGGGAGATGATTCCCCTCTCCGGCAGGGTGCCGGAGGCGATCTCCTGAATCCCCCGAGATGGGATTGGCGGCGGCTGCGTCTCTGGAAGGTTTTCCGTATCGTGGCTCTCGGTACTGGGGGTTTCGCGACGAAGGCTTTAAGTAGGCGGAAGGGTAGGTTTAGGGGCGATGCGAGGGCCCCACACGCCAGGGCGGCTCGGGCCCCCCTTAGGCCGCGCGGCCCTAGTGTGGCGGCGCCTCGTCGCTCCACTTCGTGATCCTTTCGGTCTTCTGGAAGCTTCGTGGAAAAATAAGACCCTGGGCGTTGATTTCGTCCAATTCCGAGAATATTTCCTTTGTAGGATTTCTGAAACCAAAAACAACAGAAAATAGCAACTGGCTCTTCGGCATCTCATCAATAGGTTAGTGCCGGAAAATGCGTAATAATGACATATAATGTGTATAAAACATGTGAGTATCATCATAAAAGTAGCATGGAACATAAGAAATTATAGATATGTTTGAGACGTATCACCACCACATGTATGACAAGCCATATCGCAGTTGCGCGTCGTTGACATATTAGAACTAGTTCCACTTGCTGCGGGGACGGGCTTCTTTGTGTTGGACACATTGGAGACCGGCTTGCTAGACGAAGTAGAAACATCCGCAGGGCGCGAGTATGGCGCCGTGGAGGGTGGCGCCCGAGGCGGGTATCGCCCAGCTCCCGTAGCACGACCCTTCATTTGCAGTTCTTCAGCCAACTGTGACTCAGCTTCTCTTGCATGATGTAGTAGCTCATTCATAGTAGTGTAATTGTGATGACGCACAATGCCTTTGATGTTAAACTTGAGACCATTCAGAAAACGCTGTAGTGTCATCTCAAGAGACTCACGGACACGGGCACGCTACATAAGCATCTCCATCTCCATGTAATAAGCGTCAACCGTCATCATACCTTGCTTCAATTGGGTCAACTTATCAAAAACTGATCGCAAATAATTGGTACGAACAAAACGAGCTCGCATTGCCGCTTTCATAGCACGCCATGTGATAATAGGCAGCTCACCATCTTCTTCACGAGCACGAACAAGTCCATCCCACCAACGCAATGCATAGCCATCAAATTCAGAGGAAGCAAGATTGATCTTCCTATCTTCAGTATACTCATGTAAACGCCATAAGTGCTCAATTTTCAGCTCCCATGTGAGATATTCTTCAACATCAGTACCTCCTTCAAATCTGGGAATTGAGAACTTGGGTTCACCCAAACCATCTTCCTGTTGTTGTGGAAGAATACGTTGAGCTCCGACGGGGACAAAACCACGACCACGGAGACCATCACCAATGCCACGTCCAAGACCACGACCAATACCACGTCCAACGCCCTGAGCAGCAGCAGCTTCCGCATTGTCACCTTGCACACTGTCATCTTTATCAGGTGGTGGTTGTTGTTGTTGTACCATAATACGTATGTCACCAACGGTGTTAGTCAAAGTTTGTATAGATGCTTGAAGAGCCGTCATCGATGTTTGAACAGTGTTAACCGCGGTAGTAGCCTCATCGACCTTCAAGTGGACACTTTGGATTTCCTTGTCCAATACTTCACTAGACTCATGTATTTCACGTTGGAGGTGATCACGAAGTGCCTCATACTCCAACCAAGTAACTGTAGTATTTGGATCCTTTTTCTGCATCACATCAACATCACTAAAAGACATGATTAGTAGGTTAGTGCACTAAACAAAATCTTTGGTGGTACTCTCACAACTCACTCAAAATTTATAAGAAAGGTAAATCTTACCGCTCCAAAGTGAATTAGTATTGCTGACCAACTTGGATTGACGGACTAGTGCACGGATGTAGCGAAGCGAATATCAAGGGTATGAGTGGAGCTTGAAGAGCTATCATCTAGATCAAGCGGGATGCGCAAGGCAAAGGTATGGCCTTGCTAGGTTTTTCTTTTACCGGTCTCAAGGTGGTTGATGGGAGACCGGATTATAGGATAGATAGCCGCACTATTACGAGGGACTTTAGGTTGGGTAACTTGATCACATCGTCTTAGGAAGCTCAATCCTTTGCATACTTTGCATATCCCTATTGCTTCTTGGTGTTTCTCTGTGTGAGGTTCTTGAGCTTGTTGCTAGCTTTACAACAAGCCCAAGTTCATCGAAAACGGAATCTGCATGCATCTTCTATTGCGTTTTCGAGGTTGGGTGATTGTATCGGTTATTCATGATATAAGGTTCTACCTTTTATATTCATGATAAAATCCCCTCCTACAGATTCTTGTGTTTTCACTTTCTATTAGATAGCATTCGTTGTTATCTTCCAAACAAAATTGGTTTCATTCGAATCGGAGTTCGGGAGCATTTGTTATTAAAGAAAAAGGAAAAAGGAGAAAAAAATAAAAAGAAAAAGAAAAGGGGAGGGGCAGCCGGCCGGCCGACCGGCCTGCCGGCCCACACGCCGGCCCACCCGGCGGAGACCGGCCCGGGCGCTTGTGCCAGCCGGGCGGGGTCCCGTGGGCCAACCAGCTCCATCCGGCCCGGGCGCCGGCGATCAACCGGGCCGCCCGGTGCCTACCCCGGCCAGACCGGGCACTTGCCCTGATGGGCCGCCTTTCCCTTCGGTGCAGCCCGTGCGCCTGCGCCGCCCATGCCTATCTCCCGCACAGCGCGTGCGCCGCCCCGCCCGGCTGCTGGGCCGGCCCGACCGAACGGGCCACCAGCCTCCTCAGCGCCCAATCCGGTCGGCCGGCCTGGCAGCTGGCTGGGCCACTTTTCTGGCCCGTTTTTCCTGCGATTTTCACAGGTCTTTTTCCCCAAAGGTTATATTTGCTCTTGGGCTATAATAGCCCTTCTTCCACCTTGGGCTTAACTAGTTCTTCCATTCTCTCTCCTCCATTGTTGCCTTTGAAGAACTTGCTCTCTCTCTTGTCTCCCCCATGATTCTTGCTCATTCTTGAGGGATGATACGTCCAATTTGCATCACTATTTTATATCATAATTTACTGTTATTCATTGATATATTTCATATTTAGAGATGATACTTATGTTATTTCATCCATTTTGCATGTTTCATGATCATTTGGGGATCGCGCACCGGAGCCAGGATTCTGCTGGAAAAAGCGCCGTCAGAATGCAATATTTCGGAAGATCAACAGTTGACGGAAATTATATGAAAAATCCTATTTTTCCAGAGGACGAAGGGAGCCAGAAGGGGGAGCCGAGGGGACCCGAGGTGGGCCCACCTCATAGGCCGGCGCGGCCCAAGGCCTGGCCGCGCCGCCCTGTGAGGAGGAGGCCCACAGCCCTCTCTCGCCTCCTTTTCTTCGCGTACGCCTTCGTCCCGAAAACCTAAGCCCCAGAGGATAGTCGCGAAGAGTCACAGCCGCCTCTGCGGGGAGGAGAACACCAGAGAGAAAAGAGCTCTCCGGCGGGCAGGAATCCGCCGGGGAAATTCCCTCCCGGAGGGGGAAATCGACGCCATCGTCACCGTCATCGAGCTGGACATCATCTCCATCACCATCATCATCATCTTCATCATCATCACCGCCATCTCCACCGCTGCACCTCGTCACCGCTGTAATAATTTGGGTTTGATCTTGATTTTTTGATAGGGGAAACTCTCCCGGTGTTGATTTCTACTTGTTATTGATGCTATTGAGTGAAACCATTGAACCAAGGTTTATGTTCAGATTGTTATTCATCATCATATCACCTCTGATCATGTTCCATATGATGTCTCGTGAGTAGTTAGTTTAGTTCTTGAGGACATGGGTGAAGTCTAAATGTTAGTAGTGAACTATGGTTGAGTAATATTCAATGTTATGATATTTAAGTTGTGGTGTTATTCTTCTAGTGGTGTCATGTGAACGTCGACTACATGATACTTCACCATTTATGGGCCTAGGGGAATGCATCTTGTACTCGTTTGCCAATTGGGGGGTTGCCGGAGTGACAGAAACCTGAGCCCCCGTTGGTATATCGATGCAGGAGGGATAGCAGGATCTCAGAGTTTAAGGATGTGGTTAGATTTATCTTAATTACTTTCTTGTAGTTGCGGATGCTTGCAAGGGGTATAATCATAAGTATGTATTAGTCCTAGGAAGGGTGGTACATTAGCATAGGTTCACCCACACAACACTTATCAAAACAATGAAGATTAATCAGCTGTATGTAGCGAAAGCACTAGACTAAAATCCCGTGTGTCCTCAACACTACTAGGAAAAGGCTTATAGCCGCACTTCTTACCGCTGGCAAGTACGATTTAAAGATGCCGGCGGTAAGGCCTTTAAGGCCCGCCTCGCATTACCGCCGGCGAGTACGTTTGGGGGTGCCAGGAATAGACCGTTTACCGCTGGCGAAACGGGCCAGCAAATGCCGGGGATATGTTGGGTCGAGAGCAGCCGAATGGGCTTTTCATTACCGCCGGCGAATTTTGGTTAGGGGGCGCTGGGGTAAAGCCCACTACCATTCGCGAATTGGGGCCGTCCGCCGGGGGTATTTCTCCCCAATTTCTATTACGTGCCACGGCATCACGTCTCGTCGTCGTTAGATGGTCATCGTGCGGTTTGGACGGGAGATATCCTCGTTTCTCTCGATCTCTTCCCCGCAAACTCATCTCATCCACGAATTTCTTATTTCCTCGCTAACAAACTACTTCTCGTCCACGACCAGGCCCCATCGAGAGGATCACGGCGCCGGCGGAGGAGAAATGGGAGGCGCTGGCGGTGCGGATCGAACAGCGACGCTGGGTCCTAGGCCTCTCCTGCACCATGGACGACGGCGGCGGCGGGGAGGTGCGGCTCGCCAGGAAGAAGGGCAAGACGAAGCGGGGTCTGTCGGCGGCGCCGCCGCCTCCTGCGGAGAGGGGCAGGGACCGGAGTCGCTCTGGCACGACTACCACGATTTGCTCCAAGTGAGCCTCTTCCCTGGTCTGGGCCGCCTCCAATCGACGCCATGAAGGGCTCCGACCCCGAGATCTATTCGTCCGTCGCCTCCTCGAGTCGTCCACTGGCGCTCCGTCACGGTGCCCAGCCTCTGCAACTGCGGCCTGATGGTGAGTAAATCATCCATCCATTCTATTCCGACCCAGATTTTCTATGTTTATTCATCCATCCATTCTATTTCGAATTGGTTTGAGTAGATTTAGTTTTACCCAAGGTAATTCGTTTTGAGCACACAGATGATATGTTGCATTCTAAACGTGCTTCTAACAATGATTTGCGTGAGGATCTATAGATGGATTGAAAATTACCGGGTTCAGATTCGGTTCGAGTAGCATCAGATTCTTTTGGTTTCTTTCTCATCCGAGGTAATTCTAGCACACTTAATGATATGCTGACCACTAGAATCAGCCTAAATGTTCTGATTAAACCATGCTTGGTCACACATAATTCGACCTTCTCATATTTCGTGATGCTCCAGAAGTTTTATGATTTGTAGCAACCATGATTCGTGAGTGGATCTAGATCGACTGATATCACCTGGTTCAGATTCGGTTTGGGTAGCTATTATTTTCTTTTCTTCTCATCCAAGGTCATTCCAGCACCCGAATACCATAGATAACATATATAAACAGAGCCAGATTTATAGCATGAATTTATCTTGTGCTATTTTGCTGCAACCTGGACCCTAGTACAGTTTAGTAGTTTATATAAACAGAGCCAGATTTCTTTCCCTTATAGTTATTTTCGTTAGGAATTTTGCTCTTCAATGTATATCGTTCAGCAACCTATTTCTTCCTGAATTATCAGCTCCAGCTTATTCTGCTGTATCGTCTTATGTTAATCGTCATGAAGTTACTTTGCTAAATGCCTTCATTTTAAGTCAATGGTAAATTAAACATTTGAGTCTTAATTCTCTTGTTGTACATCGTTCTACTGTTTAGCATTATCCAACTTTATTTGTGGGATAGGGTTGGGATTTTGTAGTATATCCAGTGCTTACCGTTTTCTTAGCTTGCAGTGAACTCTGGTCAATTAGAGGCATAACTGACTGTTTTCTCTTGTTTACAACAGAAAGTTGAAGATGCTATCCATAGAGGCATAACTGTTCCCAATTAAGGAAGCCAAATATCCTGGAGAAACTTTACCGAGTTTGGATGGAACAGATGAGTGATGAGAAGTTAGAGCACTTTATTTTGTAGATTTTTTTTGTGAATTTTGCTGGATGTATTCACATGTGTCCCGATGTATAATTGCAAAGCTAATAAATAATATATGGACGTGATGGATGGGTTACATCAATTGTTCTTTTTTTTAAATCTTAAATGACATACCGCCGGCACATTGGTCTTATGCATGCGAAGACGCCGGGGATAATAGCACGTTACCACCGGCGAATCCGAGGACGCCGGCGGTAAGCACTTACCACCGGCGAGGTTATCGCTGGCGAATCCGAAAGTGCCGGCAGTAGGCATTTTCAGGTCGCCGGCGGTAAGCCTTTTCCTAGTAGTGCAAGAACGTTTGGTCATTATAAGTAAACAAACCGGCTTGTCCTTTGTGCTAAAAAGGATTGGGCCACTCGCTGCAATTGTTACTCTCGCACTTTACTTACTCGTACTTTATTCATCTGTTACATCAAAACCCCCTGAATACTTGTCTGTGAGCATTTACAGTGAATCCTTCATCGAAACTGCTTGTCAACACCTTCTGCTCCTCGTTGGGATCGACATTCTTACTTATCGAAGATACTACGATACACCCCCTATACTTGTGGGTCATCAAGACTATTTTCTGGCACCGTTGCCGGGGAGTGAAGCGCTATTGGTAAGTGGAATTGGTAAGGAAAATTTATACTGTTTGTGCTGATTTTATTTCTGCCTGCTGCTATAACTCATTATGAAGAGATCTTCTCTTCAGTGTTTATTTGGGAAATCTACTACTACTGCAAAGGTAGTGGATGGGGCGCCAGGTAAGGAAGAAATATCATACAAAATACCTATGAAAATTATTGAACGTGTAGTGGGTAACCGTTATACAGGGGATGGAACTGTCCACCCTGGAGATCATTTACTGTTCTTACATGAATTATGCGGTTTATTCAAGTGTGCAGGTATTGCTATGGATGAAGTGAGGAAGAAACTATTCTCTGTATCGTTGTCTGGTAAAGCGGCACATTGGTATAAATTACTGGATAATGGGGATTCTCTTGAATGGAATGATATTGTGCCCCGGTTTTATTCTAAGTTCTATCCTCCAAGTGAGATTCACAAAGATCGGAATCGCATATATAATTTTTGGCCTCATGAAGGAGAGAGTATTTCCCAAGCGTGGGGGAGATTGAAGTCTTTAATGCTCAAATGCCCCATTCATGAGCTTCCTGGTAATATTATTATTGATAATTTCTATGCAAGACTTTCTTTTCAAGACAAGACCTTGCTGGATACTTCTTATTCTGGATCCTTTACACGCAACAAGGAAGAGTTTAAAAGGGACCTTCTTAATCGGATCCAAGAAAATACTGAAGGATGGGAGAACGACAAGGATAGAGAATCAGGTATAAGTTATGATTATAAATGCATTGAAGCTTTTATGGATACTGATAAATTTCGTAATATGAGTGCTACTTATGGTCTTGATTCTCAAGTCGCTGCAAATCTTTATAAAGCTTTTGCCTCTCATTATGAATTGCCAAAGAAGAACTTTGATAAGTATCATGAACCGTATAAAGATAAAATTGATTCATCTATAAATAAATGTGTTGTAGTTGAAACTGTTGATCATGTTATTCCTGAAGCTTATATTGAAAAAACTCCTTTCCCTGCTAAAATGAAGGAGTACTCTGTTATAAATAGTGCGGTTCATAAAAGTGAAAAGAAACCTATAGAACCTGAAGAACAAATAAAAGTTGAACCTGCTGTTGCAATTATTAAAGATCTTGTGACTGAAAATGTGGAGGATGGTCATATTATTTTCTGTGAAGATGCCTCTAATATTGTTTCGCATCCTAATAAGTCTAGGAAAGCTAGTGTTCCTATGCTATCTGTTAGAATTGGTGATCATTGTTATTATGGTTTATGTGATATTGGTGCAAGTATTAGTGCTATTCCTTATGAGCTTTACACGGAGATCATGCATGAAATTGGTTCTTGTGAACTTGAAGATATTGATGTGGTTATTCGGCTGGCTAATAGAGAAACTATCTCTCCTATTGGTATATTATTCGAGATGTGGAAGTTCTATGTGGTAAGATTAAATATCCTGCTGACTTTTTGGTACTTGGTTCTGCTGCTAGTAAATATTGTCCTATCATTTTTGGTAGACCTTTTCTAAATACTTGTGGAGCTATTATAGATTGTAAGAAAGAGAAAATTTTGACTAAATTTGCTGGTGAATCTTATGAGTTTAACTTCTCTAAATTTACCAAAACTCCTTATAAAATTGATTCGCCTAATAGTGATTTTAAAGTTGAACAGTGTGCATCTATTGCTCTTGCTCCTAGTAATCCTTTGCAGCAACATTTGGAGAATAGTGAGAGTGAAGTTTTTAGGGAAGAAAGAGATGAGCTTGATGAAATTTTCCTTCGTCAACCTATTCTTAAGCATGATTTACCGGTGGAAGATCTGGGTACAACACCACCACCAAAGGAAGATCCTGTCTTTGATTTAAAACCATTGCCTGATAATCTTAAATATGCTCATATTGATGATAAGAAAATATATCCTGTTATTATTAGTTCTAAGCTTTCAGAGTTTGAAGAAGAAAGGTTATTGGAAATACTGAAGAAACACCGAGGTGCTATTGGCTACACTCTTGATGACTTGAAGGGTATTTCTCCCTCCATTTGCCAACACGCCATTAATATGGAAGATGATGCGAAGCCTGTTGTTGAACCTCAGCGTCGTCTAATTCCTAAGATGAAGGATGTGGTAAGAAATGAGGTATTAAGACTCCTTGAAGCTGGTATTATATATCCTATTGCTGATAGTAGATGGGTTAGTCCTGTGCATTGTGTTCCTAAGAAAGGAGGAATGACTGTTGTGCCTAATGATAATGATGAGCTCATACCTCAAAGAGTAGTTGTAGGTTATAGAATATGCATTGATTATCGAAAAGTTAATAAGGTTACTAAGAAAGATCATTACCCTTTACCATTTAATGATCAAATGTTAGAAAGGTTATCTAAAAATACTCATTTTTGCTTTCTTGATGGTTATTCTGGGTTTTCACAAATTGCTGTTAAAACTAAAGATCAAGAAAAAACCACTTTCACTTGTCCCTATGGAACTTATGCTTATAGGCGTATGCCTTTTGGTTTATGTAATGCTCCTGCTACTTTTCAAAGATGCATGTCTGCTATTTTTCATGGCTT
Source organism: Lolium perenne (assembly GCF_019359855.2). Taxonomy (NCBI): domain Eukaryota; kingdom Viridiplantae; phylum Streptophyta; class Magnoliopsida; order Poales; family Poaceae; genus Lolium; species Lolium perenne. Next base: position 128,361,646 of record NC_067249.2, on the reverse strand, counting down.
TTGTGAGAGTATTGTAGAGGTATTCATGGATGATTTTTCTGTCTATGGGAATTCTTTTGACAGTTGCTTGCGGAACCTTGATAAAGTTTTGCAGAGATGTGAAGAAACTAACTTTGTTCTTAATTGGGAGAAATGCCACTTTATGGTTAATGAAGGAATTGTATTGGGACATAAAATTTCTGAGAGAGGTATTGAAGTTGATAGAGCTAAAGTTGAAGCAATTGAGAAGATGCCCTATCCGAGGGATGTTAAAGGTATTCGTAGTGTTCTTGGTCATGCTGGGTTTTATAGGAGATTTATTAAAGATTTCTCCAAGATTTCAAAGCCTCTTACTAATCTTCTTCAAAAATATGTACCTTTTGTTTTTGATGATGATTGTAAGGAAGCTTTTGAAACTCTAAAGAACGCCTTAACAACTGCCCCTATAGTTGAACCTCCTGACTGGAACTTACCATTTGAAATTATGTGTGATGCTAGTGATTTTGCTGTAGGCGTTGTTCTTGGACAGCGAGTAGATAAAAAATTAAATGTTATTCATTATGCTAGCAAAACTCTTGATGCTGCTCAAAGAAATTATGCTACAACTGAAAAAGAATTATTAGCTGTAGTCTTTGCTTGTGATAAGTTTAGATCCTATATTGTTGATTCAAAAGTTACAATTCATACTGATCATGCTGCGATTAGATACCTTATGACAAAGAAAGATGCTAAGCCAAGGCTTATTAGATGGGTACTTCTGTTGCAAGAATTTGATTTACATATTGTAGATAGGAAAGGTGCTGATAATCCTGTTGCTGATAATTTGTCTAGATTGGAAAATATTGCTTATGATCCTGTTCATGTTAATGATAGTTTTCCAAATGAACAATTGGTTGTAATAAAGGTGAATTCGCGAGATAGCCCTTGGTACGCTGATTATGCTAACTTTATTGTATCCAAGTACTTGCCTCCAACCTTTTCAGCTCAGCAAAGGAGGAAATTCTTTTATGACTTGAGGCATTATTTTTGGGATGACCCACACTTATATAAAGAAGGAGTGGATGGTATTCTGCGAAGGTGTGTTCCCGAATATGAACAACAAGAGATATTGAGTAAATGTCATGGTAGTGCTTATGGAGGACATCACGCCGGAGATAGAACCGCGCAAAAGGTTCTACAATCAGGTTTTTATTGGCCAACTCTCTTTAAAGATGCAAGGAAGTTTATTTTATCTTGTGATGAATGTCAAAGGGTTGGTAATATCTCCAGACGCAATGAAATGCCTATGAATTATACTCTTGTTATTGAACCGTTTGATTGTTGGGGGTTTGACTTCATGGGACCTTTTCCCTCTTCAGAAGGTAACACTCATATACTTGTTGCTGTTGATTATGTTACTAAATGGGTGGAAGCCATACCTACAAAAAGTGCTGATGGTGAGACCTCTTTAAGAATGCTTTTAGACATTATTTTTCCTAGATTTGGAGTTCCTAGATATATTATGACAGATGGAGGTTCTCATTTTATTCATGGTGGTTTTAGAAAAACTCTTGCTAAATATGGTATTAATCATAGAATTGCTTCCGCTTATCATCCTCAAACTAGTGGGCAAGTAGAACTATCAAATAGAGAAATTAAATCTATCTTGCAAAAGACTGTTAATAAAACTAGAAAGAATTGGGCTAGTAAATTGAAGGAAGCACTATGGGCTTATAGAACTGCTTATAATAATCCTATGGGTATGTCGCCTTATAAAATGGTTTATGGAAAAGCTTGTCATTTACCTTTAGAATTAGAGCACAAAGCTTATTGGGCTGTTAGAGAACTAAATAAAGATCCTAAACTAGCCGGTAATAAGAGGTTGCTGCAATTAAGTTCTCTAGATGAATGGAGAAGTGAAGCTTATGAAAATGCTAAACTCTTTAAAGAGAAAGTTAAGAAATGGCATGATAGAAGGATTATCAAAAGAGAATTTAATGTTGGGGATAAAGTCCTATTGTATCGGTCTCGTCTCAGATTCTTTGCAGGGAAGTTGCTCTCAAAATGGGAAGGACCATATGTCATTGATGAGGTTTATCGATCAGGAGCAATTAAAATTAGCTCTCTTCAAGGTAATGCCACACAGGTAGTGAATGGACAAAGACTCAAGCATTATATCTCTGGAGATTCTTATAATGAAGATGTTGATATTATCCAAGTGGTAACTCCGGAAGCTTTCATCAAAGGTCAAACTGACAGTTCTGCAGAGTTCGACTTTGAATAGGTAACAGTACTGGTATTAAAAAGTCCGCGTTTTACCTTCCGAACAATGTTTTTTATGTTTTTGGAAAATATGAAAAATTACGAGATCGAAACGGAGTGGAGGAGACGCACGAGGGCGTGCCCCCATAGGCCGGCGCGGCCAGGCCTTGGCCCGCGCCGCCCTATGAGCTGGCCGCCTCGTCGCCCCTTTCCAACTCTGGTTCGACCTGGTACTTTCCTTCTGTCGTAAAAATTACTGCTATATAATCCCCCGGACCCCTGGAGGTCCGTATATCGTTTTCTCGACGTGTTTTGTTTCGAGCTGTTTCTGCCTGGATCTATTTTCAATCTAGAAGCACCATGGTCTCCAACAACAAAGACAAGGAGCCTATGGAGGAAGATATTCAAGGTTTCAAGCTGAAAGAAGAATTCAAAGAGGAAGTGAAGGAGACGTCATCAATAAAAAGGAAGCGGCAAACTATGAGGAGTAAGCCAATATTGGTGGGATCGGTTAACACTGGACGTTCTTTTTCTCATAACTTGCAGGGACCTCTACCGCCCGCTCTTAGCCTCGACTCTTTCCCTTGTGTGGAAGAGGCACTATGGGTTACCGATGAGTTTTGTGATCAATACCGTGCGCTGAGAAGGGAAGTGGAGATTCTTCTTGAGGAGAACAACCGACTTCGCAGAATGCTGGAGTATTACTCAATTCCTACCACAAGGCTGCCACCGCCACTTTCAGATAACAATGAATCTCTTCGAGTCTTAGTGCAGAATTGCCAAATTGAGAAGCTGAAGCTGAAGGATATCCTTAAGGATCGCAAGAACGGACCATCACCATCACCACCGAAGGAGTAATTCATCATCGGTATTGGCATCCCCTTGGTTTGTTCCAAGCTTGGGGGAGTGCCGCGGTATCACATCATCACTATCTTTTACTTTTTATTATCAAGTAGTGTCATATCATGAGTAGGGAAGTTATCATATAAGATGTGTTGCGGTATGGAAGTATCTCTCTTTAGTTGGTTATCTATGTATCCCTTGGTGTGAGTTATCGTTATGAAATATTAATGAGAAGTCTTATCATTTACATATTGCACATCTTATTTTAGTTTGCAATCTCTATTATGTGATTGATCTTGTTGTTAGTATTGGCATCACTTTGGGAGTATTGAGTAAATCTATTTGGTTTTGGCAAACTTAGCATTGGTCAATAGCAACAACACTTTGAGTTTTGAGTAGAAAAGAGGAAATACATGTAGATATGTTATTATCTTTCTTGTTAGTTCTTAGCTTAGTATTCTGAAGTTAAAATTGTTTGTGCTTACAAGTAAGATGCATGATTGTTTCTATCACATGTATATTTGTTTGTTTTCCTCAACTCTTATGCTTGCTAATCAACCTTGCTAGCCAAAGAACTGTACTGAGAGGGAATGCTTCTCGTGCATCCAAACTTTAACCCAAACCTAAGCCATTTGTGTCCACTATAACTACCTATTATGTGGTATTTCCTGCCACTCCAAGTAAATACTTCATGTGCTACCTTTAAACAATTCAAAACTTTATTACTCCTTATTTGTGTCAATGTTTTATAGCTCATGAGGAAGTATGTGGTGTTTATCTTTCAATCTTGTTGGGCAACTTTCACCAATGGACTAGTGGCTTCATCCACTTATCCAATAACTTTGCAAAAAGAGCTGGCAATGGGGTTCCCAGTCCCAAATTAATTAACTTTCGTAATCTTACAAATAGACACTCCTCCATGGTATGTGATTGATTGGACGGCACCCGAGGATTCGGTTAGCCATGGCTTGAGAAAGCAAAGGTGGGGAGGAGTGTCATCTAAATAAAACTAAAATTAAAAAAAAAAGACACTCCTTCATGGTATGAGATCGTTGGCAGGCACCCCGAGGATTCGGTTAGCCATGGTTTGTGAAAGCAAAGGTTGGAAGGAGTGTCAACCAAAAAGAAAACTTTATGGGAGCCGCTCTTTGAGAGTTTGTCTGGCAAGGGGGTTAGAGTACCCGCTACCAGTCGTTGACAACAACAAACACCCCTCAAAACTTTACTTTTATGCTTTCTATATGATTTCAAAACTTGAAAAGCTCTAGCACATGATTTAATCCCTGCTTCCCTCTGCGAAGGGCCTATCTTTTACTTTATGATTGAGTCAGTAAACCTATTTCCCTCCATCTTAAGCAAGCAATTGAGTTGTTGTGATCCAATCATCTATATTGTGATATATTTAATCATGCCTTTTATTCTTCCTTGTTTAGTACAAGTTTTATCTGATGAATATAGCTTTGAAGATTATCAATGATTATGAGGAGATTATTATGATTGAGTATGCAAGTTGTGCTATATAAGCTTTAATATAAGAGCTCCGCTCGATAGATAAGTATAACCTGTTAACTGTTCTTTGACCAAGAACGAAGTTTACCATCACCAATTATGATTTCCTATGCACCTTTATTTGTGATCTCCTTTTACTTGTCTCAAGTTGAATCATATTGGGAAGTTGTTCACTAGAATGCCTTGTGTGAATTAATATGATGCTTCTTGTCCGTATTTTATTTATCGACTCTTCACTCCATAAACATGTGGTCTTGTTTACTGAGCTCAGTTTCGCTTGGGGACAAGCGAAGTCTAAGCTTTGGGGGAGTTGATACGTCCAATTTGCATCACTATTTTATATCATAATTTGCTGTTATTCATTGATATATTTCATATTTAGAGATGATACTTATGTTATTTCATCCATTTTGCATGTTTCATGATCATTTGGGGATCGCGCACCGGAGCCATGATTCTGCTGGAAAAAGCGCCATCAGAATGCAATATTTCGGAAGATCAACAGTTGACGGAAATTATAAGAAAAATCCTATTTTTCCAGAGGACGAAGGGAGCTAGAAGGGGGAGCCGAGGGGACCCGAGGTGGGCCCACCTCATAGGTCAGCGTGGCCCAAGGCCTGGCCGCGCCGCCCTGTGAGGAGGGGGCCCACAGCCCTCTCTCGCCTCCTTTTCTTCACGTACGCCTTCGTCCCGAAAACCTAAGCCCGAGAGGATAGTCGCGAAGAGTCACAGCCGCCTCTGCGGGGCGGAGAACACCAGAGAGAAAAGAGCTCTCCGGCGGGCAGGAATCCGCCGGGGAAATTCCCTCCCGGAGGGGGAAATCGATGCCATCGTCACCGTCATCGAGCTGGACATCATCTCCATCACCATCATCATCATCTTCATCATCATCACCGCCATCTCCACCGCTGCACCTCATCACCGCTATAACAAATTGGGTTTGATCTTGATTGTTTGATAGGGGAAACTCTCCCGGTGTTGATTTCTACTTGTTATTGATGCTATTGAGTGAAACCATTGAACCAAGGTTTATGTTTAGATTGTTATTCATCATCATATCATCTCTGATCATGTTCCATATGATGTCTCGTGAGTAGTTAGTTTAGTTCTTGAGGACATGGGTGAAGTCTAAATGTTAGTAGTGAACTATGTTTGAGTAATATTCAATGTTATGATATTTAAGTTGTGGTGTTATTCTTCTAGTGGTGTCATGTGAATGTCTACTACATGATACTTCACCATTTATGGGCCTAGGGGAATGCATCTTGTACTCGTTTGCCAATTGCGGGGTTGCCGGAGTGACAGAAACCTGAGCCCCCGTTGGTATATCGATGCAGGAGGGATAGCAGGATCTCAGAGTTTAAGGTTGTGGTTAGATTTATCTTAATTACTTTCTTGTAGTTGCGGATGCTTGCAAGGGGTATAATCACAAGTATGTATTAGTCCTAGGAAGGGCGGTACATTAGCATAGGTTCACCCACACAACACTTATCAAAACAATGAAGATTAATCTGCTGTATGTAGCGAAAGCACTAGACTAAAATCCCGTGTGTCCTCAAGAACGTTTGGTCATTATAAGTAAACAAACCGGCTTGTCCTTTGTGCTAAAAAGGATTGGGCCACTTGCTGCAATTGTTACTCTCGCACTTTACTTACTCGTACTTTATTCATCTGTTACATCAAAACCCCCTGAATACTTGTCTGTGAGCATTTACAGTGAATCCTTCATCGAAACTGCTTGTCAACACCATCTGCTCCTCGTTGGGATCGACATTCTTACTTATCGAAGATACTACGATACACCCCCTATACTTGTGGGTCATCAAGGGATCAAAGGTAGGAGATCTAGATCTACACTTCCACCAATCCATTTCTCCTCTAAGTGAGGGGAACTCTTGGGATCTAGATCTTGCAGTCTTTTGTTGACTTTCCCCATTGTTCTTCCTCTCCAATCTCATCATGGCATTTGTTGTTTGGGTGGGATTTGAGTGTGAAGGATTTGAACACCTCTAGTGTTTTTGCTTTGCATCATTGCATAGTGTTGAGCTCTCCACCACGATTAGTTCGAGTGAGAGACCGTGAGCTTGTTACTCTTGGAGGGAGACCTCCTAGTTGGCTTGGCAGTTGGTGCTCCGGTGATCTCTTCAAGAAGATTGTGAAGAGGCTCGGGCTTCTCCTTCGTGGAGCTTGTGAAGTGGTTATGGAGCTTGCCATCTCCGGAGCGGAGGAAAAGCTAACCATAAGGAAAGGGCCATTATCCTTCATGGGTGTAGTTCGGAGAATAGGGTGAGCCTTCGTGGCGCGGGGAATCCTTCGTGGACCTCCACTCCTCCAAACGTGACGTACCTTCTTGCAAAGGAAGGGAACACGGGAATACATCCTCGTCTCCGCGTGCTTCGGTTATTTCTATACCCGAGCTCTCTTTCCTTGTGATAGCCACCGTGCTTGAAGTACATATATCTTGCTATCACTTGTGCTACATATATCTTGTGCCTATCTTGCTTAGCTCTAGTTGTTATTGTTACACTTAGTTGAGCTTAGCATATTTAGGGTTTGTGCTTGTAAACTAAATGCTAGTTTAATTCCGCATTCTTACAAGACAAATCTGCATGAGTTTTTAATTTCCTATTCACCCCTCTCTAGGCGACATCTCGATCTTTCATGGTGGAGATCTCCGGCAGGGCTTCGCCGTAAGCGCTGCGGGAGAAGGAGGAGGGAGTAGCTAGGGTTTGGGAAAGAGGGGGAGGCTTGGGGCGCCGGCTTGGGTGCCCCCTTTGGTGGTGAGGCCAAGGGTGGCTGGCCCCCTCCCTCTTTCCCTCATTATATAGGTGGAAACCCCCTAGGGTTTGCCCCAAAACCAATCTGAAGTCCAACTCCAAAACTGCCATAATAGGGAAACCTAGGTGGAGTGGGATTGCTCCCCTTCCTTGTCCTTTGGACGGCCAACTAGGTGGAGTCCACCATGGACTCCACCCTCCCACTTGGTGGGTTGGCTAGGGTTGGTGGAGTCCCTCCGGGACTCCTCCTTCCATAGTGATTTATTCCGGATTATTCTAGAAACTTCTACAACCTTCCATAAATACACCGGACCATTCCCAAACTTGGAAAGTGACTTCCTATATATGAATCTTATTCTCCGGACCATTCCGGAATTCCTCATGATGTCCTGGATCCCATCCGAGACTCCGAACAACATTCGAACTCCATTCCATTTCCATATCTACTTAAAACGATATCAAACCTTAAGTGTGTCACCCTGCAGTTCGTGAACTATGCAGACATGGTCCAGACTCCTCTCCGACCAATAACCAATAGCGGGATCTGGAGATCCATAATGGCTCCCACACATTCAACGATAACTTAGTGATCGATTGAACCATTTACATACGATACCGATTCCCTTTGTCACGCGATACTTTACTTGTCCGAGGTTTGATCATCGGTATCTCCATACCTTGTTCAACCTCGTTACCGACTAGTACTCTTTACTCGTACCGTGGTATGTCATCTCTTGTGACCTAGTCACATGCTTGCAAGCTAATCAGACGACATTCCACCGAGAGGGCCCAGAGTATATCTATCTGTCATCGGGATGGACAAATCCCACTCTTGATCCATATGCCTCAACTCACACTTTCCGAATACTTAATCCCATCTTTATAACCACCCATTTACGCAGTGGCGTTTGATGTAATCAAAGTACCCTTTCGGTATAAGTGATTTACATGATCTCATGGTCGAAGGACTAGGTAACTATGTATCGAAAGCTTATAGCAAGTTGAACTTAAATGACTTGATATTTATGCTACCCTTATTTGGGTGTGTGTCCATTATATCATTCATCTAATGAAATAACCTTGTTATTAATAACATCGAATGTTCATGATCACGAAACCATGATCATCTATTAATCAACAAGCTAGTTATACAAGAGGCTTACTAGGGACTCCTTGTTGTTTACATAAGACACGTGTATCAATGTTTCGGTTAATACAATTATAGCATGGTATGCAAATATTTATCATAAACACAAAGATATATTATTATAACCACTTTATTATTGCCTCTTGGGCATATCTCCAACACGTTTCCCAGTTCTCCCGCAAAACAAGAAGATTCCCATTGCCTGTTCTAATTTATCCCCTTGTCGCTATTCTTTAGATCCTGTTAAATTAGATTGGTAGGTGGATTCAAGTCAAGTAATTCATCTGCATAATGACTTGGGAAAAATTTATAGCCAACATATATGTATCGGCTTCGAATATCTTGATTGAGTAGTAAGCTTATAGTTATATTCAGCATTGCTTAAGTTCACCAAAGTGCAGGGAGTTCATACCATCAACATCACAAGGGACAGTGTCGAGGGTACTCCTCGGCAATGCCCACCTTTTGGGGCTTAGGGTTGACGGAATCCTGCAGGCTAACACGAGACATCGGATACCAAACAAACGGGGAGAGAGATTTACCCAGGTTCGGGGCCCTCGATGAGGTAAAACCCTTACTTCCTGCTTGTCTGATCTTGATTATTGAAACTATCGGGTTATAATGGGGTAGCCGAAGGCTAAGACTAAGATCTCGTCGAGAGGCTAAGATTTCGTGGGACCTAGCTCTAGACTTGCGTTGGTTCTGGCTAAGTTGATTGTGTCCCTCGACAGACCCTCTCCTGGCCCTTATATTGGGAGCCAGGTCTCGAGAGTTTTTTCCGGGTTTGACTGTTACAAAGAGTTCTACGTTTAGACTTTCCTTATTCTTCGTCTTCTTGCCTTGTTCATCAAGTCTCTTTCTTCAGAACCGACATAGCGGTCCACCTTGGTTGATGGATGACCTTCATGGGCCCCTGGTTGCGCTGTAAGAGGTAACATAATACGGCTTACCCGAAGGGTAATGCCCACATCAGTAGCCCCCGAGAGACTGGCTGAAGTAAAGCTTCGGGTAGGGACTAAAGTTGTCTTCTGTCAAACGTCCATAATCATCGGAAGACCTTGATCTCTATAAAACTTCATTTTTATCGGGTGCGCGCCCAGCGCTCCCGATGGGAGTAGCCCCCGAGTCTAGGCACGGATGCTTGCAACCGTGTGTAGACTCAAGTTGTACTACTCGAACGTTCCTAGCTGCCGACATGTTTTTGCAAGCTTTGGCAATCATCCAATATCTTTTGTATATCGGGTCTTCAATATCTTCTGGTGAAATCATGCCAACTGATGATACGTAAGGGATTTGAGTAACATGCCCAATTTTACTCGATGAATCAATTCTGGTTAACTGCCGATGGCAAAACAATGTTTCTCTACTTCAGAATCAAGTCCCCGGGCATGATCCTGGATCTTCTGAGTCCTTCGAGTCCATGATTTTTATCGGGTGCGTGCCCAGTGCTCCCGATGGGAGTATCCCCCGAGTCTAGGCACGGATGCTTGCAACCGTGTGTAGACTCAAGTTGAACTACTCGAATGGTATAAAATTCTTCGGATACTTTACTAGGAGTCGATACTTCTGATTACATCAGCGATTCGTAGTCACTGCGGCGGTTCAATTGATAGGACATGACCTGACGGTCCCACCCTGCTTCTGCGCGGTTAGTTAGGAAATGACTTGTCCTTGCGTTTTGACCGAAGCATCTCCTCGATTTCCACGCGTGGTGGAGAGAATTGATACGTCTCAAACGTATCCATAATTTCTTATGTTCCATGCTACTTTTATGATGATACTCACATGTTTTATACACATTATATGTCATTATTATGCATTTTTCGGCACTAACCTATTGACGAGATGCCGAAGAGCCAGTTGCTGTTTTCTGCTGTTTTTGGTTTCAGAAATCCTACAAAGGAAATATTCTCGGAATTGGACAAAATCAACGCCAAGGGTCTTATTTTTCCACGAAGCTTCCAGAAGACCGAAAGGGAAACGAAGTGGGGCGACGAGGCGCCGACACAACAGGGCGGCGCGGCCCTGGTCTTGGCCGCGCGGCCCTGGCGTGTGGGGCCCTCGTGTCGCCCCTAAACCTACCCTTCCGCCTACTTAAAGCCTTCGTCAAGAAACCCCCTGTACCGAGAGCCACGATACGGAAAACCTTCCAGAGACGCCACTGCCGCCAATCCCATCTCGGGGGATTCAGGAGATCGCCTCCGGCACCCTGCCGGAGAGGGGAATCATCTCCCGGAGGGCTCTTCATCGCCATGATCGCCTCCGGATCGATGTGTGAGTAGTTCACCCCTGGACTATGGGTCCATAGCAGTAGCTAGATGGTTGTCTTCTCCTCATTGTGCTATCATGTTAGATCTTGTGAGCTGTCTATCATGATCAAGATCATCTATTTGTAATGCTACATGTTGTGTTTGTTGGGATCCGATGAATATTGAATACTATGTCAAGTTGATTATCAATCTATCATATATGTTGTTTATGTTCTTGCATGCTCTCCATTGCTAGTAGAGGCTCTGGCCAAGTTGATACTTGTAACTCCAAGAGGGAGTATTTATGCTCGATAGTGGGTTCATGCCTCCATTGAATCTGGGACAGTGACAAAAAGTTCTAAGGTTGTGGATGTACTGTTGCCACTAGGGATAAAACATCGATGCTTTGTCTAAGGATATTTGTGTTGATTACATTACGCACCATACTTAATGCAATTGTCTGTTGCTTGCAACTTAATACCGGAAGGGGTTCGGATGATAACCTGAAAGTGGACTTTTTAGGCATAGATGCATGCTGGATAGCGGTCTATGTACTTTGTCGTAATGCCCAGATTAAATCTCATAGTACTCATCATGATATATGTATGTGAATTGTTATGCCTTCTTTATTTGTCAATTGCCCAACTGTAATTCGTTCACCCAACATGCTATTTATCTTATGGGAGAGACACCACTAGTGAACTGTGGACCCCGGTCCATTCTTTACACCTGAAATACAATGTACTGCAATACTTGTTCTTTACTGTTCTTCGCAAACAAACATCATCGTCCACACTATACAATTAATCCTTTGTTTACAGCAAGCCGGTGAGATTGACAACCTCACTGTTACGTTGGGGCAAAGTACTTTGATTGTGTTGTGCAGGTTCCACGTTGGCGCCGGAATCCCTGGTGTTGCCCCGCACTACACTCCGTCACCAACGACCTTCACGTGATCCTTGACTCCTACTGGTTCGATAAACCTTGGTTTCTTACTGAGGGAAAACTTGCTACTGTACGCATCACACCTTCCTCTTGGGGTTCCCAACGGACGTGTGTTAACTGCACGCATCAAGCACTTTTTCTGGTGCCGTTGCCGGGGAGATCAAGACACGCTGCAAGGGGAGTCTCCCTCTTCCAATCTCTTTACTTTGTTTTTGTCTTGCTTTACTTTATTTTATTTATTGCTTTGTTTGTTCTCTATATCAAAAACACAAAAAAATTAGTTGCTAGCTTTACTTTATTTACTGTCTTGTTTGTGTTCTCTATATTAAAAAACACAAAAAAAATAGTTACTTGCATTTACTTTATTTACCTTTTGTTTATTTCATCATGTTCCCTCCTAAGTTCACTTTGAAAGACATACCGGTAGGACAAGGGTCTATCATTGGAAGAGATAATATAGAAGATTTTTTCACTCATGTTAGTATAGCTGAAGATATTGAAGATAGACACTTGGTAGAACTTGCTCCTACTTATGAAATTGTTGCCGCTTCTTTAGTACACATGTTGGAAGCTAGATTTGTCAATCTCAACCCCATAATACAACATATGTTTCTTACACTCTCTGATATGGAGGAAGGAGAAAAGAAAGATTTTATCTTAGAAACCCTTCTTAAAGAATTTGGTGATGTAGCAAGAGAAGCTAGAAAAGTCTTTATTAAATATAAGATGCTTGGCCTTTATACCAATTTTGCTAATACTCTTGAAAAAATGGAAAAGGATAAATTAAAGTACACTAATGAAGTTAATTGTGAAGGGGAGATTAAGACATCAATACCTTGCAAACTCTTAGGAATGTTCGAGGCACTAGAAAATAATTATGGTTGGATTGTTCCTGAAAATTTGTTTGACGAGAATAGCAAGCCTAAGAGTAATGAAAAGGGGGCCTCTGAAACTTACATAGACAAGATACAATGCATTGTTGAGGAAACTCCCAACACCCCTGGTAATAATGTTAATGCTTCATCTCTTGATGTTACTTGATTCACACTTTCTGCGCCTAGCTGAAAGGCGTTAAAGAAAAGCGCTTATGGGAGACAACCCATTATTTTACTTCTGCACTTTTGTTTTATATTTGAGTCTTGGAAGTTGTTACTACTGTATCAACCTCTCCTTATCTTTATTTTATTGCATTGTTGTGTCAAGTAAAGTCTTTGATAGTAAAGTCAATACTAGATTTGGATTACTGCGCAGGAACAGATTTCTTGTTGTCACGAATTTGAGTAGAATTCTCTGTAGGTAACTCAGAAAAATCTGCCAATTTACGTGCGTGATCCTCAGATATGTACGCAACTTTAATTCAATTTGAGCATTTTCATCTGAGCAAGTTAAGTGCCCCAGAAAAATTCGTCTTTACGGACTGTTCTGTTTTGACAGATTCTGCCTTTTATTTCGCATTGCCTGTTTTGCTATGTTTGATGGATTTCTTTGTTCCATTAACTTTCAGTAGCTTTGTGCAATATCCAGAAGTGTTAAGAATGATTATTTCACCTCTGAATATATGAATTTTCAATTATGCACTAACCCTCTAATGAGTTTGTTTTGAGTTTGGTGTGGAGGAAGTTTTCAAGGGTCAAGAGAGGAGGATGATACAATATGATCAAGAAGAGTGAAAAGTCTAAGCTTGGGGATGCCCCCGTGGTTCATCCCTGCATATTTTAAGAAGACTCAAGCATCTAAGCTTGGGGATGCCCAAGGCATCCCCTTCTTCATCGACAACTTATCAGGTCACCTCTAGTGAAACTATATTTTTATTCAGTCACATCTTATGTGCTTTACTTGGAGCGTCTGTTTGTTTTTGTTTTTGTTTTTGTTTGAATAAAATCGGATCCTAGCATTCTTTTTGTGGGAGAGAGACACGCTCCGCTGTTTCGTATGAACACATATGTTCTTAGCTTTATTCTTAATGTTCATTGCGAAGGTTGAACTACTTCATTCATTGATATATGGTTGGAAACGGAAAATGCTGCATGTGGTAATTGGTATAATGTCTTGAATAATTTGATACTTGGCAATTTTTGTGCTCATATATACCATGTTTAAGCTCTTGCATCATGTACTTTGCACCTATTAATGAAGAACTACATAGAGCTTGTTAAAATTTGGTTTGCATGATTGGTCTCTAGAGTCTAGATATTTTCTGGTTAAGGTGTTTGAACAACAAGGAGACGATGTAAAGTCTTATAATGCTTACAATATGTTCATATGTGAGTCTTGCTGCACCGTTTTATACTTGAGTTTGCTTCAAACAACCTTGCTAGCCTAGCCTTGTATTGAGAGGGAATTCTTCTCGTGCATCCAAATCCTTGAGCCAAAAACTATGCCATTTGTGTCCACCATACCTACCTACTACATGGTATTTCTCTGCCATTCCAAAGTAAATTACTTGAGTGCTACCTTTAAAATTCTATTCTTTGTCTTTACAATACATAGCTCATGGGAAAATAGCCTTAAAAACTATTGTGGTGAAGAATATGTACTTATGTATCTTATTTCTTAATAAGTTGCTTGTTGAGCGGTAACCATGTTTCTGGGGACGCCATCAACTTTTACCTTTGTTGAATATCATGTGAGTTGCTATGCATGTTCGTCTTGTCTGAAGTAAGGGCGATTTTCATGATCAAATGGTTTGAGTATGCATATTGTTAGAGAAGAACATTGGGCCCCTAACTAAAGCCATGAATCATGGTGGAAGTTTCAGTTTGGACACAAAATCCTCAATCTCTTATGAGAATATTATCTGTTGTTGAATGCTTATGCATTAAAGAGGAGTCCATTATCTGTTGTCTATGTTGTCCCGGTATGGATGTCTAAGTTGAGAATAATCAAAAGCGAGAAATCCAATGCGAACTTTCTCCTTAGACCTCTGTACAGGCGGCATAGAGGTACCCCTTTGTGACACTTGGTTGAAACATATGCTATGCAATGATAATCCGTGTTAATCCAAGCTAATTAGGACAAGGTGCGGGCACTATTAGTATTCTATGCATGAGGCTTGCAACTTATAGGATGTCTTATACATAACACATATGATTTATTACTACCGTTGACAAAATTGTTTCTATGTTTTCAAAATAAAAAGCTCTAGCACAAAAATAGTAATCCATGCTTCCCTCTGCGAAGGGCCATTCTTCTACTTTATTGTTGAGTCAGCTTACCTATTCTTTCTATCTTAGAAGCAAATACTTGTGTCAACTGTGTGCATTGATTCTTACATGTTTACCTATTGCACTTGTTATATTACTTTGTGTTGACAATTATCCATGAGATATATATGTTGAAGTTGAAAGCAACCGCTGAAACTTATATCTTCCTTTGTGTTGCTTCAAAGCTTTCTACTAAGAATTTATTGCTTATGAGTAACTCTTATGCAAGTCTTATTGATGCTTGTCTTGAAAGTACTATTCATGAAAAGTCTTTGCTATATGATTCAGTTGTTTACTCATTGTCTTCATCATTGCTTCGAATCGCTGCATTCATATCATATGCTTTACAATAGTATTGATCAAGATTATGATAGCATGTCACTTCAGAAATTATCCTTGTTATCGTTTACCTACTCGAGGGCGACTAGGAACTAAGCTTGGGGATGCTTGATACGTCTCAAACGTATCCATAATTTCTTATGTTCCATGCTACTTTTATGATGATACTCACATGTTTTATACACATTATATGTCATTACTATGCATTTTCCGGCACTAACCTATTGACGAGATGCCGATGAGCCAGTTGCTGTTTTCTGCTGTTTTTGGTTTCAGAAATCCTACAAAGGAAATATTCTCGGAATTGGACGAAATCAACGCCCAGGGTCTTATTTTTCCACGAAGCTTCCAGAAGACCGAAAGGGAAATGAAGTGGGGCGACGAGGCGCCAACACAACAGGGCGGCGCGGCCCAGGTCTTGGCCGCGCGGCCCTGGCGTGTGGGGCCCTCGTGTCGTCCCTAAACCTACCCTTCCACCTACTTAAATCCTTCGTCGCGAAACCCCCTGTACCGAGAGCCATGATACGGAAAACCTTCCAGAGACGCCGCCTCCGCCAATCCCATCTCGGGGGATTCAGGAGATCGCCTCCGGCACCCTGCCGGAGAGGGGAATCATCTCCCGGAGGGCTCTTCATCGCCATGATCACCTCCGGATTGATGTGTGAGTAGTTCACCCCTGGACTATGGGTCCATAGCAGTAGCTAGATGGTTGTCTTCTCCTCATTGTGCTATCATGTTAGATCTTGTGAGCTGCCTATCATGATCAAGATCATCTATTTGTAATGCTACATGTTGTGTTTGTTGGGATTCGATGAATATTGAATACTATGTCAAGTTGATTATCAATCTATCATATATGTTGTTTATGTTCTTGCATGCTCTCCGTTGCTAGTAGAGGCTCTGGCCAAGTTGATACTTGTAACTCCAAGAGGGAGTATTTATGCTCGATAGTGGGTTCATGCCTCCATTGAATGCGGGACGGTGTGAGAAAGTTCTAAGGTTGTGGATGTGTTGTTGCCACTAGGGATAAAACATCGATGCTTTGTCTAAGGATATTTGTGTTGATTACATTACGCACCATACTTAATGCAATTGTCTGTTGTTTGCAACTTAATACTGGAAGGGGTTCGGATGATAACCTGAAAGTGGACTTTTTAGGCATAGATGCATGCTGGATAGCGGTCTATGTACTTTGTCGCAATGCCCTGATTAAATCGCATAGTACTCATCATGATATATGTATGTGCATTGTTATGCCTTCTTTATTTGTCAATTGCCCAACTGTAATTCGTTCACCCAACATGCTATTTATCTTATGGGAGAGACACCACTAGTGAACTGTGGACCCCGGTCCATTCTTTACATCTGAAATACAATCTACTGCAATACTTGTTCTTTACTGTTCTTCGCAAACAAACATCATCTTCCACACTATACAATTAATCCTTTGTTTACAGCAAGCCGATGAGATTGACAACCTCACTGTTACGTTGGGGCAAAGTACTTTGATTGTGTTGTGCAGGTTCCACGTTGGCGCCGGAATCCCTGGTGTTGCGCCGCACTACACTCCGTCACCAACGACCTTCACGTGATCCTTGACTCCTACTGGTTCGATAAACCTTGGTTTCTTACTGAGGGAAAACTTGCTACTGTACGCATCACACCTTCCTCTTGGGGTTCCCAACGGACGTGTGTTAACTGCACGCATCAAGAATGTCCTTTGTTATAATGGATGCAACGACACGTGGTGACCTAATCCTAGATTTCTCTTGGTAACCTCTCTTTTATAAAGGAGATGGAAGAAATTTACTTCCTCCGTTCCTCCCTTTCACTGCTTTTCTTCACCCTTCGTTCTGCTTCCTTCATAGTTGTTGTACCTTCGCCGCCACTCTTCAATCTCCTTTTCGCCTCCTAAACGTTTCCGGAGATGGTGAAGAAGAAGAATACCACCATTGCTACCGGCGCCACATCCAGAGGCGTTACTGCTAAGGTTACATCTGTTGCGCAAAAGAGGGGTGCATCGGAAATTTCCGCCTCGGCGCCCACGCCAGAAGTTTCTACCGCGGCGCCTTCTCCCGGTGATTGGCCTGCTTCAACGACGACCAAGCGTGACGAGAAGAGGGTTTGTTGCCTTGGTTTGATCTTTGCTGACGAGGGGAACGTCATTCTTCTAGGTTTGGCCTCGCGCCCCAATCCCCCTCCTGATTTTACTGTGATGTTCTTGTCATTCTTGTATCGTGGTTTATCTCTGCCTGCCCACGAGTTTCTCTGGCGTCTTCTTCGTGTGTATGAGATCCAATTATGGCAATTGACTCCCAATTCCATCCTCCATCTTGCTATTTTCATCACCCTCTGTGAGGCTTTTCTTGGTATCAAACCTCACTGGGGTTTGTGGAAGAAAATCTTCTTTGTCAAATGCTACAACAGTAGCGGCGGCTCCTTTACCGGTGGAGTTGGATTCGTTGTTCGCAAGGAGGCGAACTACTTCAATTTTCCAATGAGATAATCGGTTCAAGGATGGAGACTGAAGTGGTTCTATCTCAAAGATTCATCGGCATCTGAAATGCGTATGCTGAAGTTTGTTGATGTTCCTGAGGTCGTGCCGAAGAAATCTTGGAAGAACATATTGACACCCGAAGAAAAGCCTGTGGTTGATAGATTGTTTGATAGAATTCTTCGAATCAAAGAGTCCAATAGCCAAACTATAATGGGTATTGAAATAGCAACAGTTTTCCTGAGACGCCGTATCCAACCAGTTATTTCCAGAGTCCACCCGATGTGGTTATATTTGGGTCCTATGGACGAAACCAGAGTCAATGTTGCAGAATTATCGGAGAAGGAACTACTGGATGAGGTCAAATGTTTGACTCATTTCAGCCAAGAAGACTCAATTCCACTATTGCTCTACAAGATCCTTTCAATTTTGATCATCAACCAAATTAAGTAATCCCCTTCCCTTGTTTATAATTTTATCTGCGTCCAATATGTGCTCTTCTTTTGTTTAACCTTCATCTGAACTGCCAGGTCCTATTAACTGCCGAATGTTTTCCAAATGTGTCGGATGATAACCTCGAAGAGGGTGATTGTACCGCCCCTGCAGAATCATGTGCTGAAGAAAATGACATGTTTGAAGATGAAGACAATGATCCTGCCAACCCTGAGGCTCTTACTACAGATCACAGATAATTTGCTGATGATTTAAGCGATACAGCGGAGTCGAATCATGACAATGATGCTGATCATGCTTCCTTTGTTGATGCAGCTTTGGAGAAGGTCACTGCTCAACCGCCGAAGAGATCTTCTGGCGGCTTCGCAGATGAGGAAGACCTGCTTGAACTGTAAGTTTCTTCCCTTACTACTGAAGTTCCTTTATGTTTGGTTGTTAACTCTGATTGATGTATATTTCCTCAGGGATGAAGGCTTTATAGAGCCACCTTCGAAGAAGGAGAAAGCGAGCCCCAGCAGGCCAACTCCCGCAGCTTCCGAAGCTTCTGCTCGATCAGCGGCTACGACTGCTCATCCTTCGACAGCTTCCTCCCTTTCTAAAGAGAAAGAGAATCCTTCGCCAGCCGCTGCCGTGGTTCCTCCCTCTTCTTCCGAAAAACCTGTAAGTATATCGTTTTCCTCGATGATGATTGTACTTCTACTAGCCCTCGAGTCTATACTCGACTGCTGGTAGTCGAGTGTGGGCTTCAAAAAGGTATACTGTTTATTTAACAAATGGCAATCCTATGACTTTTTCCTCTTTTTACAGGATATTCAAGCGACCATCTCCTCTTTGAAGAGTTTTGTCTCCCAATTCTCTTCGCTTGAAGCCGATAAAATTCGACTACAAGAGGAGGTTGAATCTACTTCTTCAAAGCTTTATAATGCAATAAAATTGGCTGATGTTGTCCGCTAGAATGTTGATTCCTTGAAAAAGGAACTCGATGAGCTGAAGAAGAAGCTGAAGGAAGAAGAAAAGGAGAAGGCTGAAACCGAAGCCCAAAGGAAAGAAAAGGAGGGCCTTCTTCGTCAATCTATTTTGGCTTTGCTTGGTAATCTTCAATGTCTTATCCTTGAACTTTCTTTTCTTAACATTGTTGAATTTCAATTTTATGTTGCTTATCTTCTGTAGAAGCTGCCGACATTACTGCTGGACCTGGAGGCAAGCTCCCTGATTCCTATGTCGACGTTCAGTCCATGGCCATTGAGTCTGGCGATCTTGTCCATGCTCTTCTCCAGAAGAACAAAGCGGTTATGTCAAGGCTCAATGCCATGATCTTCCCCAAGGCCGATCAAGAAAAATCACTGGAGCAATTAACGGATGCTTTCGCCGTCGACACCGAGGCTACCATCGAGGTATTCAAATGTACCTCGCGTACCTACGGCACTCTCCTTGATTTCCAGCTTATGATGGGGTACGACTTTAAAGCCGATATGGAGATGATGACGAAGGAGCTGCCGAAGGATCGGGACGGGCAAGCTATTGATCTGAGCCTTCACAAAGTATCAGCACATAAATGCGCATTGCAACTTCTTGGATTAGTTTCAGCTAACAAGTCATCTGCTGTGAAAGCTGGCCCAAGTTTATCGACCCAGACCCAGGCTCCTTAATTTTCTTTTGGTTATTTCTGTAATCTTCATCGTTTGATTTGAACAATGTCTTTTTCGCAAAGGCCCTTTGTAATGAACTCCGTACTGGCAGTGTAGCCAGTGTCTTTTTGCTTTAATCGTAATGTTCCCGGTCTTTGAATGTATGCTCCCGATGGGAGTAAGCCAATTGCTACCATATATATTACTTGACACACTTAATGGTGTATCTTGCAGGTGGCTCCTGTACCTTCCTTTTTCGAAGGTTCTTCGGCTAACGATTCTGAAAATGATCGGCTTCAGCTTATGAGGACGCGTATTCGTCAGTTAGAACAAGATATGTGTGGCCTCCATGCCATGGCTGCTATTATAAAGAAGGGCGAGCTAGCCATCGATGCAGAGCGTTATGCAATGACTGAATTGCACAAGGTAATAGAAAGCTTGAACTGTAAGTGCTTTTTTCTTCTTTAGTTTCCTTGATGACGCCAAGACTCTCTTTCTGATGCTATATCTACCATTTCTTTCGATAGTCATAACTCTGAATTTATCAGAAGAGATCAAACGCGTGCATGAACGTGTAGATGCCTTGATCAGTCTGGCACATTTTGACGAAGTCTTCTGGAAAAATCAATCAAAGGCTGCCACAGTCGCTAAATTTCAAGATCGGGTGCACCAAGTACACCGGTTCTTTGATAAATGCTATACTGGCTTTAGGATGATCTGGAAGACGATATTTCCTTTAAATGAAGTTCCTCCAACATTGCTGACTTTGATGTCTAAGTTTAGTAACACCAAGAAGGTCCGGAGCTTAATTCGTGCACAACTTCTTGCAGGAGCTGAAAAAACTTTTGCCTTTGTGCTATTGAAAAATCCCACCGCGAATCTAATGGCAATTGCAAATGCTAACAGTGATGTAAGTCAATGTTATCCTGTAGTAAAGGTTCCTGCTTCTATTGTAATTGAGAGGCTAGAAGACAACTCAAAAGTAGATGCCCCAGCAGAATCTTCATAAGAACAAATTTGTGCTCTTATTGTAGCGATATTTGTTTGTACTCGATACTTTGTTGCAGCCGAATATTCGGGTGCATTATGTATATGATGTAAATTTTGTTGGAGATGTCGTATTTTTCTATTTTTGGCAAAACACGACTTCCTCTTGATATTTTCTTCAGGTGTCGTTAACACATTTTTGTTGTCCAAGGAGCAATTCTTGATGCTTCTTAGAAATTTCTTAGGCATCGGTGATTCTATTGCACGAAATTTATCGGAGGTGAATTCTTTGAGTGATCAGCTCATGTTGCAGGTTCGATGAACCCATAGTAATTGCAACTCCGCTCCATCCGATTTTGTATGTTTTGGCGGCAGCCCCTGAGCGAATCGAAGGAACTATGCCTACCGTCGACTCCGTCGCTCTTTAGTACTTCCTTTGTTTGAAGTACCGGCATGGGTCTTTTTGTAATTAGTATTTATCTGTGCCATCCGCAGCACTCCCTTATTCTTGAGGCTTTGGCAAAGGATAATTGTGTATTGTTATAAGTCCCGTTTGTTTTACCTTCTATTGCAGCGCTCATATTTTTTTGAGGCTTTAGATGGTAATTTCGGGTATAGTCATTGAAAATGACCCTCGATCTTTTGTATCGAGTTCATTTGTCGAAGTCAATATTCACGGTATTGTGCAAAAAAAATCTTGAAGAACTTGTTCAAGTGTCCCAAATCAATTTAGTACTTGAATAAATGAAAACTGAGTTTTATTAATAAGTCGATGACGATAATATAAGATAATGTAGCTATGGTTAAAAAGCCTTATTTAAAGTAAATTGCTAAGAAAGAAAAAGGTGCAGGTTGTCGCTCGTCTTCTTTATGCAAGAGGAGGGTCCTTCTTGTCGTGATCCGCGCCTAAGGAGTTGGTGGCTCTGGAGATGCCGATAGTTTTCGAAGTGGCATTGATGTTTTCCTTGGAAGTACTTGTGATGATCGCCATATTGCTAGTTCCTTCGGCTGAGGTTTTATCATCAACTACCGCTGGTGCAATAGCTAGGACTGCCACTGCAGAATCATTTGGCTTCTTCTTCAATTTCTTGATGCTATCATCCTCCTTGAGTTTGTAATCCTTATCTCGAGGAGCTAGCTGTTTGGAGGGGAAGTCGACAACTTCTTGCTTCACTCCAAATTTAGCAGCAATCTTCTGAAACTCGCGATCACAATTATCCGAGCGAGAGAGACTTCTGTGGACTGTGATATTAGTCCCATTGTTGCATGGCATTTTTAGCTTTAGATATGAATAATGTGGCACAGCCATGAACTTAGCATAAGCTGGTCTCCCAAGTATAGTGTGGTACTGTGATTCCCAATTTACTACCTCAAACTCAATCCTTTCTTTCCTGAAATTGTCGGATTCCCGAAGACGACATTCAAGGAAATCTTGCCGAGAGAATATGTTGGCAAAGTAGGGACGATGTCATGGAAACATGTATCTGATTCTTCTAACATGTTGGTTGCGATGCCCATATTTTTGACTGTGCTGGCGAATATCAGATTCAATCCACACTGCTGCCATCCATGAATACTTTGCTCATACTGAACCCCCCGATTTGTGCTTCAATTACCAAAGCGGCATGACCTGGTTTTGGGATAGACATCGGATGATCAACTCTGCTGAATAGGACGCTCTGCGATGACCAGTCGATGTATTCTGGAATATTTGCCATAGTACTTTCTGCGAAGTTGATTTCTTGCGTGAGCCTTTTCATCTCCCTCCTGGAAACACCAGTTCTGTGAATCATGCTCATCTGCCCCCGTGGTGGAGGAAAAGCTTCATTAGAGTTGCGAGTTTGGACTTGTTGAACTTGGTGTTGAGGTGGAGGTGGTGGCGGATTCGTCTGCTGCGATTGCCTTGTCTCATAGAATTTCTGCATTTCAATGAACTGTCGACAATCTCTGAGCAGATGACTCGACTTCTTAATGTTATATTTAGAATCAATATATGCATGCAGGTAACAAGGAGCATTTAGCTGCTCAGCGAAAGGTAACTCTGGGACCCTTGGAGGTCGCTCCTTGTAGTTACCACGATTTCCTCCTGAATTACTGTGATTGTTATCTCGACGATCATCACGCCTGTCATCATACCGATCGTCTCGTCGGTTGGAATATCTAGCAGCCACAATGTTAGTATCATCGTATCTGCAGTCTTTCCTCTTCTTGCGGCGGCCTCGTCGATGACCCGAATCATGTCTCGGCTGATCATCATCTTCATCATCGCTACAAGGACGTGGTTTCCTAATGTGATCTTCTCCATCAGCCCAAGTATTGGCAATCTCCATCAATTTGGTGATAGATTTTGGCTTCTTCCGGCCAAGTTCTTCGATATATGATTCTCGTCAAATACCGTCACTGAACGCGTCTATTTCTCTATCAACAGAAACATCCTCGGCAGCATTTAAAAGTTTGGTAAAGCGCCCGATGTATGTGCGCATTGACTCCTTCGGCTTCTGCTGGCAATGACGCAATTCTTTGATTCCAATCGGCCTTTGTAAGTTGCCTAAATTTTTTTGATGATAGCATCAACCAAATCGTCCCAGGACTTAACAGATTCTTTTAGCAGGCCTCTCAACCATGCCCGTGCCGAATCTTTCAAGTAAAGTTGTAAGCACTGCATTGCCGCTATTTGATTTCCCTTGTGCAAGATCTCCGTTTGGAGGTAATCATCTATCCAAGACCTCGGCTCCTATTGACCATCATACTTGGCTGCATCAGTGGGAGTAGGTTTGAATCTCTTCACTGACATTGCCTCCCGAATCTCGTAACTGAAACAATCGGCTCCTCGCAGCTCACCATCGTATTCCCGAGTTTCTTCAGAATCATCGCTATCATATCCTTCCCTTGCAGCACATCGACGCCGAGCTTTGTCGATTCTGCTTTGTGTAATGTCATCACAAGCATCCTTCGAGCGATGCCTAGACCCGCTGCCTTGGTGTGTAGTTTTCTCCTTCCTAGGGGCAAGTTTATCTCCAAGGATCGCGAGGCTTTCCAGAGCACCCCAATGAGCTTGCGCCACATGCCCATCGGCGGTCGGCTGATGGTTGATTAAATAAGCTGCGAGGTTGGAAGTTGCGCCCTCGATAGTTTTTGGTCTGAGCATGCCTGCAGTGTCCATGGTCATGAAGGGGTTAGACAAGTTCGAAGTTATTTCCCTTGCGTCTGCTTCCGAGAGCCGTGGCATCCTTGGTCGATATCTTCCTGAACCTTGGTTGCTTCGAGAGGCACTACCATGCGACATCCTTCGTCGCTCAATAGATTGATCGGCTACGAGTTTGCGTCGGTCGAGATTAGCTTGCTCATTCGACAATCGCTCTCGATTCCTTTCTAGAAAAGTGTGGTAAGCATTAAGAATTCCCGCCGAAGTTTCAGAGGGGAACTGAGTATTATTGGTTATGGCAGCGCGAGCAATTTCCCACTCTTCCTCAGTAATAGTATAGTCGTTGTTATCGTTGTTGGCATTGTTCTCAGCATTGCGGCGCCTGCTAGCACGTGGGGTGCGGTTTCCTTCGTCTCCGTCGACTGAGTTGAGGATAGCATAGATTTGATGGTGCGCCATCTTCCATGTAGTTGTTCTGACGAAGCTGTCGATAGTTTCTTCCCCTGAAGAGTAGTTGACGCTGCAGACGAACGGCGTGTCATCTGAGCCCAAACCGTGCCTAGCGTCGTAGTTGAGGCAATAGTATGATGTTAACTCGGATTACATTGAGTCATCGGATCCGACGGACATAGACGACGTTGATCGGCGCGGAGTCGATGGAGATGAAGTTGATTTCGATGTCGATGATGCAATTGATAGATCAACCGGGACCGGAGCCGATGCAATAGGTCCTACTACTGCTGATAATGGATTCCTTGCTGTGTTGGAGATGAACGGATCGGGCAGTAGAAGGATGCCCTCGGTGTTGATGCAGTAGTGGATGCTCCCGAACGTCATATCCATCCCGCCTTGTAGGTCCAAAAAGATCGGTCGAGATGAGTCGCTATGCGGAGTAAACTCGAAGGACTCGAAACGAATCGAGTTCCCAGAGCCTGGTGATGAAGTGGCCGACGATAGCGTTGGCGATGTTGATGGAGTCGTGGATGACATGGCTGAAGCAGCCGATGACGAGTCTTGCGCCAACAGGGTTCCCACAGACGGCACCAATTGTCGAGGGTACTCCTCGGCAGTGCCCACCTTTTGGGGCTTAGGGTTGACGGAATTCTGCAGGCTGACACGAGACATCGGATACCAAACAAACGGGGAGAGAGATTTACCGAGGTCCAGGGCCCTTGATGAGGTAAAACCCTTACTTCCTGCTTGTCTGATCTTGATTATTGAAACTATCGGGTTACAATGGGGTAGCGGAAGGCTAATACTAAGATCTCGTCGAGAGGCTAAGATTTCGTGAGACCTAGCTCTAGACTTGCGGTGGTTCTGGCTAAGTTGATTGTGTCCCTCGGCAGACCCTCTGCTGGCCCTTATATTGGGAGCCAGGTCTCGAGAGTTCTATCCGGGTTCGACTATGTTACAAAGAGTTCTACGTTTAGACTTTCCTTGTTCTTCGTCTTCTTGCCTTGTTCATCAAGTCTCTTTCTTCAGAACCGACATAGCGGCCCACCTTGGTTGATGGATGATCTTCATGGGCTCCTGGTTGGGCCGTAAGAGGTAACGTAATACGGGTTAGCCGAAGGGTAATGCCCACATCAGACAGGCTTAAATCAATTCGAAATCACTAAAATATTTTTGTTTAGTTTGCTGCATGACCATGGTCATTTCCTTAGTATATCTATGTATATTTTCAGTCGGTCATAGAGTTGTTGCAGGCCTGGGTCAGAAGAAGTTAAAAAAAGAGTGAATTCTAAATTTTACCCCCTAAGATCAACTTTGTGCCACCTTTTACCCAATTTAACAAAAAAATCTCAAAACTACCCCATTTAACAAACTTTCTCCACCTTTTACCCCTTTTTATATTTTAGTCTATCCTGGCTGGTGAGTCCCACTCTCAGTGCGAGTTCTAGAGCCGAGCCAAACCATAGCAAGTGGTGGTTTATTCTGGACGGTCAGATCTTTGTCGGAGCCATGCATGCCCGATCACACGGACATGAGCCAGACTTGACTCTGATATTTTCCCTTTCCTCCCTCTCCATGAGGTAGGGATTCAGTGACATCGTGGAGACCTGGAGGCAACTGCAGGTGCTGAAGCGGGTGCTCCATTGTCGTTAGGGGAGACGAGCATATGAAGCCGCCAGTGTGAAGGAATCCGAGGAGAGCCGCGCTGCTAGCAGCCTTGAGGAGAACGAATTTGGAGGGGATGGGCAAAGGATTGGTGCAGCATCTGTAGCAGAGCACTAGCCGCGGCACGGGTGCTAGAGCCACCGGTTCTTGCATGGGCGTCGTGCGACGGCGTAGCCCTAGCGATGGCGTTATGCATGCTACGACCACCACCTCTTGCATGAGTATGTGACAACAGAGCACCAGCGTCAACGTGATGGCTGTTGCAGCCATATGCTCCGGCGTTGGTTCGTGCGGCATCGAACCATTGGTGATGGTGTCACAGGGGCTAAGGCTACCTCCTCCGCCATGGTATTTGTGCTGCAGCTAGCAGAGCACCGGTGGCGGTGGCATGTGTGGTACGGGCACTAGCTCTGGCGCGAGCTTTGTGCAACTGTGAAGCCGCGGCAGCGTCACGAGTCTTACGGTGACATGCTCTACGCGGGCTTCGTTCGGTAGCGGAGTAGCGGCGGCGGCGAGCTGGATGTTGTGACCACTGTCTCCTCTTCTGCTTGTTGTTACTAAACCATGGACACGTCTATGTGATCTGGTTTAGCTCGGCTCAATACAGGGCTGACCGTCCTAGCTAAGATCAGAATAAACCACCACTTGCTAAACCGGTTCGCTCGGCTCTAGAAACTGACTATAACAAGCCACGTTGGAGAGAGAGAGAGCTAGGACCCACTGGTCAGAATGGGAGAAAATATAAAGGGGGTAAAAATTGGAAACAAGTTTTTTAAATGGGGTAGTTTTGAGAATTTTTTGTTAAATTGGCTAGAAAGTGGCACAAAATTGATCTTAGGGGGTAAAAAGTGGAATTCACTCTAAAAAAAAAAAAACTTAAACAGCTTGGTGTCGATGAGGTCTTCAAAGAAGGGCAGCTATATAGATGTAAAGAATGTTAAAAATTGCTGGTACTACTCGTCAATATCCATTTCCCATCTCATCATCTATACACTTCTGTTACACCAACCTACAAATAACATACTTGTATTTTATTCCTCGTGTCAGTTCTGTTTTGGTTTCTTTCATGTTAAAGTGCTTTACCGAATGTACATTACAATTGAACTGCAAAATGCTGCATCATTAATACTAAAATTATTTAGGTTGGAATGTTAAACTTACTAAAATTCCAATTAGAAATGTCTACAATCTATAGTTCTAATAATCATTATTAAGCAGGGAGTCACCATGGTGACTTATGGTGGAATGTCCAAGAAATCTTTTATTGTTTCAATTTCATATTTCTTTTTTAAGTTCAGCATATAATATCATGTTCATCACTCTTCATAGTTCCCACTACATTCATATACTTGACTAGCTAGACTGAATCACCAATACCGTCTTTGAAGGCTGAAGCCTGAGCTCTGCTGTTTGCTTCCAACTCTTTAATAAAAATATTCAACCGCTCTTCTCTTACGAAGCAAGAATAAACCTTTTAAGATATTTATGATTTCCCTTTTTCTTTTAACAGGTAATTCAAGATCTTCATGGTAAGGAGCAACTTTCGGAGGATGGTATTTCTGGTATTATAGAACTAAAGACTCTACTTGAAAGTTTTGAGAAGAAAAATAAGATGACAATATCAAATGAAGCTAAGGAACCTACAAAAAAGAAGTTTGCCCCCTTTCTGGGATTTTTTTTTTCACGCAAAGACTTTATTTTTCTCTCCCTCATAGCCTTTATCTAACCTTATTTTCTTGTCTTGTGATTTCTGTATCCAGGGTTTATATTTACGACCCTGAAAAATTATTGAGATCTGAAGGATAGTTCTGGTTTATTTGCTTATGGAACACCGCATAACCAAATCAAGCAACAAATACTAAGAGGCGGCATGGGAAGTTATTGGCCCATACACAATAAATAATGCTTCTGACCCGGTTTCAAAAAAAAAATATGCTTCTGACCCCTTAGTTCTAAACATGTGTTCGGGTTCATTATATTTGTATACACCATTTGCACGGAAACATTTCTTTCTGAAGCGACAAATGAGAAAACAAAATCAGTGAAGATAAATATTTTATCAATTGTACATTATATTATTATATGAATTCTGTCCTTCCATACATATGGACGGGCGCGGCAACGCGCGCATATGTGGTCTAGTATGACATGTAGTTGGACCTCATACGGTTGTCTCTGTTGAATATCGTGGGTGGAACCGTAGCCTCGTTCGGTACTGTCTATGTGTTTATATAGGTCAGGAAGTTCGCCTGACGTGGCAGTACATGACACATATAAGAATTAGTATACTACACCATATTCCTATACATACGTAACATCTATTACAGATATACATCTAACAACCCCCCTTAATTTCAGCCTGTAGAAAGGTTGAGATTACGCTTGAACTCTTCTAGCATCTTGATGGGCAAGGCTTTTGTGAATCCATATGCAACCTGATCTTTGCTGGAAACAAAACGGATGGATAAATTATGATTAGCAACCCGTTCCCAAACAAAATAAAAATCAATCTCAATATGCTTGGTGCGACCATGAAACACGGGATTTACTGATAAATAGGTAGCACCTAAATTATCACACCAGAGATTTGGTTTTTCCTTTAATTTTACTTCAAGTTCTAAGAGAAGAGCTTCAACCCATATAAGTTCAGCCGTGGCATTAACTAATGCCTTATATTCAGCCTCAGTACTAGACCGAGACACTGTAGCCTGCTTTCTGGCACTCCATGAAATCAGATTGCATCCAACAAATCGAAACCACCTGTGGAACGCCTATCATCAAGAGATCCTGCTCAATCTGCATATGAAAAAGCACTTAGAAAGGTGGATGAGGATTTTGTGAATGTGATGCCAAATTTCAGGGTATCCTTAACATATCTGAGAATACGTTTTGCAGCTGTCCAATGTTCTGTAGTAGGAGCATGAAGATACTAACAAACCTTGTTGATAGAAAAGGCCAAATCTGGATGTGTGAGAGTCAAATACTATAAAGCTCCAACAATACTCCTATATTGAGTAGCGTCATCAGAGCTAAGAGGAATACCATCTATGAGAGACCACCGCTCTGTAGAAGATAAAGGTGTGGGAGCTGACTTACAGTTGCGCATGCAAACTCTGTCAAGGATATATGTAGCATACTTTTCCTGAGTCAAGAGTAAGCCATTTGGCACCTTTTTTACTTCCATACCAAGGAAATAGTGAAGTTTCGCCTAGATCTTTGATTGCAAAATTCTTATTGAGATCTCAAAGGAGGGCATAAATAGCATGATCATAAAAGCTTGTAACTATGATGTCATCAATATATATCAGAACAAATATAGTGATACCTGACTTATCGAAAATAAACAGTGAAGTATCAGCCTTTATGGTGAGAACCCAAGATCACACAACTTGGAACTCAACTTGGTACCATGCACGTGGAGCCTGTTTCAACCCATAAAGAGCTTTGTCAAGTTTGCAAATATAGCACAAAGAGTGGGGATCCTTAAAACCTGGTGGCTGTTTCATATGAATTTCCTCTTCCAGAACACCATGAAGAAACGCGTTCTTGACATCTAGCTGCCAGAGACTCTATCCCCGAGAGATAGACAGAGCCAGAATAGTTCTAATAGTGGCAATTTTCACAACTGGACTGAAAGTATCTTCATAATCAATTACATACCTTTGTTTGAAATACTTTCCAACCAGTCTTTATTTATATCTATCAATAGAATCATCTGCTTT
Source organism: Lolium perenne (assembly GCF_019359855.2). NCBI lineage: Eukaryota > Viridiplantae > Streptophyta > Magnoliopsida > Poales > Poaceae > Lolium > Lolium perenne. The sequence goes on along the minus strand of NC_067249.2, from coordinate 128,331,867 downwards.
CCTCTTGATACGGTATACCCATTTGCAACCAATTATGTTTTTGTGGCTGCTCGGAGGAATAAGATGCCAAGTTTTTTTATCAAGCAAAGCCTTGTACTGGTACTCCATTGCTTGACGCCAATTAGGATCACTGCCTCAGCAAGTTTGGTTGGTTCCCCTGTAGAAGAAAACATGTCATAGTGAACTGTACCATCAGTATAGTATATTTTTTGGGATGGCGTATACCTTTCTGAAGCCTGGTGCAAACACCAGGGGGAGAAGCAGCAGGATGTATAATTGGAGGAAGCAAAGGAGGGGTATTATTTTCAGCATCTGTCGGAGCAGCAGAGTCGGCCTCACCCGCGCTAGCCACAGAAGATCCACCAGGAGAATCCTATGCAGCAGACAGCACAAGGGAGACAGGCAGCGTGGCAACATGTGGCGACGACTGAGTGGCCGTGTCGGACGACGAGGAGGCAGGGGGGCCCGCGCGGAGGCAGGTGGGGCCCGCGCGGAGGCAGGCGGCGTGGAATCCTGCGCAGGCGCACGCGCACCTAGTGGGGAGCCAACACGTGGCGAGCCAGGAGCGGGCGCGACGCGCGACGCGCGGGAGAGCGTGACCAGGATCTTCCTTGGGATCAGAGCCTCACGCGTCAGAGGAATGTTCTGCCTCGTTTTCAGTATCCATTTCTTCATTTTCTGTTGGATTTTCAGCATGCGATATAGAGATATTTTCTGCACCGTTTTGAACCAAATTTTCTGTTGCAGCAGCTGCAACTTGAAGCACATCAAAATAACAGGAACAATAGTAAGCATATGATCATCAACAACATGTGCACCCTCATGACAGTTATCTAACAGAAGGAGTAAAATTTGTTGTTTAAGAAGAGCACCGGCATTACGATGAAGAGATGCAAAAGGGAAGACATTCTCATCAAGCACAACATCACGAGATATATAGATACGGCATGTAGATACATCTAGACATTTGACACCTTTATGGAGAGGACTATATCCAAGAAAAACACACCGTGTACAACAGAAGGCAAGTTTTCTTTTGTTATAGGGACGAAGATTGGGCCAACAGACACAACCAAAAGTTCTAAGAGCATCATAATTTGGTGTGATATTAAGAAGATGTTCTGTGGGAGTGGAGAAATCAAGGACCTTGCTTCATGGAAGCAAAGTTATAAGAAAAGTGGCTATAAGAAATGCTTCATCCCAAAATTTGAGAGGCATAGAGGCATTGGCAAGTAATGCAAGCCCAACTTCAACTATATGGCAATATTTTCTTTCAGCTGACCCGTTTTGTTGATGAGCATGGGGACACGAAACATGTTGTGTGATGCCAACTTTTTGAAAGAAACTATTAAGCTTCTCATACTCTCCCCCTAATCAGTTTGCATAGTAACAATTTTCCTATCAAACTTGTGTTCAACATACTGCTGATAATTAAAAAAGGCTTGATAAACATCAGAACACTTTTAAGCAAATAAATCCATGTGAACTTACTGAAATCATCGATAAAGCATACATAGTATGCATGTTTTCCAACAGAGAGAGGAGCAGGACCCCATACATCAGAGAAAACTTGCTCCAAAGGAGCAGTAGAGGCACTGGTGGATACAGGGTATGGCAACTGGTGGCTCTTGGCTAACTGGTAAGAGTCACAAACATAGGAAGTACTATCTGGTGTGTAAGCTATTTTATTTCTTCTAAGAACTTGTTGAACGACAAATGAAGACGGATGTCCTAAGCGGCGATACCATGTAGAGGATGACGACTTTATTGTGATGAAGGCGTGCTTAGTGGTCTCATGAAACATGGGCACCAAGGGATAGAGACCACCATGGCAGGGGCCTCTAAACAGAACTCTTCGGGTCTTTAGTTCCTTGATTAAAAAGAAGAAAGGATGAAATTCAATAAAGACATGATTATCAAGTGTAAATCAATGAACAGATAGAAGCTTTTTAGATGAGGGGTACGCAATGTTGAGTGACCAATATAACTTATATCCATACTTGTGCCCTCAGCAGTGCGGACACGATCATTCCCGGAGTACTTGTCATCTGTAGAGAGCTTTCTCAGCTCACTGGTGATGTGGTCCGTGGCACCTATATCAGAGTACCAGTTGGTATCAACACCATAGGAAGCAACAACATGAGCACCTTTTTCACCACGGTCACCGTCATCTTTCTTGTCATCAGAGTAGCGCAACCAACAGTCACTTGCATGGTGTCCATGTATCGTGCATATTTGGCACTCAGTGTCGACATAGGGTGTAGGAGCACGGTCACGATGGTGATGACCACCGTCGTGGTGGTAGCGGTCACCTCCATCGCGGAGATCATCACGTCGATCATCTTGGCGGAGGTCACGGCGCCAATTGCCACGGTCATCATCGCGGCGGTCACGGTAGTCGCGGTAGTCGTGGTCATCACCATGGGGAGGAGTGCGTGCGAAGGAGGAGGAGTGAGCCTGCGCGAGCGAGTGTCACGCTTGACAGCATTGGCTGAGGACGAGAAAGAGCTAGATTGCTCATCCACACCATTGCGCATGTCGTAAGTGTACAACTTATCATACAAGTCGTCGAGGGAGGTGCCCGGGTTGCCATTGACAGTGGTGATGAGCGAGTTGTAATGGTGCTTGTCGAGGCCGTTCAGGATATGGCTGACGATCTCATCATCTTCAATAGGTTTTCCAAGGGCCACCAGCTCCGAGGCGAAGCCCTTCATCTTGGTGAAGTAAACATCTGCAGACATGGTTAATTTCTTGGTGTCGTGGAGCTGGCTGCGAAGGTGTTGAACCTTGGACCGTGAGGCAGAGGCAAACATGGTGGTGATGCCCGCCCATGCTTCGGTGGTGGAGTCCATGCCGAGGACATGAGAGAGAATGTCCGGCGACAGCGAGTTTAACAGGAACCGAAGAACATGTTGATCTCGTGCCATCCATGCAGCGTAGGCGGGGTTGGGCACCATGATCTTCTTCTTTTTGGCATCTTCAGTCTCCACGGTCTTGGGCAACGCGCGGTCAGTGCCGTCGAGTAGGCCCATCACATTGGCTCTGTGAAAAGCAGGAAACACGAGGGCCTTCCGTAGAAGCAAGTTGGACCGCGTGAGCTGCTGCGCCGGGGCGCGCCGAGAGCAGCGGTCAGAACAACGGTAGACATGGAGGAACTCATCGTGGTGATCTAGGGTTTTGGGTCGTGGGGGCGGCGGCTTTGGACAGCAGCGGCGGCGGCGATCTGTAGGGTTTGGTCTTTTGGGTCATGGGGCGGCGGTAGCATCTAGGACAGCAGCAGCGGCGGCGTTCTGGTTGTTGGTCTTGAGGCGGCGGCGGCAGTAGAGAGAGCTACGGCGGCGGCTTGGATTTTGGCGGCGGCGACGGCTGCAAGCAGCGGTGGCAGCGGCAGTTTTTGGTCGTGGATCGTGGGCAGCTAGGTCGCGGAAGAGACCGCTCTGATACCATGTTAAATATCGTGGGTGGAACCGTACCCTCGTCTGGTATGGGCTACATGTTTATATAGGTCTGAAAGAGCCTCTGATACATGACACATATAGGAATTGGTGTACTACATCATATTCTTATACGTACGTACATCTATTACAGATATACATCTAACAGTCTCCAATAATATGTATCCCTTTTTTATCACTATAGAGCTAATGCACACCATTTATGTTCTGACACATCCTCTAGATTTATCAAGTTGAGCATCAAGAATGAAGCAACAATATGCATATATAAATATGGTTTTGCTATGTCTCAGTCAACTGAGGTTTTCTTAAGTCTAAGTTACTTAAAAAAATGTATAAGTTGTATTTTTCTGTTTAAAAAGTACAACATTTTTCTATCAGAAATGTGCAACTGAACCTAGTTGCACTCTGAGACATAGACACACCCATATAAATATACCAAAGACATGCATGAAAGAAAAAAAATCAAATATGGAAACAACAGTAGTTTGTACTCATAATTCTCGATGTGTGTTTCACAGATCTACGTGGGCATTCACGATCATCTAGCGGTGCCAATCATGCTGGGCCAAGAAAGCATATAAAATGATGCACACTTCAACAAGGGGATGTCAGCATGCCTTGATTAAATAACGAACTACAGAGTGCAGAGCAGCAGAGGCATGAAATCAGCCTCATTGGGTAGCGTGAAGCTTGCATGCATTCGCCTTTTCCATCCTTAGTCCATCGGCCGTTGCAACAGCACCAAGAGTCAACACAAGACTACTCCTGCTACTTACTGCTATATATACTCAGCAACCGTCCCCATATATACTTCATCAATCAGCTCGAGCTTCTTCATCAGTTGTGCATAGCGAGAGTTCAGTCGCAAGAAATTAGCATGGAGGCCCAAAACAAGGAGGTTGCTGCTCTGGTAGAGAAGATCACCGGGCTCCAGGCCGCCATCGCCAAGCTGCCGTCGCTGAGCCCGTGCCCCGAGGTCGACGCCCTGTTCACCGACCTCGTCACCGCCTGTGTCCCGCCGAGCCCCGTGGACGTGACCAAGCTCGGGCCGGAGGCGCAGGCGATGCGCGAGGCGCTCATCCGCCTCTGCTCCAGCGCCGAGGGGAAACTCGAGGCGCACTACGCCGACATGCTCGCCGCCTTCGACAACCCGCTCGACCACCTCCACCGCTTCCCCTACTACAGCAACTACATCAACCTGAGCAAGCTGGAGTACGAGCTCCTGGCGCGCTACGTGCCCGGCTGCATCGCGCCCGCCCGCGTCGCCTTCGTCGGGTCGGGCCCTCTGCCCTTCACCTCGCTCGTTCTCGCCGCGCGCCACCTGCCCAACACGCTGTTCGACAACTACGACCTGTGTGACGCGGCGAACGAGCGGGCCAAAAAGCTGGTCCGCGCCGACAAGGACGTGGGCGCGCGCATGTCGTTCCACACCGCGGACGTCGCCGACCTCACGCAGGAGCTCCGCGCGTACGACGTCGTCTTCCTGGCGGCGCTCGTCGGCATGGCCGCCGAGGAGAAAGCCGACGTGATAGCGCACCTGGGAAGGCACATGACGGACGGAGCTGCCCTCGTCGTGCGGAGCGCCCATGGCGCGCGTGGCTTCCTGTATCCAATCGTCGACCCCGAGGACGTCGCCCGGGGCGGGTTCGAAGTGCTGGCCGTGTACCACCCCGACGACGAGGTGGTCAACTCCGTCATCGTTGCCCGCAAGGTGGACGCGCAGGCGACTGGACTACAGAATGGACGTGCGCGCGCGCCAGGCGCAGCACCGGTGGTGAGCCCGCCGTGCAAGTGCTGCAAGATGGAGGCCAACGCGCTTGAGAAGAGGGAGGTGTTTGCCACCACCGCGACTGAATTATCAGTTTGATTGAACAGCAAATGTTGGAGCGTTGCCAACATCCGTCGGTGCTTGTTGGTCACCTGCAATCGTACGTGGTGCATCTCCGAGGTATTTATACATGTATCTGGTGCCTTGTTTTGGTTTCCTACCTTGTAACGCGCATGATCCTACAATGTGGTGTTATATACTTTCATGTTTATGTATCAGTCATGAAAGACAGGAGTGCAATACGGGAACAAATGCTTCGTGTTTGCTAAGTGTAACCTTTTAGAATAAGAAGGATTCTCCTTCTAAAAGAATATACTACTTCCTTCGATCCATATTGCTTCATGCTAAAATGAATGTATCTACAACTAAAATATTTCTAGGTACATCATATTAGCATCAAGTAATATAGATTGAAGAGAGTAATAGAGTTGGTTTTATGCATGTCACATGGATGTGGCTATTTGCAATTTTGTGATAGTAGCTTTTTCTTTTCCTTTTTAATGAACTGAATTTTGTGATACCTTTGATCAGGCATAACTCATGACTGTCTTGACACTGAAAAGAAACGTTTACTGTGGATTGACTAAATCCGAGAGCAGTGAAATTTTCTTAAACTGACACCATATGTCCAAGGTAGGGGTGGGCATTCGGTCATGACCGAAAATTCGGTTTCTGTATTTCGGTCTATTTTAAATTCAGTTAGAAAAAATAAAGACCGAAATATACTTGTTATTTTTACTACCCGACAAATTTGGGTACCCAATAATTTGTGTTCGGGTTCGGTCATGACCGAACAGTGTGGCCGACGTTGTCAACGCAAAACTTAGATATTATTTAGTAAAAGGTTGGCAATCATTGCATATATTATTATCAATTGGCACGAATAAATGTTCAATAATCGAAACAAAATGTAACAACGCTAGAGAAGTTTATGAACATTCAACAATATCACATATCACGCATATCACAAAATCTAAAGATTGGGACAGTCTTACGTAAAATTCGGCCAGTTCGGTCTATTCGGTTACTCAGAACAAAATGACAAAATTTACCAAACTTAATTCGATCTATAAAATTTTCTACCCAATATTTTATCGGTCATTTCGATCTCGATCTTTTCGGGTTCGGTCTCGGTCTTTTCGGTTTCGGTCTTCGGTCATCAGTTTTTTGCCCACCGTGAGTCCAAGGTAGGAGGCTATGGATAGTTCTATACGCGCGCGTAATATGGGCTATGTGGCAAAGAGTGGACAAATGTAGACCGAGTTACAAGTAGCTCTTTATTTTCAAAAATTCGAAATCATATTTTTAATTTTTAAAAATTCTGAAAAGAAATCCTGGATGTAGCCAATGATGAAATCTACAAACATGCAAAATCTCAAAGTGAAATTTTTAGTATTTTTGGCTACACAAAAATGACAAATATGTGGATCTGATAATAGTGAATAGTGTAGATTTCAAAACTACAAAACCTGTCAGATTTTGTCATTTTTATGTAGTCTATAATACAAAGAATTTTGCATTGAGATTTTGCACTAGATTTTATCATTCTCTACATCCAGAATTTTTTTCAGTTTCTTTTTGAAACTTAAAACTATAATTTCTGAATTTTAAAAATAAAGTGCTACATGTAGCTCAGTCTTCGTTTGCAGTTTTCGCTGTGTGGCGACGCTAAAGAAAATAAATAATAGCCATACAATAATATAGGAGCCAAAACACCACCTCCAGCCAGAATTGGCATATGTTGACATTTCCGTTTCAACAAACTAAAACAGTTTTTTCACGAAGGTAAATTCATCTTATATTCATATTCAAAATGCATATACATCGTGGCTTTGGTTCAGTTATCTTAAAGGACTTACGAGTTTTGATGGAATCTACATAAGAGTAGAAAATTCTCTGTAACTATATATATACCATTAATTCTTCACGTGCAAATTTGATAGGTCAATATGGTCAGTCATCCATGTAACGATTTGTAATTTTGCACATGACACGCATTCAGACTTGTTACTTTGTTACAGCATGAAGCTTTTGTTTGAACTTTTTCAAACTTCTTTAAATGCTTATGGATAGTTAATGGATTGTTAGTTTCACAGAAAATGATGTTCCAACAGAACTGACTAATCAATTGCTAAATCTAGTTGCTGATCATAAATAAGCTAATACATCGTGCTGAATTGGTAAACCTAGTTTACATTCCAGGCATCTCACCCTTGTGCAATTGCAAAGAATGATGTACTTCCTCTGTCCAACAAAGGATGTCTCAACTTCATCTAAATTTGAATGTATCTAGACATGATTTGGTGTATAGATATATTCAAAGTTAGATAAAGTTAAGACATCTTTTGTTAGACGGAGGGAGTAATACTCATTAATTCCTGGAAGGGCTGTAGATCTTGCCACTGATTCACAAGCTACCCTAAAATATCCTGGATCTCCCAGATTACTAGCGCTAAGCTGCTACGGATCTGTGTTTTATTTGGTTGCCATTTCCCCTTCACATGATAGAAAACTATCCATGGCTGAGAAATGTGGCCATGTCTTCATGCTTTCCTCATCCTTCTTGCTCTCCTGCCAAACGTAGAAAACTTAAATACCTTTTCTACTGAAATGCGCAGAAATTGGCATATTTCAAGTAACAGTAGTCATGCTTGACACATGTCAGGGTGTTGCTTCTGTGATGCAGATATAACCAAATAGACAGGGCATTCAGTTCAATTCAATTGGCAAGATTAAATTATGATATGTATAAAAAATAGAGCTTTGAGTTGATGTCATATCTCATGGGTTGGTGTACCCACCTCGTATTTCTGAACCAACGATGTCCACAGAGATTTGCACTGCGCCGGTGTACGAGTTATCCCCTGTTGCAACATGTTACCAGATATCTCTTCCCATAGGACCATTCTTCCTTTCACGGATTGGAATTTTTCATTCATTTCACCACGCAGCTGTATTAAGCTTTTGATTTCCTCAGGCTTCCACTTGTTCTTTCTTGAAAGTTTAGCTGGAGCAGGAGCTGAGGTGCTGGAATCCTTATCAACTATGCTGATCTTCCCGAGCTTTGGCTTGTTCCCTTGAGCTGAAGCATTGACAATTCTTGCAATTTTTACAGCTGTAGGAGATTTGAATGACTCCCAAAATTGATCCAGTGCTTTAGGCTTATGTAAATCTGAAGAGAAGAATGATTCACCATTGGAGCTAGTGGTTGCATCGTCGGGTGTTGTTCTCGTGACATCAGGGACACTCTCTGAGTAACAAAGTAATGACAGCACATCAAAATGCATAGAATCAATCCACAAACCACATGACATACTGAAAACTGAACTAACAAATAGTGTCTAAAATTTCAGAGATACACATTTTCAAAGGTAACATTTAAGATGCTTGTTGCTAATCATACCTTCAGCCTCACGCTCTGGGTTCTCTGGTCGTGTTGTATCACCGTCTTCAAGAGTGCTACCTGGACTACTGTTCATATGCCTATTACCTGAGTAAGGCCCAGACTTCCCGGATGATTTATTTATCACCTCTTCTGTGAAACCTACTGTGGTGTTCTCCGAAGCAACTACAATGACGTCAGGCCTCTTTCCACTGTACTTCCTTACCATTTTCCTCAAGATTTCAGATACCATCCGCTCCATGTGACTAAGTGGGCAATTCAAAGGACAACTTGATAATGCAGCATGTGCAGCCTTGTAAAGTCCATCGAGTAGTCTCCCATTATCAAGCCATAGACATCGTGTTGTTATTTTAAATTTCCCTTTCAAGCCTGACTGTGGTGAATCAAGTTCTTTCTGAGGTCGGAAGATCTCCATGCTGCAAGTAACAAATGATATGTTAAGCAGTTTAGGCATACTTATAAGTTACAACAAACACTACATATAATGGCGAAGTCTCGAAAAAAATGAAAAGGTTCCCTGATTAGAGACCAAAAAGGATACTTATGCTGAAGACTGTTAGAAATTACCTGACAAAAATAATGCCATCTGACGCAATCCTGAATCTCTCATCGATGCAGAGATCAGTCGACGTTCCAAAAGCTTTATCACCATCACTATACATCAGCTACAATATCAAGTGCATCATGTTAAATTTCACAGCTGTTAGAGACAACAAAGATATCTTAGGAAATAAATGGTTCACCTTAAATTCCTGCTTCCCTAATGAAACAAACCCATTGGACAAAACCTTTCTGTTTCTTAGATGAGACACACCGAGCATCTCTCCATTTTTAATTACCTGCAACCAAAGTAAGCAATCTAAGATATCCTACCAAATGCTCCAACCAAATGCATTATGGCAATGCTAACAAAAAAATAGCATCCCGACCAGAGAATGGGAATATTTATATTAATCAAAAACAAGTTCCTTTGTGGATAGTTTTAGTGCTAGCCTGGAGCGCACTGCATTTCTAAGCTAGAAAGAGTAAGAAAACACAGCTATGATTAGTGTATGTTCTATTAAATAATAAGTAGACTTGTCTTGGTTCGTACAATTAATTTCTGATTATAATGGGTCCTTAGAAAGTGTTGACTACAAAAATACTAGACTTAGAACCTTGAATGTGTTGTCTCCTTTAGCATATACACCCATAGCACTAAGATACCTTTAAGTGCTAAACAATGGAAAATAGATTCCTTACAGTAGTGTGCCTTATGCCAGTTGACCTTCCAAGCAATTCATGTTCTTTGAGAAACAGGAGTTCCCCATGAACAGGCAAGAAATGCTGCGGTTTAACAATCTGTAGGACTTCTTCCTGGAAAAAATAAATTAAAGGCATGTCACCTCATCTTATCTCAAGTTAAACCCACAATTCAGAATAACATTCAACAGGGAGACCAACACCTAATTCTATTGCAACATACTCCCTACATTTCACAATGCACGACGTTTTGATATGGACACAATCTCCAACATGCACCTTTGACCGTTGTTTTTATATGTATATGTTACTAAAAATTATGAAAACGATATTGAACTACTCCCTCCGTTCCTAGATATAAGCTATATAGTTTTTTGAGAAAAAGTCCAAAACATAAGGTGTATTGCATTGCGCCAATTATATGTACAATATTTTTAGAAATTTGATTACGGTTTCTTATCTTATGCAAAGTTTCTATTAGCTCATGTTAATTGCCTAGGGTTAATCCCCTCCAAACATGATGTAATTTTTCCGAAATTTGCATTCTTTAATTTCCGTGCCAGAAACTATATGGCTTATAATTAGGAACGGAGGGGGTATTTTTTATGAAAGATAGAGAAGTTTGAGAAGATAGAGATTTTTTTGTTAATTCGCTGTCAAAGATAGAGAAGTTTGACTGCATGATTTAAAGAAAGCAGTGTAATTTGGAACGGAGGTGCCAATAAAATAAGTTGCCAGGACACAAAATCATATCAAAGAACAGAAATCAACACAGGAGAAGGAAAAAAATACCAGTTCATCATGATAGGCATGCCCAGAGGTGTGGAGGCCAGCATCTTTACCCATAATGATTTTGGGGCCAAGGTCGGTAAGACGATTCATCATTTTCATTACCCGAGATTCATTTCCAGGAATAACCTGTAATAGAAGTACATACATGATGTTATCTGGCAATGCTAAATTGCTAATGCTCAAAGGAGAAACCAGGCTATCCAGTCATAAATACTAAAACAAAGGTAGTTATCACCAAATGATTTTCACGAACACATTAGGCACCACTCAACGGATAGTTGTTAAAAGCATTTTATGTTTTATTATTAAGTTTCCACACATGGTGACTTTCTGAGTTTGAAGTTTGACTGTTAATGTGTTGTGGTTTTCTTGCTACACAAGTATAATTGCTTCAGAATACAAACCAATGTTATCAAGTTTGTGTAACACAACCCACATATTATTGGATTAACTAGTCAATAGCCAAAGCTTGAGCTTGGACAATCGAACGACATCCTGTATCTCCTATCTCCAACCAGAGAGTTCCAATTTTTTTCAGAAAATAAGAAACTATTGTTTAAAATAGGTGACAGCCTCAAGAATGTACACCGATGTGCCAGGTTGAACAAGCGTGGATAGCAAACATACGACTATCCCATCTGACTAATCTCAAAGGTTCTTTGAATAAGTCAACAGATACAAACTATAGCAAGGAGATAATTCTACATGAGTGATACCTTAGCTGAATACAGAAGGACGTCCTCTTTGGATAGTTTAAGAGCGTGACTCCCACCAAAAGATGCAAGATTCAGAGCCGCACGTGGCTCTGCCTGTACAAATTTGATACAGAGATGCAAGAATTATAAGAAGGTGAATGAGCAACTGATACTGAAGATCATTAGCTTGTAAGTCTTACTTGTGAACCTGTAGTAACAACTAAAAGATTTTTAGGGTCATAGGCATCCATGTCCTCTGCCTTAACCTGCAGAACAATTCTGAAATCAGGAAGACTATTTTGTGCCATCATCCCACATGATATCAAATTATCAACAGATTGTACAATAAGGGGAACATCATCTAGTAAATCCATACATTTATGTAGTAAAGGGAAACCATCATGAAGAAGAAAAACAACTCAACCGTAAAGCCAGTGCATTGTGCATAATCATTAAGATGCCTAAGCAACATTATGAAAACATAGAGAGAATATATTTATTTACTGTCTGAGGGGAGCTGAAATTTAGCTCGCGTGTACCTATGCCCTCTATCACAGCCATGTATGATCATCGTGATAGGTGCACTGGACAGTAAGCATTTAATTTGTTTATCTAGCTTTGACTTCAGCTACCTAAGCAGTACAAGGAATAGGCACTACTTCTATACCTGCAACACGCCATGAGTTGTTGCTAGGTTTTCCATTTCAGTTTGTATGCAAACTTAGCAAAAAAAAAACAGTACACATGATTTAGCAAAAAAAAACAGCACACATGATTTAGTAAATGGATTTTTTGTTCTAGAAAAGTAAATGTATGTACACGTTTGACTAACAGCTTCATTATAATAACTCATTTTGGTTTTATGAAAATAGTATTGTTAGGTTTATCATAAAAGTATTCTATGTGATGACACTTCCATACCATTACATATATGTATTAATACAAACTAGAAAAGTCAAAAATTGATGATCCACATACACTTTAATGATATTAAGTATTTTGAAATAGAGATTGTACAATACATGAAAAGCTATTGTGTCAAAAGCTTTATTTTAACAAGGATGGAAATATAGAAAGAACATTCCCACCAATTGATGTAGCAAAAATTGCGAAATATGAAAGTATTCTATTAAGTTGCTGTATACCAAGGTTGAAGGATCTAGTGGTGCCTTTCCATCCCTGAAAGCAGCCTCAAGGTATGTCCTGAGCGACATCCCCACAAATACCTGGTCCAGTTTATCAACACAACAAACTAGTAAGAAATACAAAAATGATGCCAATTGAACAGGGAGTGGCGTAGTTTGTTGAACCAAGACTCAAAGATTACCAGCCTTCGACCCGTTAAGTCTGCAGCAGCTTTGATGCTCCCGATGCGATGTATATTTGAAGCAAATTGTGTTGTAATTACTCTTCCTTTTGCTTCTGAAATATGACGCAGCAACGAACTAGCGACAACAGATTCACTGGTGGATCTTCCAGGGGATAGAATATTTGTTGAGTCGCTCATCATCTTGAGAAACAAATAAAAATAAGTAACATACAATTAGGCACTTAGGCTGTGAAGAGCTTCACATACTAGTAAATAGGTGCGATCTGGGTCAAAAAAAAATCTTTAGTTTGTTTCTTATATTTACATTTAAGGATAGCAAATGTTTAGCTGCATAGATGTACCTCCACATGTTATAGGTGAAATCTATTTTCAACAACCTAAAGGATTAAAAAGAAACTAGAAAATATGCTAGTTAATATCATGGATAAACTTACCAGAGTAACACCTTCTTTAGAGAGCTCCTCCAATGCTTGCCGGTCAAATATTTTTCCATCCACTGGTGATTCATCAATCTTCAGTTGAAAATAGGTTAACCAAAAGCGCCTAATTAAATAACATAGAGTGTACAACCATTGCTGATATAACTTACTTTCCAGTCACCAGTATGGAAAATTGTGCCATCACCGCAGCGAAGCACTAACCCACAGCAATCTGGAATTGAGTGAGTTACACGGATAGGTTCCACTTCAAATGGTCCAGCCTGAAATCTATTTCTAACTCTAAAACTCTTTAGCCTGGATGAGAGGAAAATCCCAAACTCCTTCAAACGCTTTTTTATGAGCTGCCCATATATGAATTAAGTCGTGTCATAACTTTTGAAGATTTGAAAGCAAATATACGAGTAATACTACATTCAGCAATGGAACATGCAAGTGGCGATAAAAAAATCGAGTTTACCTCCATAGTGAAAGATGATGCATAAATGGGTGTGCTCGAATCCAGTGCTGGGATAACCTATCACCAGCAAAGATGAAGGAAAGATGAGCATATTATAGTTTCAACTTTCAAAGATGGAATACAACAGGAAGCTGAGAAAAAGATCAGATATATGATACATATGAAGAGCTAACCACATGCCAAACATTGACATAGTCGTGCATAATATAGGTGTCTTGGACAAACCTTGCCAAAAGAAAGACTTAAGGTATTCACTAAATAAAATTACATGACTTCTGGTCCAATTTATACATTTAAAGCTGAGATAAAACAAAATCGAGCTATGCCTTATGTGTACAGGGGAGAGGGTGCTGTACAACTAAACGAGCTACCTTTGAAGTTTGACCATTACTTAAGTAGATCAAATCATGATCCCAAAAGTACATGCTACGTGTTACAACAACAATCAAACTGTACAGAAAAGGTTCTGGTAACTTATCAGCAGCACATATGAGTTACATTGTGCTACCTGAAATGATTTGTGCCTCATAAAGTGGTACAGGACTGTTAGTTTGCATATCATCCAATTAAGTGAGCAACAGATAGCCAAGCAAGAATGATGAATGGTGTCTGAGAGTAACAGAAGAATTATTTACCCAAGGCAACGCACCGATGTGATCTTCATGGCCATGTGTTATAATAACTGCTTCGATTTTGTGGCTCCATTTCTTGATGAATGTTGTGTCAGGGATAATCTTCTGCACACCAAACTCGTCGTAGCTGATAAAATTTCAAACAAAAGTCACTTAAGCAAAAGTTCAGCATGTGTGAACAGGAAAAGATTGAAAATGAAAGTTTAACTCCTAGCCGCTGCATGAACTAAGGACGCACAGTCAGTGAATAGGAAAATTATACAAGAACTTTATACTAATTAATCTACATGGAGAAATTAAATCCTTATGCAGAAGTGTGATTTACAAGAGAGATAGTTTTTTTTTATCGGAGACGTCGCTTGAATATATAACTTTGTAAAAATGTGGTACTCGGAAAATGTATATAAGGCATAGGCAAACAAAAAAAATAGTAGGTGGAAAACAAATTTTGATTATAGCAAGCTACAGCAATGAATGAAACACATACTCTGGGAACATAACCCCAGCATCAATCAGGATATAACGGTCGTAGTTCCCGACGAGCATGCAATTCATTCCGATTTCCCCAAGGCCGCCGATTGGGAGGACCCGGAGAGGCGGACCATCCAGGCCTTCGTAGAACTGCTCCATCTTTCGTTTGACTGAATCCTCCATGCTCTTGGTGGCACCCTCGGTTCTCCTAAACCTTCTACGGGGTATTCTAGATTCATGGGATCCTGCACAAGAACGAAGGAAACGCACATTGGTAGGCCAATCTGGGGTGAGAGGAAGACCAAACTTCGCCGACAGAGGGATGGGGGTTCAGAAACTTGAGACTGTTTACCTCTTCCGGATGGAGGAGCAGTTGCGACCGCGCAGCATGAGATGGAAGTGGACGCGGAGGTGGAGACGGAGGCGGAACGGCGGCGAGCCAGGCCGCAGGGGCATAGAGACGAGAGGGAGGCGAGCGCGACCATGGCAGCGGCGGCGGCGGCGCAGAGGAGAGTGGAGGCCGCGAGCGAGCGGAAGGAGGGAACCAAGGGGATAACGGAGGAGCCACTGGTGGGCTTTGTATTTTCTGATTTTCACGAGAAGAGATTTTTTATTTTTTTATAGTTCCGTAGTGGAATGGCAAATTACCAGGGGAAAATATCTCATCCACCTTTTTGTACAGACTTTTGTTAAATCTGCTCTTTAATTTCAAGGAAATAAAGATATTTGTCGTGAAAATATGTCCATCTCCGATGTTCCATAGATTCCTTGAGAATATACTTGAAAGTTTTCCAAGACTTCGAAACTATCACATCCATCGATAGAGGGGCGAATCTAGCGGAATGGTGTAACGGTGTCACCTGACTTCTGTTGTGAAGTGTATATGTGGATTGCCTACCCCTTTCCATCAGTTCGGACTTTTGGTTCAAGTGGCTAGTGCATGAAGCTTAACATGGTATCAGAGCCCCAGGTCTCGAGTTCAAATTCTGGCTTTCACATGGTTTTCGCAATTAAGCCTAAAAATTGCTGTTGCCCCCCTCTTTAGCCACCGCTGATGCCCTGTTTCGGTGTGCTCTTCTTCTTTCACGTGTTGACTTTCTCTTCTCCCGTCACACGCGAGTGGGGGTGTTGTGAAATGTATATGTGGATTGCCTAGCCCTTTCCATGAGTTCGGACTTTTGGTTCAAGTGGCTAATGCATGAAGCTTAACATGGTATCAGAGCCCCAGTTCTCGAGTTTAAATCCTGGCTTTCACAATTTATTCTAAAAAATCTTGAGTTCAAATCCTGGCTTTCACATGGTTTTCGCAATTAAGCCTAAAAATTGTTGTTGCCCCCCTCTTTAGCCACCGCTGATGCCCTGTTTCGGTGTGCTCTTCTTCTTTCACGTGTTGACTTTCTCTTCTCCCGTCACACGCGAGTGGGGGTGTTGTGAAGTGTATATGTGGATTGCCTAGCCCTTTCCATCAGTTCGGACTTTTGGTTCAAGTGGCTAGTGCATGAAGTTTAACAACTTCAATGGTGATCTTCTAGATATGAACTCTACTAGATGGTGAATTAGCAAAGGATTAGTCAAAACTCAATGATGTTAGGTTAACCCAAAACTTACACTACAGATTCGCCCCTTCATCAATACTGGCATCAATCTATGTATGCAAAGTTGTAAGGACAGTTGGTTACGGGTTCTAATAAAGCATGTCACTCGATGCTATAAGAAGAAACTTAGCACCCAATATAAGAAAAAAAGGTCATATTGCCGTTTATGATGTTGAGGAGTACTAAAATACCTTGCCCTAGCGTCGCCTACTTTATTTTTTTTTTGTTGCTTTCATGCCAAAGGGAGGAGTAGTTCTATTAGGTGGCCTTGTTGTTGCTCTCGATATGTGAAGCTACACACCCCAATATTTCATTGTGTTGGTCATATTGGCTTGTTCTCCAAGTTGCTATTTTTTGTGTGTGATGTGTGTTTATTTAAGTCCTCCATTTTTACCATGTAAACTAACTTGTTTGTATAATTTGTATATCTTTGTTGAATCCGTGT
This sequence comes from Lolium perenne, assembly GCF_019359855.2. Lineage (NCBI taxonomy): Eukaryota > Viridiplantae > Streptophyta > Magnoliopsida > Poales > Poaceae > Lolium > Lolium perenne. Next base: position 128,315,079 of record NC_067249.2, on the reverse strand, counting down.
GATATGTGTTATTGTATTATCATGAGTCTATGTTAAAGGTAATCTTCATATGTTCTTATCTCTTTGCACTATCTCTCGGTGGCAATTCTATCACATGTTTCATATTAGTCTTCATGTTTACACACATGCTCCCTTATGTGAAGTTTATCAATCATTTCCACAAGGCCCTTGTCGACCGACACATTCGACACCGATACCTAGAACTCAACAATGGCTATGAATCAAGAACTTGTGAGAGGATCTACGAATTCCCAACGCAAACCAAGGGTTGTCTGAATTCATCACACAACGAGTCCTACAATCACCACACAACACAAATCATTGCAACATCTTACACATCATACAATACACGATACATATGAAAATTGATGACCCACAAGTATAGGGGGTGTATCGTAGTATCTTCGATAAGTAAGAATATCGATCCCAACGAGGAGCAGAAGGTGTTGACAAGTAGTTTCGATGAAGGATTCACTGTAAATGCTCACAGACAAGTATTCAGGGGGTTTTGATGTAACAGTTGAATAAAGTACGAGTAAGTAAAGTGCGAGAGTAATAATTGCAGCGAGTGGCCCAATCCTTTTTAGCACAAAGGACAAGCCGGTTTGTTTACTTATAATGACCAAACGTTCTCGAGGACACACGGGATTTTAGTCTAGTGCTTTCGCTACATACGGCTAAATAATCTTCATTGTTGTGATAAGTGTTGTGTGGGTGAACCTATGCTAATGTACCGCCCTTCCTAGGACTAATACATACTTGTGATTATACCCCTTGCAAGCATCCGCAACTACAAGAAAGTAATTAAGAATTAAATCTAACCACAGCCTTAAACTCTGAGATCCTGCGATCCCTCCTGCATCGATATACCAACGGGGGTTTAGGTTTCTGTCACTCCGGCAACCCCGCAATTGGCAAACGAGTACAAGATGCATTCCCCTAGGCCCATAAATGGTGAAGTGTCATGTAGTCGATGTTCACATGACACCACTAGAAGAATAACACCACAACTTAAATATCACACCATTGAATATTACTCAACCATAGTTCACTACTAACATTTAGACTTCACCCATGTCCTCAAGAACTAAACGAACTACTCACAAGACATCATACGGAACATGATCAGAGGTGATATGATGATGAATAACAATCTGAACATAAACTTGGTTCAATGGTTTCACTCAATAGCATCAACAACAAGTAGGAATCGATACCGGGAGAGTTTCCCCTATCAAACAATCAAGATCAAACCCAAATTGCTACGGCGGTGACGGTGTCCAGCGGTGATGACGGCGGTGATGATGGTGGAGATGATGATGATGGTGATGGCGATGATGTCCAGCTCGATGACGGTGACGATGGCGTCGATTTCCCCCTCCGGAGGGAATTTCCCGGCGGATTCTCGCCCGCCGGAGAGCTCTTTCTCTCTGGTGTTCTCCGCCCCGCGAGGCGGGCTGTAACTCTTCGCGAGGTACCCCCGTGGCTTAGGTCTTCGGGACGAAGGGTTTGGCGAAGAAAAGGAGGCGAAAAGGGTCGTGGGCCCCCAGGACCATAGGCCGGCGCGGCCGGGGCACAGGCGCGCCGCCCTAGGGTGTGGGCCCACCCCGGCTGCTCCTGGCTCCTCCTTCGGCTTCCTTCGTCATCTTGAAAAATAGGATTTTTGGTATAATTTCCTTCCGAGTTGATCTTCCGAAATATTGCGTTCGACGGTGCTTTTTCCAGCAGAATCCACGGCTCCCGGTGTTCGATCCTCCAATCATGATGAAACATGCAAAATAGATGAAATAACATAAGTATTGTGTCCCAATATGAAAAATATCAATGAATAACAGAAATTATGATATAAAATAGTGATGCAAATTGGACGTATCAACTCCCCCAAGCTTAGACTTCGCTTGTCCCCAAGCGAAATCGAGCTCGATAGACATGACCACATGTTTATGGAGTGAAGAGTCGATGAATAAAATACGGACAAGAAGCATCATATTCATTCACACAGGACATTATAGTAAACAATCTCTTATAACTCATATTGAAACAAGTATAAGGTAATCACAAGTAAAGGTGCATAAGAAATCATAATTGGTGATGGCAAACTTCGTTCTTGGTCAGAGAACAATTAACAGATTATATTTATCTCATTGAGCAGCGCTCTCATGTTAGAGTTTATAAGGCACAACTTGCATACTCAATCGTAATGGTCTACTCATAATCATTGATAACTTGCAAAGCTATATTCATTCAAATAAAACTTGTACTAAACAAAGAAGAATAAAAGACATGATGTAGCAAATCACAATATAATGGTTTGATCACAACTACTCAAATGCTTGCTTGAGATGGAGGGAAATATGTTTACTTGACTCAACATAAAGTAAAAGACAGGCCCTTCGCGAGAGGAAGCAGGGATTAAATCATGTGCTAGAGCTTTTTCAATTTTTGCAATCATATAAAGAGAATAAAAGTAACATTTTGAGAGGTGTTTGTTGTTGTCAACGATCGTAGCGGGTACTCTAACCCCCTTGCCAGACAACCTCCTAAGAGCGGCTCCCATATTATTTTCATTTTGTGTGGCACTCCTTCCAACCTTTCTTTCACAAACCATGGCTAACCGAATCCTCGGGTGCCTGCCAACAATCTCATACCATGAAGGAGTGCCTTTTTATTTTAGCTTTATTATGATGATGACACTCCCCCCAACCTTTGCTTACACAAGCCATGGCTAACCGAATCCTTCGGGTGCCGTCCATCAATCACATACCATGGAGGAGTGTCTATTTAGTCTAATTAATTTGGGACTGGGAATCCCATTGCCAGCTCTTTTTGCAAAATTATTGGATAAGCGGATGAAGCCACTAGTCCATTGGTGGAAGTTGCCCAACAAGATTGAAAGATAAAACACCACATACTTCCTCATGAGCTATGAAACATTAACACAAATAAGAGATACTAAGTTTTGAATTGTTTAAAGGTAGCACATGAAGTATTTACTTGGAATGGCAGAAAATACCATGTAGTAGGTAGGTATGGTGGACACAAATGACATAGGTTTGAGTTAAGGTTTGGATGCACGAGAAGTAATCCCTCTCGGTCTGGTCTTTGGCTAGCAAGGTTAATTAGCAAGCATAAGAGTCGAGGGAAACAAACAAACATACATATGATAGAAACAATCATGCATCTTCCTTGTAAGCACAAACAATTTTAACTTCAGAATAGTAAGCTATGAGCTAACAAGAAAGACAATGAAACATCTACATGTATTTCTCTTTTCTATTTAAACCTCAAAGTGTTGTTGCTATTGACCAATGCTAAGTTTGCCAAAACCAAATAGATTTATTCAATGCTCCCAAAGTGATACCAATACTAACAACAAGGTAAATCATATGATAGAGATTGCAAACTAGAATAAGATGTGCAATATGTAAATGATAAGACTTCTCATTAATATTCCATAACGATAACTCACACCAAGGGATACATAGATAACCAACTAAAGGAGAGATACTTCCAAACGCAACCCATCTTATATGATAACTTCCCTACTCATGATATGACACTACTTGACAATAAAAGTAAAAGGTAGTGATAATGTGATACCGCGGCACTCCCCCAAGCTTGGAACAAACCAAGGGGATGCCAATACCGATGATGAATTACTCCTGCGGCGATGGTGGTGATGAATTCCCGTCATCAAACTTCCAAGGAAGAAGCTCTCCATCAAGAAACGACATCTTGGTCTCGGGGATCCTGAAACTAGCAGCACGGCTTATGTATTTAAACCTGTTTTCATACTCACAGTTCGATTACGAAAATCATAGAGTCGTGCTTGGAGCTTGTTGGTGGTGTCGTGAAGTGAGAGGATGTCGCTCCAAAGCTTTGCAGTTTCCTTCTCATGTTCAGCAATGAGTTCAGACACAATCCTGTGGAAGATATCCACCTCACGCTCAGCCATCTTCTTGTACTTGAAAACCTCTTGTTCTAGCTTCTCCATCCTGTCTTCCAGGCTTCCTTCTCCTTTAGGACCCTGGACATCCTTGACTTGCAGTTCTCCTTCAACGAGCCGCACCACCATGGGGTGCATCCTCGGCTCCTCCATGTACAACTTGCCAACATCCTTGCCGGAGTCTGTCCTTCGGAGTTTCCGACGAACACATGATGGCTCTAGATCCGAAGCAAATCTGGCGAAACAACTCGAAACAAAACACGTCGAAAACACGATATACGGACCTCCGGGGTCGGGGATTATATAGCAAAAATTTTCGCGACAAACGGAAAGTACCGGATCGAACCGAGTCGGAAAGGGGCGACGAGGCGGCCAAACCATAGGCCGGCGCGGGCCCGGGTCAGGCCGCGCCGCCTATGGTGGCACCCCCTCGTGCGTCCTTTCCACTCCGTTTCGAACTCGTAATTTCTCATATTTTCCAAAAACAGCAAAAATATAGTTCGGAAAGTAAATTGCGTACTTTTCATTACCGATCTTGTTACCTATTCGAAGTCGAGTTACGTGATTTGTCAATTTGCCCTTTGATGTAGGCCTCCGGTGTTTCCACTTGAATAATATCAACATCAACATTATAAGAATCACCCGAGATATAATGCTTGAGTCTTTGTCCATTCACCACTTGCGTAGCATTGCCTTGGAGAGAGCTAATTTTGATTGCTCCTGAACGATACACCTCCTCGACAACATATGGTCCTTCCCATTTCGAGAGTAATTTCCACCTGCAAAGAATGCGAGGCAGAGACCGATACAATAGGACTTTATCCCCAATATTAAATTCTCTTTTGATAATCCTCCTATCATGCCATTTTTTAACTTTCTCTTTAAAGAGTTTAGCATTTTCATATGCTTCACTTCTCCATTCATCTAGAGAACTCAATTGCAACAACCTCTTATCACCGGCAAGTTTAGGATCTTTATTTAATTCTCTAACAGCCCAATAAGCTTTGTGCTCTAGTTCTAGAGGTAAATGACAAGCTTTCCCATAAACCATTTTATAAGGTGACATTCCCATGGGATTTTTATACGCAGTTCTATAAGCCCAAAGTGCATCCTTCAATTTACTAGCCCAATTCTTTCTAGTTTTATTAACGGTCTTTCCCAAAATAGATTTAATCTCTCTATTTGATAATTCTACTTGACCACTAGTTTGAGGATGATAAGCGAAGCAATTCTATGATTAATACCATACTTAGCAAGAGTTTTTCTAAAACCTCCATGAATAAAATGAGAACCTCCATCGGTCATAATATATCTAGGTACTCCAAATCTAGGAAAAATAATATCTAAGAGCATTCTTAAAGAGGTCTCACCATCGGCACTTTTTGTAGGTATAGCTTCCACCCATTTAGTAACATAATCAACAGCAACAAGTATATGAGTGTTACCTTCCGAAGACGGAAAAGGTCCCATGAAGTCAAATCCCCAACAATCAAACGGTTCAATAACAAGAGTATAATTCATAGGCATTTCATTGCGTCTGGAGATATTACCAACCCTTTGGCATTCATCACAAGATAAAATAAACTTTCTCGCATCCTTGAAGAGAGTTGGCCAATAAAAACCTGATTGTAAAACCTTTTGCGCAGTTCTTTCTCCAGCGTGATGTCCTCCATAAGCACTACCATGACATTTACTCAATATTTCTTGTTGTTCATACTCAGGAACACATCTTCGCATAATACCATCCACTCCTTCTTTATATAAGTGTGGGTCATCCCAGAAATAATGCCTCAAGTCATAAAAGAATTTCCTCCTTTCTTTGAGCTGAAAAGGTTGGAGGCAAGTACTTGGAAACAATAAAGTTAGCATAATCGGCATACCAAGGACCTGTCTCGCGAGCTCACCTTTATTACAGCCAATTGTTCATTTGGAAAACTATCATTAACTTGAGAAGCAGGATCATAAGCAATATTTTCCAATCTAGACAAATTATCAGCAACAGGATTATCAGCACCTTTCCTATCTACAATATGTAAATCGAATTCTTGCAAAAGAAGTACCCATCTAATAAGCCTCGGCTTAGCATCTTTCTTTGTCATTAGGTATCTAATTGCAGCATGATCAGTATGAATAGTAACTTTTGAATCAACAATATAAGATCTAAATTTATCACAAGCAAAGACTACAGCTAATAATTCTTTTTCAATTGTAGCATAATTTCTTTGAGCAGCATCAAGAGTTTTACTAGCATAATGAATAACATTCAGTTTTTTATCTACTCATTTGTCCAAGAACAGCGCCTACAAAGAAAATCACTAGCATCACACATAATTTCAAAGGGTAAGTTCCAATCAGGGTTCAACTATAGGAGCGATTGTTAAGGCTTTCTTAAGAGTTTCAAAAGCTTCCTTACAATCATCATCAAAAACAAATGGTACATCTTTTTGAAGAAGATTAGTAAGAGGCTTTGAAATCTTGGAGAAATCTTTAATAAATCTCCTATAAAACCCAGCATGACCAAGAACACTACGAATACCTTTAACATCCCTCGGATAGGGCATCTTCTCAATTGCTTCAACTTTAGCTCTATCAACTTCAATACCTCTCTCAGAAATTTTATGTCCCAATACAATTCCTTCATTAACCATAAAGTGGCATTTCTCCCAATTAAGAACAAGGTTAGTTTCTTCACATCTCTGCAAAACTTTATCAAGGTTTCGCAAGCAACTATCAAAAGAATTCCCATAGACGGAAAAATCATCCATGAATACCTCTACAATACTTTAACAAAAACCATGAAAAATAAGCAGACATGCATCTTTGAAAAGTAGCAGGAGCATTACATAAACCAAAAGGCATGCGTCTATAAGCATAAGTTCCATAAGGACAAGTAAAGGTGGTTTTCTCTTGATCTTTAGCTTTAACAACAATTTGTGAAAACCCGAATAACCATCAAGAAAGCAAAAATGAGTATTTTTAGACAATCTTTCTAGCATTTGATCAATAAATGGTAAAGGGTAATGATCTTTCTTAGTAACTTTATTAACTTTTCGAAAATCAATGCACATTCTATACCCTACAACTACTCTTTGAGGAATGAGCTCATCATTATCATTAGGCACAACAGTCATACCTCCTTTCTTGGGAACGCAATGCACAGGACTAACCCATCTACTTTCGGCAATAGGATATATAATACCAGCTTCAAGAAGTCGTAATACCTCATTCCTTACCACTTCCTTCATCTTTGGAATTAGACGACTGAGGTTCAACAACGAGGCTTTGCGTCATCTTCCATATTAATAGCATGTTGGCATATAGACGGAGAAATCCCCTTCAAATCATCGAGAGTGTAGCCAATAGCGCCTCGATGCTTCTTCAATATTTCCAATAACCTTTCTTCCTCAATCTCTGAAAGCTTAGAACTAATAATAACAGGATATGTTTTCTTATCATCAATATGAGCATATTTAAGATTATCAGGTAAAGGCTTTAAATCAAAAACAGGATCTTCCTTTGGTGGTGGTGTTGTACCCAAATCTTCCACCGGTAAATCATGCTTGAGAATAGGTTGGCGAAGAAAAATTTCCTCAAGCTCATCTCTTTCTTTCCTAAAAATTTCGCTCTCGCTATCCTCCAAATGTTCTTGCAAAGGATTATTAGGAACAAGAACAATAGATGCACATTGCTCCATTTTAAAATCATTACTAGGCAAATCAGCTTTATAAGGAGTTTTAGTAAATTTAGAGAAGTTAAACTCATAAGATTCACCAGCGAATTTAGTCAAAATTTTCTCTTTCTTGCAATCTATAATAGCTCCACAAGTATTTAGAAAAGGTCTACCAAAAATAATAGGACAATAATCACTTGCAGAACCAAGTACCAAAAAGTCGGCGGGATATTTAATCTTACCGCATAAAACTTCCACATCTCGAACAATACCAATTGGAGAAATAGTTTCTCTATTAGCCACTGAATAACCACATCAATATCTTCAAGTTCACAAGAATCAATTTCGTGCATAATCTCCGTGTAAAGCTCATACGGAATAGCACTAACACTTGCACCAATATCACATAATCCATAATAACAATGATCACCAATTTTAACAGATAGCATAGAAACACTAGCTTGTTTGGGTTTATTAGGATGTGAGACAATATTAGAAGCATCTTCACAGAAAATAATATGACCATCCTCCACATTTTCAGTCACAAGATCTTTAATTATTGCAACAAGAGTTCAACTTTTATTTGTTCTTCGGGTTCTACAGGTTTCTTTTCACTTTTATGAACCGCACTATTTATAACAGAGTACTCTTTCATTTTAGCAGGGAAAGGAGTTTTTTCAATATAAGCTTCAGGAATAACACGATCAGCAGTTTCAACTACAACGCACTTATTAATAGATGAATCAATTTTATCTTTATACGGTTCATGATACTTATCAAAATTCTTCTTTGGCAATTCATAATGAGAGGCAAAAGCTTTATAAAGATTTACAGCAACTTGAGAATCAAGACCATATATAGCACTCATATTACGAAATTTATCAGTATCCATAAAAGCTTCAATGCATTTATAATCATAAATTATACGATTCTCTATCCTTATCGTTCTCCCAACCTTCGGTATTTTCTTGGATCCGATCAAGAAGGTCCCTTTTAAACTCTTCTTTGTTGCGTGTAAATGATCCGAGAACAAGAAGTATCCAAAGCAAGGTCTTGTCTTGAAAAGAAAGTCTTGCATAGAAATTATCAATAATAACATTACCGGGAAGCTCATGAATGGGGCATTTGAGCATTAAAGACTTCAATCTCCCCAAGCTTGGGCAATACTCTCTCCATCATGAGGCCAAAAATTATATATGCGATTCCGATCCTTATGAATTTCACTTGGAGGATAGAACTTAGAATAAAACCGGGGCACAATATCATTCCATTCAAGAGAATCCCCATTATCCAGTAATTTATACCAATGCGCCGCCTTACCGGACAGCGACAAAGAGAATAGTTTCTTCCTCACTTCATCCATAGCAATACCTGCACATTTGAATAACCCGCATAATTCATACAAAAACAGTAAATGATCACCAGGATGGACAGTTCCATCCCCTTCATAGCGGTTATCCATAACACGTTCAATAATTTTCATAGGTATTTTATATGGTATCACTTCCTCACCTGGCGCCTCATCCACTACCGTTACAGTAGTAGTAGATTTCCCAAATAGAAATTGAAGAGAAGATCTCTCCATAATGACTTATAGCAGCAGGCAGAAATAAAATCAGCACAACAGTAAAGGTTTTCCTTACCAATTCCACTTACCAATAGCGCTTCACTCCCCGACAACGGCGCCGAAAATAGTCTTGATGACCCACAAGTATAGGGGGTGTATCGTAGTATCTTCGATAAGTAAGAATGTCGATCCCAACGAGGAGCAGAAGGTGTTGACAAGCAGTTTCGATGAAGGATTCACTGTAAATGCTCACAGACAAGTATTCAGGGGGTTTTGATGTAACAGTTGAATAAAGTACGAGTAAGTAAAGTGCGAGAGTAATAATTGCAGCGAGTGGCCCAATCCTTTTTAGCACAAAGGACAAGACGGTTTGTTTACTTATAATGACCAAACGTTCTCGAGGACACACGGGATTTTAGTCTAGTGCTTTCGCTACATACGGCTAAATAATCTTCATTGTTGTGATAAGTGTTGTGTGGGTGAACCTATGCTAATGTACCGCCCTTCCTAGGACTAATACATACTTGTGATTATACCCCTTGCAAGCATCCGCAACTACAAGAAAGTAATTAAGAATTAAATCTAACCACAGCCTTAAACTACGAGATCCTGCGATCCCTCCTGCATCGATATACCAACGGGGGTTTAGGTTTGTCACTCCGGCAACCCCGCAATTGGCAAAGCGAGTACAAGATGCATTCCCTAGGCCCATAAATGGTGAAGTGTCATGTAGTCGACGTTCACATGACACCACTAGAAGAATAACACCACAACTTAAATATCACACCATTGAATATTACTCAACCATAGTTCACTACTAACATTTAGACTTCACCCATGTCCTCAAGAACTAAACGAACTACTCACAAGACATCATACGGAACATGATCAGAGGTGATATGATGATGAATAACAATCTGAACATAAACTTGGTTCAATGGTTTCACTCAATAGCATCAACAACAAGTAGGAATCGATACCGGGAGAGTTTCCCCTATCAAACAATCAAGATCAAACCCAAATTGCTACGGCGGTGACGGTGTCCAGCGGTGATGACGGCGGTGATGATGGTGGAGATGATGATGATGGTGATGGCGATGATGTCCAGCTCGATGACGGTGACGATGGCGTCGATTTCCCCCTCCCGGAGGAATTTCCCCGGATTCTGCCCGCCGGAGAGCTCTTTTCTCTCTGGTGTTCTCCGCCCCGCAGAGGCGGCTGTAACTCTTCGCGAGGTACCCCCTGTGGCTTAGGTCTTCGGGACGAAGGGTTTGGCGAAGAAAAGGAGGCGAAAAGGGTCGTGGGCCCCCCAGACCATAGGCCGGCGCGGCCAAGGCCTGGGCCGCGCCGCCCTAGGGTGTGGGCCCACCCTGGCTGCTCCTGGCTCCTCCTTCTGGCTTCCTTCGTCATCTTGAAAAATAGGATTTTTGGTATAATTTCCTTCCAGAGTTGATCTTCCGAAATATTGCGTTCTGACGGTGCTTTTTCCAGCAGAATCCTGGCTCCGGTGTTCGATCCTCCAATAATGATGAAACATGCAAAATAGATGAAATAACATAAGTATTGTGTCCCAATATGAAATATATCAATGAATAACAGCAAATTATGATATAAAATAGTGATGCAAATTGGACGTATCAAAAATCCACTAATCTAGATTACAGGAGGTGAATCTACGTGCGTAGGAAGTAGACAAGGAAAATGGCAGTGCAAAATTTCATCCTACAAGCTCTACATTTCGACCCTACCTACCCTAGATCACCGATTAGCAAGGTACTCTCATGTAAGTCGTAGCCAGATCTGGCAAACCCTACCAATATCTAACCGTAGGCAAGCAAGTTGGAGAGGCATATACTTATAGTCATCGCTGCGAAGGAGAACTCAACGAAGAAGATGAAGTAGCGTTCTCGCCGTTGTCGCCGGCCATAGATCTATGCGCTACTTACATGCTCTAAGACCGGAGCTGGAGCTCGAAAAATGGGCGGAATGGAGGTTTCGAATTAGGCGGTGAGAGTGGAGGGTAGACATAGGGGTGGGTGCTCGACGAGAGGTGACAAAATCCTTCATGCCCCTTTTTCGCTTTTTGCCGCATCACGCGCGAGCTCGCGCCATCTCCGTGATCGACATGCTCGTGGATGCAAAGATGCCCTTTTTCATCGACAGAGCGTGACACGAGGGTGGCTCACTAGAAACAACTAATTCAGCCATTCCTCCCGTGCCTGACCCAATGGTGCTTTGAGAACCGGTCTCTCCACAACGTGGAGGTCTTTCCAGGCATCCAAACAACTTTTCCCCAATATTATCTCCTCATATGTGGGCCAAATGGGTTGCGGCAAACGTTCCCTAGGAGCACCTGGCTTGTAGTCTTGCTAACTTGAAGTTTGTAAATGACCTGAAATTGCTCATGGTTCCCCTTTAATTGTTGACTTCGTGCTCTATTTGCCAATTTACAAGAGACGAGGGCTACATTCTTGGGATCACGTGGGCTCTTTTTTTTCCACGGGCTCTCTAATTAGAATTACTGCCTTCGTCTTTATGCTCTCTGGTTATTTCTATGCTTGTTATTGTCTTGTTTAGTGTTGCTTCTATCTCTGTTGATCTCGTGTATCTTGCTGCTAGAGTAACATTTGACATGTAAGATTATACCGCATAGTTGCATTATAGTGAATCTTTTAATTTTACATTTCCTAAAATCAACAAAAATGTAATAATTTGGTCGTATGTTTACCCATTCTAGTCGGACATCCTTGGTCCTTCCCGACTCATGCCATTTGCCCTAACGAACCCACCGACCACTTTTGAGTCTGTGATGAAAGTGGTGCTTGAACGCACTAGGGGGGAAATTTTCTTTAGTTTTTTGTATGATATTAATTCTCATGTACAACCTAGCGTTGGAGGACATGAGGATCAGTTGTTTGCTAAGCTATTGAAGTGCACATTTGCTCACACTATGTTATAGTATCTAGGGCACATCATGTTGGATCTAGGCTTCACAATAGACCCAACAAAGACTATAGTCATGGTTCAGCCATGACCATCAATATTAAAGCTCTACCGCTTTGTTGGCCTTATATGCTATTATAAAAAGAATGTATGCAACTATGAGGCTATCGCGCAACCTTTGGCACCATTGCTGAAGAAGAATGCATCTGAATGGAGTGATCAAGCCATTGAAGCGTTTGCGCACCTCAAACAAAAAAAGCAATGGCCAACACGCCGATTCTCGCACTCTCATCATTGAAACGACACCTGTGATAACATAATGGAAGCTATGTTGATGTAACACGGTCATTGAGTGGCATTCCTTAGTAAAAGAACTCGAACTAGCACACAAGAAGCTGTCAATTTAGAAGAAGGAATTTCCCGTTCTAATTCTCGTAATTAAGAGGTGGCGTTAGTGCTTACAACTAGATGATTGACTTTTTTCTCGATAGGGGGAACGAAGCCCCAATCCCTACATCAAAGCGATGCATACAATCTTTATTTAAAATTTTAGTCAACAAAAATATGTTAAAAGCATACATCATATAATCTGAAAACCATCACTCAACACCTAGAAACCTGACAATGGGTGAAGTAACATGTCGTCACGGTCTCTGCCGTAAAAACAAAAATAACGCCCCACTAACTAATAGCCAGGGGCACTCCTGAGTCACCCTTTGGCGAAAACATGAGGTCACAACAGGGCTAGCAGACCCTTGGAAGCATCTTATGCCCTTGTTTGAGAAGTGGTCATGACCATCAAACCGCTAGTCCATCTTCAGGGTAAAGATCCATATAGCCCTTGCGAGACCTGTTGATCATGCGTACCACATGTTAAATTAAAATGACCCAGCGTACCACATGTTGGCCGTGCATGACTTGATATCTCCTTCTCCTACCTATGTCATCTCGTGCTGCTTCGGAAATGATGCTCCCAAGAGAGAAACGACACCACAATATCGCCATCGTCTGAAAGATCAGATTCTAGAGTTTTCCGTTGAAAGTTATTGCAAGACGATGCCTTAATCAAGGTAACGGCGTAGAACGCCGCCATCGCCCGCCTAGACCAAAGTCGGCTTGGTTGATTGATTTATCATCAGAATCTATCACCACGGTCTCAACTACCTAGAGGAACAACATCTGCAGTCCGAGATGCAAGGAACGGCCATGACTAACCTGATTGAATTGCAAGCCAAAATCTCAAGATCATCTGTCAAAGGAGAAGAAGATACGTTTGTTGACGCTCTATGCCGCGTTGGACAGTTTCAGTATTCAGGCTCTCTGAATGCAAACCATTGTAGCTGTTGGGCAGGTAGCATTCAATTTATATGCAATTAATCATGTGGCATAACAACGATTATTAGCGCGGCTCGTTCTACTTCTAGTCAGTCTGGACGAACAAACATGAGCTGCAAAACGGCGTGACCGAACAAAAATGGCTCATCTGGATCGGTTTGAGCTCTGCACTGCAAACGAAAATGGTTTTACACTTTCTACTCTTGTGCTGTGAGAGGCTACTCAGAAATTCAGAGCACATAGCAACCTTTGCAAGACTCGTTCCTTTGGCTAGGCCTCAACCCTCAAGTCTAACTTGAAAGCTTCTTCTTCCATCAGTGTGCTGTTTTTCAACGCGCTAAACATAGCTTAACCAAGCCGATGGGTCTGCTTCACCCACTACTAGTTCCAAAAGGAGCATGTAGGGTGTAAACGTTCATGGATAACATTGTGAAGCTGCATGGTTATCTCTGTTCGTCTATTTGAAAAAAATCCCATCTCTGTTCGTGACAAGATTTTCAGCAATGCGTTATGGAATGATCTGTTTTCTAGTATGGATACAAAGCTTTTTTTAGGGAACCGCGTCAGAGGGTGGGGAGCTCCCTCGTTGCGTTATAAGAAAAGAGAAAATAGACCAGTTGTTAAAGGAAATCGGACCAAAAGATCATAGAATACATGGCTAATTAAGAGAAACCGGCGAAAACCACACACACCTGAAGCTGCTGTTCTCGACGGCTTGTTATCCTCAGACTGGCGATTAGCCCATCATGCTTGGAGATATCAGATAAATCGCATTTGGGGCTTAGCAAAAAGTAAAGCAATGCAAATCACCCGCTCGTGGAATTATGATACTCCCTTCGATTCATATTAGTTGATGCTAATATAGATGTATCTAGACACATTTAGTCATAGATATATTTATTTTAACATCAAGTAATATGGATCGAAGATAGTATTATAAAGCTTCTATTATGCTCAATATGACTGATGGAGATGACAACCAGCTGGGAGCAATGTTTAACATACACAGAATTAAGTAAAGAAAACAACGAGGCAAACATGTCCGGCAGTCCCATAACTATTGTCGTAATTAAATTTAAATTTAAAATAAAATCACAACAAGAATTATAAACAGGATATAGGGAAGAAAAGATTAGCACCTGCTCTACCAACCTACTACAGTTGACAACAAAGTAAAACTTGAAGAAAAATCTAGCACTCCTAGCACAGACCAGGCCAACTGCTCTCACCTACACAATAGAGTATGAATTTGTTCTAAAAGAATGTTATCTGTCATCACATGGAGTGTTTGATACACTGCATCTGCACAATCCGCCGTCTCCGGTAGCCGCCACCCCGAATTACCGCGACGGCGCGCGCGGTAAAAGAGGGAGCGAGACGTTTTGTCGCACCGGACGTGAAGAATAAACAAATGGAATCAGCTAAGTGTAGTATAGGGTTTGATTTACAGGTCCGGGAAGTCGGTGAAGAAGCGCATCATCATCCCCGGCGATGGCATGGTGGGCGTGGCCAGCAGCATGCCGGCGCCGGGGCTGGATGCGAAGGGCGCGTCGCGGGCGGCGGCGGAGGGGAGGAAGGGGCTGAGGTCGTTGAGCCAGGCGAGGGAGGCGGCGCTGGTGTCGAACGGCAGCGGCGAGAAGAGCCCCGCCGAGGCCGCGGGCGGGAGCGTGGAGGGCAGGGGCGAGAGGATCCCCGGCCGGCCGGGGCCGAGCACCTCCGCGAGGCCGTCCAGGTCGACCCAGGAGCCGGCGTACGGCGCGGGCCCGGGCGGCAGCGGCCGGACGGAGGTCTCGATGGCGGCGTACCGCGCCGCCGGGGAGAGCCCGGCGGTCGGGGAGAGGAGGAACTCCTGCGGCTGGAACTGCGGCGGGACCTCCTGCGGCTCGATGGAGTTGGCCGCGGCACCCACGCCCGGGCCGGTGAGGCGCTGGACGAGCGCCATGAACTCGCTGGGCTGCGTGTGGATGACCTTGGGCGAGGCGTCGTAGATGATGACCGGCGCGCGGGGCTGCTGCTGCTGCTGTGGTTGTTGGCGGTTGCGAGGTTGTTGGGCTCCGTGCGGCAGCGGCACGACGGGCGGCTTCCGGACCTTGTGGGAGTCCTTGCTGACGGAGAGGCGCGGCGGGCGCGGGCCCTGCAGCTGCAGCTGCCGGCTGCGCGGCGACTGGCGGTCCGACGACGAGGCGTCCATGGATCGCGGAGGGGGAAGGCGGAGGAGGAAGAGGAAGGCAAGCTGCCAAAAGGAGGGAGAAGACGGGAATGCTTTCTAGTTGTGGACGCAGCCAAGAAATTAACGCTCGCAGGAGGAAGCCGCGGTGTGTGCTGCCTGCTGCGCTGTTGACGACGGACGGAAAAGTCGTGCGTGCTTCCCCCTTAACTACCACTTTTGCTGACTAGTTAATCATTTTTTGGCCTCATCCAAATCCAAAGGCATGATTTCTCGGCGACTTTTTCTTCTAATTTATGCGGCTGCTCAGCTCAGGACGGCACGGTCTGGCTTTGTCTGTCTGGGTGTGCTCTCTGCTCAATGTGAGTTGTGGATTTTTCCTTTTACTGTACACCAGCGACCTAAGACACCGCAGGTGCCAAAAGACGTCAACTCGATACCGCACGACCAAACTCACGTGGCTCCTGCCACAAAATCAGTTTGTTCTCGGCCTTGTGGCCTATCACGGCATCGCCTATGCTTAGGCCGGTGCCAACGCGGGCGGTAGGAGGGGTGGTAGCGCCGGCATCGGGGCGAGAGGGAGGCGAGAGGCAGGCAAGACGAGAGCGCGGGGCGGTGGATCCACCGCCCGGCAGTAGCGCCCGCTACCGCCCGGCTGTCACCCGCGCTGGGGGCGATAGGGGGCGAGAGGGGGGCGAGAGGGAGGCGGTAGCGTTGGCACCAGCGGGGCGATAGACGGGGCGAGAGGGGGGCGAGAGGGAGGCGGCAGCGTTGGCACCAGCGGGGCGATAGGCGGGGCGAGAGGGACGCTCCTACTCGAGGCGTACTCTTGGGTTGATCATGCGTGCATGTGTCATTCTGCACAACATGATCATCGACGATGAGCGTGATACAAATTTGGAGAACATCTATGAGACGATTGATTCCAATATCGGCCCTGCGATACACAACCATGCACCACCAAGCCTAGCAGCCAGGATTCAGATGGACAACGAAATGAGGGACTCACCGATGTATACACAGCTCCAACATGATTTGATTGAGCATGTGTGGGCTAATGCCTAGATTATGTAATTTTTTCAAATTTTTATGTAATTGTTTCAAATTTTTATGTAATTTTTTTATAATGTAATCGGTAACAATTTTAGTTGAATAAAATAATTTTAGTTGAATAATTTTAGTGACAGAAATCGGGACAACCGGAGGGGAAGGCGGTGATGTGAGGATCACATGTGTTCACAGAATGTTAATGCTTTGCTCCGGTACTTTATTAAAAGGAGTACCTTAATATCCAGTAGATTCCCTAGAGTCCCGGCTGCCACCGGCTGGTAGGACAAAAGATGTCGTGCACGTTTCTCATTGCGAGCACGTACGACTATATACGGAACACATGCCTATGGATTTCTTAGTACTTGGACACCGCTTTATTATTATCTGCAAATGCCCTGCTTTGATTGTTACATGAGTTTCTCTCATCCATGCAACGCCCGTTATCCATCCCTGTGCCTACAGTATTTTAATCCTGCTGTTTACTGTAATCACTACTGCTGCCTTTGTTACTCTGCTGCTGTTATTTCACTACTGCTACTGCTACAAAACTATTACTACTGATAAACTCTTGCGAGCAAGTCTGTTTCCAGGTGCAGCTGAATTGACAACTCCGCTGTTAAGGCTTTTAAGTATTCTTTGTCTCCCCTTGTGTCGAATCAATAAATTGGGTTTTACTTCCCGCGAAGACTGTTGCGATCCCCTATACTTGTGGGTCATCAAGACTATTTTCTGGCGCCGTTGCCGGGGAGCATAGCTTTATTTGGAAGTTCACTTGGATTGATATTGTTCGCTGCAAATTCTCCATCATGGGTAAATCTCGCGATTCTAAAGTCGCCATATTACCATCCACTACAAGAAAAGGTACAACTCTGAGTACCTCTGCTGCTCTTGATTCACCATCTGTGATAAGTCAACTTGTTTCACCACCACAAGCTTCACTTGCTGGAGCTTCTGCTGAATCTGAAAATTCTCATAATATTGATGATGTTTCTGCTGTGCTTGATGATAGTGGTTCATTGGGATCTTTTCTAGATGCTACAATTGCTAGGTCTAGACAAATTGAAAATGCTGAAACTCCTAATGCTGCTACACCTGTTAATTCACTTGAGTCTGTTGATTATTCTAGTGATGATCCTGATGAGGATTATGTAGAGCTTAATGATGATTTTATTGATAAATGCAATGCTATTACTGATGCAAGAAAAATTAAAAAGTTTCTCGTACAACATACTGTTAGATATAAGCTGTCTCCTGGTCCTAAATTTTCCACATCTCCTATATGCATTAAGGATAAAGATTATGATTTTTCTCTTGATCTATCTCATATAGCTATTGTTGAGAAAACACCCTTTTGTGGTACTGAAAAAGAAAGTGCTGTAGAACACATGAATGAACTTTCTTCTATGAGTAGCTTGTTTTCTGATGATGTCAAGATGCGTACTTATTTTGTTGCTAAGATTTTTCCTTTCTCATTAAAGGATGATGCTAAAACTTGGTATAATAGATTGCCTCCTGGTTCTATTAATAGTCCAGGTGATTTGCTTGATGTTTTCTTTCGGAAATACTTTCCTGCTAGTGCTCAACATGCTGCTTTACAGAAAATTTATAGCTTTGACCAGGAAGATGGAGAGAAATTGCCTGAAGCTTGGGCAAGATTTTGCTCTCTTATCAGAGCTCGACCTGGACATGATTTGGAAAAGCATGATTTACTTGATATATTTTATAGTGGACTAACCGTTGAGTCTAGAGCATATTTGGATAGTTGTGCTGGTTGTGTTTTCAGGAAAAGAACTCCAGACGAAGCTGAAAAATTATTGGCTAAAATAGGCCGGAATCATGATGATTGGACTATACCTGAACCAACTCCGACGCCAATATTGAAGAAGAGGGGTTTAATTAAATTAAATGATGAAGATATGAGGGAAGCCAAGAAGTCTCTTAAGGAGAAAGGTATTAAATCCGAAGATGTGAAGAACTTACCCCCCCATAGAAGATATATGTGAGATAATTCCCCCTTCATCCATGATTGAGGTAAACTCTCTTCAACGCTTTACTAGGGAAGATATTCCGTATTCAAAACCTCCTGCTCAATGCTTAGATGAGTTTGATAATTATATTGTTAAGCAAGAAAATTTTAATATGAGAGTAGAGAATCATCTAATGGAAAATTCTCATGCTATTAGCAATTTGCATGATATTGTGGAGAGAACCTCCAATGATGTTAAGATGCTTGTTAAACATTTTCAAATGGTTCAAACTCAAATTGATCAACTCACTAAAGTGCAAAATGACTTGTTAAAAAATAATTCTAAAGAGAAACATGCTTATGAAGTAACAACTAGAGGCGGTGTCTCTACCCAGGATCCTCTATATCCTGAAGGGCATCCCAAAAGAGTTGAACAAGATTCTCAACGAATTGAACTTAGTGCTCCTTCTAAGAAAAAGAAGAAGAAACATAAAAATGTTGTAGAATCCTCTAAACCTATTAATGATCCTAATAGTATTTCTATTTCAGATGCTGAAACTGAAAGTGGTAATGAACATGATAATGATAATGATAAGAATAACGCTTCTGATAAAGAAGAAGTTGAAGATGAACCTGAAAAGCATGCTAAAAATAAAAAGTATACTAAAGAAGATTTTATTGCTAAGAAACATGGTAATGAAAGGGAACCTTGAGTGCAAAACCAAATGCCTTTTCCTGCTAAAAAACTAAAATCAAAGGAAGAAGAACACTATAATAAATTTTGCGATTGAATGAAACCTCTATTCTTGCAAATCTCTTTGACTGATGCTATTAAATTGCCTCCTTATTCAAAGTATATGAAAGATATTGTCACTAACAAAAGGAAAATTCCTAATGAGGAGATTTCCACTATGCTTGCTAATTACTCTTTCAGTGGCAAAGTTCCAAAGAAGTTGGGCGACCTAGGTATACCTACTATTCCTTGTTCTATTAAGAATAACTATGTTAGAACTGCTCTATGTGATTTGGGAGCGAGTGTGAGTGTTATGCCTTTTTCTCTTTACAAGAGACTTTATTTAGATAAGTTGATACCTACTGATATATCTTTGCAAATGGCTGATAAATCTACTGCTATTCCTGTTGGTATATGTGAGGATGTTCCTGTTCAAGTTACTAATAACTGCTTGATATTAACTGATTTTGTTGTGTTGGAAATGCCTGAAGATGATAATATGTCTGTTATTCTTGGGAGACCTTTTCTTAACACCGCAGGGGCTGTTATTGATTGCAATAAAGGAAAGGTTACTTTTAATGTTGATGACAAGGAGCATACAGTTTATTTTCCCAAGAGGATTGATAAAGTATGTGGAGTTAATACCATTTCTAATGTGAGAACTATCAAAGTGGGAACTATTGATTGTCCTATATATGAGCCTAAAGAAGGATATCAAAATCTTATGATTGGATCCATATCAATACAATTCAAGGTAACATGATTGATTTGAGGTTTATTTCTTCTTATGCTATGTAAAATCTATTTGGTGGCAAGAGTTGATCAACCTTGTTAACAAATACCTTTTATATGCATAGAGGAGGTAAACAACATTTCTTTCTTCCTCCACTTGTTCTACTTGCTGTAGCATTTTTGATTTGCAAAGTTTCTTAGTTGTATAGAAATTTCAAAAATCTTTTTCTGCCCAGTAATAATAAATTTAATACCCAGAAATGTGCATTTTTCAAAGTTTTCAAAAATTCACAAAAATTATACCGTTGGTCCTATTTTTCGAAAACGCACCTGGGAGCACCTGGGGATGACCAGTGGGGCACCCCAGGGTGGCACCTGATGTCTACGGGTGCTTCTATTCCTGTAGACAGTGTTGGGCCTCCAAGAGCAGAGGTTTGTAGAACAGCAGCAAGTTTCCCTTAAGTGGATCACCCAAGGTTTATCGAACTCAGGGAGGAAGAGGTCAAAGATATCCCTCTCAAGCAACCCTGCAACCACAAAGCAAGAAGTCTCTTGTGTCCCCAACACACCCAATACACTTGTCAGATGTATAGGTGCACTAGTTCGACGAAGAGATAGTGAAATACAGGTGGTATGAATATATATGAGCAGCAGTAACGGCACCAGAAAATAGCTTGATGCTACAACTGGCGTGTGGTTGATGGTGGTAATATTGCAGCGATACGGATGCGGTAAAGAAACAGTAAACAAGCAGTGATTGCAGTATTTAGGAACAAGGCCTAGGGATTATACTTTCACTAGTGGACACTCACAACATTGATCACATAACAGAATAGATAAATGATATACTCTACACTCTCTTGTTGGATGATGAACACCACTAATTGTGTAGGATTACACGAACCCTCAATGCCGGAGTTAACAAGCTCCACAATATTCGATATTCATGTTTCAATAACCTTAGAGTGCACGATAGATCAACACAACTAAACCAAGTACTAACATAGCATGCACACTGTCACCTTCACACTATGAAAGGAGGAATAGATCACATCAATACTATCATAGCAATAGTTAACTTCATAATCTACAAGAGATTACAATCATAACCTACGCCAAGTACTACACGATGCACACACTGTCACCTTTACACCGTGCAGGAGGAATAGACTACTTTAATAACATCACTAGAGTAGCACATAGATGAATAGTGATACAAAACACATTGCAATCATAAAGGGATATAAATAAGCACTTCACTATGCTATTCATAACAGTGAATAAGTATTCTGTGAAATATAGCCTAAGAGACCCACACGGTGCACACACTGTCACCTTTACACACGTGGGACAAGGAGTCTCCGGAGATCACATAAGTAAAATCCACTTGACTAGCATAATGACATCTAGATTACAAGCATCATCATATGAATCTCAATCATGTAAGGCAGCTCATGAGATTATTGTATTGAAGTACATAGGGAGAGAGATTAACCACATAGCTACCGGTACAGCCCCTTAGCCACGATGGAGAACTACTCCCTCCTCATGGGAGACAGCAGCGTTGATGAAGATGGCGGTGAAGATGGCAGCGGTGTCGATGGAGAAGCCTTCCGGGGGCACTTCCCCGTCCCGGCAGCGTGCCGGAACAGAGACTCCTGTCCCCCAGATCTTGGCTTCACGATGGCGGCGGCTCTGGATGGTTTCTCGTACCGTGGCTTTTCCGTCTCGAAGATTTAGGTCAGGGGGCTTCTTATAGGCGAAGAGGCGGAGTCGGAGGGGTTACGGAGCCGCCACACAATAGGGGGGCGCGACCCCCCTCTTGGCCGCGCCAGCCACCTGTGTGGGCCCCCTGTAGCCCTCCTCTGGTGCCTCTCGGGTGTTCTGGAAGCTTCGTGGAATTATAAGATGTTGGGCGTTGATTTCGTCCAATTTCGAGAATATTTCCTTACTAGGATTTCTGAAACCAAAAACAGCAGAAAACAGGAACTGGCACTTCGGCATCTCGTCAATAGGTTAGTTCCGGAAAACGCATAAAATCATCATAAAGTGTGAACAAAACATGTAGGTATTGTCATAAAACAAGCATGGAACATCAGAAATTATAGATACGTTGGAGACGTATCAGCATCCCCAAGCTTAGTTCCTACTCGTCCTCGAGTAGGTAAACGAGAAAAGAATAATTTCTGAAGTGACATGCTACCAACATAATCTTGATCATACTATTGTAAAGCATATGAGATGAATGCAGCGATTCAAAGCAATGGTGAAGACAATGATTAAACAACTGAATCATATAGGAAAGACTTTTCATGAATAGTACTTTCAAGACAAGCATCAATAAGTCTTGCATAAGAGTTAACTCATAAAGCAATAGATTCTAAATAAAGGCATTGAAACAACACAAAGGAAGATTAAGTTTCAGCGGTTGCTTTCAACTTGTAACATGTATATCTCATGGATAGTTGTCAATGCAAAGTAATATGATGAATGCAAATATGCAAGTATGTAAGAATCAATGCACAGTTAACACAAGTGTTTGATTCTAAGATGGAAGGAAATGGGTAAACTGACTCAACATAAAAGTAGAAGAATGGCCCTTGGAAGAGGGAAGCATCGATTGCTATATTTGTGCTAGAGCTTTTATTTTGAAAACAAGAAACAATTTTGTCAACGGTAGTAATAAAGCATATGTGTTATGTAAATTATATCCTACAAGTTGCAAGCCTCATGCATAGTATACCAATAGTGCCCGCACCTTGTCCTAATTAGCTCGGATTACCTGGATTATCACCGCAATACATATGTTTTAACCAAGTATCACAAAGGGGTACCTCTATGCCGCCTGTACAAAGGTCTAAGGAGAAAGCTCGCATTGGATTTCTCGCTTTTGATTATTCTCAACTTAGACATCCATACCGGGACAACATAGACAACAGATAATGGACTCCTCTTTAATGCTTAAGCATTCAACAACAGATAATATTCTCATAAGAGATTGAGGATTGTCGTCCAAAACTGAAACTTCCACCATGGATCATGGCTTTAGTTAGCGGCCCAATGTTCTTCTCTAACAATATGCATGCTCAAACCATTCAACTCATGGTAAATCGCCCTTACTTCAGACAAGACGAACATGCATAGCAACTCACATGATATTCAACAAAGGGTAGTTGATGGCGTCCCCAGGAACATGGTTATCGCACAACAAGCAACTTAATAAGAAATAAGATACATAAGTACATATTCAATACCACAATAGTTTTTAGGCTATTTGCCCCATGAGCTATATATTGCAAAGATAAAGGATATAAATTTTAAGGTAGTGATACGTCTCCGACGTATCGATAATTTCTTATGTTCCATGCCACATTATTGATGATATCTACATGTTTTATGCATACTTTATGTCATATTTATGCGTTTTCCGGAACTAACCTATTGACGAGATGTCGAAGGGCCAGTTGCTTTTTTATGCTGTTTTTGGTTTCAGAAATCCTAGTAAGGAAATATTCTCGGAATCGGACGAAATCAACGCCCAGCATCTTAGAATCCCCGGAAGCATCCAGAACACCCGAGAGAGGCCAGAGGGGGGCCACAGGCCCACCAGATGGTAGGCCGGCGCGGCCTGGGGGTGGCCCGCGCCCCCCTAGTGTGTCGTCGCCTCGTTGACCTTCTGATGCCGCCTCTTCGCCTATAAGAAGCCCCTCGACCTAAAACCTCGAGACGGAAAAGCCACGGTACGAGAAACCTTCCAGAGCCGCCGCCATCGCGAAGCCAAGATCTGGGGGACAGGAGTCTCTGTTCCGGCACGCTGCCGGGACGGGGAAGTGCCCCCGGAAGGCTTCTCCATCGACACCACCGCCATCTTCATCAACGCTGCTGTCTCCCATGAGGAGGGAGTAGTTCTCCATCGAGGCTCGGTGCTGTACCGATAGCTATGTGGTTCATCTCTCTCCTATGTACTTCAATACAATAATCTCATGAGCTGCCTTACATGATTGAGATTCATATGATGATGCTTGTAATCTAGATGTCATTATGCTAGTCAAGTGGATTTTACTTATGTGATCTCCGGAGACTCCTTGTCCCACGTGTGTAAAGGTGACAGTGTGTGCACCGTGTGGGTCTCTTAGGCTATATTTCACATAATACTTATTCACTGTTATGAATGGCATAGTGAAGTGCTTATTTATATCTCTTTATGATTGCAATATGTTTTGTATCACAATTTATCTATGTGCTACTCTAGTGATGTTATTAAAGTAGTTTATTCCTCCTGCACGGTGTAATGGTGACAGTGTGTGCATCGTGTTAGTACTTGGCGTAGGCTATGATTGTGATCTCTTGTAGATTATGAAGTTAACTATTGCTATGATGGTATTGATGTGATCTATGCCTCCTTTCGTAGCGTGAAGGTGACAGTGTGCATGCTATGTTAGTACTTGGTTTGGTTATGTTGATCTGTCATGCACTCTAAGGTTATTTAAATATGAACATCGAATATTGTGGAGCTTGTTAACTCCGGCATTGAGGGTTCGTGTAATCCTACACAGTTAGTGGTGTTCATCATCCAACAAGAGGGTGTAGAGTCTAGCATTTATCTATTTATTCTGTTATGTGATCAATGTTGAGAGTGTCCACTAGTGAAAGTATGATCCCTAGGCCTTGTTCCTAAATACTGCTATCGCTGCTTGTTTATCGTTCTCTTGCATCTGTCGCCGCAATATTACCACCATCAACCACACGCCAGCTAGCACTTTTCTGGTGCCGTTACTACTGCTCATACTTATTCATACCACCTGTATTTCACTATCTCTTCGCCGAACTAGTGCACCTATTGGGTGTGTTGGGGACACAAGAGACTTCTTGCTTTGTGGTTGCAGGGTTGCTTGAGAGGGATATCTTTGACCTCTTCCTCCCTGAGATCGATAAACCTTGGGTGATCCACTTAAGGGAAACTTGCTGCTATTCTACAAACCTCTGCTCTTGGAGGCCCAACACTGTCTACAAGAATAGAAGCACCCGTAGACATCAAGCACTTTTCTGGCGCCGTTGCCGGGGAGGAAAGGTAAAAGGCACTCATACTCCGGTTCAGTGTAACGCATGCTTTTCTGGCGCCATTGTGTGTGTGCTCGAAGCTATTTCCTTTAGATCCTGCAATTGCATCTTTTTGTTTCTTGTTTACACTAGTAAGGCATAATGGACAACAATGAGCTTCTTATTCTATTTCCTGATTTAAGACATGGATGGTTTGATCCCAAAATTAAAAAACCCATGGAACATATTAGCATGAACACATTGAATACCATTGTTGCTAATGATATGGAAAATTCTAAGCTTGGGGAAGCTGGTTTTGATGAGCATGATCTTTTTAGTCCCCCAAGCATTGAGGAGAAAATTTTCTTTGATGATACTTTGCCTCCTATTTATGATGATTATAATGATAGTAGTCTTTTGGTGCCGCCTGTTATGGAGGATAAATTTGATTATGATTACAATATGCCTCCTATATTTGATGATAGCTACTTTGTTGAATTTTCTCCCACTACAATTAATAAGAATGACTATGCTTATGTTGGGAGTAGTAATAATTTTATGCATGAGACTCATGATAAGAATGCTTTATGTGATAGTTATATTGTTGAGTTTGCTCATGTTGCTACTGGACATTATTATGAGAGAGGAAAATATGGTTGTAGAAATTTTCATGTTACTAAAACACCTCTCTATGTGCTGAAATTTTTGAAGCTACACTTGTTTTATCTTTCTATGCTTGTTACTTTGCTCTTCATGAACTTGTTTATTTACAAGATTCCTTTTCATAGGAAGCATGTTAGGCTTAAATTTGTTTTCAATTTGCCTCTTGATGCTCTCTTTTGCTTCAAATACTATTTCTTGCGAGTGCACCATTAAAACTGCTGAGCCCATCTTAATGGCTATAAAGAAAGAACTTCTTGGGAGATAACCCATGTGTTTATTTTGCTACAGTAATTTTGTTTTATATTTGAGTCTTGGAAGTTGTTACTACTGTAGCAACCTCTCCTTATCTTATTTTATTGCATTGTTGTGCCAAGTAAAGTCTTTGATAGTAAGGTTCATACTAGATTTGGATTACTGCGCAGAAACAGATTTCTTTGCTGTCACGAATCTGGAAAACTTCTCTGTAGGTAACTCAGAAAATTATGCCAATTTACGTGAGTGATCCTCAGATATGTACGCAACTTTCATTCAATTTGAGCATTTTCATTTGAGCAAGTCTGGTGCCTCAATAAAATTCGTTTTTACGGACTGTTCTGTTTTGACAGATTCTGCCTTTTATTTCGCATTGCCTCTTTTGCTATGTTGGATGGATTTCTTTGTTCCATTAACTTTCAGAAGCTTTGAGCAATGTCCAGAAGTGTTAAGAATGATTGTGTCACCTCTGAACATGTGAATTTTTGATTATGCACTAACCCTCTAATGAGTTGTTTCGAGTTTGGTGTGGAGGAAGTTTTCAAGGGTCAAGAGAGGAGGATGATATACTACGATCAAGAAGGGTGAAAAGTCTAAGCTTGGGGATGCCCCGGTGGTTCACCCCTGCATATTTCAAGAAGACTCAAGCATCTAAGCTTGGGGATGCCCAAGGCATCCCCTTCTTCATCGACAAATTATCAGGTTCCTTCTCTTGAAACTATATTTTTATTCGGTCACATCTTATGTGCTTTACTTGGAGCGTCTGTTTGTTTTTGTTTTTGTTTTTGTTTTGATTGAATAAATTCATGCTTGTGTGGGAGAGAGACACGCTCCGCTGGTTCATATGAACACATGTGTTCTTAGCTTTTAATTTTCATGGCGAAGGTTGAAACTGCTTCGTTAATTGTTATATGATTGGAAACATAAAATGCTACATGTAGTAATTGGTAAAATGTCTTGGATAATGTGATACTTGGCAATTGTTGTGCTCATGTTTAAGCTCTTGCATCATATACTTTGCACCTATTAATGAAGAAATACATAGAGCTTGCTAAAATTTGGTTTGCATAACTGGTCTCTCTAAGGTCTAGATAATTTCTAGTAAAGAGTTTGAACAACAGGGAAGACGGTGTAGAGTCTTATATTGTTTACAATATGTCTTTTATGTGAGTTTTGCTGCGCCGGTTCATCCTTGTGTTTGTTTCAAATAACCTTGCTAGCCTAAACCTTGTATCGAGAGGGAATACTTCTCATGCATCCAAAATCCTTGAGCCAACCACTATGCCATTTGTGTCCACCATACCTACCTACTACATGGTATTTCTCCGCCATTCCAAAGTAAATTGCTTGAGTGCTACCTTTAAATTTCTATCCTCTACCTTTACAATATATAGCTCATGGGACAAATAGCCTAAAAACTATTGTGGTATTGAATATGTACTTATGCATTTTATCTCTTATTAAGTTGCTTGCTGTGCGATAACCATGTTCCTGGGGACGCCATCAACTACTCTTTGTTGAATATCATGTGAGTTGCTATGCATGTTCGTCTTGTCTGAAGTAAGGGAGATTTACCGCTAGAATGGTTAGAGCATTGCATAATGTTAGAGACGAACATTGGGCCGCTAACTAAAGCCATGATCCATGGTGGAAGTTTCAGTTTTGGACAAAAATCCTCAATCTCATATGAGAAAATTAATTGTTGCTACATGCTTATGCATATAAGAGGAGTCCATTATCTGTTGTCTATGTTGTCCCGGTATGGATGTCTAAGTTGAGAATAATCAATAGCGAGAAATCCGATGCGAGCTTTCTCCTTAGACCTTTGTACAAAGTGACATAGAGGTACCCCTTTGTGACACTTGGTTAAAACATGTGCATTGCGATAATCCCGGTAATCCAAGCTAATTAGGACAAGATGCGGGCACTATTAGTATACTATGCATGAGGCTTGCAACTTGTGAGATATAATTTACATAACACATATGCTTTATTACTACCGTTGACAAAATTGTTTCTTGTTTTCAAAATCAAAGCTCTAGCACAAATATAGCAATCAATGCTTCCCTCTGCGAAGGGCCATTCTTTTACTTTTATGTTGAGTCAGTTCACCTATTTTCTCTCCATCCCAAGAAGCAAACACTTGTGTGAACTGTGCATTGATTCCTACATACTTGCATATTGCACTTGTTATATTACTTTGCATTGACAATTATCCATGAGATATACATGTTATAAGTTGAAAGCAACCGCTGAAACTTAATCTTCCTTTGTGTTGCTTCAATACCTTTACTTTGAATTATTGCTTTATGAGTTAACTCTTATGCAAGACTTATTGATGCTTGTCTTGAAGTACTATTCATGAAAAGTCTTTGCTTTATGATTCATTTGTTTACTCATGTCATTTACATTGTTTTGATCGCTGCATTCATTACATATGCTTAAAATAGTATGATCAAGGTTATGATGGCATGTCACTCCAGAAATTATCTTTGTTATCGTTTACACCTCGGACGAGCAGAAACTAAGCTTGGGGATGCTGATACGTCTCCGACGTATCGATAATTTCTTATGTTCCATGCCACATTATTGATGATATCTACATGTTTTATGCATACTTTATGTCATATTTATGCGTTTTCCGGAACTAACCTATTGACGAGATGCCGAAGGGCCAGTTCTTGTCTGCTGTTTTTGGTTTCAGAAATCCTAGTAAGGAAATATTCTCGGAATCGGACGAAATCAACGCCTTGACATCTTAGAATCCCCGGAAGCATCCAGAACACCCGAGAGAGGCCAGAGGGGGGCCACAGGCCCACCAGATGGTAGGCCGGCGCGGCCTGGGGGTGGCCCGCGCCCCCCTAGCGTGTCGTCGCCTCGTTGACCTTCTGACGCCGCCTCTTCGCCTATAATAAGCCCCTCGACCTAAAACCTCGAGACGGAAAAGCCACGGTACGAGAAACCTTCCAGAGCCGCCGCCATCGCGAAGCCAAGATCTGGGGGACAGGAGTCTCTGTTCCGGCACGCTGCCGGGACGGGGAAGTGCCCCCGGAAGGCTTCTCCATCGACACCACCGCCATCTTCATCATCGCTGCTGTCTCCCATGAGGAGGGAGTAGTTCTCCATCGAGGCTCGGGGCTGTACCGGTAGCTATGTGGTTCATCTCTCTCCTATGTACTTCAATACAATAATCTCATGAGCTGCCTTACATGATTGAGATTCATATGATGATGCTTGTAATCTAGATGTCATTATGCTAGTCAAGTGGATTTTACTTATGTGATCTCTGGAGACTCCTTGTCCCTCGTGTGTAAAGGTGACAGTGTGTGCACCGTGTGGGTCTCTTAGGCTATATTTCACAGAATATTTATTCACTGTTATGAATGGCATAGTGAAGTGCTTATTTATATCTCTTTATGATTGCAATATGTTTTGTATCACAATTTATCTATGTGCTACTCTAGTGATGTTATTAAAGTAGTTTATTCCTCCTGCACGGTGTAATTGTGACAGTGTGTGCGTCGTGTTAGTACTTGGCGTAGGCTATGATTGTGATCTCTTGTAGATTATGAAGTTAACTATTGCTATGATGGTATTGATGTGATCTATGCCTCCTTTCGTAGCGTGAAGGTGACAGTGTGCATGCTATGTTAGTACTTGGTTTGGTTATGTTGATCTGTCATGCACTCTAAGGTTATTTAAATATGAACATCGAATATTGTGGAGCTTGTTAACTCCTGCATTGAGGGTTCGTGTAATCCTACACAGTTAGTGGTGTTCATCATCCAACAAGAGGGTGTAGAGTCTAGCATTTATCTATTTATTCTGTTATGTGATCAATGTTGAGAGTGTCTACTAGTGAAAGTATGATCCCTAGGCCTTGTTCCTAAATACTACTATCGCTGCTTGTTTACTGTTCTACTGCATCTGTACTGCCCGCAATATTACCACCATCAACCACACGCCAGCAAGCACTTTTCTGGTGCCGTTACTACTGCTCATACTTATTCATACCACCTGTATTTCACTATCTCTTCGCCGAACTAGTGCACCTATTGGGTGTGTTGGGGACACAAGAGACTTCTTGCTTTGTGGTTGCAGGGTTGCTAGAGAGGGATATCTTTGACCTCTTCCTCCCTGAGATCGATAAACCTTGGGTGATCCACTTAAGGGAAACTTGCTGCTGTTCTACAAACCTCTGCTCTTGGAGGCCCAACACTGTCTACAAGAATAGAAGCACCCGTAGACATCAGGTAGCACTCAAGCAATTTACTTTGGAATGGCGGAGAAATACCATGTAGTAGGTAGGTATGGTGGACACAAATGGCATAGTTATTGGCTCAAGGATTTGGATGTACGAGAAGTAATCCCTCTCAATACAAGGCTTAGGCTAGCAAGGTTATTTGAAGCAAACACAAGTATGAACTGGTACAGCAAAACTCACATAAAAACATATTGCAAGCATTATAAGACTCTACACTGTCATCCTTGTTGCTCATACCCTTACTAGAAAATATCTAGACATTAGAGAGACAAATCATGCAAATCAAATTTCAACAAGCTCTATGTATTTCTTCACTAATAGGTGCAAAGTATATGATGCGAGAGCTTAAACATGATCCTTATGAGCACAACAATTGCCAAGTATCAAATTATTCAAGACATTCTACCAATTACCACTTGTAGCATTTTCTGTTTCCAACCATATAACAATTAACGAAGCAGTTTTAACCTTCGCCATGAACATTATGAGTAAAGCCTAGGTCATATTTGTCCATATGCAACAGCGGAGCGTGTCTCTCTCCCACACAATGAATGCTAGGATCCAATTTATTCAAACAAAACAAAACAAAAACATACAGACGCTCCAAGTAAAGCACATAAGATGTGACGGAATAAAAATATAGTTTCAAGAGAAGTGACCTGATAAGTTGTCGATGAAGAAGGGGATGCCTTGGGAATCCCCAAGCTTAGATGCTTGAGTCTTCTTAAAATATGCAGGGATGAACCACGGGGGCATTCCCAAGCTTAGAGCTTTCACTCTTCTTGATCATATATCATCCTCCTCTCTTGACCCTTGAAAACTTCCTTCACACCAAACTTCTCATAAACTTCATTAGAGGGTTAGTGCATAATCAAAAATTCACATGTTCAGAGGTGACACAATCATTCTTAACACTTCTGGACATTGCACAAAGCTACTGGAAGTTAATGGAACAAACAAATCCATCCAACACAGCAAAAGAGGCAATGCGAAATAAAAGGCAGAATCTGTCAAAACAGAACAGTCCATAAAGACGAATTTTTTAGAGGCACTGGACTTGCTCAGATGAAAATGCTCAAATTGAATGAAAGTTGCGTACATATCTGGGGATCACGCACATAAATTGGCAGATTTTTCTGAGTTACCTACAGAGAACAGCCCAAATTCGTGACAGACAGAAATCTATTTCTGCGCAGTAATCCAAATCTAGTATCAACCTTACTATCAAAGACTTCACTTGGCACAACAATGCAATAAAATAAAGATAAGGAGAGGTTTCTACAGTAGTAACAACTTCCAAGACTCAAATATAAAACAAAAGTGCTGTAGTAAAATAAAAACATGGGTTATCTCCCAAGAAATGCTTTCTTTATAGCCATTAAGATGGGCTCAGCAATTTAAATGATGCACTCATAAAGATGAGAGTTGAAGCAAAAGAGAGCATCAAGAAGCAAATTAAAAACACATTTAAGCCTAACATGCTTCCTATGAAAAGGAATCTTGTAAATATACAAATTCATGAAGCATAATGTAACAAGCATAGAAAGATAAAACAAGTGCAGCTTCAAGATTTTCAGCAAAAAGAGAGGTGTTTTAGTAACATGAAAATTTCTACAACCATATTTTCCTCTCTCATAATAATATCCAGTAGCATCATGAGCAAACTCAACAATATAACTATCACATAAAACATTCTTATCATGAGCTTCATGCATAAAATTATTACTCTCCACATAAGCATTATCAATTTTATTAGTAATAGTGGGAGCAAATTCAACAAAGTAGCTATCATTATTATTATCATCAAGTGTAGGAGGCATAGTATAATCATAATAGAATCTACTCTCCATAGTAGGTGGCACCAAAAGACTACTATCATTATAATCATCATAAATAGGAGGCAAAGTATCATCAAAGTAAATTTTCTCCTCAATGCTTGGGGGACTAAAAATATCATGCTCATCAAAACCAGCTTCCCCAAGCTTAGAATTTTCCATATCATTAGCAACAATGGTGTTCAAAGCGTTCATACTAATATGTTCCATAGGTTTTTTAATTTTCGCATCAAACCATCCATGTCTTAACTCAGGAAATAGATTAAAAAGCTCCATGTTGTTTTCCATTATGCCTAACTAGTGAAATAAAACAAGAAACAAAAATATGCAATTGCAGGATCTAAAGGAAATAGCTTCGAGCACTTACAACGGCAACAGAAAATAACTTAGTTACCTGGGACCAGAGTGTGAGTGCCTTTTACCTTTCCTCCCCGGCAACGGCGCCAGAAAAGTGCTTGATGTCTACGGGTGCTTCTATTCCTGTAGACAGTGTTGGGCCTCCAAGAGCAGAGGTTTGTAGAACAGCAGCAAGTTTCCCTTAAGTGGATCACCCAAGGTTTATCGAACTCAGGGAGGAAGAGGTCAAAGATATCCCTCTCAAGCAACCCTGCAACCACAAAGCAAGAAGTCTCTTGTGTCCCCAACACACCCAATACACTTGTCAGATGTATAGGTGCACTAGTTCGGCGAAGAGATAGTGAAATACAGGTGGTATGAATATATATGAGCAGCGATATGACACGGAAAATAGCTTGATGCTACAAGCGGCGTGTGGTTGATGGTGGTAATATTGCAGCGATACAGATGCAGTAAAACAGTAAACAAGCAGTGATTGCAGTATTTAGGAACAAGGCCTAGGGATTATACTTTCACTAGTGGACACTCTCAACATTGATCACATAACAGAATAGATAAATGCTATACTCTACACTCTCTTGTTGGATGATGAACACCACTAATTGTGTAGGATTACACGAACCCTCAATGCCGGAGTTAACAAGCTCCACAATATTCGATATTCATGTTTCAATAACCTTAGAGTGCACGATAGATCAACACAACTAAACCAAGTACTAACATAGCATGCACACTGTCACCTTCACACTATGAAAGGAGGAATAGATCACATCAATACTATCATAGCAATAGTTAACTTCATAATCTACAAGAGATTACAATCATAACCTACGCCAAGTACTACACGATGCACACACTGTCACCTTTACACCGTGCAGGAGGAATAGACTACTTTAATAACATCACTAGAGTAGCACATAGATGAATAGTGATACAAAACACATTGCAATCATAAAGGGATATAAATAAGCACTTCACTATGCTATTCATAACAGTGAATAAGTATTCTGCGAAATATAGCCTAAGAGACCCACACGGTGCACACACTGTCACCTTTACACACGTGGGACAAGGAGTCTCCGGAGATCACATAAGTAAAATCCACTTGACTAGCATAATGACATCTAGATTACATGCATCATCATATGAATCTCAATCATGTAAGGCAGCTCATGAGATTATTGTATTGAAGTACATAGGGAGAGAGATTAACCACATAGCGACCGGTACAGCCCCTTAGCCTCGATGGAGAACTACTCCCTCCTCATGGGAGACAACAGCGTTGATGAAGATGGCGGTGGAGATGGCAGCGGTGTCGATGGAGAAGCCTTCCGGGGGCACTTCGCCATCCTGGCAGCGTGCCGGAACAGAGACTCCTGTCCCCCAGATCTTGGCTTCGCGATGGCGGCGGCTCTGGATGGTTTCTCGTACCGTGGCTTTTCCGTCTCGAAGATTTAGGTCAGGGGGCTTCTTATAGGCGAAGAGGCAGAGTCGGAGGGGTTACGGAGCCGCCACACAATAGGGGGGCGCGACCCCCCTCTTGGCCGCGCCAGCCACCTGTGTGGGCCCCCTGTGGCCCTCCTCTGGTGCCTCTCGGGTGTTATGGAAGCTTCGTGGAATTATAAGATGCTGGGCGTTGATTTCGTCCAATTCCGAGAATATTTCCTTACTAGGATTTCTGAAACCAAAAACAGCAGAAAACAGGAACTGGCACTTCGGCATCTCGTCAATAGGTTAGTTCCGGAAAACGCATAAAATCATCATAAAGTGCGAACAAAACATGTAGGT
This sequence comes from Lolium perenne, assembly GCF_019359855.2. Classification (NCBI taxonomy): domain Eukaryota; kingdom Viridiplantae; phylum Streptophyta; class Magnoliopsida; order Poales; family Poaceae; genus Lolium; species Lolium perenne. The sequence continues at coordinate 128,280,771 of NC_067249.2, read as the reverse complement.
ATTGTCATAAAACAAGCATGGAACATCAGAAATTATAGATACGTTGGAGACGTATCAGCATTCCCAAGCTTAGTTCCTACTCGTCCTCGAGTAGGTAAACGAGAAAAGAATAATTTCTGAAGTGACATGCTACCAACATAATCTTGATCATACTATTGTAAAGCATATGAGATGAATGCAACGATTCAAAGCAATGGTGAAGACAATGATTAAACAACTGAATCATATAGCAAAGGCTTTTCATGAATAGTACTTTCAAGACAAGCATCAATAAGTCTTGCATAAGAGTTAACTCATAAAGCAATAGATTCTAAATAAAGGCATTGAAACAACACAAAGGAAGATTAAGTTTCAGCGGTTGCTTTCAACTTGTAACATGTATATCTCATGGATAGTTGTCAATGCAAAGTAATATGATGAATGCAAATATGCAAGTATGTAAGAATCAATGCACAGTTAACACAAGTGTTTGATTCTAAGATGGAAGGAAATGGGTAAACTGACTCAACATAAAAGTAGAAGAATGGCCCTTGGAAGAGGGAAGCATCGATTGCTATATTTGTGCTAGAGCTTTTATTTTGAAAACAAGAAACAATTTTGTCAACGGTAGTAATAAAGCATATGTGTTATGTAAATTATATCCTACAAGTTGCAAGACTCATGCATAGTATACCAATAGTGCCCGCACCTTGTCCTAATTAGCTCGGATTACCTGGATTATCACCGCAATACATATGTTTTAACCAAGTATCACAAAGGGGTACCTCTATGCCGCCTGTACAAAGGTCTAAGGAGAAAGCTCGCATTGGATTTCTTGCTTTTGATTATTCTCAACTTAGACATCCATACCGGGACAACATAGACAACATATAATGGACTCCTCTTTAATGCTTAAGCATTCAACAACAGATAATATTCTCATAAGAGATTGAGGATTGTTGTCCAAAACTGAAACTTCCACCATGGATCATGGCTTTAGTTAGCGGCCCAATGTTCTTCTCTAACAATATGCATGCTCAAACCATTCAACTCATGGTAAATCGCCCTTACTTCAGACAAGACGAACATGCATAGCAACTCACATGATATTCAACAAAGGGTAGTTGATGGCGTCCCCAGGAACATGGTTATCGCACAACAAGCAACTTAATAAGAAATAAGATACATAAGTACATATTCAATACCACAATAGTTTTTAGGCTATTTGTCCCATGAGCTATATATTGCAAAGATAAAGGATATAAATTTTAAGGTAGCACTCAAGCAATTTACTTTGGAATGGCGGAGAAATACCATGTAGTAGGTAGGTATGGTGGACACAAATGGCATAGTTATTGGCTCAAGGATTTGGATGTATGAGAAGTAATCCCTCTCAATACAAGGCTTAGGCTAGCAAGGTTATTTGAAGCAAACACAAGTATGAACCGGTACAGCAAAACTCACATAAAAACATATTGCAAGCATTATAAGACTCTACACTGTCATCCTTGTTGCTCATACCCTTACTAGAAAATATCTAGACTTTAGAGAGACCAATCATGCAAATCAAATTTCAACAAGCTCTATGTATTTCTTCACTAATAGGTGCAAAGTATATGATGCGAGAGCTTAAACATGATCCTTATGAGCACAACAATTTCCAAGTATCAAATTATTCAAGACATTCTACCAATTACCACTTGTAGCATTTCCCGTTTCCAACCATATAATAATTAATGAAGCAGTTTTAACCTTCGCCATGAACATTATGAGTAAAGCCTAGGTCATATTTGTCCATATGCAACAGCGGAGCGTGTCTCTCTCCCACACAATGAATGCTAGGATCCAATTTATTCAAACAAAACAAAACAAAAACATAAAGACGCTCCAAGTAAAGCCCATAAGATGTGACGGAATAAAAATATAGTTTCAAGAGAAGTGACCTGATAAGTTGTCGATGAAGAAGGGGATGCCTTGGGAATCCCCAAGCTTAGATGCTTGAGTCTTCTTAAAATATGCAGGGATGAACCACGGGGGCATCCCCAAGCTTAGAGCTTTCACTCTTCTTGATCATATATCATCCTCCTCTCTTGACCCTTGAAAACTTCCTTCACACCAAACTTCTCATAAACTTCATTAGAGGGTTAGTGCATAATCAAAAATTCACATGTTCAGAGGTGACACAATCATTCTTAACACTTCTGGACATTGCACAAAGCTACTGGAAGTTAATGGAACAAAGAAATCCATCCAACACAGCAAAAGAGGCAATGCGAAATAAAAGGCAGAATCTGTCAAAACAGAACAGTCCATAAAGACGAATTTTTTAGAGGCACTGGACTTGCTCAGATGAAAATGCTCAAATTGAATGAAAGTTGCGTACATATCTGGGGATCACGCACGTAAATTGGCAGATTTTTCTGAGTTACCTACAGAGAACACTGCCCAAATTCGTGACAGACAGAAATCTGTTTCTGCGCAGTAATCCAAATCTAGTATCAACCTTACTATCAAAGACTTCACTTGGCACAACAATGCAATAAAATAAAGATAAGGAGAGGTTGATACAGTAGTAACAACTTCCAAGACTCAAATATAAAACAAAAGTGCTGTAGTAAAATAAAAACATGGGTTATCTCCCAAGAAGTGCTTTCTTTATAGCCATTAAGATGGGCTCAGCAATTTAAATGATGCACTCATAAAGATGAGAGTTGAAGCAAAAGAGAGCATCAAGAAGCAAATTAAAAACACATTTAAGCCTAACATGCTTCCTATGAAAAGGAATCTTGTAAATAAACAAATTCATGAAGCATAATGTAACACGCATAGAAAGATAAAACAAGTGCAGTTTCAAGATTTTCAGCAAAAAGAGAGGTGTTTTAGTAACATGAAAATTTCTACAACCATATTTTCCTCTCTCATAATAATATCTAGTAGCATCATGAGCAAACTCAACAATATAACTATCACATAAAACATTCTTATCATGAGCTTCATGCATAAAATTATTACTCTCCACATAAGCATAATCAATTTTATTAGTAATAGTGGGAGCAAATTCAACAAAGTAGCTATCATTATTATTATCATCAAGTGTAGGAGGCATAGTATAATCATAATAGAATCTACTCTCCATAGTAGGTGGCACCAAAAGACTACTATCATTATAATCATCATAAATAGGAGGCAAAGTATCATCAAAGTAAATTTTCTCCTCAATGCTTGGGGGACTAAAAATATCATGCTCATCAAAACCAGCTTCCCCAAGCTTAGAATTTTCCATATCATTAGCAACAATGGTGTTCAAAGCGTTCATACTAATATGTTCCATAGGTTTTTTAATTTTCGCATCAAACCATCCATGTCTTAACTCAGGAAATAGATTAAAAAGCTCCATGTTGCTTTCCATTATGCCTAACTAGTGAAATAAAACAAGAAACAAAAAGATGCAATTGCAGGATCTAAAGGAAATAGCTTCGAGCACTTACAACGGCAACAGAAAATAACTTAGTTACCTGGGACCAGAGTGTGAGTGCCTTTTACCTTTCCTCCCCGGCAACAGCGCCAGAAAAGTGCTTGATGTCTACAGGTGCTTCTATTCCTGTAGACAGTGTTGGGCCTCCAAGAGCAGAGGTTTGTAGAACAGCAGCAAGTTTCCCTTAAGTGGATCACCCAAGGTTTATCGAACTCAGGGAGGAAGAGGTCAAAGATATCCCTCTCAAGCAACCCTGCAACCACAAAGCAAGAAGTCTCTTGTGTCCCCAACACACCCAATACACTTGTCAGATGTATAGGTGCACTAGTTCGGCGAAGAGATAGTGAAATACAGGTGGTATGAATATATATGAGCAGCAGTAACGGCACCAGAAAATAGCTTGATGCTACAACTGGCGTGTGTTTGATGGTGGTAATATTGCAGGCAGTACAGATGCAGTAAAACAGTAAACAAGCAGTGATTGCAGTATTTAGGAATAAGACCTAGGGATTATACTTTCACTAGTGGACACTCCCAACATTGATCACATAACAGAATAGATAAATGCTATACTCTACACTCTCTTGTTGGATGATGAACACCACTAATTGTGTAGGATTACACGAACCCTCAATGCCGGAGTTAACAAGTGACACGCGTACAGCACGCGACCGTTGGGAACCCCAAGTGGAAGGTGTGATGCGTACAGCAGTAAGTTTCCCTCAGTTAGAAACCAAGGTTTATCGAACCAGTAGGAGTCAAGAAGCACTTTGAAGGTTGATGGCGGCGAGATGTAGTGCGGCGCAACACCAGGGATTCCGGCGCCAACGTGGAACCTGCACAACACAAACCAAGTACTTTGCCCCAACGAAACAGTGAGGTTGTCAATCTCACCGGCTTGCTGTAACAAAGGATTAGATGTATGATGTGGATGATGATTGTTTGCAGAAAACAGTAGAACAAGTATTGCAGTAGATTGTATTTCAGTATAGAGAATTGGACCGGGGTCCACAGTTCACTAGAGGTGTCTGTCCCATAAGATAAATAGCATGTTGGGTGAACAAATTACAGTTGGGCAATTGACAAATAGAGAGGGCATGACCATGCACATACATATTATGATGACTATTGTGAGATTTAATTGGGCATTACGACAAAGTACATAGACCGTTATCCAGCATGCATCTATGCCTAAAAAGTCCACCTTCAGGTTATCATCCGAACCCCTTCCAGTATTAAGTTGAAAACAACAGACAATTGCATTAAGTATTGCGTGTAATGTAATCAATAACTACATCCTCGGACATAGCATCAATGTTTTATCCCTAGTGGCAACAGCACATCCATAACCTTAGAGGTTTCTGTCACTCCCCCAGATTCACGGAGACATGAACCCACTATCGAGCATAAATACTCCCTCTTGGAGTTACTAGCAAAAACTTGGCCAGAGCCTCTACTAATAACGGAGAGCATGCAAGATCATAAACAACACATAGATATAAATTGATAATCAACATAACATAGTATTCTCTATTCATCGGATCCCAACAAACACAACATATAGCATTACAAATAGATGATCTTGATCATGTTCGGCAGCTCACAAGATCCGACAATGAAGCATAATGAGGAGAAGACAACCATCTAGCTACTGCTATGGACCCATAGTCCAGGGGTGAACTACTCACACATCACTCCGGAGGCGACCATGGCGGTGTAGAGTCCTCCGGGAGATGAATCCCCTCTCCGGCAGGGTGCCGGAGGCGATCTCCTGAATCCCCCGAGATGGGATTGGCGGCGGCGGCGTCTCTGGAAGGTTTTCCGTATCGTGGCTCCCGGTACTGGGGGTTTCGCGACGAAGGCTATTTGTAGGCGGAAAGGCAGGTCAGGGGGCCACACGAGGGGCCCAGGAGACAGGCCGGCGCGGCCAAGGGCTGGGCCGCGCCGCCCTACCCTCTGGCCGCCTCGTGGCCCCACTTCGTTGACTCTTCGGTCTTCTGGAAGCTTCGTGTGAAAATAGGCCCCTGGGCGTTGATTTCGTCCAATTCCGAGAATATTTCCTTACTAGGATTTCTGAAACCAAAAACAACAGAAAACAGCAACTGGCTCTTCGGCATCTTGTTAATAGGTTAGTGCCGGAAAATGGATAAATATGACATAAAGTATGCATAAAACATGTAGATATCATCAATAATGTGGCATGGAACATAAGAAATTATCGATACGTCGGAGACGTATCAGCATCCCCAAGCTTAGTTTCTGCTCGTCCCGAGCAGGTAAACGATAACAAAGATAATTTCTGGAGTGACATGCCATCATAACCTTGATCATACTATTGTAAGCATATGTAATGAATGTAGCGATCCAAACAATGTAAATGACATGAGTAAACAAATGAATCATATAGCAAATACTTTTCATGAATAGTACTTCAAGACAAGCATCAATAAGTCTTGCATAAGAGTTAACTCATAAAGCAATAATTCAAGTAAAGGTATTGAAGCAACATAAAGGAATATTAAGTTTCAGCGGTTGCTTTCAACTTATAACATGTATATCTCATGGATAGTTGTCAATGCAAAGTAATATAACAAGTGCAATATGCAAGTGTGTAGGAATCAATGCACAGTTCACACAAGTGTTTGCTTCTTGAGGTGGAGAGAAATAGGTGAACTGACTCAACATAAAAGTAAAAGAATGGCCCTTCGCAGAGGAAAGCATCGATTGCTATATTTGTGCTAGAGCTTTGATTTTGAAAACATATAGAGATCATAAAAGTAAAATTTTGAGAGGTGTTTGTTGTTGTCAACGAATGGTAGTGGGCACTCTAACCCCCTTGACAGACAAACCTTCAAAGAGTGGCTCCCATTTTATTTTATTTTTGTGTGGCACTCCTTCCAACCTTTCTTTCACAAACCATGGCTAACCGAATCCTTCGGGTGCCTGCCAACAATCTCATACCATGAAGGAGTGCCTTTTTATTTTAGTTTTATTATGATGACACTCCTCCCCACCTTTGCTTTCTCAAGCCATGGCTAACCGAATCCTTCGGGTGCCGTCCAACAATCACATACCATGGAGGAGTGTCTATTTTTATTAATTAATTTGGGACTGGGAATCCCATTGCCAGTTCTTTTTGCAAAATTATTGGATAAGCGGATGAAGCCACTAGTCCATTGGTGAAAGTTGCCCAACAAGATTGAAAGATAAACACCACATACTTCCTCATGAGCTATAAAACATTGACACAAATCAGAGGTGATAAATTTTGAATTGTTTAAAGGTAGCACTCAAGCAATTTACTTTGGAATGGCGGAGAAATACCATGTAGTAGGTAGGTATGGTGGACACAAATGGCATAGTGGTTGGCTCAAGTATTTGGATGCATGAGAAGTATTCCCTCTCGATACAAGGTTTAGGCTAGCAAGGTTTATTTGAAACAAACACAAGGATGAACCAGTGCAGCAAAACTCACATAAAAGACATATTGTAAACATTATAAGACTCTACACCATCTTCCTTGTTGTTCAAACTCAATACTAGAAATTGTCTAGACCTTAGAGAGACCAAATATGCAAACCAAATTTTAGCATGCTCTATGTATTTCTTCATTAATAGGTACAAGGTACATGATACAAGAGCTTAAACATGAGCACAACAATTGCCAAGTATCACATTACCCAAGACATTTTAGCAAATTACTACATGTATCATTTTCCAATTCCAACCATATAACAATTTAACGAAGAAGAAACTTCGCCATGAATATTATGAGTAAAGCCTGAGGACATATTTGTCCATATGAAACAGCGGAGCGTGTCTCTCTCCCACACAAAGAATGCTAGGATCCATTTTATTCAAACAAAACAAAAACAAAAACAAACCGACACTCCAAGCAAAGCACATAAGATGTGACGGAATAAAAATATAGTTTCAGGGGAGGAACCTGATAATGTTGTCGATGAAGAAGGGGATGCCTTGGGCATCCCCAAGCTTAGACGCTTGAGTCTTCTTGATATATGCAGGGGTGAACCACCGGGGCATCCCCAAGCTTAGAGCTTTCACTCTCCTTGATCATGTTGTATCATCTCCCTCTCTTGATCCTTGAAAACTTCCTCCACACCAAACTCAAAACAACTCATTAGAGAGTTAGTGCACAATCAAAATATACATGTTCAGAGGTGACATAATCATTTTTAACACTTCTGAACATTGCACAAAGCTACTGAAAGTCAATGGAATCGAAAAATCCATCGAACATATCAAAACAGGCAATGCGAAATAAAAGGCAGAATCTGTCAAAACAGAACAGTTCGTAAAGACGAATTTTATTGAGGCACCAGACTTGCTCAAATGAAAATGCTCAAATTGAATGAAAGTTGCGTACATATCTGAGGATCACTCACGTAAATTGGCATAATTTTCTGAGTTACCTACAGAGAAGTTTGCCCAGATTCGTGACAGCAAAGAAATCTGTTTCTGCGCAGTAATCCAAATCTAGTATGAACCTTACTATCAACGACTTTACTGGGAACAACAATGCACAAAACTAAGATAAGGAGAGGTTGATACAGTAGTAAACAACTTCCAAGACACAAAATAAAAATAAAGGTACTGTAGTAAAAACATGGGTTGTCTCCCATAAGCGCTTTTCTTTAACGCCTTTCAGCTAGGCGCAGAAAGTGTGTATCAAGTATTATCAAGAGATGGTGTATCAACATTACCTTGGGCTTTACCCTTACCTTTCTTGTTCTTTTTCTTACTCTTTGATTTAGGGAATACATGTCTTCCCCCCGGTGTAGAGGTGAATTTCAGGGTGCTTTCTCCCATATCTATGACTGCTCCCAATAGTTTCAGCAGGGATCTTCCGAGTGTGATTTGTCCTGTTCCTACACATTCAATAACAAGATAATCAATGGATATTGTTCTTCCAAGAATGGTTGTATGCACACCCGCGGCTATTCCCTTTGGAATTATAACAGAGTTATCAATAAGAGTTATTTCTTCTCCTCCTTCAACGAATCCCCAAAGTTGCAAAGATTCATGAATATTCTTAGGCATAAGGCAAAATTCAGACATAATATCACAATTGGCATGAAGAGTTTGATCACCGATAACAATTTTAACAGTAGGATCCCATAATGAAGGTTCAGAGTTCACTAAAACTTGTTCAAGACGGTTACGAACATAGCGATAGTTGTCATTCAAGCGAGATGCACTTGTCTCAAGATTGTTTAATCTATTATAAATGCTAATAAGGGCTGAATCAAAGTTATTAGCTGAATCATGTGATGCAACCAACTTCTTTATGGCATTAAAAGCTTGATCCCCATTGCAATGAAGGAAATCTCCTCCCACTAAAGCATCCAAGGCATATCTATAGCGAATCATAAGACCAAAATAAAATATACTAAGGAGCAAACTTAGAGTCATTTGAGGTTCAGTTTTACGATAAGAAGTAAAAATTCTGGACCAAGCATCTTTAAAACTCTCCTCATCCCCTTGTTTAAAAGTGAAGACTAATTCTTCAGGTGAAGAAGTAACAAGTGCAGAACTAGACATGGTAACAAAAGTAAAATGCAAGTAACTAATTTTTTTGTGTTTTTGATATAGAGTGCAAGACAGTAAATAAAGTA